>NC_090930.1:908736670-909361060 GCF_040938575.1 Ambystoma mexicanum
ATGATTGTCTGGTGGCCAGGGTGGGATGCCCCTTCAGTGTCAGGGTGAGGTGCAGCACTGCGACACACACAGGATTCTTAGTGGTAGTTGTGCTTCCATATGTGACTGTACTCTCACAGGTGTGTGACATTCAGACTGTGTTCTGCTCTTTTGAACGTGTGCAAGGTTTCAGGTGCAAGGCACAGGCATGGAAATGTTGCAGTGCTAGTGCTGCCTGTTTCTCATGCTGGCATGCAGGGATTATTCTGTGTTTGCCCCGCGCCCAGCAGAGGCAATTTGGCATGCATTTGAGTCTAATTTTGTACTCACCCAACATCCATGTGTTTTGGCCTCGGTGCCTCGCCATGTAGGCTGGCAGGGTACTGTTGCGCAAGACCATGGAGTCGTGGATGGATCCTGGGTAGCGGGCTCAGCAGTGGGTGAAGGTTAGGTCAGGGCTACACGTCATCTGCATGTTCATTGAATGGTAATTCTTACGGTTCCTGTAAACTGCCTCATGTTGCCAGGCTACGTGTAACTGGAGGGACAGCCCTAGAGTTGGACAGGATATAATGGGCTGAAAGATCAAGATATGTGTACATTGGGTGCTCCTGTCCTCACTGATTCCGTACTGCAGTTACTTTAAAGCAGTTTGTGATTCAAACCTTCCTAAATGCCCCATGCATTAGTAATAAATCATAATCATGAGGTGAAGAAACAACCATTAACTATAATAGGTTTTTTGGTAGCCTCTTTATTATTTATGTGGCTAACCTTGTGAGTTTTTTTCTTTTTTTCTTAAAAGGAGATCAAGTGTTTAAGTAAAACGAAACAACACAGATGAACACCATGATTCTAACTTGACATAGCTAGGTCAAAAGCAGGTCAACAACTGTGTGTATGAGCAAAGTTAAAGGTAAACAATGCAAAAGGGTGCAGTTCTTCTCAGGTCTGTACAAACGATATGCAATGACTCCTTGTAATTGTTATAATTGAACTAGAGGTGTACACAATATTACTTCATAGAGGTCACAATCTCCCAGTTTCAATGCTGTGAAGTATTGTCTTCAATTACTGTTTTTTTCCAATACATTCAAACAGACCATTAGAGTTGAGAAAACACAAAGTCCTTTTTGATGTGGGGCATAGATATTAACCCCTAACCGGGCTATTGTGGACAGAGGCAATTATATCTGCCTATGTAGAAGTGGTTAGAGAAAGTGGTCAGCCGTGGCTGATCCCCGACCAAGAGAGACTGGTCCGAGGTCTATTAAACAGTGAAGAAAATTCAGTGTGGTCCTTAGATGTGGTATTAAGTCAATTTCCCACAAGGATCACTGACGTTTCGATTGTTCTAATTCACAATATTCTTCTGGGGCCTTATATATGCAGGTCTCCCTGAAGGTAAACAAAGACAAGAGTGTCCACTCAGAAAGAGGTACCAAGTGTTTCTATAAGAATAAAAATACATGTGGAAGGATAAAAAGCATCATATTGCTGCTGATACAAAAAATAAGTGAAGGGCTGTGGGCCCTCATAGTCCAGAAACTGACCTGTCCTAGAAGCTGGGTGGAAACTCCTGTGCTTCCAGAGATCTGTGGGGGTTTATAGGCATAGGCTGTGCGGTAGAGTCGCAGTCTGGGCAGGCTGCAACAAACATCCATGTGGTTGCCTAATTCTGTGGGTCGGGTATGATTAAGCAGCCCTGTGGAAAGGGATAAAAGAGGAAAGAAAGATGGAGCTGTTTCAGTAAATGGCATTACTCTGTATGGGGATAGCGCTACTGAGGAAGGCTCAGTAGTGGGAAAACAAGTAGTTTCCATGGTTAGAATAGCAAAGGGGCTGGAGTCTGCTCACCTGTATAAAGCTTCATGTGAATGAGGCTGGGGCAGCTCCGCCATGCGCGATGAGTCTGGCGAGTGCCCGTAGTGGAGTGAAATGGAGCTGTGCGTGGTGTATTATAGAGCGCATGCGCGCATGGTCAGTGTGTGTGCGCGCATGCGCATGTGCGGCGCATGGCAGACTAGTGTCTATGGCTCGCGCGGTATGTGGCACAAGTGCACAGTGTCCGTGAGTGACGCCAGGCTGTAACTGCTGTCCTGCATGTAGAGGCGCAGGTGCAGGGATCTATGTGTCAGCGGCACCGAGCCCGGGCATAGTGTGATTCCCAATTGATGCGTGTGGTACTACAAAGGGAGCGTAGGGCTGAGATGGCTGATCAGGCGAGGGTAAGTGGAACTATCATGCTGAAGCTGATGATTGGTGCCCCCCTGGAAGGAGGGGGCGGGGTGGTTCTGTAGAGAGCCAGGATGAAGATGATGGGGTCCTGGCTGCTGATGGCTGAAAATGATGCCCTGCTGGTAGATGTGATAATACACACGTGTAAGAGGTTCCAGATCAAGGTCTGCTAGTCCTTTTGGGTGTATAGCCTGTAAAACCTGGATGGCCAGTGCTGGTTGGCAAGGCGTACAGTAGGATGAAGTAAGGATGCTCTCAGGTTATGGCTTGGTAGTCCAAGGGGGCTGCTTCATTGAGACCATTAGACAGGGTCTGCAGTTTGAATATCCACCAGGATTCCTTGTATTTAAGGCAGTTGGATATGTTGGTGGTGCCTAGAACCCAGTCAATCACCCACCATTTGAAGGAATCATGGGCATGTTGTAGTTCCATGAAGTGTGATACCAATGGTGCATTATGTACTTTGCACCTGATCCTTGATTTATGCTCACTTATTCTTTTGTGCACAGGTCTGGATGTTTGCCCCACGTATCTGAGTTAGCAGGTGCACTTAATAAGATAGATCACGTTAGTTGTTTTACAATTGGTGAATTGTCTGAGTTCCCAATCCCTATCTCCTATAAGGAAAGATTTCATTTTCAATGTCTGATTGCAAGCCATGCATGTGCCGCACGGATAATGCCCTCGGATTTGCTGCATGTTCCATAATGTGGACTTTGTGGATTTCCTACGGGATCTGGCATGAGTTAGTAGGTCCTTCAAGTTCTTGTTCCTTTTTAGGGCCTTCCTTGGTAATGGTTCGTCTGGTAGGTTGAGTTGGACGATGGGCCAGTATTTTTTGATCATGTGCCTGAATTGCGAGGTGTTTGCACCAAACGTTGAGATACACGCCAGTATGTTGTCTGTGTTGGAATCATGAGATTTGGCAGTAAGCGGCGTTTCTCTCAGTGTGTAGAGGGCCCTCTT
Source organism: Ambystoma mexicanum (assembly GCF_040938575.1). NCBI lineage: Eukaryota > Metazoa > Chordata > Amphibia > Caudata > Ambystomatidae > Ambystoma > Ambystoma mexicanum. Next base: position 908,739,854 of record NC_090930.1, read on the forward strand.
CATGGTGTTTTTAAGGAATTTTTTAGGGTAACCCCTGGATTCCAGTTTCTGTTGTAGAAGATTCGCGTGGATCTTAAATTCTCCTGTTTCTGTGCAGTTCCTGCGGATTCTGAGGAATTGTCCACATGGCAGGTTGTTGCGTACGTTCTTGGGGTGGTGACTATTGTAATGTAGAATTGTATTTCTGTCTGTTTCTTTCTTGAAAATGGAATATATCAGCTTGTTATCGCTAACACTGATTTTGAGATCCAGGAAATTGATTTTCATGTTGCTATGTTCCATGGTGAATTGTATGTCTTCTGATCTACCATTGAGCCATGTGAAGAAACTCAGTAACTTGCTGTTCTCTCCTTCCCAGACAAAAATAATATCATCAATGTACCTGCGCCATGAGTTGATGTTATCTTTAAATGGATTATTCTTGTTAAGTATAAAGCTTTCCTCGTATTCAGCCATGTAGATAATTACCATGCTCGGGGCAAATGCTGCACCCATGGCGTTTCCACTTATTTGTAGGTAGAATGACTCATTAAAGCTGAAGAAATTGTTAGTTAATTCTAGTTCTAACAGTTCTACATTGAAGTTGATGGGCACTCTCCTTTGTGTCATGTGTATTGTGAGATGGTGCCTGATGCATTCAATAGCTTGGTGTTGAGGAATGCTTGTGTAGAGGCTCTTAATGTCCATCGTGACTAATTGATTTCTGGTATTGTCAAAGGGTTGGTGTTCAAAGGTGGTGATGGTCATCATGGTATCTTTTAAATAGGAGGCAGAGTGGGTTCAGGAAATGGTCAATGAATTGGCAGGTGGGCTCCAGGATGGAGCCACAACCAGAGATTATTGGTCTTCCTGGAGGCGTGGTGCTGTTCTTGTGGATCTTTGGTAATGCGTAGAAGGTGGGGGTTCTTCCCTCTTTGGTGTTGAGGAAAGCCTCCTCTTTCTCAGAAATCCAGTCCCTCTCCAGAGCGAATTTGGTTATTTCTTGTATCTTAGCTTTGATGTTATTGGTTGGGTCTTTTTTCAGTTTTTTGTAGTTATTTTCATCATCCAGAAGGGTCATTACCATGGCATTGTATTGCTCTGTGCTCTGTATTACTATTCCTCCTCCTTTATCAGCTGACTTGATAACCAAATTATCATTATTTGCAAGTTTTTTGAGGGCTTGATGTTCGCCATTGGTGAGGTTATGTCTCTGATGTTGCTGATTTTTTTGAAGTTTCTTGATTTCTGATGTGATGCATTTTTCAAAGGTAAGTATGGATGAGGGTAGTTGATTATCTCTGGGATTGAAGTTGGATTTGAGTCTGAGCCCTGTGTCCTCTTCGGCCTGTGTTACTTCTTGGTTCAGGAAGAAGATTTTTCTGCGGATAGATCGGAAGAAGTTTTGAAATTCCTCATCGATCTTGAACCAGTCTGTATTGTTCGTTGGCACAAAGGATAGGCCTTTGGTGAGTAGTGTGGTTTCATCCTGTGTGATGAGGGCACCTGATAAATTAAAGATGGGTATGATGTTCAGCGTCTCCTGTTGCCTCTCCGGCCCCAGCTGGGGTGGTTCCACTGTGGGTAGTTGAAAAATGGCATTTGCATTTGAGGCGGTGGGGGTCCCCAGTAGCCTCCTCTGGGGCCCCCTTGCCCTAAAAAAGGCATCATGGGAGGTGGTGGTTGAAACTGGCCCATGCCTTGGTTCCTGCCTTTAGTCAGGGGTTGATCGTCTGATGATGAATCGGAACCTGAGGTTCCTGAGAAAGAGACTCCTTTCCGTCTGCTCCTATTAATGCCTCCTTGCCTTGCTGTTCTCTCCTTTTCCTTTTTATCCTGTAGTCGTCTGAGAGATATGGGTACACTGTTTCCAATTTGAAGTTTTTTATATCTTTTGCTAGTTTTTTGTGTTTTTTCTCTAAAGTAGAGGCTATGAAGGTATCTAATGTCTTGTCAATTTCTTTAAGTTTTTCTCTGGCATCTGCTATCGTGTCATCAGTGATGAATTTGGTCTCTTCTGTTTTGAGGTCTATAAGCATCTGGGTATGAATTCTTTTAGCTGTAGTTATTGTAAGCACCATTAGATCTCTACTACATTTGGTGGTGATTTTGCTGAAATCCGTCATATATACTTTGTCCTCCAAAAAGAGTGCCGGTTCATTCCTGATTAGTAGTCCTGCTGGCACCATGTTAACTCTTAAATATTCGCGTAGAAAGTGACTGTGTACCTCCGTTCTAAAACATCTCTTTTTTAGGTTGAGGAGGTCTTTGCCTTTGGCTGTGGAGTCAAGGTGAGCTTGTGCACCCTCCATATTAAATAGGGTAGGGCCCTGGATAATGTGATTTATTTGTTCTTCTGAAAAGCTTAGGGTGTGCTCCATGTTAGGGGTCAGGTCAGCTAGACTGGGTTAGAAAAGCTCAAGTGCTGGGTTGGCAAGCAATCAATCACTTGGGGATAAATGGATTTTATACTATGATGAAAGTAACACAAAGTGTGTTTGGTCCCTATTATAGCTAGGCTATATCTAGAGTACTTGTAACTGGAGAGACAGCGCTAGAGTTGGACAGGATATAATGGGCTGAAAGATCAATTTATTACTAATGCATGGGGCATTTAGGAAGGTTTGAATCACAAACTGCTTTAAAGTAACTGCAGTACGGAATCAGTGAGGACAGGAGCACCCAATGTACACGTATCATGTTGCCAGGGGCCTACTAATGCTATGTGTGTGCAGTCCAGGGCTGCTATGACGTTCGCGATTCGGGCAATGGCACAGAACTGGCCCTTGAGCTGGTTGACCCATGCCTGTGTGGCTGGCAATGCGATGTGCTCATTCACATGGAGCAGCAGTGCATCCAGCACCTGTCCCAGCACGGCACAGAAGGTGGACTGGGCCATGCCGTGCATCATGCCAACGGTGTGTTGGTAGCTTCCAGTCCCCAGGTAGTGTAGTACCGACACAAGCTTGACAAGTGGGGGCACAGCAGTGCTGATGGCTATATGGTTGCTTAGGTCAGCCTGGATTGTGTCCAGCAACTGCATGACGGTTGTCCTGTCCAGCCTGTACTCGGTCACCAGCTGCCCTTCAGTCAGGGCCCAGGGTGTTGGCCTGAGCCTCGGGATGGCAGGCCACCTTGCTGGTGCTGGTCTCCTCCTCCTTCTCCTCATCCCCATTTTGCGCTGTGTTACCAGGGCCCTGGGCTGGTTGGCAGTCCTCTGCAGCTCCAGGCGCAGCAACCAGATGTCATCATCAAGGCTGCTGGCTCTAAATGGCAACATGCTGTTGGGGAGGGTGTGTTGTGCATGGGTGGGTCCTTTGTAGGCCTCTGAGTTGCACTGTTTTCACCTGGGCACTTTTTGCTGTCTCCTCCCTGCTCCTGCTGGTGTAATGGTGTTGGGGAGGGTGTGTTGTGCATGAGTGGGTCCTTTGTAGGCCTCTGATTTGCACTGGTTTCACCTGGGTACTTTTTGCTGTCTCCTGTGTTCTTTTACTTCCAGCATTTGGCTAGGGGTTTTTTCGGCAGATTTTCTGCCGGTTTTCTGGCGCTAATAGCACCTACGCCGGACTCGTGATGGCTCTGTAATAGTGCAAATGGATGCCAGCACTATTACAGCCGGCGCTACTTACGCCGGCTGTAATTGCGCCGGTGGTATTTGTACTTGTGATCTGGTGGAGCGGTATTGGTGGCGCTAATACTGTTACTGCCGGATTTAAGGGTTACCGCCCCACTGGTGATGAGGCCGCATGCATGTAACCTGAAGGGTAAAATAATTGAGGTGGTTGATTCGTATTGTTATTTGGGCCTTACTTTCGATAGGACTGTACATTGGGCAACCCATATCAAATCCACAAATCCACTGCAGAGAGATCAACAGCCCAGATGGGAGGATTATTGAGGTTTTATGATAAATTTTGGAAGTTTACAGAGTTAAAGTAGGGTCAATCCTATTGTATGGGAGCAAGATTAGTGGCTCAGAATGTAACGTTGAAAAAACTAGCAGGCCTCCCACCGGGTGCGCCTAACAGTGCAAATAGGTTGGAACTGGGGCTAATTTTGAAGAGTCATCCTTTGGGATTAAAATTCTCAAATATACAAAATGCGCTAGCGGAGATGGTGAACTCGGAAGCAAAAAGGAAATATACATGATATAATGAGGGTTGCAATCTTTTATCTATATGGGTTTGCCATGATGTGAAGGAATTACTCCTACCATATTTTAGAAAGATTAGAAAGGAGCTATCTCAGAAAACCCTCTGCAATGATAGAGAAATGGAAAGGGGAAACGATGGGTACTTTATCCTCAGTTAAGATTTAAAAAGCCACCCAGTTGCCTTTGGATGTAGGGGTGTGTTTCTGCAAAATTAAATCACATGACTGCAGGAGAGGTTTTTTGATGGAAAGGCTCTAAGTGCTGCTATTAAATGGCTCTGGACATTGGAAAGGGGGGCCTTTGTTTCTGAAATGTAATTGTGTAATGGGAGTCGATGAAGATCGGAGGTATTTTTTGCTAATCTGCAAGAAACATAGTGTCCTAGGAAGAAGTGGCTGAATCCTAAATGTATGATGGCTAAAATTAGAACCTATCAAGAAGCCCTATCCCTAATAGTGGATTATAGTGACAAGAGGTTTATTTTTCATTTATTTGAGTAAGTAAGGGAGGCCCTCTTTCATCGGGTATTTCTAGCTAGAAGTCAGCCTCAGTAATTTTATTTGCTTGTTATTAATATTTGACCAATTTTTTTTCACTGAATCCCATGTTATAATTGTCTATCGTATCTTCTTCAGTACAGGAATCGATTGCTTGGTATGTTGTATGTGCTGTATGTTGCTAAAAGGGTAATCCCCTATCACAGGATTCATTGTATCAGTATATTGTATAGTTATTGTATGTGGTGTTATGGAGAAATATAATTAGTAAAGATACTTCTACTACTACAAGACAATCCACAGATAACATGGCCAGGGGATAAATACACATGCCTGACCATCTAAACATGCATGTCAATCTGTTCTGTCGTTACCCATGGTAACCCAGACTCTTGAGGATCAGGGACATGCGTGTGTGACCATGAAACAATGGAAAGCCTTTAGACCATGGCTATATGAGCTCTGTTCCATAGTCATTTGCCATGCTGCTTTTGTAGAGGAGGAGCCAAGTACCCCTACGCCAACTGCCCCGCCCCATTACCTATAGAGTGTGAACCAAAGTATGTGACATATTCAGAACAGTTGAACCAACAAAGAGCAGAGCGTGGACTCTGTGCAGTACCAATAGGAATACCAGTACCTAAGAAGAGCTGGGAGGCAAGGTACCCATTGAGAAAACCATAACTGCATACAAGACAATATGATGCTCATTTGAATGAGATTCCTGAATAAGCAGAGCAGATAAGTGGCAAAGGTGAATGTTGACGTCACACAGAGAGAGATGACACACATAGAAGAGATGCAGAGACCAGAGAATGCAAATATTCTAAGGCATCAAGAAAGTACCAAGGATAATTGACATCTTGGGATCAAGGTGAAGCAGCTTATGCCACAGAAACGGATGTAGATATTAAGCTAGTTTATGCATGTAGAGATGCAACAGAAATACAAGCAGCAAAGTAATCTTAAAAGCTATCCTCAAGCTTTATGGTAAATAGATTGCGGGAAGCGCCAATATATATAGATGCATATGGACGAGTAAAGGATGGATGTTTCCACTACGCATTATGAGCAGTACTGAACATTAAAAAGAAGGCCTCATTTCAGTGTGTCGTAGTTAAAAGGCAAATTAAATTACAAATGAATCTAAGCAGAAGGAGTTGGATGAGCCAAGAAGCCATGGTCTTATCAGAACTGGAATTGGCTGACATTGGATACAAATTGTGTGAAAGAACAGAGACTCCTTTTCAGAAGGCTTGAGCAAAACAAAAGACGTCAAGGACTATTAGAAAATAATATTAAATATACGAAAAAGGCACAATTTCATGGTGTCCAGTCACATGGAAGAAGGAAGTTGGCCAATTGAAGTGGTCACACCTACGCACGAGGGCAGGATGTGCCCGCACTGCTTAAAAATTCTCAGAGCACAGTAGAAACTCAAGGCCAAACTTCAAAGCACTAATTGACACTGGACCATTGAGGTGATGATGAATTGATACATTAATTGGCTACTGTTAAGACAAGCTCACCAGCACCTGGATGTTCCGTCTGCATGCTGCTAGACGTCGGTGGAAAAGTACTGACTGGAGTTAGAAGCCAACCAATTATAGAGGACCCCGTAATTAAGGGTCCTATATTTTGAGTAGCCAATGGAACGTCATGCATTTAGTGACGTTCATAGTGGCCATTTTGAGGGGAGGGCTTAGTTGCCCCACCTGATGTTAAGTACCTTATCACTCTCCTTCACGGTTCTATACTGATATGGAACCTATACTTAGATATTCACTTAGAGCCTATCACTTTCCTCGATAGGTTTTGTAGTTTGTCACGTAGCTAGTGACGCAGGTAAACACGTCACTGATGCCAATTTTACATGATATAACCTCAGTTTCTACTAAAATAAGTTGAGCAAGAGGAACGCGTGAATGCTGATGTTCGTTGTACTCCCTGTTTTAGTGTCACATGCCGTGCTAGCTGGCGTGTGTGGAACCAATGACATTGGGACGGCCATTAGCCCTAACCGCCACGTTCCCACGCAGCTCTCTGTGACGGTCTAGTCTTCCGAGGCCAGTCGCCGTCGAAAGCCTTTTCCGTCGCTCCAACCCGGAAGCCTGCGCGTTGCAAACTACTCGCGTTCGGCTTTCAGGTTGGAACGCTAGTGTTTTCTCTCCGGCATTGCGACTTACCCTTTCCTCTTGGTTTCTACCTTTGTGTTTGTGCTAATATTGACTTCTCCTCCCATACCCTTACTTCGTCACTCCTGCTGTTGCTCCTGCCGTGTTTCTATGTTTTCTTTCCCTATTCACTGCGACTCCTCGTTCCTCCTCTTTCTTTTTTTTAGCCCGCTACACCTGAGGTCCATATTCCATCTTTTGCGTACCTTGTTTCCTTGCCTACACACTGGTCCTTATTGGAAGTCTTCCTGGTGGTCCACAGTTTCATCTGGCGCATCCTTCGCCTGTACCCCTGGTGGTCCACAGTTTCATCTGGCGCGTCCTTTGCCTGTACTTCCGCTATTCTACACACAGAAGATATACCATCAGATACAGCCCGGACAGGTTTAGTTTAATGCCTAATGGCTTTTTCCAATGAACTTGTTTGTTCCGGAAAGGGGGCCCTCTGGACCACTTATTCAAGGGTCAGGGTGGGTTCCTTCCGGGGCAGACCCTATCTGCACTCCAAAAAAAAAGGCGCTGTGGAAGAAGAGGTTTGGCAGCGGCTTGGACCAAGAAACCACAGGTGAAGAGGAAGGGGAGTGGAGTGATCAGGAATCGGGGTCTGAAATTCCAGAATCCGACAGTAGAGCTGGTAACAGCCGTTCAGGCCATGAATGTTGAGTTACAGAATGTTAAGGCTGATAATTCTGCCTTGAGACAGATGATAGCCAATCGTAAATCCCGAGAGTCGAACTTGCCTCCCATGGCATTATCCTCGGGCAAGTTTGACGGTACCCCTAAACGTCTAAAAGAATTCCTGGAAGCCTGTTCTGTATATTTTGCCTTTCGCCTTCAAACTTATTCCAATGATCATACCAAGGTGGGGTTTATGGTGTCAAACATGACTGGAAATGCCCTGGCTTGGGCTACCCCTCTGGTGACAAACAACGATCCAGTAATCTGGGACCATGGAGCCTTTTTGTCCCTACTCAGACAGACTTTTGCGCACCCTGAGATTACTCACGTAGCAGCTGAGGAGCTCCTCGATGTTCAGCAAGGGATAAGTGATATGCTTTCCTACATACCCACCTTTAAATGACTGGATACAGAGGCTGGGTGGCCAGAACAAGCCCAGTATACCATATTCCGCCGATGCTTAAAGGAATAGATCAAAGATGAGTTAGCACGCATTTCTCGCCCTACAACCCTATCGGATTTGATGTCAATTGTGCTGCAGATAGATTATCGTTTGAGTAAGCAAAGGGCAGAAAGGAGGAAACATAAGACCCCAGTCACCCAGTCACCCACCCCTTTGGAACCTCCTCTTTGCCTACTATGCCGTCTCCATGCAATAAGGAATAACCTATGCAGATCGGTTCTGCACAGGCCCCTCTTAAGGCTGATGAACAAAAATGACGCAGAGATGCTGGATTATGTATGTATTGCGGATCAAACACCCATCTTCTCCGTAACTGTCCGGATGTGCCACCTAGGCGAGCAGGAACCTCCAACCTCGGACCTAATGGGGACGAGTATGCGAGGTCTAACCCCCCAATTCCTATGTAACAGTGACAGTGGCATCTGAAACCGAATCTATGGACTCACGCCTCATGGTGGTGGCTATTCAGTTGGAGACACGACACGCAGTACTCACTACCATGGCCCTCATCGATTGTGGGGCTGCAGGGGTGTTTATGGATACCATCTGGGCCCACAAACAAGGTATTTCCCTTCTGCAGCGAGAGGGTGCTCAAAAGGTAGAAGGGGTCGATGGCACTCCTCTGTCGTCTGGCCCTATTACCCATGCTACTGAAACCCTAACTGTGAAGATGTTATGAACCATCACCTGCCTCCATTCTGGACTTCGTGGTCCCTGACCCATAGAGGACTGAATGCCCTGATCCTCCCAACATGGCTGCCTGATACAGAACGCAGCTTGCCAGTCTTTACATTCCACGCTCAACGTTCTACTAAATAGATACGCCCCCGCGGCTCTGCGCGTCTCAATGCTACCACTCGCTGTAGTTGGACATGTGTTGCCAGAGTTCGCGCGGGGCTTTCTTCAGTATCCTGTTTCCCGATTCCTTGAATCTTCCTCCTTTCCTTCCCTTTCCTCGAACTTATCTTTGAGCTTCCTTCCTGGATTTTTGCCTGCACTCTTGTCACAGCGTTCCTTGCCTCCGAGCCCGGACATTGTTCCTTCCTGGTTCCCGTCCTGGACATCTGAATGTCTCCTGGAGTTGGATTACTATCCTCACGCTGGACCCAGAAGACCTGCACATGGGTTTATACAAATCCCGGAGCGTGCAAAAGAAATCGTCAAAGAAGGTCGCAAGCAATCAGGAAAAACAGGTGAGAAGGAGAGAGACTAGTGACAGATTGAGACACCTAAAAAATGATACAGATACAGAAATGGAAACCGCGGTTCAAGACCTCATGCAAGGTATGCAGGAACTAACCACAGAAGTCCAGAACCTTAAGGCAGAGAATGCTGCTTTAAAGCAGTTAGTCTTGTCTCGGGACTCTGCAACTAAAGAAAGTCTGTTATTGGGAGGAGTAGTGGACAAATATGATGACTCTTCAAAGAACCTTCGTGCCTTCCTTGATTCATGTTTGGTGCACTTCACCTTCAAACCCTACTACTTTTCCACGCCAAGAGCAAAGGTGGGGTTTATGATCTCACACCTCACTGGTAACGCCTTGACCTGGGCAACCCCCTAGTTAATTCAGGCGACGCCCTCCTGTTTGATTATGATGGGTTCATGGAAGCTCTAAAATCCATGTTTGATCATCCAGAGCAGGTTTACAGTGCTCAAGAACGACTACTTGAATTTCAACAAGGATCCCAGAATATGCTTACCTATGTGACCCACTTCAAACAACTTGTGAAGGAGCCTGATTGGTCCCAAGAAGCCAGTTTCACCCTCTTTCGAAGAGGCCTGAATGAAGAAATAAAGGACGAGTTAGCCAGGATAGCTCGCCCATCTCCTTCCAGGCCCTCATGGACCTTTCCCTACAAATCGACTTTCGAATCTAGGAAAGAAAGGTGGAGAAAAAGAAGTCTAAGTCAACATTCCAAAAGGCTGCTAAAGACTATCCTTACAGACCAGAGCCCGCAGCTTCTCCAACCTCGGATCCAGAACCCATGCAACTGGGGGCCTTTCGTGGACCTATTACCCCACAAGAAAGGTTGCGCCGGATTCACACTGGTCTGTGCATGTACTGTGCCTCCGACAAACACCTCGTGAGAGAGTGCCCTATCGCTCCTCGACGGCGTTTGGGAAACGCCAGCTCCCGATTCTAGATGGGGCACAGTTTCGGGAGAAAGGTGTCTGCTCCACATCAATTCCTTCCTTGAACTCTCCTGGACAAAATAATCTTGTGATTCTACAGGTATTCCTATCGCCTTCCAAGAAAGAATCTTACCCCATCCTGGCATTAGTGGATTGCGGAGCCATGGGCATATTCATAGATCATGATTGCGTTACTACTCACAACATTCCACACGAAACAAGAGAGACTATGCAACCTGTTGAAGCTATTGATGGAAGACCCCTGTCTTCAGGACCCATAACCCTTCAAACCAAAGAGATTCTTCTTTCTATAAATCACCACCAAGCGAGGATTAAATTTGATATTATAAGATCTGCCCACTATCCAATGGTTCTAGGCATGCCTTGGTTACAGAAGCATAACCCCTACATCAATTGGGGAGCAGGCTCTTTGTTTCTTGGTTCAGAATATTGTATGATCCACTGTTTGTCCCTAGACACCTCACCAAGGTCCTTTGAAGACTCTCAAGAAACTCAGAAAATTCCAGTCACCATCTCTAACATCATCCGGATTCCCAGGGCCTACCAGGCTTACACCGATGTATTGTCAACAGCCATTGTGCAAGCTCTACCACCCCACAGACCTGAGGATTGTGCCATCGACACTGAACCTTCAGCCGTAATACCTTCCGGAAGAATGTTTATTTTGTCAGAACCTGACAAAAGGGCCCTTCGGGAATACCTGGATACCAACCTGGAAAATGGAACTATTCCACCATCCAAGTCCCCGGCGGGCGCTTCCCTTTTCTTCGTTCTCAACAAGGATTCCAAGGAGTTTAGGCCATGTCTGGATTACCGTGGCCTTAACCAATGCACTCTCAAGGACCGTTACCCATTGCCTCTCATCTCGGACATCCTGGAAGCAGTCAGAGGTGCAGTCATCTTCACAAAACTAGATCTCAGGGGTCCCTACCATCTCATTCGTATAAAAGAAGGTGATGAATGGAAAACAGCCTTTAGAACACCCTTCAGCCATTTTGAATACTTGGTCATGCCCTTTGGACTAGCTAATGCCCCAGCAATTTTCCAACATTTTATGGATCGGGTGTTTTCTAATATGCTGTTCCTCTTCGTCATTGTATATCTAGATATCTAGACGACATACTGATCTACTCCAAGGACCATTTGAAACACAAAGAGCACGTAAGAGCAGTCTTACAATGTCTACTTGAACATACGCTCCTGGCCAAACTCGAGAAGTGTCTTTTTCATGTATTTACTGTTCACTATATCGGATTCGTCCTTAGCCGAAAGGGTATTGGAATGGACTCTTCCAAGTTTGACTCCATTCTATCTTGGCCTGTTCCAACCACTGTAAAGCAAATTCAATCCTTCCTGGGGCTTGCTAATTTCTACAGGAAATGTATGCCAACATTTTCTGAGTTTGTGCACCCTATTGTCACATCACTAAAGAAAGACATCCCCTTTCAGTGGACCTCAGCCCATGATTCGGTGTTTCAACGGTTGAAGTCGGCGTTCACACAAGCTCCCATCCTGGCTCAACCCGACATTGATCAACCTTTCCTTGTTGAAACTGATTCCTCCAACTATGCCATTGGGGCAGTCCTGAAACAGGGACTTGGCGACAAGTTAGAACACCCCATCGTCTATCTCTCCCGTACCTTGACTCCCAGTGAAACTCATTATTCCGTCCTGGAGAAGGCGTTGTTAGCCATTTGTCAAGCCTTCACTGATTGGCGTCATCTCCTTCTGGGAGCCAAACACCTGGTACAAGTCCGCACGGATGTAGAATGTAGAAACAGTCGCCAAGCCCGTTGGGCCTTCTTTTTTGCCCAATACCAATTTCAAATCCATCATTTCCCTGGAACACATAACATTATAGCCAATGCCTTATCCAGACGTCCTGATTTCGAAACCCTTGAGGATCGAACCTTCCCTAAAATGTTTCCTAACACAATATTTGTTGCTCAAGCAATTACTCTCCTGGAGGATATTCAAATCCAAACTCAGTCCTCTGAACCTTGGAAGGAGTTTAGGAGAAACAACCGATGGAATCTCAAAACAAAAGACAGCTATTTATTCAAGGATAATTGGTTGGTCATCCCTACTCCTCGACTGAGACAAAAGATCTATGTCATGATACTTTCCATTCAGGACACCGTGGCATAACCAACACCCTCCATCTAATACAAAGACAGTTTTGGTGGCCAAGGATGAAGGATGATATCAAGATCCATGTCCAGACTTGTGCAGTCTGCAATCAGAACAAACATGACAATAAAAGACCAGCAGGTCTCCTGCTCCAACCAGCACTACCAACAAGACCCTGGGAAATCATTGCCACAGATTTTATCGTAGAACTACCTTCTTCCAGAGGCTACACAACTATAATGGTTACCATTGATTTCTTCACACATATGGCTCATTTTACGTCTCTACACAAATTACCATCCTGATCTGAACGTGCTGGCATTTTCCTAGAACACCTATTCCGGCTTCATGGGCTACCTTCCAAAATCATTTCTGACTGAGGACCCCAGTACAAAGCCAGGTTCTGAAAACAGCTATGTCGTATACTGGGAATCCAACGTGCATTGGCCCTCATTACGACCCTGGCGGAAATCGCGGTGCAAAATGCACCATGGAGCACGGCGGAAAGCTGCCGATAGCGCCATGGGGGTTGGCGGATTTACCGCCCCATTCCGACCTTGGCGGGGCGGTAAATCCCCATTCCCCATTTTACCCTTCCCCATTCCCATTTTTGCCCCATAGGGTATAATGGGAGTGGGGAAGGCGTTAATTACGCCACCGTAAAATACGGTGGCGTAATTAACAACAAGGTCCCGTAGCGCCATGGATTTCTCCGCCCGGAAAAACCAGGCGGAAAACGGCTCCATGGCGCTACGGGAACTCGTAGTAGGGCGGACGGGTCCGCCGCGAATAACGCTGGCGTAGACCCACTCCGCCAGGGTCGTAATGAGGCCCATTGTCTTCGGGATATCATCCTCAGACCAATGGAGTTACCGAACGAGTAAACCAAACCCTCGAACAATATCTTTGTTGCTTTGCCACCAAAGTCCAGGATGATTGGTCACTTTTAATATGGTAACCATTGTAGTTGTGTAGGCCCTGGAAGAAGGTAGTTCTACGATAAAATCCGTGGCAATGATTTCGAGTTGGGGGTAGATCTCTGTCCGCAGCAGGGGCCTTCCTCTGGAACAGCCTTCCTGCCTCCCTAAAACTTGAGGAGAACCATCTCCGCTTCCGGGAGCAGCTCAAAACCTTCCTCTTTGCTTCGGCTTTGTCTCCCCCTCTCCCCTGCTAATTTACTGAAACTGCACTGAATCCGCAGCTGGGCCACTGACCTATCTTGGTCCTTGGCCCAGTCACTCTCCCCTGCACTGCCTCCCTGGCAACCCATGCACTGCGGGACTGTCTCTGTATCCCTACAGCCCCCCTTCCCAGCACTTGTCTGCATTTACCTTGCACTTGCCACCAGCTGGCCCTTATTATTTTATCTTGTATTCTACTAACCCTGTACTGCACTTCCCCTTTCCGTTTCCCCCTTGCACTTTTCCCTTCCCCTCTACCCATGCACTTACGCGATCTGAATGACACCTGGCCTAGTAGGATCATTGTCTATCTCCTCTTGTTCCCCCCTGCCTCGTCGCGCCTTGAAACACTTGTGTATAGGCGCGTTACAAATGCCATATCATATCATATCGTATCATAATACCTGTGGCCGAATTCGCATACAACAATTTGGATCACTCTGCTATCAAGACCAGTCCCTTCTTCTGTAGTCAAGGATTTCATCCTTCAGTCCTACCGTCCATTCTTCCACATCCTACCCCAGTTCCTGCAGTCAATTCCTGGATTGAAACTCTAATCAATGTGCACAAAGAAGCAAAGGAACACCTAGAAAAGGCCCGAAGAGACGTTAAACATTATGCTGACTCCCCTCCCCTCATCAAGAGTAAGATTTGTGCTATGGAGGGAGTTGTTTTCAGCCACCCACAAGAAAAATGAAGTGCGAAAAATACAAGTACCAGAATCCTTAGAGTCAATTAACTTGCCACACCTGAAAAGGAAATGAAGACACGCCTGGAAAAGCAAAGAAACACAGCCTCCCTGAAGATTGATGGAGTCATGAAAACGTGCGTTTGGAGGAGAAGCTAATGCAGGAAAACTTGACTAGAAACAGAGCGCCACCCTTGTCACCAATTTTTAAACATTGTTCCAGGAGTCCTGGGCTCAAAAGGCAGCAGCAGGGCCATCATGCCTTACAATAGAGAGCCACAACCATGGCTTTCCCACTCCCCTCATCAAAGGTAAGATTTGGGTTATGGAGGGAGTTGTTTCCAGCCACCCGCAAGAAAAATTAAGTGCGAAAAATACAAGTACCAGAATCCTTAGAGTCAATTAACTTGCCACACCTGAAAAGGAAATGAAGACACGCCTGAAAACGCAAAGAAACACAGCCTCCCTGAAGATTGATGGAGTCATGAAAACGTGTGTTTGGAGGAAAAGCTAATGTAGGAAAACTTGACTGGTAACAGAGCGCCTGCCTTGTCACCAATTTTGAAACATTATTCCAGGAGTACCGGGCTCAAAAGGCAGCAGCAGCAGGGTCATCATGCCTTAAAATGGATAGCCACAACCATGGCTTTCCCCCTCATCTCATCAAGGGTAAGATTTGTGCTATGGAGGGAGTTGTTTCCAGCCACCCGCAAGAAAAATTAAGTGCGAAAAATACAAGTACCAGAATCCTTAGAGTCAATTAACTTGCCACACCTAAAAAGGAAATGAAGACACGCCTGAAAAAGCAAAGAAACACAGCCTCCCTGAAGATTGATGGAGTCATGAAAACGTGCACTTGGAGGAGAAGCTAATGCCGGAAAACTTGACTGGCAACAGAGCGCCTGCCTTGTCACCAATTTTTAAACATTGATGCAGGAGCCCCGGGCTCAAAAGGCAGCAGCAGCAGGGCCATCATGCCTTACAATGGAGATCCACAACCATGGCTTTCCCCCTCCCCTCATTAAGGGTTAGATTTGTGCTACGGAGGGAGTTGTGTCCAGCCACCCGCAAGAAAAATTAAGTGTGAAAAATACAAGTACAAGAATACTTAGAGTCAATTAACTTGCCACACCTGAAAAGGAAATGAAGACACGCCTGAAAAAGCAAAGAAACATAACCTCCCTGAAGCTTGATGGAGTCATGAAAACGTGCGTTTGGAGGAGAAGCTAATGCAGGAAAACTTGACTGGCAACAGAGCGCCTGCCTTGTCACCAATTTGTAAACATGACTCCAAAAGAAGGCCTGGGCCTTCCTATTCAATAGGCGATAAGGTCTGGTTATCCTCAAAACTCCTTCCTTGTTACCTACAACCAAACAACTTGACTCCCAGATATTATGGGCCCTTTTCTATAAAAGAAATTGTCAATCCAGTGGCCTTTCGACTCCGACTACCAGAGTCATGGAAAAGGTTCATCCAGTTTTCCACACTTCTCTGTTAAAACCATATCTTCAGCCCTCTCGAACTGCTCCAAGATCTACCCCAGTGATTGTCAATGACCAACTCGAATACGTAGTCTCCAGAATTTGTGACTCTAGGTACTGACGTGGTCAACTACAGTATTTGGTCGAATGGAAAGGGTATCCTCCCAGTGAGTGCACCTGGGAACCCATGTCAAACATGAATGCTCCCCGGCTGATACAAAGATACCATCTCATCCATCCAGGCAAACCCGGAGGAGCTGGGCTTCAGAGGAGGCATACTGTCATGAACCATCGCCTTCGTCCATTCTGGACTTCGTGGTCCCTGACCCATAGAGGACTGAATGCCCTGATCCTCCCAACATGGCCACCTAATACAGAACGCAGCTTGCCAGTCTGTACATGCCACGCTCAACGTTCTACTAAACAGACACGCCCTCGCAGCTCTGTGCGTCTCAACGCTACCGCTCACTGTAGTTGGACGTGTGTTGCTGGAGTTCGCTAGGGGCTGTTTCCCGATTCCGTGAATCTTCCTCCTTTTCTTCCCTTTCCTTGAACTTACCTTTGAGCTTCCTTCCTGGATTTTTGCCTGCACTCGGGTCACAGCATTCCGTGCCTCCGAGGCTGGACATTGTTTCTTCCTGGTTCCCGTCCTGGACATCTGAACTTCCCCTGGAGTTAGATTACTATCCTCATGCTGGACCCCGAAGACCTGCACACGGGTTTATACAAATCCTGGAGCGTGCAAAAGAAATCATCAAAGAAGGTCGCAAGCAAACAGGAAAAACAGGTAAGAAGGGGAGAGACTTGTGACAGAAGATCCTTCAGCATGCAGAGCAACTGCAGTTTGATCTCATCTGGGCTTCCCATTTTCCGGTAATCCTCGGTATTCCTTGGTTGAGGAAACATAATCCGATCATAGATTGGAACCGAAAAACCATGGCTTTCGAATCAGATTTTTGCAAGCAGAATTGTCGTTCACAGCCGCAAGGAGAACCTGTCCAAATCCTTACATCAGAACATAAGGAAGTAGGTGAGGTATATTCTATTCCCCCCGAACTAGCTGACTACCAAGAAGTATTTAGTGACAACCTTGTCCTAGACCTGCCTCCACACCGTACAGAAGATTGCGCCATAGAGCTAGTGCCTGAAGCCTTGGTACCATTTGGGCGCATGTATCCCCTATCCTTGGTGGAGAAGAAGGTCTTACATACCTATTTGGACTCCCATTTGACCAATGGGCTGATACAACCTTCAAGATCCCCAGCAGGAGCATCAATGTTTTTCATACCCAAACAAGAGTCATCTGAACTGAGACCTTGTATAGACTATCGGGGCTTGAATAAGGTCACCATTCGGGATCGCTACCTGATGCCCCTCATTTCAGACATCCTGGAGGCAGTACAGGGCGCTTCTGTCTTCTCGAAATTAGATCTACGGAGTGCCTACCATCTCCTCCGCATTAGAGAAGGAGATGAGTGGAAGACGCCGTTCAGGACTCCCTTTGGTCTATACAAGTATAAGGTCACGCTGTTTGGGTTAGTTAAGGCTCCGGCCATATTTCAGCGTTTCATGGATCGTCTATTTTCGGATTTATTATTCATTAACACCATTGTATATCTCGACGACATTCTGGTGTTTTCACGCACACCACAGGAACACACCCAGCATATAAGGACCGTGCTCCATCGCCTCCAATCTCAACATCTATTGGTAAAACCGGAGAAATGTCTCTTCAATACATCTTCGGTCCCTTATTTGGGGTATATTCTTTCTCAGGAAGGCATATCTATGGATCCGAGGAAGGTCTCTGCCATCTTGGAGTGGCCAACTCCCACCTCCCTAAAGGAGGTTCAAAGATTTCTGGATTTGGCTAAATTTTATAGAAAGTTAATTGCTCAATTCTCTCATACGGTGTTACCCATCACAGCCCTACTCAAGAAAGAAGCCCGACCCTTTCTCTGGACAGTCCAGGCCAACCAGGCCTTCCTTTGGCTGAAGGAGAAGTTTTGCACTGCTCCGATCTTGTGCCAGCCCGACCAAACCCAGCCTTTCATAGTTGAGGCAGATGCCTCGGCCGGGCCTTAGGGATGGTTCTTCTTCAGGTCAAGAACGGGGAAGAACATCCAGTGGCTTACCTTTCCAAACCCCTCATTAATAGTAAAAAAATTACTCAGTAATTGAAAAAGAACTATTGGCGTTGAAGGCCACCTGTGAGGAATGGAGACATTTACTACAAGGTAGCGCTCACCAATTCATACTATGGACCGATCATAAGAACTTGAAGACCCTTACAAGTATGGAATGTGTTAATTCGAGGCAAGAACGCTGGGCCCATTTCTTTAGCCAATACGACTTCATCATTACTTACATTCGGGTACACAAAACAGTTTGGCAGATGCCTTTTCTCTGCGTGATACCCCTGAAGTTCGTGCCGTCCCCTTAGCAGAGTACCTGTTTCCTCGGAATAGAATCGTGGGTTTTGTATCCTCCTTCCTCCTGAAGTTAGGGCAGTCACGTCACCTGAGCTAGAATCCAAGGTGCTTAGGTGCTTAAAGGACCATTGGTCTGATGGTCTATTGTTGATTGGTCAAAGGTTATACATCCCCACCAGGTCACTACAACTAAAGATACTACGTTGGGGTCATGATCACCCCACTGTACGCCATAGAGGAATAAGAGTTACCTTGGAGCTCATCTCACGTTCCTTCTTTTGGCCCTCTCTTTATCAAGATGTCAAAAGATATTGCAGAACGTGTCAAGTATGCGCCAGGAGTAAGAATCCTACCCACAAACCTTATGGTTTACTAGAACAACCAGAGATACCAGTTTGACCTTGGTCTCAGGTTTCAACAGATTTTATCGTTGATTTACCCTTGTCTCAAGGTTTTACGTGTCTCATGGTCACTGTAGATTCCTTCTCTAAACTTGCCCATTTTTCCCCACCACCAAGCGTACCGTCCGCTTCGGCGATGGCGGAAGTTTTCCTTAAGGACATCTTCACGTTGTATGGTTTACCCAATAAGGTAATTTCCGACCAGGGCAGCCAATACACCTCTCGATTCTGGGCAGCCCTTTGTTACTGGTTAGGAATTGAACGTGCACTCTCCTCAGGGTTCCACCCACAGACTAATGGCCAGACGGAATGGCTTAACACCTCTCTTGATCAATATCTAAGGTGCTATACTAGTAGTTTGCAAGACAACTGGGTGGCCCTTCTACCCACTGCAGAGTTTGCTTATAATAATTCTGTACACTCTGCTACGGGTCTTAGTCCATTCTTCTGCTCTTTAGGAGTACATCCTCGCGGTATACTCCCTGTGTATAAATCCCGCACCAATATGCCCACCGTTGAATCCACTCTGGCTGAGATAGCCTCCGCTCACAAGACTGCTTTGCGGAATTTACACTCAGCTAGGAAGAGATACAAGGGGCAATCTGACCGGTTCCGTTTACCCTGCCCGGATTGGAATGTAGGTGATCAAGTCTGGCTGTACACTAAGTACTTGCCTCGATGGATGCACCCGACCAAGTTAAATCCCTGGTTTCTGGGGCCTTTCAAGATCGTTAAAAAGATAAACCCAGTAGCCTTTAGATTACGGCTCCCAAAGAGTATGCATAGGATTCACCCAGTCTTTCATTCCTCCCTTCTCCAACAAGTTGATCCAGAAACGCCTGATAGTCGGAAGGGAGGGATGCTTTGTGGTCCCAAATCCACTCTTGAAGAATGTAAAGTGTCTAACATTTAAGACTTCAGGTATAGGAATGGGTGGCTAGAATATTTAATAGCTTGGAAGGGTTATCCCCACTCTGATGACTCCTTGGGAACCAGTGTCGCATGTCCATGCACCTGAGTTGACCCGGCGGTTCCATCGGCTCCATCCGGGTAAACCAGGGGGCACTGCCCATGGAGGGGGCATACTGTCACACGCAGTGCTAGCTGGTGTGTGTGGAACTGATGGCGTTGGGGCGGCCATTAGCCCTACCCGCCACGTTCCCACGCAGCTCGCTGTGACGGTCTAGTCGTCAGAGGCCAGTCGCCATCGGAAGCCTTTTCCGTCGCTCCAACCCTGAAGCCTGCACGTAACAACCTACTCGCCTTAGGCTTTCAGGTTGGAGCACTAGTGTTTTCTCTCCGGCATTGTGACTTACCCTTTCCTCTTGGTTTCTACCTTTGTGTTTGTGCTAATATTGACTTCTCCTCCCATACCCTTTCTTCGTCACTCCTCCTGTTGCTCCTGCTGTGTTTCTATTTTTTTTTACCCTATTCACTGCGGCTCCTCGTTCCTCCTCCTTTTTTTACCCCGCTACACCTGAGGTCCATATTCTATCTTTTGCCTACCTTTTTTCCTCGCCTACATACTGGTCCTTATTGGAAGTCTTCCTGGTGGTCCAAAGTTTCATCTGGCGCATCCTTCGCCTGTATCTCCGCTATT
This sequence comes from Ambystoma mexicanum, assembly GCF_040938575.1. Classification (NCBI taxonomy): domain Eukaryota; kingdom Metazoa; phylum Chordata; class Amphibia; order Caudata; family Ambystomatidae; genus Ambystoma; species Ambystoma mexicanum. Next base: position 908,759,867 of record NC_090930.1, read on the forward strand.
CTACACACAGAAGAGATACCATCAGATACAATCCCAGACAGGTTTTTTTTATGCCTAACAGCTTTTTCCCCTGGACTTATTTTTTCCAGAAAGGGGGCCCTCCGGACCACTTATTCAAAGGTCAGGGGGGCTTCCTTCCGGGGCAGACCCTATCTGCACTCCAAAAAAAAGGCGCTGTGGAAGAAGAGGTTTGGCGGCGGCTTGGACCAAGAAACCACAGGTGAGGAGGAAGGGGAGTTGAGTGATCAGGAATCGGGGTCTGAAATTCCGGAATCCAACATTTAGACGCTTGATATTAAAACGGACTCCCTTTTGCCAGACTGCCTGAGTCGTCTTCATTATTGATGTATGAATACAATCTGAATCCCCATCCATCTCCAGGGTATTGCTACTTATCTTAAAGGGCTGGGCAACCCATTTAACTTTTATGCGGTCAAACACGCTCAAATTATGGAAAAAGCATGGATAACAATGGTTTGTCCAAGATCTTTAAAAAAACAAACCAGTCTGCTGCATCCGTGTAATTTCCAGGTCCTTTTTGTTAATGATGAGAAGGGTATTTTCAGTTACGGTCTGGTTTAGTTATGTATGCCATTTTCATTTGGTAGGTCTACATCGAAGATTATAGATGCCCTATGAATTGCTTATGCACCCAGTCATCCTTTTTATCCCACAAACAGATTTTGCCTAACTCCTCCTTCAGACAGGTTTGGACATGGCGCGCATGCACATATTTAAAAAGCCTTGACTCTGGCTCGTCTTCAAGTACGAGATTCTAATGGCATGTCATGCTCATTTGATAGTAATTTTTCACAGTAAGAAACGTAATTAGACGTTTCATTGCTTTAAATGGAGGACACTTTGTTTACTTCCCCATTTTGTCTGTGACTCTTGGCATCAAATTTTCATGAGCCACAATGATCCTCTTTTTAGGGGCTGAGTGGGTGAGGATAATCAAACACAAAATCAGAAAGAGTCCCACAAATCAGCTTCCTTCCCTTACCGCTACGAGTGAACTACCCTAGATGTATATACATTTAGTTCTTTGCATTTCTTTTACCCCAAAACAAGGACTCTTAACCATGTAGATGTTGAAAAAATATACATATTTTAATATTGATCACAACATATTAAATACACAATGTTAAAACAGTACCTAGATTTAGCCACATATTATTGTGTGTGCATTTCCACTGAAGGCGTACAAACCAAACAAATAAGAAATCTTAATTATGCCTTACTGTGGTGGATACTCCACAAGGAGCCACCGTTCTTGTTCATGCCCTTCCCAATCTCTACGGGCAAAAAAGGAATGTGCCAACACTTGATACAACAATGTGTTTCTAGAACCAACATGGAGATGTATCTCTTGACAGAATAAGCAAGGCCAATATTCCCTATTGCGTATCCTGTTGGTCCTGTCCTCAGGGCTGTCGGGCTTAATTCATGTTCTGGTTTTCACACATTAAATGGTGCACCACAATTTGCAATCTCTCTAAAAGGCAAAAAACAAACAAACTACGCTTAAAAACATGGTATTAAACGTTTTGTGCAAAAGAATACTGTGAAACATCTATAACAACTTCATCTCTGTTATTTAAGCAGCAGGGATATATTCGTTAGTGCCATGTCGCAGCTACAAAAGCCTCTGATTTCATTATTTTGACATAAGTACTTCAAATTATTTTATTTTGTGATGCACCGCATGATAACTTGCCACAATTGCACGTGACCCGCGGCCATCTTACTGTGGGCATCTTATTCAAAGATGGAACCTTCGACCGTAAAAAATTCCATTAAAATAATTTGAAGTACTTATGTCAAAATAAAGAGGGATGAAATCAGAGGCTTTTGTAGCGGCGACATGGCACTAATCGTGCTATACAAAGGAAATTTGCAGAATACACAGCATCGAGACACGTGATGTGACGGCACATTATTGCGTGCGCACATCATGTGATACTAATAGAGCCGCCATAAAAGAAGGACCAACACGCCAGTAGGCTCGCTACACTGCTGGAAACCAGTTGTCATCCGCGAGCGGGACGGAAGGTTGCAGTTTAAACGCTGAGGTAAGAGACAGACATTATGCATATTTTTAGTCATGAGGCACTTAGAAGGGAAACTTATTTTTGCCCCCTTCTTTATTGTTCATTGCTATGATTTAGATCACGCTCAGCACAGCCACGCTAAGAGCGAAGAAAGACAAAGCTCTTCTCGTTTAAATCGAAACAATTTTGAAGATAGAAAAATCTTATGGGTAAGCTACCTCCTGATTGCAAAGATGTTGAAGATGCACTTTTTCTGTCAAGTAAGAATTTTTGAGGTGATTATTGATAAACAACATAGAGCCTTGTTTCTATTACAGATTAAGATTGTGTATTAAACAAAAGACGGTTTGCCTTGGTCTGTGACAAAGAATACATTTGGGAGGCAACTTCGCCTATAGGGCAGACACGTGAGCAATTCCAATAAGAACTTAACAGCTGAAAAATCTACAAAAGGTGAGCATTTGGGAAGCGTGACTCACAAATGAGGGAGAAATAAGTACAAAGGTACACTTAATCAGTGGAGGTTTAAAACAATCGCATAAGTGTTGCCCTAAGGATAGGCTAGAGTGACAAACCGCTCTTGTTCAAAAAATGTTGGACTAATGACAGGTAAAGAATGTTGGATTAATGAAATGTAAACTTTAGAGGGAGAATGTGTAATTATAGACACTAGATATAAATAGAGTAAATCACATCTAATGTTATAGAAAAGTGTGAAAGTGGTTAATAATGATACCATTCAAGAACGAATATATCCCTGCTGCTTAAATAACAGAGATGAAGTTGTTAGAGATGTTTCACAGTATTCTTTTGCACAAAAAGTTGAATACCATGTTTTTAAGCGTAGTTTGTTTGTTTTTTGCCTTTTAGAGAGATTGCAAATTGTGGTGCACCATTTAATGTGTGAAAACCAGAACATGACTTAAGCCCGAGTGCCCTGAGGACAGGACCATCAGGATACGCAATAGGGAATATTGGCCTTGCTTATTCTGTCAAGAGATACATCTCCATGTTGGTTCTAGAAACACATTGTTGTATCAAGTGTTGGCACATTTCTTTTTTGCCCGTATAGATTGGGAAGGGCATGAACAAGAACGGTGGCTCCTTGTGGAGTATCCACCACAGTAAGGCATAATTAAGATTTCTTATTTGTTTGGTTTGTACGCCTTCAGTGGAAATGCACGCACAATAATATGTGGCTAAATCTAGGTACTGTTTTAACATTGTGTATTTAATGTGTTGTGATAAATATTAAAATATGTATATTTTTTCAACATCTACATGGTTAAGAGCCCTTGTTTTGGGGTAAAAGAAATGCAAAGAACTAAATGTGTATACATCTAGGGTAGCTCACTCGTAGCGGTAAGGGAAGGAAGCTGATTTTTGGGACTCTTTCTGATTTTGTGACTCTTGGCAACTAGTCTGTTCGTGAGAGAGGTTACTGTTAACCATTTACTGAAAAACAAATATCTCTCTGCAGTGAAAGGCCACCCATAGGCTTGCATCAACTGGTTTCGTCAACGTTTCTGTGTCGAGCTTTAAGTAAGTTCCTAGAATTTGCATATTCTGACTTGACATTTATGGGTATTTCTGCAATATGCATTAATGTCCTAACTGTGTTGTCATGTGTTGTCTTTCTGTACGCATGCGCAGTCAAAAAGCTTCCAAGCTAGGTTTGTTCTATATGCAACAAACCTAGCTTTGATGCTTTGTAAGGTGGCACCAAAATAAACGCAAGCATGTTGTCAGTTTGCTAGAATGAAAGAGAGGTGTTTAGGTTCTTTAAAGTCCCAAAACCTGTGGAGGAATTTCCTGAAAAGTTCAGTCTTCATTTTTTTCATGAAGTTTGAGAGTCCCATGGATGGCTATTGGGATGCTTGCTGTTCCATACTATTGGTGTGTAACAGGTGAAGTCCCCTTGTATGGTCTTTGCTTCCCAGCACTTGTTAATTTCCTATTGGAAATGACCTGGTCCAACAGCTAGATTCCTGGGTACGAAAGGTGGTACTTGAATTGATTTCGCTTTGAAAATAAAAAAAAAAACAATATGTGTCATATGCATATTTATGGACTGACATGAGCTCTAAAAGGTCCCATGTATAGATTAAAGATGGCTAATGAAATTATCAGAACTTGAGGGACCCTCGTTGTGTTTGTGAAAACATCAATTGGAGTAGCCCTCTCTGGACTTTTGTCTGTCCTATGGTAGGTAACGTAGCCTGATATTCATAACCATGAAGCTAATAATCCAATTCAAATAACTTTATTTTGACACAAAGTCTCACAAAGGAGAGATAAAATAGATACAATTCAAGCTAATTTATTGTGTTTATTTTATTCATTGGGTTTTTATAATGTGCCTATAAAAATGTGTTTCAAGGCGCAACAAGACAAAGGAGGGGGACATAGATGACAAACAGAAATGGTCCTACTAGGCCGTGTGACATTCGGATCATGCAAGTGCAGTAATATACGTGCAGGGGAGAGGGCAAGGGGGAGTGCTGGAGGGTTAAGTGGGTGCCCAGGGAGGCCAGCTGAGCAAAGCCCAGTAAGATGAGAGTGCAGGGGTGTTAGGCAGAATTATATGCAGTACCCTTTGGGAACACCACACACAATTAGGGCTACAAGTGACAGTACAAATTCACCTTTGGTACAAGCCTGTACTACACAGTAAAGTGGTAGCGATGGCTGAGCAGCCAGACTTATCTCAAGAGTAAAGTGAGCAGTACCAATAGTTACACAAAGGACAGCAATTACTATGATTCAAACAAACACCCACTCAAGGATTCTGAGTAAAAGAATATACATTTATTTACACATAAGTTATTAAACATTTCACTATTAGCAAGCAGTTGAAAAATCATGTTAGTAATACACTACACCACACCCAATAAATTCTGGACAAGTTAGGCTCAAAATGAAGTGTGAGCAAAATGGCACTCCAGTTATTCAAAAGGGAAAAAGACAAAGGTAGACAGAAGTTGAGCAGCACCAACAAGTGAGTAAGCAGGGCAATCTAGAAAAAGGAACTACAGTGAGGAAATCATATCAAGAGGCCAGGGCCAAAGTCATTGGACCAAAGTCTTTGCATAGGTTCACACAGTTCAGGGTAGTTCGAGGTTAAGTCTTTGCCAAGAGTTCAGAACGAAGTTGAGAGACGAAAAGTTACTTTAAAGAAAGAAGAAGGACAAACCCTCGGATTGGCAAAAGATTTCACACACTCTCACCGCGGCCGGTGGAAACGAAGAAGCGGGTTAGCATAGTACCTTTAGAGCAGAAGAGTGCTGTAGCTGAGGCAGAAGTTCCTGGCAGGTCCTGCAGGCTCACGGTTCCTGAAGCGACTGTCGGACTGACAAGAAGGAGGAAGACTGGAGGGTCCTGCATGGCCCAGGGAAGAAACCAGCAGCAGAGCAAAGCGACAAAAAAAAAGGTGTGCTCCTTAAAATGCAAGCAGGGTCCGTTCATCCTGGCTATCCGTTTCACTGTAGCTCTGTACAGCAAATTCGACCAGAGAAGGGAGGCCTGACGAGCAGTTTGGCAAACTGGTTGTTCCCATCGGCTCAAGGGGAGAAGATTCCTTGCAGATCTTCCCTGTCATCGAAGTTGAAGATTCGGACCCGCAGCAGGGCTTCACCGGGAGGTTCAATCATGGTAGAGGCCCTCTTCTGTTAGCTTCTCTTCGGTCCTCTCAATCCAGTGGCGACTCTGCCTTTCCAGCCCCAGAGACCTGCTTTTTATGCAGTTTTCCAGCATTCACACAGCCTGTCTGTCAATCATACAGCAGGGTGGCTGTCCCGCCGGGACAGTCACCACAGCCAATCATATCAGAGTGCAACATGGGTCTCCAAGGAGACCCTGTGCAGGGAGTCCTAAACCTCTCCCTCACATCCTGTCCCCCTCAGACATACAGGTGCCTAAGGAGGGCCTCTGTGCAGAAGCCTGCGAAAGGACAGCGAACAAAGGAACCAAACCTGGTTTGGTGCGCAGAGTAAAACACAAGAAAGACCTTTACAAAAAGAAATGACCAATAAACTCAGCCGGTACCGTATAAAAGTAAATATGGTCCAGCGGGTTTAAGTTCGAGGCTACCAAGACAGCCTAAAACAATAGAAAGGCTATTTAAAATAACCACGGTAGGAAAAATAGGGTAGTTACCACTTCCACCAGCCAAGTCTTAATGAAAAGGGAACAAAACAATGTTCCATGAGAGACGGAATAAAAAGGGATAACTATTAACCCTTTCCAGTACTCTATGTAAGATAGTTTGTACTGGGTATGTGGTTTTAAATACTAATAAAGTCAATGGCAACTTTACATGTTCAGGGAGACAGTAGTCATTCCCAGAAAATGGAGTCTGAGTTGGGAAGTCGAAAAGACAACCCTGTGTCACTGCACTCAAGGTGCTGTGTAACACACAGTAAAAAGATGATGCCTATGGAGTAAGTGAGGCTCCACAGTCTATGAACACAGACAAATGTTCAACACACACATCAAAACACGTGTAAGGGTGGGAAAAAAGGCTGGCACTCTTCCCAGGTGAAAAAATAAATCCTAGAAATCCAGCAAAGCTGCTGAGACACTCAGTAGGTAAGGGAAATTAGCCATTCTGGAGAATTCTCCTTAACACTGGGCAGAAGGTCCACGTGCTGAGTACAAGGAACAGGCTGGATGGGCTAATGGGGTGCAGGCCCAATCAGGCTAGTGCAGGGGGAGGGAGCCCATAAGGGCATGTTCAGGTTGGGTGGGGGGGTCAGAGGAGACCAAGTGCAGGGGTAAACTCGTAGGTGAGGGCCTGGTGCCCTGTGAGAATCTGAAGGAACCAGGCTGCCAGTCACAAGGCAGAGGGGGGATACATTAGCAGGTGGGGAGAGGGATGGCGGAGAGAAAAGGAAGGTCTTGTGAACCTTCTGGAATTTAAGGAGATCTAGCTTAAGTCTGAGAGGGGCAGGGAGGCCATTCCAGAGGGAGGCACCTGTGGAGGAGAGAGATCTATCCCCCAATCTCTACTTGGAGAAGCGAAGATTGGCAGAGAGTTGGAGTTAAAAGACTGAAGGGCTCTAGCAGGGAGGTATTTAGGGAGAGAGAGTTGTATGTAGCGGGGTTCCAAGCCAGAGAAAGCCTTGTGGATGATGCAGAGGGTTTTGATGTTGAATGCTCTGGGCAACCAGGAGCCAGTGGAAAGATTTTAGGACTTGAGGGATGTGGTCCGTGAGTTTGAGGCCAAGGAGAAGTCTTGTAGTCCTATTCTGGATTAGTTGAAGGGGGTGAAGGGAGAAGTTAGGTAGATTGAGAAAGAGGCTATTACAGTAGTCCAACCTGGAGAGAACCAGAGCTCCGGAGGCATTGAGTTTCTGGAGGAAGGTGAGGAAAGGAAGAATGCCTCTGGGTAGGTGAAGCTTAATTGAGCCATCCCCGCAAGGTCCGTAATGTGAGGAGAGAAGGAGAGAGAGGAATTGTCGATGACACCAAGGTGTTTTGCCTCACAAGAGGGTGAGGGGAAGAGGCCCATGACTAATGTGGTATGATTAGTGATGTGAATGACAGTGTCAAAAGCTACAGAATGTTTGATTGTGAACAAGAGATGTGAATAACATTTGTCCAGTTTGTCATCAATAACCTGGATGGTTGCTTTCACTGGTGCTCCATCTAGGACTAAATGAAGATGAATAGTCCTGTAATGGAGCATTTTGCTGTATCTCTCTTTAAATAACTATCCCCAGCAGCGGAGAAACGGTATTCGGGTGGTAAATTGCTAACCTGGGTCAAGAATATATTTGATTTTAGAAGTTGAGTGTTAATCCTGTTTGGAACACTTTTGGAAGGTTTCTTGACCGTCATTGATCATTTGAAGGCGGGGCAGGAGTCTTTAACACTTATCTGATTTGAATAGGGTGGATGAAAGAATGTCATCCTCATAGGTGGTGAGTTTAACCAATTCAATGATGTTGGCAAGTTCAATGGTAGTGGTGAGTCTGGAGATTGACCATTCAGGTACGAACCTACAGGGGTTGGGCCAGGGCAGAGTTAGTGGAGTCTGTGTTGTAATGTGTGTTCTGATATCCAAGATCTTACAAATGAAGAAATTGCTGATGGTGTCACATCTCACCATTGCTTGCACAATTGGGGGTTCTGAGAGGGAATAGCCACACTGCTTTACAGCATCTAAGGGAGCACTGCATTTTGCAGCCTTTGCTATTGTTGCTGTGTAATAAGGGGTATCTGGCTGTTTTCATGGGTTCTCAGTGAATGTTATGCATATAATTAAGTGTGTAGAGATTAGATTGCAGTTTTTGATGCTAGATCTTCAATGCTTGACTGTGGTCATGCTTGCTGTCAGAGAAGTGGTGTGTATACTAGAGGGTGGGTGGTTTCGACCCTTATGCAACCCACTTTAAGTTGTGTGTAATGTTCTACAATAACTACCATGTTGTGGTTAAAGTTGTAGGCGGTAGAGTTGATGACTGTTATCTATCAGGGTGTCTGGCTGCCAACATTTTGTGGGACGCCCTTGAAAGAGCAGCATCTGATTTAGGAGGCTGGTTGTGGTCTGTGGTTAATATATATTGTGCAGGTGAGAAGGACAGAGACTGGAGCATGATCTGTCTAATCCAGCTGTACAGGAAAATGACACTCCAGAAACAGGAATGGGAGCAATACTAGGCTGAACATGTTACACATGTGACTTGAAGTTGCAGCAATGGTGCACTTAGCAACAACGCCCGTAATCTTAAGCACTGAAAGGACAAATGAATGGCATCAGAAATTAGATAATGAAAATACCTAACTTGTTTTCTTTTTGCTGCAACGCTTTGAGATGGTTCATCCGGAGGGGATGAAGTAACGGCAGTGCTGGGTGCTTAGGCAGTAATGCACACATTATACCCTGGATGGCCTTAAAAATGTGAGCTCTGAGACCTATGGGCGTGTGGCGCCAAATACAAAATAAATCATAATAATAATAATAATAATATCAATGCTGTCTGTTCTGTGCTGTTTAATGTGCATGGGGTCGCTGACATCTAGGCTATTTTTATACTTGCGCTGCTTGGGATGTTGGAGAAGTCAGTGTTAAAGACATATACAGAACCGTAACATAATGGGCCCTCACAAGTAGAAAGAACCGACTGTACTCAACTCAAAAACGCCATCAAGCCATTCCAATGACAATAGAAAATTCATGACATCCTCATATTGAAAATGGCTGGGGTGGGCTTTAATGGGAAGAAGACATCAGACAGTACTGTGTGATATAGGAAGAGACAGTAACCAGACACTTACCTTGGGTGATGAAGAGGACCGAGTTCTTTGGAGTCATTCAGAATTTCTTGGCCTTTGGGGGCACATGCTCCTTCAACTTCTGAGGATTTTCTTTTTCATGGCAGGCACCTCTTCTCCCAACCTTGGACTATCAGTAAATGAGGGATTTTGTATGGTATTGTCTGCTTTTTTCTGTAGTACCCCTTTGTTGCCAATTAGAGATCTGTGCCATCTGATCTGTTGGTAATTGGTAAGTAGAGTGTTAGACTTGATTTTGCAGCAATGGTGCACTTAGCAACCACACCCACAGTCGTAAGCACTGAAAGGATAAATTAATAGCATCAGCAGTTATATCATGAACATACCTAACTGGTTTTCTTTTGCTGCAATTCTTTGGGATGGTTCATCCGGAGGGAATTAACTAAAGGCTGTGTTGGGTGCTTATGCAGTATTGCACACAATGTACCCTGGATTGCCTTAACAATGTACGTGTCCAGAGCGAGTCTGGTGTGAATTGGTGTGGACAGCGAGGGTTTCTTGAAAAGAGGAGCCTCTTTCTGTGTAGGGATGCCTTTCCAACCTGCTATGCTAACTCTTAGTGGAAAGAGATCAATTTTAATATGGAACATGGACCTTGTGGGGAAGAGTTACAAAAAGCACACATACATATGTTTGCATTTGCCAGGTAGAGTAACACAAATGTGTAAAATGACTTTTTGTGGACCCGTTATGTTAAATATACCGAACACATTCACTGGATTGAAGCCTCGTGCTTGAACCCACATGTGTATGTTGGAGAGTGCTCAGCAAGGTCTCCTTGGCTACAGACACCCTACCCAACTCTGCATTTTAGATTATGTATGCACGTTAACACCAATGGAGAAACGACATTTCAAATACGGACGGTTGGGTTACAAAACTGCTTAAACTGCTTAATACTTTTAGGTGTTAACACGTTTTTGCATATTCAATCACAGTAAAGAAGCCCTCTGCTTATATACTATTAGCTTTTGGGATTTGAGTGCATCATAAAAACATTTCGATTCAGATAAAAGAAACACAACGTCAAATACTGTTTGGCATGTCTTTATTCTTGCTGTTCTCTCCACCCTCCCCCACCACCATAAAAAACACGACTGTGTACTGCAACAGAATACATTGTTGGAGTCCCCCCCAACATGGTTCGCTATTGACAGAGGGGTGGATTGAAGGGACACCAGGCGAGTGCACTGTCTGGGCTGAAGCAATGCTATGGGGAAGAAAAGGAATACCTGCTGTAATAGCTTGCGAAGACTTGTGTGTCCTACGCTCATTCTTAGAGTGCACCATTTATATTCGTGGCTAGGCTATGTAGGCACAGGCACTTCAATCCCTGTTGAGCGACAAGGACTCACCAGGTTGCAAATTAATAGACTGTCTCGGAGGTCTGAATTTTCAGGTATCAGAGGTACATTGGTGCCAAAATAGTGGGGAATTGTGTTGGTGAGCAGGGAACTGTCATCTGTGTAGAAAATGGTGTGTGGCAAATATCGGTGGTGTGAACTGGCTGTAAATCTCGTCACATTCAACATACATGCTTCTATAGATGCATTGGCCAAATACCCAACAACTGAAATTCACCTGCCACCACCACACTAACAACAAGTGTGGACACATATGTCCTCCAGGCACTATGCATGTGTCGAGTGATGTAGATATTTTGAATTTAGAGTGGATTAGAGGTTGTGCCCTGCTGGTTCCAAGCACACTGTTCGCTGGTATCACACACACATGAACTATTTACTGTAATGACCCACATGTCAATACAATCAAATTACTGTCATACCGGTTGTTAGGGTGCGTAATGCGAGGGTGTAGTATATGCATTAGGACTCAACACCATCTACCCAGCAAATGACATTCCTTTATGTAGGTCATGTGGTGTGAATGTATGACATACAGTAGTTATATCTCTTCAATGACCACACACATCACTTCAAAATGCACACACACAGGTCGTGTTCCATTAATATTGCTCACCTGGAGGTGATGCAGCTGAATCTGGTCTCCTGATGCTGACCAATGCCACTGTGTGGATTATGCCAGTCATGGCCTCGTTCAATGGGGCCAGGGTGTTTTCGCCAGACAGTGCTACCCCTATGGCCCTGGAATGGAAGAGCATGTCTGGCAGCTTGTTCTTTGCCCTGAACCTCATGTCCCCCCAGTAATTCTTGACTTCTTTAATTGTTCTGCGAGCAGAACTCAAGGCATTGACATAGTCTCTCAGTTCACCCTGGAGTGACATACTGACTGCAAGGTTGAGGCATTAACCTTTTGTTTTTTGTTGACGGTGACCTCATGGTCTATCACAAAGTTAAACATGAGCTCAACTCTTGCCTAGGTAAAGTTCTTGGCCTGCCACTCTTTGTTACCTTCATCCCCAGCATTTGTCTTCCTGCATGCCATGTTAAGCTGAAGTATATTGCAGAATGCACGTTTGGGGCCTTCCAGTGTTCTCTGCTGTGTTTCGTGCTCCAGTTTTTATGGGCATTTGCGCATGTTTTTTTTTCTCCATCTGATAGGATGCACACGTTTTTGATGCAATGACCTAGGTCTACCACCATTTGCACGAATACATTGTTCATTGAGGCGATGCAGGTCTTTCTCTGGCACAATGTCATGTGTCCGCCATCATTTGTGCCAATCTGTAGCTGATCTGACATGATGCACCACAAACATGTACATCGTGTGAGATGTGCCGTTACTTGTGCCGTTGTGCTTTTTTATGCAGGCCATCAGTCCAACATACTTCTTTGTCTTCACTAAAGTTCCTTTCCTTAGAACAAGCCAAAAAGATTCACCAAAAAGTGCCTGAATTTGTTTCATCACAGAATCTCAGAAAGATTGAATCATGCATATTCTGAATTGTTTCAGATGCAGAGTGATTCGGGCTGATTGAGTTCTTCCTCCCAATCCAATGTAAGCCACCCTATGTATCACCTTTAGGTTACTGTGGTCTGAGCATCAATGTCACCCAGATGTATGGTTCTGATTTTCTTTCTTAGAAATAGTGGTCAAGTATCAAAAAGGTTGCATGTACACGCCGTACCGGGCACAGAATCAATAAAACGGGAATTACATGGTACTAATGTCCAGTCTCAGAAGCCACTGTATGGCTACTTTCTCTATAAGATTTAGTCCAAAAGGAAGACTTGGCATTCTGAGATGCAATGATAAAGATTTGCAGAGATGAAGACATTGACGGACATCACCTGCTAGGAAAAGGAGAAAAGATATGATACTCTACAGAATGCTCAATTGAAGTGACACCTTTTAAAGGCTGTTTTACCATACCTGGCTAAAGTTATTGCAAAGGCCCTAAGGCAACATATTGCCCTGCACTCTCTTACTGGCATTGGACAGGCTTTCCATATTAGTTCAATTCCCTTACATTTCAGTGTCCATTGACACCAGATCTGCTAGCTGTCTGTCAGTGTCAGTTTTTCTTTGTTGTTTTACAGTCACAAAGGATTGACCTGTTCACCAGAAAAGTCTGTGTGCATATCTTATTGTTACTTTTGACAGTACAAATCTCACCTGAGTTCAGTACTTTCTGGAAGACAGATTCTGTCATCTGCAATTAAATTATTGTGTTTCCGGAACTGTACTTCTATTTCACAGCTCCAGAGCATGTAAACCAACAGCCTGTGTTTTGGTTGTAAGCTCAGCAAAGAAGACTTGTGTGCAGTCACCGGTAGCGTCTGTGATTTTCGGCATGCCGTATTGTTGGCATAACATTTTCACTGGGGCTTGCCTAAAGTTGGATTTATAAAAAGCATTTTCTCGATAATGTCATTATAGTTCGAAGGAACAATGGCATATAGAGTTATGTTTTTGATAGCATGTGAACATGGTGGGAAAAAAGTCACATGAATCATGGTGAGGTCCAGTCTGAAAGTGACCCTAGGTCTGCTGGGAGAACTTCACGATGCCGACCCCAGTGACATAGTGGATCTCCAAGAACCCTTCAACCTTGGCATCAGTCTTACACACTGCCCAAGATGCCCACAGATCAAGAGAGTTATACACGTCAGAATTTAAGTATGTAGAACCGAGCTTGGAAAGAGGAAATTCTCATAGGTGCAGTTTTTGGTTTACTTTGCCGATGCCATCAAAATCTCAGCTAGCGTTCTCCATTGCCCACGAAACAGAGAAAGCCACAAAGAGATCTAATCTGTGGTCTGGCGGCAGCAATGGACTAACATGCAGAGCCGAGGAGACTAGGAAGGAATCAGCCAGCCACCATGGCAGGGCCACCTAATTCCAAAATGGCAGACCCTCTTTTGAAGACTCAACACATGAATCCTTTGGCTGACCAAAAGCAGTATGCCAATTAGTAGAAACGTGTGGCCTGGGGATGTACTAAAGGCAACTACCCAACACTGTGATCGATGCACATCTGGGATACATGTGTACATGATAGTACCCTCATTATCCCAACCCCCATTAGAGCCAAAGTAGAAAAGAGAACATTAATAAGCTCATACTGAGAAAGTTTGGAATGGAAACAAGAACAAAGCGCTGTGCCTAGAAGGACACAGAGCAGAACGAGCACGGAAGGAGCCAGGAAATTACAGAGCTGGAAAAGTGAAATACTAGCGAGCAGAAGTACGGGAGAAATACCATTGGGAGGAAGTCATTGGAAGAGGGACAGAGGAGGTCAAGTAGAAAAAGGCTGGGTGAGGTTAAAGTGGATCGAGAGGTTCAGTGCAGAGAACCAGGCACTGTCAGGCCAAAACGTCCAAGGACTGTAAGGAATGCTGGAAGGCAGACGATGGGACGAGTCAGGCCAGATCTGGGGTACAGCCAGGACACAAGGGCTAGTAAATTGGAGAGATTCTGCAGTGTTGTACCAGAAACTGGTAGGGTTCAAAGACTAAAGATCACAGGAAGAGCAGAAAGAATGACAACAAACAAGCTAGGCTGGTGGCAAAGTCCATATTCTGGTTGGAATGTCAATCTCACAAAGGGAAATAAACATAACTTGCTTGTGAGAGCCACAGAACGGGGAGTTCTATTACAGTTTTGCCCTTAGGGACTTCCTGAAATCTGGAAGCAGATCGCCCTGGGATGGGTGCCACACACTAACACTACAGCATGACAATTAACCCAGGACAGAAAGGGAAGAAATTAACTGTCATCTGGAGCTATGCAACCCCCGCCCAGAAAGCCAACATTGTCCAGCAACATCTACAGAAGGCTCCCAGAACTGAGGATCCTTGCGAAAGCCTTAGTGACTATAAATAACCTCGGTCACTATAATTGAGAGCTTGGACCAACTATATAGCAGGGCTGCTTCCATCAGGCATGATATGACATGGAACATCACTTATTAAGCAAAATCATACACCTTAAAAAAGGCAACACAGAACTGAAAAAGAGAGACAGACCTCACCCGACACTCAGATTACAGATACTCCCACCCCACGCATCCACAAAGGTCGCAGGTTAAAGTGGGAATAGAAAAGGCTTCAGTTTATGTCCCCATTTTACCGATCTGAACTTGGGGATGGATACAAAATTGACAGAGGAGGCGCGAAGCACTCTCACTGGAACATGCCATTTTAATTTGTGTCCTATAAAGTCAGGTATCATGGAATAGAAATTTCTATGAGTAATACAGAGTGTCTTAAATTGTATGTGTTCCTCCACTGAAAGCCAGTGCAGTGACTTCAGTGCTGGGGAGATATGATCCCTGAAACCCAGATTTAAAAGAACCCTTGCAGATGCATTTTGAATTCTCTGTAGCCGCCAATCGATACTTTACGCAAGCCCAGATAGATTGCATTACAAAAATCAAATCTGCTGGAAATACAATTATTCACTAATTGGATTTTATCGGGAAACGTGAAGAAGTCCAATAATCCTCTGACCCATTTATGTCTCCTTAGCCCAACACTGTTTCCCAGAGATATAGGGCCTTATTATGAGTCCGGTGGTAAACATGCCTGAAATTCCAGCAGGTTACCGCCGGACTCGTATTACCATTCTGCCTCCGTGATTCCCGGAATTACCGAGGCATTACGACCCCAGTGACCCGGGAATTCCGAAAGGCGGAATTTGTTAAATCCCCATTCCCATTGAGTCCCATAGGACTCAATGGGAATGGGGAAGTGGAAACACGTGCACCATCTTGTGATGGTGCCGGTGTTTCCATGTCCGCCTGCAAGCGGGTGGTGTTAAACCCGCCAGGTCAGACTTGGCGGGAGTGACACCTCCGCTTGCAGGACTCGATATCACCCGGTATGGAAACAACGGTGGCGGCGGATTGACCGTCACCGTTATTTCCATACCGGGTCATAATGAGGCCCATAGTCTTGTTTGAATTCATCCTTGCGCCAACTCCTCCTTTTGAACTCAATAAAACCTTTTTGTTGCAGTCTATATCAACCTCACATCATCTATTGAATCCTCAGTCTGTGACAATGGCCAAAATCACATGGGTCACTCAGCTGAGATAAACACTTGTGTTACACTGAGCTGATAATAAAGAGTTTTCAGGCATTGTGCAGAGTGCAGCAGAAGAAGATACACTTCAGTCCTTGTAACAAGCACCCAGGAAGAGCTTCATACCCATTTAAGTTTGAGCTCATCCACCTCAAAACCATGCTGTAAAAATAGGCAAGGCTATCTCCAGAGATCCCTTCAAATGGAGGAAACTCTGGGCATCATCTGCATATATAAAGAAAACCACTCTGAGTTGCCATCATATCTGCACGTCCCATCCTGAACCACATCACAGGATATCTATCACCTTGGAACATGATTCAAAATGTAATATACATAGTGTCTGCCATTTGTCAATCATGAAGACATAAACCAGTTGAGTGCACAATCACATATTGCTCTACTGTATAGATGCCATACGTGCATGCCATGCCACTCGATGAAGTGAAACACAGCTCACAGTTCCAAAGGGATAAGGGCTGCACCACAATTGGCATTTATCAGTAGCCATACATAATTCAGGATCAAGACCAGCACTGGCTCTGCACTGTGGCTCAGGCAGGAACTATCCTGCTACTGCTGTTTTTTTTTATCTGCAATTTTTAGATGCCAATTTAACATCTTTTTTAATTGTATACTATGATGGTCCGGCAAGGTTGTAAGGATTGCAGGATTAACTGTTACCGTTTCCATTCCATGTCATTTCAATGACAGTAATTATTTCGAAGTGATTTTCTTCGAAGTGATTACTTTGAAATTTGACTTCAACTTGTTTTTTTGTTTGTTTTTTATTTGGGGGATCCCCGTCCATGTTCCTCCTCCCCTTCACTATTAACCATACCCAAGCCCCTCCTCACCCCCTTTTTACCCCTAAACCCACACCTATTTTTCAAAATCATTTCAAAGTACTCAATTTGAAGTAAAATATTTTGAAGTAAAATACTTTGAAGTAATTACTGTCGTCTAAAGAAAATAGTCTAGTCCCTTTACATGGGTATGTTTTACAATTTTAGCCATGCTGGATCTTACAGCCTCATTTGATAAGGTATATCATACCATATTAACTCAATGGCAAGAAAACCAATGCAGCATGACCCAACCAGTATCCAACTGGCTTCTTTCATTTGTTTCTGATAGAACACAACTGAGACCCTAAATATCCCCAAAAAACCTTTGTTTTGAGAGTCCCACAGGGATCACACTTCTGCCCCCTTTACTATTCAATCTACACATTAGACCACTCTATTCTGTGTTTTAGAAATATAATCTTGATCATCATGCATATGTGGGCGATACTCAATTGTATATTAAACTAGCAGATCATAACTCTGAATAAGAGTTTTTACAACAAGGTATTGGTGAAGTGGAATTATGGATACTTTACAATGCACTCCAACTCAATCCCAGCAAAACAAACGTAATACGTTTTAGACCAAAAAATAAGTTTCACAGACATGAAAGCTTACCTTGCAATGCCATTTTGTTCTAACTGCTGTTGAGCTATGCCACAAAAGTAAAACATCTCAGCTTTTGGTGGCAAATGTATCTTTCACTAGCATCCTTCTTCAAATTGCGATTGCTTAGAAGAGCAACCGCTTTCATCAAGTCAAAACATCTACCGAGGCGTGGTTGGAACTTTAATTATTTGAAAATGAATTACTGCAGTGTATTCTATGCAGACATTTCAACTCAACAACTCTCGCGACTTCTATAGGTCCAAAACACAGCCGTTCATCTTGTTTGTAATCGACCCGGCTGTGATCATGTTTCCATCTGGTGACCTTCTCTTCATTGGCTACCAGTCAATACAAGAAGTGACTTCCTGTGTTTGAATCTTGTGTTTGACATTTACATGTCTGTATATCCTTGCTCCGCTATACTTGCAGTAGACAATGAAACCAATATAACCCTTCATGAGCACTATGCTTCCAAAACAAGATGCTGCTTATTGTTCCCTAATCCACCTCCTCTAAAAGGGGAGGAGATCGAAGATTTTTCTGTCATAGCTCCTAAACTATGGAATGCACTATCTCCGAATAGACAAGAAATGTATCCTTTTCTTCCATTTCGAAAACAGTGATTAAACTATGTCATTCTGTTAGTCCTCCCTCTGTTATATTTTATGTAGCAGCAGTTCAGCTCCTAGTAGTTCTGTGGTGTACATGGTTTGGCATGCTATACAACTATATTACATTGCATCACATTACGTTCATTCACCAAATAACTGAAGATGATTTCAACTTGTACATAAATGCAGTCCTCAAGTCAAATGTTTATGCCCCTGTCACTGCAATCCATGCACAAGATGAAATGATGCCTGTCAATACCTTGACCAGAGAAATTAAAGAAAAAGTGAATCAGATTTTGCAGGGCAATGTTGGTGAGAACTGGGAGGGAGGGAGGACGTAACTTTCTCTACCTCATTTTTGTTGATATTCACTTGTAAGAACCCCACCACATAATTTTCCATAACAGTTCCAGAGTATTGATGAAAGTTATCAAGCAGCATCTCTGTTAAAGCTGATAAGTAGATGTAAAAAAGACAGTCTCCGCAAGCCCTACAAAGTGAATTGTATGCTCTTTAAAACATCATGCCAGATTACAAAAACATTGCACCGGTGCAAGTGCAAAGTTGCACAGTATTAGCACGAGGGCAACGTTTGCCCTATTTCTAAAAACACTTGGACTTATTAGAAAACCATTGTACCATGACAAGTGCAGTTTGGCATGGTATAAGCATCAGCACAAAAATTGCCCCAGTTTATAAAAGATACATTTCCATTGCATTTTTCCACCAGGGCAAAGTTTGCTCTAGTGCTAATACTGTCATTGTGCAATGGGGTTCTCTTATGTCCCAATGTATTTTGAAATATTGCTAACTTTGGAGAGCTGAATGTGCATGGGGGTGGTCCTGCACCTCCCTACACATTCAGATAACAATGGGAACCGAGATGGAAGAGCTAGGGCTCCACAGTGCATGTGCTGGAACCGGGAATCTCTCCCTGCTTACTGGTTCCTGTTGCAAGCTTTGTGGGAGCCGGAAGATAACCATGGCAGGCAATGTTTGGAATCTGGACTGGGCCTGAAAGTGATACACAATTAGGTATCTATGCATATCTGTTTATGTGCATGCAAGGGTATCTGTTTGTAAGTTCAGATGTTAATAAGAGAGTGTATGTTGTTAGTGTGCCAAGGTAATTCATATTGTATGGTACTATGGTTGAATGACAGGGTACATGAATGCTGTATGGGTGTGCGGGAAATGAAAAATTGTATTAATGGTCTATGAGTGTTTGTGTGTAGGATCAGGAAGAAGGCCTCTGATTGGTTGTGGGGGATCTATTTCTGAAGTGCAGCCAGACAGAACAAATGTGCTTTCTATGGCAGGATAGCATTATTCACGGGCTTCATGGGAAAAGCATACACAATGAGTGCGGTAACATGGCCATACTGGCCTAAATTTATTCCGCAATCTGGGCATGTTTTCTTACTGTGGCAACATGGTGTTCTTTACTGGGCATCAAAAGTAACTCCAACATAAGTATTATTATGTGGCCATACTGGAATAAATGTATGCAGAGAGTCTAGGCATGTGTTCTTACTGCATCAAGGGAAAGCCAGCATGATGAGTATTTTACGTGGCTGTAATGGTCTACTTGGGTGCAGCCTATATGGACATACTGTCTTACAACTATGTGACATTTTGTAGTGGCATCAAAGTTAAAGCCAGCCTGTTGAGTGTTCATATGTGTCCTTATGGGGCCTACTTTGGAGTTGTCATGATTCACCGTTTCCGCCCTTTCTGGACTTCATGGTCCATCAAGCACCGCAATGTCGTATCTGCTATTCTACCAACATGGCCGACACCATTGGGAAGCCTGCTGTCTAGTGTGTCCGCAAGACCTGCCACTTCCTAGAAAACAGACACACCCCTGCGGCTCTGCGTGTCTCAACGCTACCTTTCTGAGTATCTGGCAAGTGCGTACCTAAATTTTCCTTCTACTCCCGTGCTACTCCCTTCCTAGTTAGCGGTTTGCTAACAACCCGTCCTGGTATCATTTTGTGCCGCTCCTCCCACTTCCACCTGAGGACACGTTCATCCCTCTTCCCTCCCGGCCCTTCGGTCCTGCTCCATTCTGTACTCGCATTCTGCCTTCTGCACTGTGCGAGTACCTCGACTCCTCCCTGGTTCCTAGACCCATCCCGGACTTAAGACCATTACTCATCTGATCTTCCTGGAATACTGAACGCTTATCATCTCTCTGAGGCTGGAGTCCAGTCTACACACTGGAGACAGAGGATACCCGTCCGTACCTGTACAAGTCCCAAACGACCAAAAAGAAAGAAATACCTCAGAGAAAGAAGACTTCAAAGGACAAACAGGTGAGACAAGAGGCAGAGTGTGACAGGAGTGGCAGTCTGGCCACATGTTCTTACTATAGGGTGGTATGTTTTAATGGCATCAAGAGTAGAGTAAACATGATGAGTGTTCTTATGCTGCCATACTCACCAACATTGGTGCAGCCTGTCTGGACATGTTTTCTTACTGTGGAATTGCATTATTTCCTGGCAAGACCAACAGAAATATGTTCCTATGTAGGGGTATAGGTATATATTGACATTGCCAGCATGAGCATCTTTTTGTATAGCATCATTACTTGCATTATGGCAGAAGCAAACTTGAGTATTTTCTTATATGGGGGTACTAACATATTGGTGCAGCCAACATGGACATGTATGGGCACAGCCAGCATGAACATGTTCTATACTGGCATGCATTGTGCGTAATGGCATCAATGCATTGGGAAAGGCTCCTAGTCACTACAAAACCCTACAAAACCAATTGCAAACTGTGTGGCTTTTTACCCCATCATCACAGAAAGTGTGCTGTAAAATGCACTATTTTAAACCATTGGTTTAAATGGCAGTGAAGCCCCCTAAACACCCCTTGTTTAGTTCAATCTCCCTTGCTATATTTGGTCTCACCGGGATATTTGTGGGGCATTTTTACACCCCTCCAATTAAAACATTCAGCAGCCACCATTCCTCCCATATTTTGTTGCACCAAACGATACTCGAAAATATGGTAGAAATGTCACTTGGTGCTGGGTGCCATCCTTAAGATCCTGCCCCAGTAGGAAACTGTCCAAGAAAAGAAAGAGCCCACTAGGGTTTCAGATGTGATTTAGGATAGAATCCTGTTCTTTAGTTAGTCTAGAAAGCCACACGAACGCATGTTGCTGTGAGCTGTGTAGCTTAATATTGGATGTGTGTGCAAGCGTGCAGCTATGCATAGCAAGCCTTTTGAACTACTTTGTTGTCAGTGTACCAATCAAGTGCTCAGCCCGAACCTATCCACCATCACCTGTATGTTCATTCTTGTTTTGCTCAATTTCACATTTCACTGCAATCATTGAGAAGTGTTGGTCCCCAGGTTCTGCTCGTGGTCTATTAGGCATCCTGAATTCCTTCGTCAGGAACCCTTTTTAATGGTGAGGCACTGAGGAGAAGAAACTGTTTTAAGCATATGTGCCACATGTATTGTCAAGAGCAGATGCGACACCTAAACTTAGAGCTAGTAGACATCTAAGGTGTTATGAGTTCACATCACATTCTCTCCTTACACCTTGTTTGTGCATAGTTGAGTGAGCATTTCTGAGGCAGTGGCTGAGGGGTAGAGCCATTCTGATGTAACCGGTGAGTTGCAGAAAAGTGGTGATAGTTGATCAGTGAAGAAGGCTTGGCTGCACAAATGCAATCCAGCCCAACCTGTAGAAACAAGCATAGACTATTTTAAATGTGGGCTTAGCTGCCCTCCATAAGCCAATTACTATGATAACAGAGCAACTATGGTTATGCCAGAGTGTTTGGGAGCGAAATACATAAATTGTACAATTTTGAATTTGTTAATATCCTGTCACTTCTTTATAGGATTATTTAATCAATTAATGCATGCATTAACAAGGCTTTACATTGATGCAGTAATTCCCTGAGCTACTGATAATTATAGGGGCTGTTTTATAATGGTTGCCATAATGTTTTAATGGCGACTACCTATTGGTAATTTTGAACCATCAATTGGCAGTCAGCCGAATCTGGCCATTATTCTTTTTCCCATCCCTCAGTACTGTAGTGCGATCAACCTATGCACCACAGGAGCTATTTGAATTTTGACATACTAATGAGGAAGACTAATGGAAAATATGTGTCTGACCTACCACTATCTCTTATATGACTTACCAGGTGATACTAAAGGTGGTATAAATAGAACAATATCGAAAATCTGCTAGTAGGTTCAAATTGGACTCGTATAATAAGGAAAGTGGGTAAAGGGTTCATTAGTGGAGCATGGCAAGTCCTGGGTGCAAATGGATGTATGTGGATGGACAGTAAGTCTGAGATCTGCATCTTACAGGAAACTGAACAACCAAAGACCGGACGTGCCTTGCTTTTATTACATACATTATTTCAGAATGAGATCTAGCGGTTCTGCCCTCCAGCATTCTGGTTAGTCAAATCACAGTGATGCTGATTTGTGACGCTAACATCCGTTTTATTTACTTATCTCTGGTTCGCAGTGTGGCGATATACTGCGTATTAATATTACTTGTATTCCACCTGGTAACAGACCAGACAGGGCAACCACTCTCGATAAAGTGGAAAATGTTTTGGGCACACAACACTCCCAAGTTATGGCCAGAAAGGAGCCTTTTGGCCAGGAGTTGGGGAAGGATCATTATCCCAAGTAATAGAAAAGTGAAGGTTTTCTATATATGAGAGTGAAAGCATTGTTGTTTAGCTTTCTCTTTATTGTGTTAAATTTCATGTTGCCTGCCACAATAAAGGTACTTTGAATGTGTGGTGTCTTGCGCAGAGAAGTGCTCTTTTTTGTTTGCCTGTCCACTTCGGAAGTTGTTCTGAATTCAGTAAATAATATTAAATATAATTGCATGAGAAGAGACACAAAAGTACCCACATTTGATGATACTGGATGTGATAGAGATTTGGGGGCTGATTCATGGAATTATTTGCGCCAAAAAACGGGGATTTGTGCGCCATTCTGCCCGCAAATCCCTGTTTAACAAATGGCGATTTGCGGGCAGAATGGCGCACAAATCGCAGTTTTTCAGTGCAAATAATTCCATGAATCAGCCCCTTGGTGTGAGTGGAAGGTGATTTAAATATCCGTATGTGCCCAATATGAGAAATGGTTAAATTGGCAGAAAAACATATTTAAAAACTCAAAATCCAAAATCGACAACGTGGGAAAGCTTCTCCAATATGTAAGATGGGCTGTAGAATTAACGTGGGTGAAGGATAGCCCATTCAGCAATATACAACCTAAACCTACCTGTGTGTGGGGAGAGACATCTACCATAAGTGATCATTTTTATACTAAAGGGCTATGAAGAGCAATGACTAACATGATGGTAGTGCAACAAGTGGAATCAAATCACAGGCCAATTAGACACTAGTGTCTAAATATTGATGACATATAACCCCATAGGCCCAAGCAGAGACAAAGTGTTCTATCGTACAACACTGAATTATACAATACAGGAAATTAAAAGGTGTTCAAGATAGTCTGTGAAATGGCTCTTTAATATGCGTCACTTAGGACCATGCTAACTGTACCATGTTTAAAAAGTTTCATTAAGACCCCATACTCTCCTTAGATGACGCAGGAAAACTAACAGACGTTAGGCCTGGACTCAGGGGTCAAGTCCTAAAAATATAAGTGGGGGGACTCATCAAATAATGCAATGGGATGTGTCGTCGCCAGAAATAGGCATATCATGGTGAAATACGCTCATTTCATTAAATTGGCTTTGCCTCACCACGCAAATTGCACAGGACGAATGGCATTTGCCTTTCATAAAATCAACACACACACAAAACTAAGAGAGAATATTTTCTTCTAAAAGTGTTTTTGAAACCGTTAAAAGGTGTGCAGGTGTGCAGGTGATGAGGAACTCCACAAACCAATACAAATGGTTTTCCCTGACACACGAAGAACCAAATGGCACATTTCACCTTTAGTTGTTTGCTATTTTTCATCTGGTTACTGATGGTGGGATAGTGCAGTGGTGAAGTGTCTGGCCTACAAACCTGATGACGTTGGTTCGAAACCGGAAGTTGGCTTTAATTCATAAATTCAAAGAAGACTTTCAATGTTCTGCATTTTGGCTGGGCGGACTGAGTCCACCCTCTTAAAAAAGTGGGTGGACTCCGTCCCCCGCGTGTACCCTCGACTGGAGCCCTGGGCCTGGTACAATAATACATGACAGATAGAAAAATCCAAGTGTACCACTGCACTCCAGGGCACAGAAATGGAAAACCTGACAAAGTAAACATCCATTCTGGCATAATATATTTAAAAAAAACATTAATAGTGTAGTGCCTGGATTTTTAGAAGCTGCAAGGCACACCCCAATCTTGGGTAATAGAAAAGGGAGCCTATTGTCTGTGGGTGATGCAGTTTTGCCATCAAAAACACTAGTCGGCCTGCAGACCCAGTTGGACGTTTTTAATAAGCTATGTACCGCAAAAGGCCTTAGAATCAGTTTTTACAAAGCTAAAACTATGCAGTGTGCCCGCGTTGGGAAAAAGGCCAGAGTATGGGTGAATTTCCAATTAAATGGCCAGACTCTGGAGTCTGTGGATTTATTTCGTGTTGATCTTCTGGAACACACTAAAATGGCAGGACCAGATACTAAAGGGTTCTTTATCGCACTTGTGTCAGTGCGGCCTCATTAGGAATCTAGTAACAAAACTTGATGGTGAAATTCTTTCGGTACCTCTTAAGATCGATCAGGTTCAGACAATCCCAGGGGTAACCTATGGAGCTGAACTATGGGTTGCAAATGATTGTACCCCCATTCAGACAGTCGAAAACAGATTTTTGAAATTATTGCTTGGTCTACCACCTAATGCGCCGTCCACGCCAGTGGCATGTGAATTTGGCCTCATTGAAATTCGTTACGCTATTATGATGCAGCCATTGTTATACTGGCAGTGGATTTGGAACAATACAATTTTAGTTCTGTTTATGGAAGGCTTGGATGAGCTGCTTTCATTGCCAGGTGGTAGGAAACGTTCTTGGTTAAGGCATATAAGAACCATGTTTTTTAACATTGGGCTGGGGGACATATTGAGTGACCCCACAAGCTTGGGTAGAGCCTCCAAGTTGGTGGTCAATAATACATTTAGAGAATGGGCGAGGAGTATGATGGTTGATAACTGCCTAATGGAGAAAAAAACGAGGGCGTACTTGCAGCTTAAGGACGTCTAGGGGTCGGAGGCATATCTGGACCTCCAAATGTCAGTATAATTATAACGCTGGGTTGCAAAGTTTCGAATATGCACCCTCCCATTGGCCCATGAGTCTGCCAAGTGGAAGAATGGGTCCTGTTCCTCAACCCTGTGCCCTTTTTGTGGCAAGGGGTGTGAAGATGAGTCACAGCTTTTCTTTTTTTGCAGCACTCATTGGCGAGCAAGGGTGCGTTGGCTCACCCCAGTTTGGAGCCAGCTAGCCCAGCTCTCAATCCCGTTAGCTATCTGAGCCCTGAAATGTTGTACCCAACCAGAATGTGTGTTAGCAGTTTAACATTTCTTAAGATCTGCATTTATCAAGAGAATGGTAGAGGCTAGAATAGGTACTAATTTGCCAGATTGGGAGGATGGGTAAGGATGTTTGTGTATGTGTATGTGATATTAAGGCTTGGATCTAAACAAATAGACATTGGTTTCATTATTGTACATATCCTCTATCTATAATGATTTTATGACATCAAGAATGATGTGGATATTAATGTACATTTTGTTTTTAATGTTTGCTATTGCAAAAATTGTACTTTAATTGATGTTTATTTTCCGAATAAAGTTAATGATGATGATAAAAAAAAAACAGAGACAAGTGTCAGGATCAGGCTGAGGCTGAGTAAAGTATGGAATCTGAGGCAACTAACCCCCTATGAAATAGAACTCACGATGGCCTGTGCTGCTGAGCTACCCTGCTGGAATAATTTTACAGTAATGTTTCTTGTATTGAGAGAGGTGATAGAGAGAAAGGGTATCTCATTGCAGATTAAGTTAGTGATGCAACTACCATGCTGAAGGTACACAGAGAAGCTGGCCTTGATCTGATCCCTGTGTACCTTTATAAATATTCCTTTTTTAGTGCTATCTTTGGTGGCAGTGACGGAGCATGGTCCAAACATCTAATAGCTCATCCTAATATACCCCAGGTCCAGACCTATAAAATCTATAAAAAGATTCTCTTCTAGCAGCTGTGATGAGTCTAATCAGACAATGTCATCACTCCTTTCCCAGGGAAAGTCTCTCCCCATGTGTCATGGGTAATAAGCTGTGATGGTCTCTATGGCACCGACGCAAGTGGGTTGGTCCTGCTTGTTGGCATTCCCCCAAGATGGCGGCCTGAAGTATCTGCAGCATTCCAGGCATTGAAAGCTCTGTCTCGAGACTAGGTCGGCCCCCTGCGTCTGCCGGAGGATTTCAGGGACTGAGAACAGAGCAGCGTTGCGTTGCTATTCTTTATGGCAAACGCTCCATGAGTACATTATTGTGTAATTCCCTGTCTCCCTGTGCATTGCAATATCAGTCTGTCTCATTCTATCCCTCTTTCTTACTTCCTTTACTTGGGACCGCTCACCCTGCCCGCGTCCCTCCTGTTTCCAGCTTCCTGCTCCCGGTGGTCATGCCCACTTCGGTACGGACACAACATTCCACATATCCGACATTCTATCCCTCTTGCCGTTCCTTGCTATAACCGTCTCTCTTTTCCCGCAGCCTCTAAATCCCAATCCGTTACTTTCGATCAAGACACGTTAACTTCTGAACCTTTATTCGCTGTCTCTGCTTTCCAGAATGTGAAGATTGTTGTTGGTTACATTCTGACCACACCCCAGAGCCCTCACGCTACCCGCGCTGCTCACAGCTATTCCGGGTAGGTTTAATTCTGAGTCCGGCCGCTTCTGAGCACCCTCCTTTCTATTGCAGGTCACTTGGACTCACTAGCCTCATATAGAATCAGACAGCTTACGTGTTACATGCCAGACTATGGAGGCTCCTTTTCTAGGCATACTGGCAGACACATAACAGTAAACACACTCTCCTCTGTACTATTGCTAATTGTACTTCTCCTTTTTCAGAAACCGTTCATCGTTGCTTTTTGTACATTACAGCAATAACAGTCTTCAGTCTCCTGTACCAATTTACCTTCTTTCCATCCAACAATGGGGAGATCGAATACTAAGGAGAAGATCAAGGGTGTTCTTCCCCAGAGGGTTTCCCTGGAAGCCCAATTCTCTCCTGGCATTGTTTCACTAAGAGAGAGTAGGATGACCAGGAGGATTCTCCTTTCATCATGCTGCGGCCTCTGATCCAGGTTAGTGAGATTGCTTGCATGAACCTTGGTGTCTTTCCACTGATTATCACAGTTAGCAACGCCCATCTGCCAGCATGGATCAGATGCAGCAATTAGTTGCCACCAACCAGTCTCTTAGGGTGGAGGTTCAAACCTTGAAACAAGAGAATGCTTTCTTGAGACAGCAGATGGTTCATTCTGCTCAGTGTTCAGAATGGGAATCAATGGGAATCCTCACAAATTAAAGGAATTCCTTGAGGCCTGTATGGTCCAGTTTACATTTAAGGCCGCTTTCTTTCCCACAAACCGGGATAAGGTAGGACACATGATTTCCTAACTAACAGGGTCTGCTTTGGCATGGGCCACTCCCTTGGTCACTACCAACAATCCCATTTTAGACTCTTACCCTGCCTTTGTGAATAGCCTTAAGGCCATGTTTGGCCGACAGGAGATAATGGTGGCCTCTCAAGAACATTTACTGGACTTTACAGGTGTCCCAGGATTTGTTAACATACATTACCCATTTCAAACAAATGGCTGCAGACATGGCTGGGCCAGATGATGCCCTGGTAATGCTTTTTCGCAAGGAGCTCTCAGAAGAACTGAAGGACGAGGTCTCCCATTTACACCAGTCTGTGAATCTTGCAGAGATGATAACCCTGGTGATGCAATTGGATTATCGCATTCAGGAAAGACACTCTGAGAGATGGAAGGAAAGTCCTAGCCGAGCACTGTCAGAGCTGCCCTCGACCCCTGGCAAGGCCCCGAATCTGGTTAGAAACGTGCATTCAGATGAACCTATGCAGTTAGGTGTAGCGAGAGGTCCCTTGACACCCGGGGAATGAGCCCATAGGAGATTATTGGGCTTATGTATGTATTGTAGGGCCAAGATTCATTTGGTTAGAGATTGTCCAGTTACCCCATCAAGAAGACAGGGTGACATTTTTTGGTTCCCCACAACCTTGTCTTATGTCACACAGCGCAGATACCCTATGGTCTCCCATGGTAGTTCTTCGGGTAACCTTTTCGTGGGGCAATACACAGGTGCTCAATGTCATGGCTTTGGTAGATAGCGGAGCCGCAGGTAACTTAATTGATGATCAATGAGCTCTCAATAACAGCATTCCTCGTTTATCCAAGACCATCTCTATCCCGGTGGAGAGTGTGGATGGAAGCCCGCTAACCTCAGGCCCCATCATCGAGCAAACTCACCCCCTCCAGATGGGTATAACAACTCACAGGGAAGAGATCTTGTTGGACAAAATCAAGACAGCACACTATCCGATCATCCTGGGGCTGCCTTGGTTAATGGTACATAACTGTTGGAACCCATTCCCTAGGATCAGAACATTATGTGTTACAATGTCTCTCCCAGGGAGCCGTAGGACTTAACACACCATCCACTTTCAAACAACTTCTCACCAAGTCTACAATCCTCAATCAGATACAGGAAATACCTGAAGCATACAAACTGCATCAGGAAGTGTTTTATACCTCAGAATATTCCGAGCTACCACCCCATTGCAGGGATGACTGAACCATCAATCTCATCCCTGATCAACCTCTAACTTTCGGAAGGATGTACATACTGTCTGCCAGAGAAAAGGAAGTTCTGAAAGAGTACCTCTAAATCAATGTCCGGAATGGGTTGATAACCAAATCCACCTCACACGTCGGAGCATCACTTTTCTTCATCCCTAAGAAAAACACAGATGAACTATGGCCTTGCATTGACTTTTGTTGACTCAATAAAATCACTATCCCTGACCGGTACCCCATTCCCTCATTTTTTACATACTTGAGGCATTCAAAGGCTCCATCATATACACAAAACTAGATCTCCGGGGGGCATATCAACTCATCGGGATAAAACCAGGGGATGAGTGGAAGACAGCTTTATGTACGCTCTTTGGGCACTATTAGTACAGAGTGATGCCCTTCAGTCTATCCAACGAGCCAGCGGTGTTCCTGTAAAGACTGGAGGGGGAATCTGTACTTCTGCTCTCTATATGGTAGAGGAGAGGCACAGATGACTCCAGCCAAGATTCTCTATAAGGTAAAAATGCACGAACAATCAAGGCCTAGCTTCTCAGGAGGTGATGCAGGCTGGTTCTTAAGTACAGTGTAGTCCCCAAGCACTCACAAAGGAATGTCCGAACACTGTATTAGTTAAAACACAGTCTTTATATTATTAATATTCAAGGTTATGTACAATATCACGATAACTCACTTTGTACTCGGTTATCTACAATGGAAAATATACATTTCTACGTGGTACCACTATACTATTAGATCTCTTTAAAGTGCATCAACTGTACGGTTAGATGTCACACAAATCAGTTCGTAAAGGAAACCAACAATAGATATAAGAGGAAAGCAGTTGGTTAGAACAATTGGCAGAATACTGGTCCTGTTTACCTGGACACAGTTCTGTTTGGAGATCCCCCCACCTGGGCAACCTGCAAAATAAAGATATATCACAAGCCCAGTCCATATATTGTTCACAAGAATCTTTCCAATAGTTCAACAACCCCAAAGTACCTGGTGTTGTAGAGCTCCTTGTCAGAAAATCGACGGCCCATCTTGAGTGCACTCCCTTTAAGGCAGGAGCCATGGGTCGTCGAACGTCCGGCGATAAACACAGTGAACTGCGGCGGTGAAGTGGCAGCTTCGTTCCTAGTGGTGCTTGTTGACGGAGAAGCATAAATGTCCTGCAAGGAAGAGGCATGCGGGGCACCTCAATGTCGATAGTTCTGGACCGCAAAAAGTTTGAACAACTGTGGCCCAGCAAGGGCGTCGAGTCGTCGGTGTCTCTGTGGTCTTTGGGTGGAGGGAAACCCACCTGCAGATGCTCCTCGGCGTGTCGATGGCCTGGCCTTCTTTGGCGGGATAAGGCGGGCCGCGGTGCAGACGAGCACATCCGTGAGTCGAAAGTTCTTAGGCAACGGGACCACAGCGCCTCTGGTCGGCGTCGGCGGTCGTCGACGGTGGCGGACAACAGTCCGGGCGCTTCTCTTTGGGATTCCGTGGCAGTCCCCATTTCCAGTCGGCAGCCTGTCATAGGTCTGTCTGCCAGGGAGCTTTGGCAAAGATCAGCTGGTGCACAATGGTCCCTCGTAGCTCGGGAAGAGGGTGCCTTACCAGGTCCTCTTTGGGTCAGTCCTTGGAGACAAAGCAGCTTTCAGATTGATAAAGTAGAGCAACAGCAAGACTTCTCTTCCAGCAGGGCTTCAAGGTTAAGCTTCAGTTTTACTCCATTTACTCTTCGTAGTGGACTTCAGCTTCTGAACACAAATTTTAGCAGTGAGAGGCCCCCAGATATACTAGTTGATCTCCCATTCATTCAGCTGGGTCACACTCAGGCAACCAATCGGTCAAAAGGGCATTCATGCAGGCAGGCATCCAATCAGGTGAACAGTGCATTCAGGCCATTCACTTCTCTCCAGACACTCACAACAATGTATGTGTATTGTACCCAGCCATTCAACACTCCACACTGCATTCATACCAATTTCAGGCAGGGCTGTCTCAGTCATTGTGTCAAACACCAGTTACTAGACATCCACAACACAGAATGCGTATTCGTCACACACTCCATTCACCCAGGTCCCACCCACGGGGTGTACCCACAACATACAGTCACTGGGAAGGCTCCAGCCAGTCTGGCCTGGACTTCACAACAACACCATATATGGAACTTCCACCAAACAGCCAGTCAGGGGGAAGGGACGGAGTCAGGGCTTCCCAGGACTTTAGGAAAACAAGATAACAGGCAATAGAAGGCAAGAGGCCACAGGGGCCATCTTGTTTCCTATCAGAATCAACTGATTCCAATGGCAGTGTCTGGGTATCCCAAAATGGGGGATACTCAGAACACCTGTCAAATTCAGCATGGAGCTGCCGCCAGCCCATACTCTGCTCTGTGGGCCACACACAGGTGCCCAAAAACATACACTAGGGGCACAGTGTTGCAACCCCACCCATGGGTGCCATAAGGGTATCCCATGGGTCTGTACACCAAACCAAAAACAGGAAGAGCTGCACTGCCAGGAGTCCCATATGTACTCCTGGGCAGAAAACAATACAGAACACAAATGAAAAAGGACTACAGGACAAGGACAGAGAGGCCCTGTCGATCCAATGCATTTCCAGCATCACATTTCCAACGGTTCATGGACCACCTTTTTGCAGACATTCTCCTACATTACATCATAGTTTACTTAGATGACATCTTGATCTTCTCTTCATCCATTGATGGGCATGTTCTTCACGTCCAAGAGGTCTTGAGTAGGCTAAAAGAAAACCATGTTTACTGCAAATTAGAGAAATGTGAGTTTAA
Source organism: Ambystoma mexicanum (assembly GCF_040938575.1). Taxonomy (NCBI): domain Eukaryota; kingdom Metazoa; phylum Chordata; class Amphibia; order Caudata; family Ambystomatidae; genus Ambystoma; species Ambystoma mexicanum. The sequence continues at coordinate 908,791,386 of NC_090930.1, forward strand.
TCAAAGTCGTGTTTCCTATTTGGGTTATGTCTTGTCAACAGAAGGGGTGTCCATGGATCCAGGGAAAGTGGCAGCTGTGCGGAACTGGCCACCCTGTCCTCAGTCAAGGAGATACAACGCCTCCTGGGGTTTGCTAATTTTTATTGTCAGTTTATCGTAGGGTTTTCTTCCATCATCCGTCCACGACCCATCTCCTCAAGAAGGAGAGTGTGTTCCTTTGGTCCTCTGAGGCTCAGCAGGCATTTGATGAGTTAAAGTTTCTCTTCACGTCAGCCCCAATTTTGCTCTCTCTAGATCAAACCAAGAAATTCATTGTAGAGTCAGATGCCTCTCATCATGCCTTAGGGGCTGTTTTACTTCAAGAAGATGTTCAGGGAATGGAATGCCCAATAGCCTACCTCTCCAAGACTATCCCCTTTGGAGAAAAATTACACCGTCCTCGAAAAGGAGTTACTCGCCATCAAAAGGGCCTTCGGGTAATGGAGGCACCTTTTGCTGGGAGCTACATTCCCGGTAGGAGTGAGGACGGACCATCATAACTTATGAGCTCTGCAATATGCACAGACTAGAAACAGCAGGCAAGCCCGCTGGGCTCTTTTCTTTTCACCATATAATATCATTTTCACTTTCATCCCAGACAGAGTCAATCTCTGGGTGGATGCACTGTCCAGAAAGGAGCCTGGGAGATCCTCCGGATTCCACTCAGAACCTGTCTTTCCCAGGGCCTTGTTTATAAATGCCATTACTGACTTCATACAGAGGATTATGGCAGAGTCACAGCCCCTCGAGATGACATGTCCAGAGATTCTCTCCAAATTCAGTCTTACCAAGGAGAGCAGTTGTTATTTCAGAGATCAGAGTATGTTTGACCCCTCCATGGTTCTTCAGAAAAAAGTTCTTCGAATGTGTCATGACTCCCTTACAGCTGGTCATAGAGGAATCATCAACACGGCAGAACTCTTTCAGGGACATTTTTGGTGGCCCTCCTTGATGACGGACGTTCGAGACTATGTGACATCCTGTATGGTATGCATTCAGACCAAGATACCCGTATCCCTCCCACAGGGAGCCTAACTAGGATTCCCCTAATGGATAATGTCATGTTATGTTATTTCAACTTATAAAGCGCACGGTCGCCCAAAGCCATCATGGCACTAGAGAGAAAGACTGCTCAGTAGAGGAGAAACTAATGGAAGAGCCAGGGACTAGAATAGATTAGTTTTCAAAGATCTTCTAAAGCACAGGTGGTTAGAAGTGGCTTTAAGTAGCGGAGGGAGATTGTTCCAAAGTTTGGCTGCGGCAATAGAGAAGGCTCTGCCGCCAAGCCTTTCCCGGTTGAATCTAGGAACGATGAGTAGATTAGAGGTGGCAGAGCGGGGATCCCAATCCGGGGAGTATCTGGAAACTTTTGATGCAGAAATTCAGCTCCATGACCGTGGATTGCCCAATGGACGATACACAGTGACTTAAAATGAATTTGCTGAGTCACCGGAAGCCAGTGAAGTTGGCTAAGGATAAGCCCTGGCAGATCATCTCCACTGACTTTATAGTAGACCTTCCCCATTCACAAGGGTTTTCTAAAGTGATGGTAACTATCGACTCCTTTACCAAACTGGCTTGCGTCATACATCTACCAGGTATACCCTCGGCCGCCCAAATGGCGCGTGTTTTCATCAAACACATATTCTCTCAACATCGGCTTCCCGAGGCCATTATCTCTGAAAGGGGTTCTCAGTACACCTCCCGTTATTGGAAGCATGTCTGTGCCATCCTAAATTTCGAACACGCCCTTAGATTGGGGTTTCATCTGCAAACGAATGGCCAAACTGAGAGACTGAATCAAACCCTTGAGGGAAACCTCTGATGCTATATATCTCTGCGGCACAAGACAACTGGTCCGAACTTCTCCCACTGACAGACTTCTCTTATAATAACACAGCACATGCTTCACTCAAAGCCAGTCCTTTTTATAGCATCTATGGTTTCCATCTGACGTGTTTTCTGACCATTGTGCCCGCTGCCACACCGTTCCCAGATGTTGATGGTTTGGTGGACAGAATTCAACAGGGTCACAAGAGGACAAAGTCAGCCTTACAGATGTCCCAGGATCGAATCAAGTACTTTGCAAAGCATCATAGTACCCCTGCACCCAAGATCAACATTGGTGATAAGATGTGGTTGGCTTCCTACTTCCTGCCTCATCATTTGGTTCCCTCAAAACTGTCTCCCTGATATTTTGGGTCTTTCACGGTTCTGGGACAAAGGGGTGAGGTGGCCTTTCTTCTACAATTACCCTTGTCTAGGGCCCGAATACATCCTGAATGCCATATCTCTCAATTGAAGCCGGATGTGCTGGATTGTTTTCATAGAGGTAGGAAGATCTGGCCTTTGCCTGTCTCTAGCGCGACCGGCCCTGAATTTGAAGTCTCAGGGATCTGTGACTCGAGGTACCATAAGAGGTCCCTGCAATATCTGATCGACTGGAAGGGGTGCTCCCCTGATGAATGTACATGGGAACCCGCTGCCACGGTGCATGCCCCTCATCTGGTCCAGCAATTTAATTTGAGCCATTCGGGCAAACCGGGTGGCGGCCCTCTTCAGAGGTAGCATACTGTCATGGGTAACAAGCTGCGATGGTCTCTATGGCACCGATGGAAGCGGGTTGGTCCTGCTTGCTGGCATTCCACCAAGATGGCGGCCCAAAGTATCTGCAGTATTCTAGGCATTGTGAGCTCTCTTTCAAGACTAGCTCGGCCCCATGGGTCTGCCAGAGAATTTCAGGGACTGTGAACAGAGCAGCATCGCATTGCTACTCTTTATACACTATTGTTTGATTCTGTCTCCCTTTGCATTGCAATATCAGTCTGTCTCATTCTGTCCTTCTTTCTTACTTCCTTTACTTAGGACCGCTCACCCTGACCGCATCCCTACTGTTCCCAGCATCCTGCTCCTGGAGGTAATGCCAGCTTCGGTACGGACACAACATTCCACATATCCGACATTCTATCCCTCTTGCCGTTCCTTGCTCTAACCGTCTCACTTTTCCCACAGCCTCTAAACCCCAGTCTGCAATTTAAGCTCAAGCCACAGTATTTCCAGAACCTTTACTCGCCGTCCCTGTTTTCCAGACACGCAGATTGTTGTTGGTTACCTTCTGACCACACCCCAGCCATTGCGCCCTACGCACTTCTCACAGCTACTCCAAGTAGGTTTAATTCTGAGTCCGGCCCTTGTCAAATAACGAGCCACTTCTGAACTCCCTTCTTTACATTGCCATTCACTTGGACTCGCTAGCCTTGTATAGAATTAGACCACTTACGTGTTACATGCAAGCATAGGGAGGCTCCTTTTCTATGCATACTGTCAGACACATAAGGTTTACCACTCTCTCCTCTCTGCTATTGCTAATTTTACCTCTCCTTTGTTAGAAACCTGCTCATCATTGTTTTTTGTACATTACTGCAATAACAGTCTTCAGTCTCCTGTACCAATTCACCACCTGTCCATCCAACAATGGGGAGATCGAATACTAAGGAGAAGATTCAAGGGTTTTCTTTCCCAGAGGGTTTCCCTGGAAGCCTAATTCTCTCCTGGCATTGTTTCACTAGGAGAGAGTAGGGAGACCAGGAGGATTCTCATTTCATCACACTGCAGCCTCTGATCCAGGTTAGTGAGATTGCTTGCATGAACCTTGGTGTCTTTTCACCGATTATCACTCCATGAGGCTAGGGAAAGAGAGAACCAACCTGATCCTGACCCAGGGTATGGCTATCTGAGCGAGGACCACATGGGCAGAGCCAACCCCGTGGGACTGGAGAGGCATTGCCAGATGAGATATGGTATACCCCCTTTCCCTTTTAACTTGATGACCCCCACTCAATGCCACAGACCCTGATGGCATGTTGTAATGTTGCATTAGAATGTACCATGATAAATATTACCAGAACTCTGGGGCATACCCAGCCAAAGGTAATAGGTAGTACTGAGATGATGAAGAGGACCAGAGTAGTAGTGAGCACTGGGAGAATCAAAGTGCTCGGTCTAGTTTTTTCACTCACTTGATTGGTCAAAGCCTATTCAAAAGGCAGGAAGTAAAAAAACAAGATCAGAGACTCCTTCAACCTGTTGCTGATGTGGAGCTTGGAAGGTGGCGGATGGACCGAGGCAGCAGCAGGCGAGGGGAAGACTGTATGCAGGATGGATGAGTGCCTCCGAGGGCTACCCAGGTAACCGGATGGAACGCAAAGGCAGAGGGAGCACTTCGTGTCTGTGCAAGGAGTTGGAGTACCAAGACCATACCCCACCACTCCTGGGGAGAGCTGCCTGTGGAACAAGAAACCACATGAGTCCGAGAACCAGTGAACCCACAGTGTAAGGTTGGGATGCCGGGAGGCTGTATGAGAGATGGAGAGGGAAGGTGTTGCCCTTACAGGAAGCAGGGGACAGGATACCCAGTATATGCATCCATGATAATCTTCATAGCCCCAGTACGTGAGAAACTAGAGAAAGATTATGAACATGTGAAACCACCCTGGCAGGACAGTGTATCAGGCACATTGAAAGGTTGCTGTAACTCAAGGGAAGACAAATACCCTTTGAGGTTAGATTGTGAGAAAGCAGAAGCACCCAGGGGGAAGAGACATACGCCTTGGGTTTTGGAAATAGGTTGAAGCTTCAAGGCAAGAAACATACCTCCTGAAGCTAACTGCAAGAGAAGTACTGGCAGTAGATTACACCAGGCAATTTGCGACTCTGGTACCTGCACCCAATTGTGTTTTCTTGGTAAAAAGCGTAAGGGAAGATCCATACCACCTAAGAAAGTGAACTGTGTATTTTCTGTGGTGTGAAGAGCCAAGGGAAGAGAGATACCCTTGGTCAGTGGAGATTGTGACATCAAGAGGAGGGAGACACCCTCTCATGACCTATTTGTAACATTACTAATTTGTTTCAAAGTGTTTATAGAAAAAGGAGACTTTCCTTCCCCACTGTTTGACAAAGAACGACAATCTAGGGGCAGGGAGAACACCTATTTATGAGTCTCTGGAACTTGTTCATTTTCAGCACCTTTTTCTTGCCTTGGAAGTTTTGAATTTCCGAGTTACGAGAAAGTAGCTAATACACATTTCCCTTTTCACATTTTGTTTAGGTGTAGCATGTAAGGGCCAGGTTAGGATTTTGGACACAGGGCAGATAATTCTTTGATTTAGACATCCCGACACAGACGTTTCTTAGTTTTGCTGAGGCAGGGAAACCCCTCTAAGAATTAGGGATAGGTAGGATTTCCCCAGCCCCTCTTTTTGGTTTGATAATACAAGTCTTTAGCAGTCACCCTAACCTCTCTTTGTCCATGTCTTACTCCTGGCTCCTCACACAGCATGGATCTTGGTTGAAGGAGCGGGAAATGTGGTCTGTTTTCCCCCTTTCCAGTAGGGTTCAGGCGCAAGGGAATTGAGCACCAGAACATTGGTAAATATAAATGTCAAAAATGTACCTTCATAATGCTTTCTTTGACCTGAAACATGCATTGGATATAGTGCATAGACATACCCGTTGGGATATTTTTGCCCCCATTGATAATGGCCCTGCACTTTAAGGGGCAATATAATGGCTGTATACAGGGACTACTAATGCAGTAAGATGTGGAATTGGAGTGAACATTACAATTTAGTTCCAAGTGCAGAAGGAGGTCAGGCAACGGTGTGCTAGTCCCATTGTTGTTTTTTTTTTTTTTTACTATAAATATAAACTGCCTGATTGAGTCTATGACAATGCAGAAAATATAGATACATGACTCTCTGATGATGGGTTTGGGCTAATTGCCACCCTTCAACATGCTGATGACAGTTGATTTCTCTTATATATTACTTAGGGGGATTTACAGCAGTGGTTGGTTGCCTAGAAGACATACAGGTATCTCTCTTCTGGATCTAAGATGTGAACATCCATGCTCTTGGGAAGACCAGCAGGATAGAGTCGCTGTGTCCATTTCACATGAGGCTATCATGCGTTTACTGTTGGACAAGCATTTTGCTAGGTCAGAACCTATTGCGGCCTTTGAATTCTATAGAGCCAGAGCAGCAGCTTTGAATTATGTTCCTTTACTAGAGAGGGTAGGCTCACAAGACACAATGGTGCCAGTTGAAAAATAACTTTTCCAGAGTGCCTTGGAAATACCCATTGGAACCACAATGATAAGAATGAGAGTGGAACAGAGAATTAATTCAGAGGAATAAGCCATCTTTAGGAGATCCATTTCATTTTGGGTCAGCATGTAGGCATATGTCCTATGGTCATTTTACAGAGATGCTTTGGTGGATATTACCTTTCTGGAGAGAGTGGAGGCTCATCTTGGCAACATTTTGCAAAACCTCTCTTTGCGATATATATTTAATAAAAGCCTTGTCCAGCTCACTGCCATTAGTCAGCACTAACAAGGTGGCAATTACTATGGGCAGATGAATTCCAAACTGCCGAATAGAGGAAAAAAAGAAGAAAAAAAACTTCTATTGAGTAGAACTTAAAGTATAGGTCTTAGTCTGCAATGTTATGTTGTGGGCAGTTACAGCAAAACTAGGTGATAGCTCAATGCGATAGCTTAATGCGAAGCAACCCAATGAGTGCTTATAAGGATGTGAGCTGAGGGAGTTGGAATGACCAATCCATTTCTTTTTAGTTTGTGTGCTTTCATCCAAGCTCAGGTGTCACCCCTTTTTAAACAAATTTGGCATGCAAAATGTGTAATAGGGACTAGCACTACTCAACAGCTGTCTCTGCTCTAATGGTTGCAATTGTGCAATACCTGAACCAGTCTTGGAGCATCAGAGATCAGACTCTGACCTAGGTCTTTAAATGTACACTACGCTTGCAGCAGTACAATATGAACTTTAGTATATTTTTAAATTGTATGTATTTACACTTGGTGAACAAAGGGGTGGATGTTATGCTGATTTATACTCTAGCTGAGAAAGAGTTTTGGATATGCACTGTTTATGGGTCTAACATGTGATCAATAAACATATTTTCATTGATGGAAGTATTCAATCTGAGGATCATGATTATCAGGGCCTTATGTTATTTTAGGTGACCTCTCACTATAGATGGCCTATTAACTATTCAAGATGGTGGTGGATTCGGCAGGAATTCCTTAAGGCGCACTCACAAATAAGGGCCCAATTCAAGGAATATTTGCCCGGCTCAAAGTGACGTTGCATTGCTGAAAAGGGTCTTTGGACCGCCGACACAAACCCTGATTCATGGAACCATGCAAAGTGTTTTTTTGCTGTGCAACATCCGCGCATAGTCATTTTTGCAGTACAAAAGGGGGACCCCGGAGGGAAACGCAAAACGTTTCCCCCCGGGGTTATTTTGACGCTGCACAGGCCAGCAAGGTGGCCGTGTGCAGAGCGTCCCATGGGGGTATTTAAGCGTAAGGGAAGGTTCGGGAAGCAGGTGACGGTTGGGGACTTTGGATTGAGAAGTCCTATCGCCTGCTCCCGAGCCTTCCCTGGTAGTAGTTGGGCCTTGGTTGTGGGTTTTAGAGTGAGGTGAGGTAGGTTAGTCTGTTTTATTTAAAGTAATTTTAAGGATTTATTTGCATAATATTGTAAAAAAGCAAACCATTTTTTACCATAGCCGGGGGTACCGTATATAAGGTACCCCCACTCACCGTGTGCTTCCCCTGTAATTGGCGTTGTCCGTGCTGGGGGTGCGCAGTTTCATCAGTCCTTTTTTTTTTGGTTCCGTATATTTTAATAAATATTTGCCGCTTCAGGCTCCTGCTCGCAGCTTCCCCTCCTTTCGCGCTCATATCTGCAGGGGGTTAAGGACGTTATTCGTCCTTTTTCAAGAGCCTGTGTTGTGTTGTCGGGCTTCGGCTCCAGTGTGTGCGTCGGTAGAGGACGTTAGGGGGCAGTTCCAATTTGTTTAAAGGAACCGTTACGCGAATAGGAGCCATTAGTGTGGTTATAAATGCACGGCAGGAGTGTGATGCTGGAAATGCATCGCAGGGACAGGGCCTCCGTATCCTTGTCCTTTACTGCTTTTTATCGTGTGTTCTGTCGTGTTTTCCGCGCAGGAGTTCATGTGAGACTCCTGGTGGTGCAGCTCTCTCTCTTTTTGTTTGGTGAACGGACCCGTGGGAAACCCTTATGGCACCCATGGGTTGGGGTACAACCCTGTGCCCTAGTGTATGTTTTTGGGCACCTGTGGGTGGCCCTCAGAGCAGGGTATGAGCTGGTGGCAGCTCCCTGCTGAAGTTGACAGGTGCGCGGAGTATCCTCCATTTTGGGATTCCCCGGCCCTGCCATTGGGAAGTGAGACTATTGAACATATGGACTGGGCTTGTGCGATATATCTTTATTTTACAGGTTGCCCAGGTGGGGGGATCTCCACACAGAACTGTGCCTAGAGGTAGGGGTCAGCATTCTGCCTATTGTTTCAACCATCTTACGTTCCTGCCTATCTCTATTGCTGGTTCCCTCTTTATTAATCTGTGTGACATTTTAACCGTACAGTTGATGCACTTTAATGAGAATCGATAACATTAGTGGTACCACTTTAGAATTGTATATATTTATCATTATTGACTTCCGAGTACAAAGTGCGTTATTCTGATCGTGTACATACCTTTGAATATTAATTATATAAAGACTGTGTTTTCAGTAATACAGTGTGTGGACATTCTTTTGTGGGGGTTCGGGGACTACACTGTACTTAAGAACCAGCCTGCATCACCGCCTGAGAAGCTAGGCCTTGATTGCTCGTCCATTGCTACCTTATAGAGTATCTTGGCTGGGGTCTTCTGTGCCTCTCCTCTACCATATAGAGAGCAGAAGTACAGACAGCCCCTACCAGTCTTTACAAGGAGGCAGTGTGTTTTCTGCCTTTTTTACTACCAGAATTTGTATCTTGTGCTTCTGTTTTTTGTTTTCTGGGATTTTGGCCAGTTTGTGCCTGCTCTAGGGGTGTTTACAGGGATAGGGCAGTTATTGGGAATTTAAATAAATAAATACATAAATAAATAAATAAATAAATAAACAAATAAAATGGGCTAATAATTTTATATAAGAACTATGGGTAATTTAAATTGGGGATTTTTGAGTTAATTATCTCTTTCTATTTAATATCTTTGTTTTCATCCCATTCTTCTTTTCTTTTTCTTCACAGGGGTCATTTCTGCGCAGTTATGTGCTGCTCGGGGGTTTAGGGTAGTTATTAATTACATAGGGACATTATTTAGTACACAGTGAGATTTTAGTGCACAATGGTGGGCCTGGGTGCCAGCAAGAAGGGTTTAGTGGATGCCAGGGCACTTAGGGAGGCCCTGGAGATTACTAGCAGGGCATCTAAAGCCCAACTGGAAGGGGCGGTGGGGGAGGTTACAGGAGAAGTAGAGGTAGGTGGTGGTAGGCCGCAGCGCAGAGCAGCGGCAGATGGGGCTCTAGCACCAGTGGTGGCTTGCACCCCTGCGGCTGGCAGAGGGGAGGCATGGGAATCAAGGGCCATAAATTTGAGGGAGATTGATAGGAGAGCTTCCAGGGGGGAATTGCATTTAGGTGAGGAACCTGTTAGGGTTGGGTTTAATAACGACCAGGAAAAGGCGAAGGATATGAGGAGTGTACAAGAAGGGGCAGGACAAGAGAGCCACATAAGTGGAGGTGATGGGGGGCAGAGCGGGGCATCCAGACAGAGGGGCAAGGGTGGCAAATACCTGAATAAGAGTGCAGGTGGGAGAAGGAGAGAGAGGTCCCCATCGATTAGTGAGGTTAGGGAGGGGCGCGGAACACCCCCCCCAAAAAGGAGGACAGGTAGCGGCGGGTGCTACGCAGCCCCCATTGTTCGAGAGGATGAATATGGAGAGGGTTTAGGTACGGCCCCTCCTCGGTCAGCGCGAAGCAGTGGTCTTCAAACTTTTTTGGCCTGAGCCCCCCCCCCCTGAGCAAAGTTTGGGCAGGCCAGGCCCCCCTAAAAGTGCCAGATGGACAGTATGTAGAAATTGCTATGAACTTTTGTGTGCCGTCACCACACCCTACTCTGAGTACAGACCCTGGGCTCTCCCCACCCTACTCGCACCACTATCCTAGTGCTGACGCCCATCCTGCTCCCACCACAGTCCCATAACACAAGCATCAAGCATACACACATCCATACACATTTAAATAAAAAATAAATCACCATAAATGTACCTTCTGCAGGGACCTGCGCGTGGTTCCTAAAATGCCCTGCTCCAGGTTGCTCTGCCCGTATGTACGAGGAGGCGCAAGAGCACCCCCTCGCACATATATACATGCAGTGCCCCAGCCAGCATTTCCAATGAGCTATGCAAGGCTGGTGAAGCAAAACAACCCCAGCGTTGCATGGCTCAGTGATCATGTGCGGCCGGGGAAATGAACTGTCAAAGGCAAACAGTGTTTCCCTTTGACAGTTCAGCCAGCCCAGGAGCACTCCCTCAGCTGGAAAAAGCAGCTGAGGGAGTGCTCAGTGTTTCACTGGGCTGGCTCCTCGGCTCCTCCATAATGGGTGAGGTGGCCTGGGGCTGGACGCCCTCTCACCCATTATGGATGAGCCGGCAGGCTTGGACTGCCCTATATGGCAATAGGGCGATGACCGTACCAAAAATACAAAATGCTAGTGTAGGCCAGTCAAAATGGCCCCTTTTTTGCCCAATGTGGGCCAGTTTGAGGAGTTACTTCACTATGCAGCTAGTAGTTTTGGCCAGAATAAATATTCTTTAAATATCACAATTTGTTTACATTTGAACGATTTGAACAAAAAACAACCCCTTGGGTACTATTCAAACAGTCTGTTACTAAAAGAGTGAATATCCATTGGCAACTGCTGGACATTTTCTCATTGGTGCCCAAGATCGTTTTATGGTCCAGTCTGACCATGTGAGCTGCCCCATCCCATTTCCTCCAATCTAAAAAAAAAAATGTGTTTTTTTTTTATTACATTTCATGCTGGGCTCTGGCGCCCCCCCCCCCCCCGGGTGCGGCCGTGCCCCCCTGGGGGGGCATGCCCCACAGTTTGAAGACCTCTGGTCTAGAGGGTGCAGCACGGCCCCTATCGATGAGGATCACAGGGTGGAGGAGAGCACTCCTCGCCCAGGAGAACAGGACCGGGAAGGTGTTTCTGCGGCCCCGCCGAGAAGACGTCAAAGGAGTGACGGGGCGGATGCCTCGGGCTCACAGGAAGAGGATCTACGCGACCTGAGCATGAGCTTGCATCAGCAATGGTATTTCAGGGGTGATAAAGTTGGAATTGAGGAATATGTGGGGCAGTGGGAGGATGAAGGTTCTTGGGCATTAAGGAGAAGGGGGAATGTGAGGGGATTTTAGATTGAATTGGGAAAGATGGGAGCAAAGGGTTTGGGGGGCAAGAGGTAGGATTGAGGAATATGTGGGGCAGTGGGAGGATGAAGGTTCTAGGGCATTAAGGAGAAGGGGGAATGTGAGGGGATTTTAGATTGAATTGGGAAAGATGGGTGCAAAGGGTTTGGGGGGCAAGAGGTAGGGGGAACAATGGGGTGACACTGCTGATCCCCGCAGTAGGAGCCTAGTAGGAAAAGAGATGAGGATCATTGGAGTGGAGGCCAGACCGCAGACAAGCGTTGGCAAGTCAGAAAGAGGTGAACGGGAAAGAGATTGGTCAACTGCATGGCAGAGGGGGGATACGAGAACAGGGGTAGGAAATGAAGGATCTGGCCTGCATGTGGCAAGGAGAGAGATTGGCGTACAGGCTATTGGAGCCTCAGGGGATGAAAAAGGAAATTGCTCGGTGGAGGTACAAACAGGACAAGGTGGTGGAGCCATTGGCGCTCGAGGTACATGTTTCTAAAGAAAAAGAATCGGAAGTGAAGGGCACTGAGAAAAAGTTACCTTACATGGGCATCACAAAACCGTTAGGGGCGCACTTGATGGCAGCGACTAGGGATAAGATTCAAGCAGGGGAATTCGTGGATGTGTTCAAACAGCTTCATTGGGAAGTGAGAGCAAAGGAGGGTTCTAAGGAAGAGGAGAGAGAGTTGGCCTCGCACCCAAGAGTACCAGTGACAATTGAAAACTGGACGTCAGCATTTATTATTTACGCAAGTGTATATTGTGAGAAATCTCCGGCTCAGTATGTGGCTCTGCTAAAATATATGGATGTGATCAGGAAGGCGTTTACAAGTTTCGGGGTCTTTGCGTGGGTGTGTTACGATGAGTTCAGAGCAAGAATGGCTGAGGACAGTCAGGCTGTTTGGGGGGAGATAGACATGGATTTATGGCTGCAATCGATGGTGCCAATGAGGCCTGCCCCGACGTTGCACACAACAAATGGGCTGCCCATGCCTTTTCGGCCCTTTCTTGGTCGCCCCGCCCAATAGTGGGCAGGGGGAGGAGGTAGAGGGCAGACCTCAGCAGCGTGTTGGGCGTTTAACAAGGACGGCTGCACAAGGAATATCTGTAGGTTTAGGCATGAATGTGGCAAATCTGCAGGGAAACACTCTCTCAGGAGAGGATCCGGCAGAGGGGTTGTGGGAAAAGGCTTTTACTCCAATTAAGTTGGACGTGCTGGAGAAGTGGTTGGAGTTTTATCCGGACGGGGTAGGGGCTAATATTTTGAGTGAGGGTTTTTGTCTTGGTTTCAGGCTGGGTTATCAGGGGCTTAGGGTGCGTCGGTGGGCGGGAAATTTGAAGTCAGCCAAGGAAAATGTTGAGGTGGTAAGACAAAAATTGGAGAAGGAAATAGCGGCAGGGAGGATAGTAGGGCCATTTGATGATCTGCCGGGAGATTTGGTTATATCTCCACTGGGTGTTGTGCCTAAGAAAGCCCCAGGGGAATTCAGATTGATACACCATTTGTCATGGCCCGAGGGCATGTCTGTCAATGATTTCATTGCCCCAAGGAATGCAGGGTTGTATATGCAAGTGTGGACCAGGCAGTGGAATTGGTGAGGAAAGCGGGGTGTGGGGCCTTCATGGCCAAGTGTGACATTAAGGCGGCTTGCAGGTTGTTGCCGGTGCACCCGGCTTTTGGGTTTGCAATTTGAGGACAGGATATACATCGACAAAGCTTTGCCAAAGGGGTGTGCAATTTCTTGCGCCTTGTTTGAGCGTTTCAGTTCTTTCTTCCAGTGGGTTTTTTCATACAGTTCAGGTTGTGAAAGTGTGCTGCATTACCTAGATGATTTTCTGTTTATTAGCGGGGCGGAAGGAGAAAAACAGTGCGAAGAGATGCTAAAGTTGTTCCAAGCTTTGATGGGGGATCTGGGTGTACCTCTAGCGGAAGACAAAACAGAAGGGCCGACAGTGGTGTTGACGTTTCTAGGAATTGAACTGGATTCACTGGCTATGACCTCACGCTTGCCGCATGACAAGTTGATCAAACTGATAGGATTGCTAGAGAAAACGGTTGGGGCAAAGAAATTGATGCTAGTGGAAATGCAGAGTTTGGTAGGACATTTGAATTTTGCATGCAAGGTGGTGTCCCCAGGATGGACTTTTTGCAGAAACATGGCGCGGTCCATGGCAGGAGCAAAGTGCCCACATCATCGGATAAGAGTAACAGGTGCAGTGCGGGAAGATTGTAGAATTTGGCTGCGTTTTTGTTGGAGAGCTTTAACAGAGTGTCCATGTGGTTGCAGGGAGAACCGGTGTCTTGGGAAGTTCCGATTTTTTCAGATGCAGCAGGTGCCATTTTGGAGTGTTTTGGGGAGGAAAATGGTGCACGGAGAAGTGGCCATTGCTTTGGCTGAGGGAGGGAAGGAGCATTGCATTCCTGGAATTCTTTCCTTTGTTGGTAGCACTGGAGTTGTGGAGGAAGGGGTTACAAAACAAGCAAAGTGAATTTCAACATTGACAACAAATGTGTGGTTCATGTAGTGAACCGGCAGTCAGCAAAGGATCAGAGGGTGGCGAGGTTGATGAGAGAGTTTGTTTTGCGTTGCATGGAATGGAATGTGCTGTTCAAAGCAACACATGTTCCAGGGAAGGATAATGGCATCGCTGATGCATTATCTCGTTTTCAATGCAGAGATTCTGTGGATTGGCTCCAGATGCGGATCAGGAGGGGCAGCGGATTCCGGACGAGCTGTGGAAAGTAGGAAGCTGAGAGCGCTTGCATTGGTGGAGGGTTCTCTTGCTCCGGCATCTAGAGAGGCCTACAGGAGGACTTGGGAGGATTTTATAGGAGGGAGAGCTTGTAGTTGGAAAGGTTGGGGGGACGCGGAAGAACGTAGAAGGGATGATGTCACTGATTTCATCTTGAGGTGCATAGATAGGGGCTGGTCTAGGGCAACTATAACAGGGAAACTGGCAGGGATTGCTTTCTATGGGAAGTGGTTTTGGGGTTTTCTGCCGAGCGGGGGTGAAATGGCAAACAGGATGTTGGAAGGATGGGCAAGGGAAAGTAATAGGGAAAAGGATAAGAGGAGACCCGTATCAGCGGCATAGCTAACTAGGTTGTGTCAGGCGGTGGGGGGATTTGTTGGCCGGCCTGGGAAGGAGAATTGTTCGCAACCTGTTTTACTTGGCTATTCTTTGGGGCTTTTAGCGTTTCTGAGCTGGTGGGGGGGAAAAGTGGGGTTGGTGCGCTGCAATGGGAGGATGTCCAGTTTACTGAGTTAGGTTTTGACATCAAGATCAGGAGGTCTAAGACGGATCAAAAAGGAAAGGGCTCTTGGGTTTTGCCGGGTCGTGGGAGTAAGGAGTTATGCCCGGTTCAGACAGGTTTATTGTGGAAGGAGCATTGTGGTGTGAGGACAGGCTCAGTTTTTCAGCATGAGAATGGGGAGCCAGTATCTGCCTCGCAAGTTTTGGGGGTGCTTTGTAAGGTTCTGGTAGCTGTTGGGGAAAAAGCAGAGGAGTTTGGAACTCCTTCATTTAGGATGGGGGCAGCATCTGAAGGTAGCAGGCTGGGCTATTCTGAGGAAAAAGGGTGCTGGAAGTCAGGGAGGTATGTTAGGGATTTGGGTAAACGGGATGTTTGAAAGAATATTTTCAGAAGTTGCAGGAGTATTGTATTTAGCAGAATGTTTTTGATTTGCAAGTGATTTTGTAATTTCTTTTTCAGATGCTGCTCGGAGGCCGGGGCAGATGTCACAATTATGTATAGTGGGTCATTCTATTGTTAAGTGGGCTGGGAAGGAAGCTGAGAAAAGAGTTTTTGGCAGGCAATTGGGTTGCAGCTATAAAGATGTTTTGGTAAGATGGTCAGGTTTAGGGGGGCTCCGCTGGGATCACTTACTCCCAATGTTGGCTGGGTTGAGGGAACGTCATGGGACTCCAGATGGGCTGATTATTCATGCTGGGGAAAACAACCTAGTAAGAGATGCTGGTGTGGCTCTTCTTAGAAAAATAATAAAAGGGATTTGTTATGGGTCAGAGAAATGTGGCCACAGGCATCTGTAGTTTGGACTAAGTTGTTGCCTATGAGAGTTTGGAGGGGAGCGAGAAGTGAAGGAGTGATAGAGCGGGCAAAGAAGGGAATAAACAGAGAGATGGTAACATTTTGTGTCTCGGCGGCAGTGCAGGTTTTAGACCACAAAGACAAAGTTTATGAAGGATTTATGATATTTAGAGAGGATGGTGTTCACTTGTCAGCGATTGGTAATACTTATTATCTGTCGGAATTGATATGGGTGGTGAGAGATATGCTAAAGAGCTGGGAGTAGGAAGGAATGTGGGGGGTGGGGCAGAAAGAACACCTCGGGGGAGGGTTTTTCTGGTGGTGGTGGCATGGCCCCTTTAGATGTGGGGGGAGGGAAGCACAATGGGGGAATGGCGCAGGAAAGGATGGGGGTGGTACTGTTTGCACAAACGGGCTACCCCAGGGGAGCAGGTATTGAACCTGAAGGGGCATGGCCCCAGGGAAAAAACAGGATGCCTTGAGAAGTGGTAAGGAGACTGTTGGGACCAAGGGATTCTTAGGGAGGAAGTTGATTTATTTATTTATTGAATTATTTAATTGTTGGGGAAATTAAAGTTTTAGTTATTAATTGGCTGTTAAAATAGTTTGTTAGTTTGTAAGGCCAGGGAGCCAGGTAAGCAGTTATTTGTAAGCTTTGACCTGTCACATTATAGTGACCTTTTCCACTATAATACGAGTCTGGGTTTTTGTGCAGTAAGTCAAAAGGCCGGCCCCGGTGGGGAACGCGAAGCGTTTCCCCCGGGGTTATTTTGACGCTGCACAGACCAGCGAGGTGGCTGTGTGCCGAGCGTCCCATGGGGTTATTTAAGGGTCAGGGAAGGTTCGGGAAGCAGGCGACGGTTGGGAACTTTGGATTGACCCGCCCGCCCGCCACCTTTGTTTGGGTTGTTCCAGATATATGGCATTAGTTTTCTGGGGGGGGGAGTTCCCTCTTTTCTGGGGGCTTTTGGGTACCATTTTCAGGTTTTGTTTCGGTAGTTTTATGTGACAGGTTGGGGCGTTAGTTTTGTCTTTGTGATGTATATTATCCGTTGCTGATGTGGCAGTTCAGACTGGCTGTAGGTCATAGGTAAGAGGAGATTGGGGTAGAGGGGAATTTTGATGGGTCTGGGAAGCTGTTGTGGTTGACGGGGCATGGCCCCTTTAGATGTGGGGGGAGGGAATCACAATGGGGGAATGGCACGGGAAAGGATGGGGGTGGTGCTGTTTGCACAAACGGGCTACTCCAGGGGAGCAGGTATTGAACCTGAAGGGGCATGGTCCCAGAGAAAAAAACGGGATGCCTTGAGAAGTGGTAAGGAGACTGTTGGGACCAAGGGATGCTTAGGGAGGAAGTTGATTTATTTACGTATTTATTTATTTATTTATTTATTTATTTATTTATTTATTTATTTATTTATTTAATTGTTGGGGAAATTAAAGTTGAATTGGCTGTTAAAATAGTTTGTTAGTTTGTAAGGCCAGGGAGCCAGGTAAGCAGTTATTTGTAGGCTTTGACCTGTCACATCAAAGTGACCTTTTCCACTCCAATACGAGTCTGTTTTTTTGTGCAGTAAGTCAAAATGACTTTGCCTTGGCTTTGCACGGCAAGAATACACTTTGAACGGTTTCATGAATCAGGGTTTGCGTCTGCAGTGCAAAGACACTTTTCAGCAGTGCAAATTCACTTTGTACTGGGCAAATATTCCATGAATCGAGCCCTATATTTTTATATGTCCACTCTGCCCAAACATAATAGTGTTTACCATATTTCAGGTACTTTTCCTGCTTAACTGAAATTGCAAAGGTATGCAAGAGAGCGCTCCAGTGCTGGCTGCTGACAGTGGTTCATGTGGGGCATGCCCAGAATTGTCCCAATTCTCAGAATCATGGCGGACTGCTGATGCCTTGCCTGTTATTGCTGCTCAGATCCTGAGAGGTTTGCCAAACTGATTAGACTCATGTTTTACTTAGGGCAGAGTTTGTGCTTCTCGAATTTACTTTAGGACACCGCCTAAACAAATGATCACTACTATTCGAAGAAAGAGCATATGCCACGCAGTAGTACTAAACAATACTCATTTGATAGCCCTGATCCTTGAAGAGCCACTGTTTATTTCCCATTCACATAGTTACAGTGTTTATTACACGGTGGTTATTTCGAATGGTATGCATGAGTGAAAGAGAAAATAAAAATTAAATTAAAAAAAATGAAAGTTACGAAAGCCAATCAATCACACCGTTGAACACAACAATAAGTGTGCTAGTAGATTATTAACTTGGATTGACTGAGTGACGTAACAGTACATCCTGGACACAGGCCAGTGGTGGAAACGGTATAGAAGGGTCAGTAAATGTGTAAACATTGTTCTGGAATGTTCGAATAGAACACCATGTTTCACCCAAGAGTGACAGGTACACATACTACGCATTGCGGTTTAATGTTTAAACGAGTTTAGTTGAGCGTGTTATTTAATGTTTTTAGATTAGGAACATTGAATACATTAGGGTAGAAGAAAAATATATTTGCACCAGGATTGACAAAACGAACGGGTCTTTTTTTTCATTCAGTTACATGTTTATTTACCGATGGGTTGGTTAGTGTGTGTAAATACTAGCTTGCACGCATGTTTTCAGGATCAAAAATAATTAGTAGAATTGTACTTTGGGGACTGTTTAAATAACTAAAGTGAATTTGCAAAACATTTGTAGTTACTACTGGGATAGGCCTTACGTGTTCAGTAATTTCTTATAAAATATCAAAGAAATATGTGCAAGTTAGTATTTAGAGCATTCCTAATAGGCAATGTAAAAAGGCTAAAGCTTACATATGATGAGGATTCCCAGCGTATGACTGCGTTATTGGTGAATTTGAGTATGAGCTTGTAATGTGATGGCAGACCGTGCATATGTAGGTTATATACTGACCATATGCCCTGTTACTTATACATTTATCAAGTATCGGCATCATGTGCACAGTTGCTCAAACCAATTAAAGTACAGCAGTGATGCAGCTGATCCACTTACCTGAAGAAGCATACATGCCAACATGACCTATGAAATTACATCGAAAATCCAATTCTGTTTTTCTTTGCATTATGGAACTTGTAGTTCTCCTTTTCACCTTCTACATCCCGGACTACAAATCCCCGAATGCAACCTCAACCCTACCCAGATTCCCTGACTGGAATGAGGGCATGTTGGTGTTTATGGAGAGACATCACATGCCAATGCCTAGAGAAACGGTAGTACCTGCCATAATGTGCCAGCAAATGACAAATGTGGTGAGTATCTGGGCAAATGTTCCTTACAAATGTTGATACAACAGGAAAACGGTTGCCTATCCCAGTGTTTGTTTGTTGCATGATTTAGTGCAAGTAGCAGTAGATTCCAAAAACAGACTTAGACAGCAAACTCATTTCTAAAGGGTTTATAATATTCTCCGTGCACATGAAAAACTCTGTTACAAAAATCATTAAAATCTTTCAAAAGTGTGTCATTTTATACAAGTGTACATGCAAGAGCCTGTCATGTCAGAGCTAATACTATTTACAAATATTCCATGTAAGAAATCGTTTAACGTGTTAATGATACATCAAAGGCCAACATTGTTACACTGTACAAGAATAAAAATAAATAAGGCAGTATATAGTACAATTTCGAACCCTGTCTTTAAAAAATATTGGTTTGCACAGCAATACAAAACTCCAATCTCAAACAAATAATGGCTCAACACTCATCCTGCTTAAATAGGAAATACATAGATATATGTACAGTTACTTTAATTGTTGATGGTAAACTACACCTGGCTCCTTTCAGTTTGACGCGTGATTTTAAATGGATTTCAACTAAAGACTTCTGTTTTAAAATAAAAAATAATAATATATATATATATATATATATTTATTAGAGACACTCCTTTCAAGTGTGGGTAAAATCATCATGCTTTCCACAATGCTTAAGAACTGAATTAGCCACTACATTTAGAAAACATGTGTATATTATTAAGTCAACGTAACATATTGAAATCAGCGGAATTGGTTTGAATGGAAACATGTTTGCCTTTTTTTAAAAATGTGTGCTTATATATTTGTCCCTTAATATGACTTTAAAAATGGCCTCGCACATACACATTTCTTCCCTTTTCATGAATCTGTTCGTTCTTCTTATAAATGGGTGACTACCCAACAATCATGCCTTTTAAATGTTAGCTGAAACAAACAATGTGCTTTTTTTCAGAAGCAGAATCATAAACATGACTGCTCTCAACACATGAGGTGAAGGCAACAGAGAGGCAGAGAAGTTAGGCTGAAGGAAAAGTGAGGACAGGTGATCAGGTTTAATTTCCTTTGTAAATACAAAATAGTATTAATATTGCTTTCAAGTACTTGGAAGTCTTGTGGCAGTACATGGAGGCTCTCATGCTTGCTCTTCTCTTAACGATGCCCCAGCAGCAGAGAAAAAAAAAAAAAACAACTGACATTCCAGAACAAGAGCAAACATAGGCTGATCACATGGAGACACACAATACAGAGTCTATGCACCCATCAGGATCTAAAGCTGCTCCTCTATCCGTGCTTATGCAGCTTCATCCCCATTATCATATTTCCTGCAGCAAATCTAATGCCATGCTTCTGAGATTTTAGTTTATGAACACATTGATGGACAAGAATGTCAGGTTTGCAAATCACTCAAATGATCAAGGAAAAGGCCTGAAAGGAAGGGAAGAGGTGGTGTTGGGTTTCTCATAGACCCACTGGGCAGCCGGCCATTACTAGGCACTCAATTAAACCGTGCATCACTTTCTCCAGTCACATCTCACATAGACAGGTCTTGGGAGCAAGGACATGTTCATGCAACGCTTCTGTAAGATTGACCTCGAGTATGAGGTTTTCCATGAACGGTTGGCATTGTTACGATGTTTAGCCACACTTGGAATAGAGTCGTTTTATGTCCCACTTGCACACCTTTGATGATTTGGGGGATACATGACAAAGAAAGCTGATCAGTAGAGTTGAGACTTGAGTGTCCTAACACATCAGAACAGGGATGGAGGGTTCAATACACATTTCTCTCATGAAGCATTACATTTAACATGTCTGGAGAGAATAAATCGGCATATAGTTATTGTACAGATTACTGGGAATTCTCTTCAGATAATCTGAACAAGGGTCACATTTTCTATCTCGTTAAAACTCTGTTTATTTTATTTCAGAAATACCCTTCTCTTGGCATCTGAAATGAGTATTCAGGTCAAGCCTTTCACATACAGTGGCCCCATACAGAGCTAACATGTTTAGACGTAACATACACGGTAGCACTACAAAATATCACAAACCATTACTGCGAGGTAGAAAATCTCGAATTGAAAACAACGAATTTAGACAAAAAAACAGATGGGGGTTGGGTTGGGGCATTTATTAAAATGGGGGGATGTGGGGATGGCTACAGAGAGTCTGCAGCAAATTTACAATAGCTAAAATATGTTGTTTTAAAATCGAGGTTTTCGACCTTGCAGTACAAAATGCAATATGTTAAAGTATATCCAGATACAACTACCTTCCAGTCCCAGTGTATGCCATTCACTATGCTTTTATTGATGGTCACCAGAAGAGAGTTCACTCTTCCCTTAGGTCCATAGGGCGTATGGATTTTTTCACAAAACATTATTGGCCTTATGTAACTGAGACTAATTGTCATGTGACAATATAGAACCATTCAAACTATCTAATTGTATTCTGTTTCCTAAAGGTCTTATTTTGTGCATGAACATTGTATGAAATAAATGTAAACTGTATGTCAGCGCAGTGCAAGGGCTTCTCTTAGTGTACTCAGATTTGAAAGCCAAAATTGACTAGGCAGACTATGAGATGTGTCCTTGTGGCAATAATGCAGATGCCATTTTTTTGCATTCAGTTTATATTCTACGTGGATATTCATACATTTTCAGGAGGTTGCTAGTGTTAATTCTGATATTTTATTTCAACGTATTGCTAGGACCTTATCTGCTCCTCATCACATGCCAGAATTAGCTCAATTTCTGTCTGAATCATTTGGAGGATTGAAATTGTCTAGCAATTTTCAACATCCACCCCACCATTGTACCCTTCTCAGAATTGTCCCCATGTACGTTTTAAGGTATTTCAAGCTGGAGGATGACATGACTACTGGATGCATATTTTCTTATCAGGACATGACTGCAATTCACTAAGGGAAGTACCTCCTCCTGGCATTTCAGCAATAGAGTTCCTAAATGTGTGTTGGCTCTAGCCATGGTTCAGATTTGTAATCAAAGAAAGAGACTGTATGTTCTGGTTCTACCTGAAACCAAATATTAATTTAACATCCAGTTCCTTTTCTTGGACACGATACTCTTAAATTGCTTTCAAACAGTTCACCTCCATTGATTACTGAAGTATTTTAAGTGCAGGATACTTCTTTTTAATTAAGTCCTGGATTTGTACACTGTGGGTATTGGCGCCCTGTTAAAAACAGACACACACCCTAATGAGAGCCCCCTCCCCCTTGATTAAGGGCAGGGGAGACTGGTAAAAGAAGTGGAGCTTGGGCACACTGGCATTGTTACCTTTGATGCACTCAGCCTCCCCTTTTAAACAAAAGAAATGGCTGGGCGCACCAAAAGGTGCGACACCAGCGTGCCCCAGCTCGCACGCAGCAGGCAGCCCTTTCATTCAAGGAGCCTCCTTTAGCCACGGGCTCTTTGAATGAAAGGTCTGCCTGCTGCTGGTGTCTCTGTACTTGAAAAAAGAGGAGGGCTCTGTCTCTCCTTTTGTTTCAGAGTAACTAGTCATCACCCGGCATGAAGCCCATAGGCTTCATGCCGGGTGATGACTAGTTACTCTGAAACAAAAGGAGAGCTGGGCAGTCCAGCCCTCTTCCTGTTTCGAGTACAGAGACACCAGCAGCCAGCACTGCACGCATACCCACACTTGGATCTGAATATTGTTCAATGGCACAAGCACTATATTTCACTGACATGTTTTAAGCTGAAAAGTTCCCAGGAACTGTTAGTGTGGGGTCCTCAGTGTGACTGTGCCAATGGTATGAATACCAATAATATATAAAGACAAATTACCATATTTTTAAATGAGCGCATGGAAACTCACACAAAGTTGCATGCAATGGCAATGTGGGCAAATTTGTAAAATGCACGCACATATCTTTTACTAAATTTTAGTGGAAAGCACCAATATGGAATGAGAGTATGTGCACTCTTATTTCTTACGCTGGAACAAAGCATCTGCAAAAATGCCAAACACCTCATGAGTGTGTTTTACAACACTACACATTTTGGTTTCACATAATTCCAATTGTCCATTTGCAACAATTGCCTTTGTCTACTCCTAGCTGGATATCACTTCCATTACTTTTAGGGGAATTGTTTTTTTCCCCCTCATATACAAGAAAAGCATCACTGCAAAGAGCTGGAAGGCTTTGCAGTGATGCTTTGAGTGCCCGAACAGGGCACTTGTCTGTCATTAGAAGGTGTGCCGCCGTTTTAACGACCAAAGATGCAACTTAAATTGCAGGCAAGACAGTTTCCAGTGGAGCTCGGATGAAACCTTCAAGAACACCACCCTAATTTGGAGAAGAGTAAGATTACATTTAACCCCGGCCAAAACCCCCCCTATCCCCTCCCTACACACACACACACACACCATCCAGCAAAGGCTGAGCATTCATATAACCTCTTTTACATAACAAAGTCTATGCCTCCATTTTAGTAGCCAAGGATGTGCAATAGAAATGGAACAGGCATTAGATCAAGTTTGTGGCCACAATTTAACGATTGTCTCTTCTAGTATTGTACATCCTCATATACTGTTATTTACAAGGAAGAATCGTGTGTAACATAAAGACAGTACATCCAATGGCAGAGAAAGGTACATCAAGGAAAGAGGCATGTGTCCATTTCTCCATTAAATTAGCAGCATGAGAGATTAGTTAAAACTAAAGGTAAAAAAGGAAATAACAAGGAAGTATCCTTGCTGAGGAATACCATATGTAATGTACAAATTGGTGGCATTATTGCCAAGGAGATATACATATAAAACAATCAGGACAGACTTTTAAGCTGAAGAGGCAGACTCCCCACTCACTGCACAAGGAAAGTGATGATGTTTGCTGATTGTGAATATGACCTCTGCAGCTAATGTCAAAGTACTCATCCACATTTTCTGTGGATCTGTGCTTCTTACACCGTATCACATCATATCATATTATAAAAACTGAGGAAGCAGAGATCCTGGGTGTGATGTGTGTATTGCTGTGTCTAATTTTCAGTACGGCCGTCCATCTTGCACAGGCCCCGATACCCATGATAAGACTGTGTGCCAAAGTGCAGTACTCGATGTCCCTTCTGCGCGAAGGGCATGAGCTCTAGTCAATAGACTGTCAAAACCCTGAGTCCAAACATTTACCTCATTTTGATGCTGTGTGTTAAAAATGTGTAAACATGCAAAATTACAGTCTCAGAAACATGCACATGTATTAAAAGATGCATCTGTTGGGTGGTTGGCCAACTGGAAACCTTGAACTTAAAAATGGTTGGCTACATTTCGGGTTCTACGTTCCATTATGTGAGCAAATGTTTTCACACTCTTGGTATAGTTCCAACGCAATATGTGTGACAAGACACACTTCCATATTCTACCACCTACCCAAAATAGAAACGTTCTCAACCTGTACCCTATGAACATTAGAGATAATGAGGAAACATATATCTCCATTATACATCTGACATTGCATTTGTAAATAAATACATCTGTTTTATATTTAAAATTATTTTCGAATATGCATATTTACAAGACTTCTATGACTTTCTCTGTGACATCATCATTTACCCTTTAAAAAACCCAAGAACATGATTCATAGTCTCAGAACTCGAATATGCTGTGTATTCCCTAACAAAAGTGTTAGCCCTTGGTTAAACCAGTCCACAAGTTCTTTAATTCAGGTGCCAGGTTTCTCTTTGGTTGGGTTCGTAAACCTTGTTTTTTTGCCGCAGTCGATGACCTCAGACTTTCTAGTACAAAATGCGACCAGCTTCAGTTCTCTGATTTCGCCGTTGAGTCCAAAACCACACTGGTCTGTTGCCGTCTACACTTCTTTCACAGTAGAGACTGAAGGAAGATACAACAATGCAGGATTGGTATTGGTTGTTGAGGCTTGAAGCGTTCCGAGTCCAGCCTTCACTGTAAAGCTGGCCACCGATGACACGGAGAGACAGCTTGTACCCAACTTTGTTTGAATGCTTGTTCTGCCATATGGGTACATTTTTCTCTCTAGGTTCAAAGACCTTGTTTGTGCATTGATTCCATTAGTCTTTCCTTCGAGAAAGTATGTGAGCATTTCTCCTTTTCCTTTGACACTGACCTTACCCCGGCAAACAAAGTCATAACTGCAGGTTTTTAGTATCCGATGAACTTCTTCGGTAACCTGAGTGAAAGAAAAAGCTTCTGTTAATCTAAGAATCCAAAAGCAAAAGAAATATTTTTTATTACTGTCTGAAATATATGCATTCATTGTACACTGGAGTAGAATTGTGTGTGAGTATGTATGTGAGGAGTAGGTAAATGGGACAAATCCCATTTGCTCTCGATTATCATTTTACAGCACATAGCACATAGCACTAAGGAGCTCTTTGTGATACTCCGAGAGCTAGAATCCCCTATACCCCCTGTAGACAACGCACCGAAGGACAAGAAATGGTGCACTAGCATCCAGAATGCCCTATCTAGTAAAATAACATCTCTCCAAATAAAAATTGCTAATAAAAAGCCACATTGCCTCCTACTGAGCCACAGGTTACCATTCCCACTGAAGTCCCAAACATACCAGCACCCTTCAGTTTCACTAATGTCTCCATCCTGGAAACAGAGAAAATCATCCTATCCCTAAAGCCATCCAATTGTCAGGGCGACAACTGTCCTGCCCAAATAGTAAAAGATGCTGCGAATGATCTAGTGCCATTCATCTGAAAACGAATCAATGCATCCTTCAAAACCAACACTGTCCCAAAGAGCTTAAAAGAGTCTTGGGATCTACCGCTCCTCAAGGAACAGACTCTTGACCCATCCATTCCTGCCAACTACAGACCCATCACTACGGTACGCTTTCTCCTTAAAATTAAAATAATTGACAGAGTACCATACCTGCAAATTCAGGACTATCTTGAAGCCAACCACCTACTAGGATCTCGCCAATCCGGATTCAGACCACAACATGGCACTGAAACGGTGTTCATTGACCTAAATACCCAAATATACAACCTTAAGGACAAAGGCAAAACTGCCATGCTACTCCTGCTCGACCTGTCGGCAGCCTTCGACTTGGTGGACAATGCAGTCTTGTGGAAACACCCAGCGTCGGTGGCCCCCTCTTCGAGTGACGCAATAGCCTGGGCTTCTTAACAAACAGAACAATGAGAGTCTTCTCCCCCTCAGCATCGGCAGAACCGATTCAGACAATCTGTGGTGTTCCATAAAGATCTTGTGTCTCGCCTACTATGTATAACATATTTACCAAGCCCCTATTCAACAAATTGTATAGACTGGGTGTCACCTACACTAACAATGCAGACGACACCTAGATCCTCATTCCCCTTTCGGGCAATTTTGACAAGGATACAGCCTTGGTAAATTAAATATACCTCCTCATTGTGGCATGGATGGCATCCCATGGCCTCTGCCTGAATGACGATAAAACAGAGATTCTAATCCTTGGCTCTAAAGCCAACCTAAAAATACTAAACTCCAACTATGCCTCATTCAACATAGATGGCAACATAATCAAAGTAGTAAACAAGGTAAACACACTAGGTTGTTATCTCGATTCCACCCTATCACTAAGAAAACAGGTTAATTCCATGGCTTCCTGTACTGCCTACACAGGCAAACTTATCAGGGCCTGTTGTCCATTTGTAACAGAAGCAAGCTGTATCACCCTCGCCAATGCTTTAATATTGTCAAAACTGGACTATAGCAATGCCCTATATCTAGGAGCTAACAAATAAATATATCCTTAACAAATTACAAACACTTCATAAGGTTTAGGACGATTTTCGCGCATCAAAATGTTCGTATGAACCTTCTGATCTAAAAATGCTACCACCAAAGGTTCGAACACCAAAAGTTTGAACCTTTGGTGGTAGCATTATAAAAAAAAAATGTGGGCTACGGGGGTGTCCCCCGCATCACTCCGCTCACTATAGTTCATGGTATAGTGAGAGGGGGCTTCCGTTGAAAAACAAAAACGTTTTTTTTAAACGGAAGGCTGCAGGGTTGTCCCCCTCATCTATACCTTATGGTATAGTGAGAGGGGGCTGTGGCGGACACCCCTGCAGCCTTCCATTACAAAAAAAAAAAAGAAAGGTACGCTGCAGCGCCGCTTCCCGATCACGGAAGTGAAAGGGAACTGGCACTGCAGGGAGCCAGCGTGAAGATGAAGGTAAGTGTAGTTTGTTTATGTTGGGGGTGTGCTGAGGGTGTGTTGTGGGTGTGTTGTGTGTTTGTGTGAGAATGTATGTGTGTTCACATGAGAAAGGTGCAAACTTTTGGTAGTTTGCACCTTTCTCATGCGGGCGATTTGCCTGCGGTAATTTCAGCCGTGGGCAAATCACTCGAATTCTCAAAATAATGCCTTGAGAATTGCCCCTAATCTAACCAACAGAGAACACATCTCCAATCTCAGAAGAGACCACCAGTACTTAAAGATAATTGATAGGATCCTATTTAAAACCATATCACTTACCTTCAAATGCCTCAAAAATGCAGCTCCCCCATACCTCACAGAGAGAATGATCAGACAAATCTCGACTCTCCCATCCAGAGCGGCCCACTTCCACTGTCTAATGATACCTAGATTCAAGTGCAACAAATCGGGAGGATGTAGTTTCCCAGTGAAAGCTGCACAATACTGGAATGCACTACCTCTGACCCTCAGAACTGACCAGTCCTATTTTAGCTTCAGTTGCAATACCTTAAACTGGCTGTAGTCCAATGATATGACCCCTGGACACCATGTAATACACACCTACGTACCTGACTATGAATGTATGTAATCTACTGTACCACCCATACATGAATGTATGTAACCACTATACCCTCCCTCACTGTAATCCACTTGTATCTTTTCTGCTTGCACAGTATTGATTCCATGTTGTAATTAAGTCTTAATGGTATCTGCTGCGCCCAGTTACCTACGGGTTTGGTGCACATTACCAAATAAACAAACAAACAAACATACAAACATAGATTGAAAAACATCAGTAATTAATACAGTCCTATAGTGGCAAATTCCGAACTATTGCAGAGGGCTTTTCCTAAACCACTAGCCATTGCCTATCATCAATCCACAAATGAACGAGCGTGTATTAAACCAAACCCAGGAAGTACTATTGTGATCCCAAAAAATGCATCACGGGTGAATAGTTATACACACCTCCACAGTGCCCATTTTAAGTCCTGACCATCTACGTCAGGAAAATAGTAGTTAACGTTTGCTCTGATGCATTGCAGTTTTTGCACCAGTGCAGAATTCGGCCAGTGTAAAAAGTAAATACAACAATATATATTTGCACAGACGCATATTTCTTTGCAGGCACAAAATTGCACTGGACATATGTTCACCTGGGGCTATACAGTGGTACAAAAACAGCTAAGTTCTTTGGCGCAGAAAGTATCATGCGTTGGTAACCATGAACTGAAACTCCATCAGGCAGAGAAGCATGATAGATGCTATCTCTAAGATGTGTATAAAGCAGTTTAAGTACGCACAGAAAATTAAACATTTTTTGACTCGAAACTTTCATTTGCATCTCTTGACCCACTGTTTTATCCCACCTCTTTCCAGCCTTGCTCTACTTCTCGTTTTTTCCCCTCATTTCCTTCTCGTTTTTTCCACCTCATTTCCTTCTGACCCTCTCCTGACGTTAATATGTTCCTATTATGGAGCATGGCTGCCTCTTGTTGGTCCCTCTATGCGATAACGCCAGACTAAATTTCTATTGCCTGTGTTCTTGGTTTTACTCTGACGTTCTGCTTGCTTGCATTCCGTATTGATGTGTACAACTGCTTACATCTTGTTGCACTCATTTAGTTATGTATGCTGATTGCTATTAACTGTTTTGCTCAAGATATTCCTTTTTAGAACTTTTTTCTTCTCTGACCTTTTAGTATTTTCACACCACTTAATGTACTTACCGATGCATTTCGCGCTCTTCTCATTTATTTTTTATACGCAGAACTCTAGGACTGGCCATGCAAAATCTCCAGAAGTGTATGAGCTGGGAACAGTAGCAACCCAAATAACCTAAGTACAATAGTCCAAAACTGAAGAACAAATATAGACTTTTAATCAAACAATAAAATGCAAACTACCAATCAGAAACCACACTGCTGTAAAAGGACATAGAATATGTAATCTTTTGTGAAAGGGCTCTCTGGGTAAATTATCAAGTGTGTTCAGATACAAAACTGACACAATGCCACTATTCAAGGAAAGTCTATTTTATAACATGGTAGAAAACTGATCCTTAAAAGTCACCATGGTGTCGAAAGGTGGACCGTACCCGGGGGACACAGCCTCACCATGGTACCTTAGTTCTTATCTTGGGACTCAACAACTTTGAGCCAAGCTTTTCAGCATTGAACAAGGACTCTATGGGCTTTGGAGCTGGGCCTGGATCACAACATTGAGTAGCACTGACAGGTCTCAAATATGCAGTGCTATTGGGCAGTGTTGTTTACTTGCAAGTCAATGATGCAGGGACTGGTAGACAGTGTCAGTTCAGAAGTGCTGGAATATTCAGTGGCCTCAGGGATGGAGAAGCAGAGGCTTGCCTTTGGTGGTGAATAGGCTTGGGCGGATCAACACAGCGTAGGGGCACTGCTGAAGCATCGGCTGGGAGCTTGGTGGATCTGGCAATCAGTTGGCGGGGTTGAGTAGGGGATGCTATAAGAGTCAGAGGGTCTCAGTTTCAGAGACAGCGCACCTTCAATGTTGGCTTTGAGTGGTTTCTGTGATAAGATTGGAGAGGACTTTCGCAGTTCCCGAGCAGCGGCTTGAACTGCATCAACAGTGCCCAAACCAGCATTCGTATAGTCCAGAGATGCAATGGAAAGACAGGGGTCACTTCCTTGATTCCCTTGTTTCTGGGAGTTCCAATCCAGAGTCTCCAGGACAATGTCAGCCCTTCTGCCACTCCAGTGAGTCTGTCTTGCACCTACAAGCGTTCTTTCACCTCCAATAGTTTCCAATCCCAGTTGTTGTAACAAATGCCCTTAGCCTTATGCCATCACATCAAGAGTACCTGTTGAGGTAATTACTATGACATTAATTATACTGTCATATATCTATTAAGTTAACACTCAGCGGGTTAGCAGCATTGTGATGTCATTGTGATTCCATTTAGAGTGTTTTTATTTACTGTTGATTCCATTGTTGGCCAGTTGGAGCCTGCCTCCCAAGGGGGTGCCTGCTGCCTTTGATTTGTCTACTCATTAAAGAAATAATTAATCACACTTGCTTTGAGCCCGTATCTAACATTGGCGAAGTTTGTTGATGGGTTCTCAGCCATATCGTCTCCATTGAGAGATTTGTTAAAAAAGGGCACCAGATATGTGTGGTCGGAAGAATGCCAGAATTCCTTTACTAAGATTAAGGATAGTATTGTCAAAGCACCTTCCTTGGGAGGGTTTGTTTCTGGAAGGAAAACTGTGTTGGCTGTGGACGCGAGCATGTTAGGTCTTGGGGCTGCTCTTTTCCAGTATGATGGGAATATTGAAAATGTTATAGCTTTTGCCTCCCGACCACTGAGGGGGTGGAAAACAACTACTCCGTGGTGGAGAGAGAAGCTTTAGCTGGATCATGGGCTGTAGCCCATTTCAAGTTCTTTCTATGGGGCCAGTCGTTCATTATAAAGACAGACCACAAACCCTTGGTCCAGTTGCTGGGCAGTGCAGAGTGGGCTAAAGGTTCACCCAGGATATCTCGGTGGATGGTTGACTTGCAGGCATATGATTTTAAGATGGTGTATAATCCATGGAAGGGAAAATGTTGCCGCTGATTGTCATTCCAGACTGCCTACACAGAATGAGAATTTCAAAGATGTGAATGTGGAGAGCACTGTGAGTATTTGCGAAATAGTACACAATGCCATAAGCAAAGAGGAATGGCTATCTGCTGATAAAGTGGATGAAGTTCTGGGGCAAGTCAAGATCTGGGTCAAAGCAGGCTGGCCTAGAAAAGATCTCATAGAGAGGAAGTTTGATGTGTTTTATTGTATTAAAGAGGAATTGAACTTGTCAGGGGATGGGTCTCAGCTCAGAAGAGGAATGAGGATAGTACCTCCTTACGATATCAGGTCCAAGTTGGTGGACATAGCTCACCAAGGCCATCTTGGGATGCAAACAGGGTCAGGAATAAACCTGTCAGGTTGAATGATTATTACCTGGGTTAAATCTGTTACAAATTAAAGGGAGGAGATGTGTTGAGGTAATTACTATGACATTAATTATACTGTCATATATGTATTAAGGTAACACTCAGCAGGTTAGCAGCATTGTGATGTCATTGTGATTCCATTTAGAGTGTTTTTATTTACTGTTGATTCCATTGTTGGACAGTTGGAGCCTGCCTCCCAAGGGGGTGCCTGCTGCCTTTGATTTGTCTACTCATTAAAGAAATCATTAATCACACTTGCTTGGAGCCCGTATATAACAGTACCTTTCCCACTAGAAATGGAGGAGGCTGGAAAAAGGAAGAGATCCCTGTCAGGATGTTGGGAACCTTCTCCAGTCCTACCTTCCCACTCTGGCTATTGCGACTCCGCCCCTTCCCATGCCTGCTAACGTCAAAGGGACTCCATTGGTCAGCAGCCCAGTGTCCAAGAGGTTTTTGTTATGCCAGTGCCTGAATTTGAATCAATGTTTCAAGTTGTCCTCCTGAGAGAAACTCATGTGCCCTGAGGGGAGGTGTTACCCTTCCTGCAGGGGAATCAAAGAGGTAGCTTCCTGGCTATTTTTCCACATGGCTGTAGTGGAGACATCACAATTCGAAGTTTGGGAAAATGCTAATAAACTATGATTCCCATAATGCAATGCCACTATGCAATATCCAATTGCAATATACGCATTGGACTCTATACAACCTGCCTGACTAGGTTCCAAGACACGGACTGCAACTGCGCCTCGGGACCACAACTACCGTCCCCATAATCCCGTGCTATAACGTGACACGGGTGTGCCACCAATCAAGAAGCGGCTCCCGCTTTTATGAGATTGTTACTACAATCCCCATAATCCCGTGCCTTCACGTGACACAGGCCCGTAACCAATCAGGATACGACACGGGGTGAGCAGTTGTTACTGCTTTCACCCTGGCAACGACACGCGCAGAGGACTTTCTACAGCCCCAGATGCGTTTGGCTGATACGGACTACAGCTGCACCATTTAGCTTTGCCAAGTCTCATTTTTTGAGGTAAAACCCTTTGGTCAGATCGACTTGCAAGCATTTTTTAAACATGTCAGCATCACACAAGGTTTGATGCTGCCCTAGTACTCCCAGTGATTTTGTGCCACCCTGTATTTATTAACAACTCAAGAAACATAGCAACACAGAGACCGAACCTATGCAAGAGCTGCCGCCACTGGGCCCACACACAGACACCCGAAGTAAGATATGATTGATACCTTCCAAGCACTGATACTCCCCATGTGTATTGACGAGTGTTAGTGACAGGCAAACATTGTCTCTTCCCATGCAGGGGCTCACTCTGTTTGGACACCAGGGTCCACGCTATCCATTCACCTGGCACCCTGAATATGGGAAATGCTGTGCTGGATTAACTGGTCCCATACCTAGGACCCCCTTGTTATCAGAGTGAGTACCACAAATTAGTGCTACCCACTCTCCCTGATCAAAAATTGAATAATTAAATAGTACAGAGCCACTAATTCCGTCTTTGGCACCTGTCCTTCTTTTCACTCTGCAGGTGAGGAACTAACTTGATGTAGATTCCACACGTTTGGCAGAACACACGCTAGGATTTTCTCCACACTGCCGAGTCACTGGCCCCTGGTAGTCCAGAGAAGGTTAGTCGGCGTGATACAACTGATTAATACAGCCGTATGATATACCATTGGTAGGTTAAAAGTAAACAAAGGTGACAATACTGTTTTGACAAGACTGATGTAGTCTATTTTACTATCTTTTCTAGAACTGAGGCTCTCCTGACACCTCCCCTTTTTTGTTTATGAAGAGGCAACGTGCATTTGATTATTTGCACTCTGTCCTGAGGAAGGTTGATTGTAATAATTGGACTAGGAAACCCTACTCTTGTTTGTAAACACAACTGAAACATGTATTGACAATATTTTTCCAACCCCTGGAGATGTACAGAGGGTCACATGGTTTATTGTTAGAGTGTTAAAGTGACATTTACGTGATTAGAATTTGAACTGATAACATTATTTTACCCTATTGTTTGAATGTATGCGAGCATAACAAGTGTAAGTATGAGCGATGATTGACTAGAATATGGAGGGATGTTTTTTTGTATATTGAGCCTAGCTTATTACATTTTTTGAACCTATTTCCGCAACTGTAGAATAAATATGATGTTTTACTAGAAGTTGGTAAACAGTACTTTGTCACCTTCGGTCTAGTTGGTCGACAATTTTCTCTTAATGGAGACAGTAGGATCAGATGCAAATGCACATCAGTCCTGTCATAGCTGGCCGTGCTCACAAAGCTGACACTACTTTGATATCAAATTGCAGTGGTTGTATAATGGTGTTGTCTGATCAGTCACCATACCACAACTCGGTATGGCTTACATTTAAAGATTTATGTGGCAACAGACTGACTAAGGCACACAATTATTTAAGCAATCAGACCTGTGCTGGGGGGGGTTGGGATTACTGCTTCAGGTAATGCTCTGGGCCCATAGTTAGCTCAGAAACTGGGGCATTATCTGAAGCGGTAATGCCCCCCCGCCCCAACCAGCGAAGGACTTTTTGCTATTAGTACTCCTGTCTGCGAGACCGGGATACTAATGGCAGTTTCCAGTGTTTCGCAACTGGAAAAAAAGATGGCTGCAATGAAATGGACAATTATAGCCGTTCAATAGCTGCCATTGAAAAGATAGAAACAAAAAAGTAAACAAAGAAAATGTCCGCCATGGAAAGGAGAGAAGGGACTACACATAGGCCCTTATCCTTTCCATGGTGGCCAGTCAGAGAAGGAACACTGAGTGATGAGGCCGTGAGCAGAGCCTTGTCAGGCAGGTAAGTACCTGGTGAGGGCCAATCAGATAATTTGTAACAATCTGATGGCCCCTGGCCGGGTACTAATACAATTTAGATCCTCAGAGAAGACGATTAAAGAGTCAGCTGTGCCTTTAGGAACTTTGTGTGCCAGGAGCTGTCAGGGAGGCACATGTGACCTTTGAACTTGCCCTGTGTTACTATGGAGAAGGGCCATCAGGGTGCCTGTAGGCCATCACAGAACAGGCACATGTGTGCACTATAATATTTGGTATGAAGCCTTTATGACTGGAGATCTGCTTAGCAGAATCCTGTATCATTCTTTAGGATACCAATCGAGAAATCTTGGGCTATCCCACACTCTACACATGCTCATTCTGTCATATAGAAATGCAAAGTAATGCAATGAACTCCAAAAATAACTAAAATAATACTAAGTATGCTATGAAGGAAAATAACCACCATCGCGTGAGCTCTGTGTGAGCTCCCTGCACACCCTGCACTATGCCAGTCATTATCAGTTTTTAACATGCCTTGGAGCAGGTTACTCAGACAGTTTCAGCTGTGGGAAGATCCCAGGTGGTGTGAGGAATAGAAATTCACATTGCGATTGGAGCTGGGAAAGCCACATACTTCCCCTCAACTACTGGCGTTGCGCCCAAGGGAGCAAAGGACCCGCTCTCCAGGAACTCTGCGGCGAACGCCACAGACCCAGGCAGAAGAACGGGACTCTGCTGCATCCCCCTGCACCATGGAGACCAGACACCTTCCTCTCCTGGGATCTATTGAGAGAGCAGATCGGTGCCCCGGTGTTCGTTATTAGCAGGGACAGTCACTGTTCAATATTAGCAGGGACAGTGTAGTTTCTGCAGTGTCTTTGGTGGGCAAGACAGCTGCTGCGGCTGACTGAGTTGGCTGCTGTGAATGCAGCACAGTGACCCTGTGAGCATCAGCATGGTGGGCTGAGCTTGGCTAAGCAAGTTTTGTGGTCGGAGTCTGCAGCATTATGCCTTGGGTGGGGATGAGTGTGACCTGGTGTGCCTCCCGGACAGGAATGCGAAGGTAGTTAAAGCCGGGGTGCCGCACGGGAAATCCTGAAGGAGGAAGATTGGTGTTGGGGACCGTGCTGGTTGTTGCACAGCAGGAGTACCTGCCGTGGGGATAATGTTGTATGGGGTGGCAACACATCGCTGAGGGCACGCTTTGTCCACTGGTCTCCCTCTCCCCATGTGTAGACAGTTGTGTGGACAGCTTTTGAAGAAGACTGGGGATGTCCCTGTAAAACCTGGGGCAGACAAAAGGAGGAAACTGCATTTGTCATGCCTTTTTCATTGCTTAGCAGAGTGCGCTGAGGGAGACTGAGGCAAGCACGTAAGGAGCCCCAAGCAAACAGGACAAACTGCAGCATCACCCAACATCCAGGACACTGCGCAAGAGTCTTGCATGCTGGGATCCATAAAACTGCAGAACAGCCAATATGACATAGCTGGGACTTCGCACCTTCTCATAACATAGCAGCAGCAACACAAACCGTTGAAATATACAGGCAAGTACTGGAAGAGAGCCTCTAAAATAGGACAAAGGAGGACCAGTGCAGGTATGGAAGGTCTGCGCGGCTGATGGTTGCGCTCTGCATAGTGGTCTGACTCACAAAGCCCAAGACGTTCCAGTGCCTACCTGGACAACTGCCACCAGAGATACAACTGTGTGCACTGCAAGGCCAACCATGACAACCTCATTTCTAAATCATTTCAAGATAGACAAGGCCAGGCCTATCTCTTTCAAATCTGTGTGAGTCTGAGCAACGCAGGCTCCCTTTGTTTCGTTTAAATCCAGTCTGTCTATGAAGTTCAAAGTCTGCCTTTGCAGAGTTGATGTAGTGGACATGGGTTTGTCAAGCATCTATTTGGATATCCCACCGAAACTGGTCTAATCCTTCAATAAGATGGGACATGCATTGCCCAAATAAATTCTCTTCTCTCCTACTGTTCACTGAATGAGGACAATGCCTGTTACATGCTCTATGTGCTCTGGTATCCTGTCTCGCCTGATTTTATTGCCACTGGCTCACTTGGACCGTGCGCATTCCCTGCACTGTCTGGCGGTTTGTGGGGGTGCCCATGTTTATCAGTGACCCCTGGGTTGTTAGTTATTGGATCCAGGGAGCTGCAGCCCTCCTGCTTCTTGCATCTAACACCTTCCGCTTGACTCTCTCCAAAAGGCTGGATGTTCCTCTCGTGTTCCTGATTTGTCTGCTTTTGCCTGGCAGATAAGCCACCTGTTCCCTCTGCTGTCGGCTTCCTCCTCTGTTGCTGGAGCTGTGAAATACCCTGCTGCAACATGGTTGACATTGTGCACCTGATTTGCCTGCGCCTATACTGCTACCTGGTGAGTTCATCGTGCTTTGTGCATTCTGCTTTCTCTCTCATCCCCCTCCCGTCTCCCTGCCCTCTCCCTCCTAGTTCTCTCCTTTTCCCCTATTTACTCACACTGTTACTCTATCACCTATCCTACCCCTCTTTCAAAGCCTGGAAGGAAAAGGTTCAAGAAAGATCTCCTGGTCTCTAACCCAGACCTGCTCATCACTGACCCCTATGTCAACGCTTCTTCTAGGCAGACTGTCACAGGCATCCTCTTTGTCGCTCCCTCTTCGGACCGATGGACTCCCCACATGGTCTCTGTTCTCTCCCCTTTCTTTTCTTTGTCCATTAATGGTGGCACCAGATCGGAAGTACTCTTGGGATGCTTCTCATCCTCTAAGTGCATCATTAATGTCTATTAGAATGGCACCGTCATGGCCCAGGGCTCTCAGCCCAACCTCCTCCTTCTTGATAGGCATCTTCCATCGCTCATCAACTTCCTACCTTCCCCTGCCTTCCCTCTGTCTGCCATCCCACTTGTCCCATCCCCATCACCGACGGGCGTCCCACATCCCTGTAACCCTCCTCAAAAAACCTTCAATGGTGGCACCCAGTTTAACCTAGCTACTCTCAACTCTTGCTCTGCTGTTAAACACTCCTTTGATATCTGTATCCTTCTTGAAGACTTTGACCTTGATGTTCTTGCTCTTACTGAGATGTGGTTCACTGCCAGCTCTGTCACTGCTTTTGACACACTCCTCCCTGAGGACTACAAAATCCTCTCCAAGCCAAAACCTAACTGGTCTGGAGGTGGAGTGGTATAGATCTTCCCTGAATGTGTCCCTGCTACTCTGTGTGAAACCATAAGGTGTCTCACCCACTAGTCCCCAGGAATCTCTCTCCTAGGTTGCCAGGGCACAGCCATCGCCTTTGGATCCAGAACCTGGGGGTGAACATGTGTGGGAGGATCACCTGGGTGGGGGATCTTCGGGGAGTGGGAGTGGGACTCCTGATGGAAAGACAGGGTATCCTCTTACCTGTAACACCATTTTGCAATCCTACCCGATAGGATATTTAGGAACTCTACCCCCGTCTTTCCCTACAAGAACTCTTTCACATGGACAGCCGGCTCTTGTAGAAAACAGACTCACACCCGAGCATTGTACCTGACATGTCCAACTACTATGGTCATGTCATGATGCCTACCCCCGGAGCACCAGGCCAGGCCCAGCACCCCCGGGAGCAGGCATCATGCCCTCGGGTAAAAGCCCAGCGGCCCCTTATAGGGGCTCTTTGGACTCTGTCCTGGCGCCCTTGGCGCCAGGCTCATGTTGGACATCAATCCTGGCGCCATAGGCGCCAGGCTCAAAAAAGGAAGGTGTTTTGTGCACTTACCTGATGCAGACCATGCTGCAAGATTCAGGCCTCCCTGAGACCTGAAAGGGACTATTTTTTCATTGGGACTATTTTGCCACTCGGGCGTGGCCAGGGAAGGATACTTACCTGGAACTACTTTGGGGGCTATTTAAGCCACGCCCAGACAGTAGCTCAGGCTTCGCGTTGTTCTGCATCCAAGCAGCTGAACGCTCACCGTGTCTGCTCCTGCATCTGGTCTCCAGCCACGCCCACCTCGATCCTGGAACAACTGTAAGGAAAGAAGAGAAGAGAAAGGTGAAAACCAAGAATTTTATCAAACTTCTTACCTGCAT
Organism: Ambystoma mexicanum; assembly: GCF_040938575.1. NCBI lineage: Eukaryota > Metazoa > Chordata > Amphibia > Caudata > Ambystomatidae > Ambystoma > Ambystoma mexicanum. Next base: position 908,829,130 of record NC_090930.1, read on the forward strand.
CCGGAACCTTCACGCCAGCGTTCCTGAGAAAAGACTTTCATTTAAAAGCACCAGGTCGCTCGCTGCAGCGCCACACTTCACTCACCTGTCCTTGGGAGTTCTTCTGGCTCCACCGCGACTGTCTGCTCCGGTCGCCACATCTCTGCGCCTAGGGAAGAGAAGAAGAGACAAAAGGTGAGCAGAAGGAACATATGAGGAAAGCCTAATTTTCCGCCATATCACTTACCGGTCTTCTGTTGGTGGACCATTCCTCATTTCGGGTCAGCGCCGCTTCGTTGGCAGGTACCGCACCCTGGCCCCTATGGGGAAAGGACAAAAGACATTACTGGAGGAATATAAAGACATTAAGAGGGGTCGCCCCCATCGCTAACTCACCTGAGTTTACCATCGGCAATTCAGTCCCTCAACGCATCGCTTTCATTCTGCACCTGAAATAAAGGACAGATCACAGGTTAGGAAAGCAACAGAAAAGCAGGCTCAACACTTGAACTTTTGTAATCTTCCTACTTACGGCGTTCCGCTCGGAAAAGTCAAGTGGATATGCCAGCGCCATTCTGAAAATCAGTGAAGTAACTGGACAAACACGCGCCCCTGCACCAGAAGCAGGATGGAGAGTTCATCCTTTCAAACCATAAGGTGAGCTTCAACTGGGGATTTCGGAGGAAGTTAGAGAAGAACGAAGGGGGAAGGGAGGAGCAAGCACACTATTCTGCAGACTGTTAATCCCCTTTCTCATCTGCAGAAGGATATTCCTACGGGCCAGACAAGCAAGATTTGAGGGTCCTGTTCAGTCGGTGTTCCGAGTTCTGCGCATCACGCTCGAAGAGGCCACAGCAACCCAGACTAGACCAGCGCCTCCGTGGGAGTCAGGTGAGCGTTACCGAACGCGAAGCTTTCCTACAAATTCCCACCCAGGTGCTATGGAAACTTCTGAGAGTGATCAGTTGGCCCAACTACTGGGGGAATTAGGGGCCGAAGTACACGCCGCTCGTCAAGAGACTAATGCTCTCAGGAGGGAAGTGATTGTATCAAAGGAAAGAACTGATGACCTGGCTAGACAGTTTTTGCAAGGTCAAGCTGGACACACTCCTCTACCCGGTTCTGGGGGGAACCCCTCTCCTGTGGTTCCCAGTAACCCTGTGCAGATTAATCTACCTTGAGACATGCCGCTGGCCCCACCCGAACGCTTTGCTGGGGACCCCACCGATTCGCCGTATTCATGAATCAGTCTGGTTTGCACTTCCTATGCAGACCTGGGGCCTTCCCTAATGACCAGACCAAGGTAGTCTTTGTATTGTCATATCTCAGCGGCTGTGCTGCCGATTGGTCAGTTCCACTGGTTACTCAAGATGACCCGATTCTCTGTGATTTTCAAGGATTTCAAGCAAACATGGAAAGGTTATTTGCTCGACACTCTCAGGGGCAGGCTCTGGATGACAAACTCCTATCCCTGCGACAGGGCAATCAGGACCTCCTATCCTACATTGCAACCTTTAATAGACTAATTGTGGAAACTGGGTGGCCAGAAGATAAAAGAATCACGTTATTTTATCGAGGTCTACGCAGAGAACTTACAGATGTCCTGGCCCAAGTTGTAAATCCGCCCCAAGAATGCACAGAATATATAGACTTAGTGGTCCAATTGGATCACAGACTTCAAAACAGAAAAGCAGATCGGTCCAAGTTTGAGACCCGGGTGTTGGTCAAGACCCATGCTAACCCCAAGGGTGCTGATGTCTCTGAGCCTATGCAAATTGGAGGGGTTAAAGGACCTTTAACTCAAAAAGAACGTGAAAGAAGACAGCAGATGCAATTATGTCTTTATTGTGGGTCCTCTGGACACTTTCTATGAGATTGCCCGGCAAAACCGCCCAAGAAGGTGGTAGGAGCCGCTGATAAAAACCATGAAGACTCTGTTTCGGGAAACGACCACGCCCGACAAGTGTAGGGGTCCGCTTGCCGAGCTTGAAAACTAACTGTCAGACCTTGCATTTCATTGTGCCAATGGTCCTCGTAGATCCGGAACAGCCTAAGCGATTGCATGCAATAAGGGCATACATCGATAGTGGGGCTATAGGAAATTATGTGGATCGTGAATTGGTCTCTAGGATTAACCTCCCTCTGCATCCTAAAACCAGCAAAGATGTCATCACCACAGTCAATGGAACCGAAATTGCCTCTGGACCGGTAACACATTCCACTGCTGAGGTGACACTTATAGGTCCGGACGGCCATCGGGAGGCAGTTGTGTTTGATGTAATTAAGGCTCCACAGTTTCAGGTTATTCTCGGAATCCCTTGGTTAGAGACACATAATCCTCGAATTGATTGGCGAGCGAAGAGAATAACCTTCCCGGATTGTGCACAAACCTGCTACCCAGAAAATCTGAAGATTAGTCTAGCGTCTGTAACCTCTGTCTCCATGCAACTACCTCCGGAATACCAAGACTTTCAGGACGTCTTCCAAAAGGAACAGCCAACACGTTACCTCCCCACAGATCGTACGATTGCCAAATCGATCTGGTGCCCGGAGCACAACCCCCTTGTAGCAGGATTTATGCCCTTACTGAAAATGAGAATCTGCATTTGAGACAATATTTAGATCAATACCTAGCCAATGGTTTCATTCGCCCGTCAAAGTCACCGGCATCCTCGGCTTTGTTCTTCGTGCCCAAAAAAGAAGGCGACCTTAGAACTTGTATCGACTACCGCGCATTGAACCAGATATCTGTTAAAATCCGTTACCTTCTGCCTCTGATCCCTGAACTCCTTGACCAGGTGAAGGACGCTTGCGTATACACCAAGTTAGATCTCCGGGGGGCTTATCATCTGGTGCGAGTAAAAGAAGGCGACGAATGGAAAACGGCTTTCCGTACAAAATATGGATTATTCGAATACCAGGTGATGCCTTTCGAGTTGTGCAACGCGCCTGCTGCCTTCCAATTCTTCATGAACGATGTCCTTCGGGAACTCATCGATGTTTGTGTTGTCGTATATATCGATGACATTCTTGTGTACTCCTCTTCGGAATCTGATCACAGAAAGCATGTCAGGGCCGTCCTTGAGAAATTGCGCCAGCACAAACTGTTTGCAAAGCTGGAAAAGTGCGTTTTCCATACCACCGAGGTTGAGTTTCTTGGATTCATCCTGACACATAAAGGGGTCCGAATGGACTCATGAAAATTGGATGCCATCCTCAAATGGCCATCACCTAGTTCGGTGAAAGGTGTCCAAAGCATGCTTGGTTTTGCTAATTTTTATCGCAGATTTATCCCGGAATTTTCACATGTGGTACAACCCATCAGTGCACTCTTGCGAAAAAATAAACGCTTTGAATGGACCGAGGAAGCCGAACAGGCCTTTCAGGAATTGAAAGCTAAATTCACGTCTGCACCTATTTTGAAGCACCCGCGTCCCGATCTCCCTTATATAGTCGAAACCGACGCGTCCAGCTTAGCCATGGGAGCTGTCCTGTCTCAGAGAGACCCTGAAACCAACCAACTGCACCCCGTAGCATTTTGGTCCAGAAAGTTCTCGCCGCCTGAGGTAAATTATGCAATCACCGACAAGGAATTATTAGCCATTAAGTCCGCCTTTAAGGCTTGGCGGCATTATCTTCTTGGCGCCAGGCATACCATCACCGTGATCACTGATCACCGAAACTTACAATATTTAAAAACTGCCAAGGCTCAATCGTCACGTCAGCTCCGATGAGCTTTGTTCTTTGCTGAGTTCGATTTTGTAATCACTTACCGCCCCGGCTGTAAGAATGGCAAAGTGGACGCGCTATCTCGAATAGGAATGGGAGAAATAGACACAAACTCAGAACCTGTGCCGATAATTCCCGAACAAAGAATTTTGGGGATAACCTCTTTACAAACCCTTGAAGACATTCAAGCACAGGTAAAACAACTCCTGGACTCTACAGCCTATCAGGATTCGATCCAAAGGGGGTCTTACTTTTCGGTCAACGATGGCCTACCTTACTTCCAAGGACGCTTATTTCTGCCAGAAAAGGAATTGCAAGAACTGGTTATTTCCCGTCATCATGATACCCTGATGGAAGGACATCCTGGCATTGCCAAAACTGAGGAAAAAATTAAACGACAATTCTGGTGGCCTTCCTGGAGAAAGGATATTAAATCTTTCGTGATGTCCTGTGGAGTTTGCGCCCAAAACAAAGTCCAAAAGACAAAACCCGCCGGTCTTCTTCAGTCTTTAGACATTCCACCAGCACCTTGCCACACCTTGTCACTAGATTTTATCACGGACCTGCCCCCTTGTAATGGATACAATACTATTCTGGTTGTGGTGGATTTATTTTCCAAGATGGCCCATTTTATTCCGTTGAAAGGATTACCTTCAGCTTCTTCCTCAAAAATATCATCCGTTTGCATGGATTCCCGTACATACTAGTCTCCGACTGGGGAAGCCAGTTTATTTCTCATTTTTGGAGAAAGTGTTGTCAACTGGCACAAATCGACGTAAGACTCTCAACCAGCCACCACCCACAGACCGATGGTCAGACGGAGACAACGAACCAGACCCTTGAACAATACCTACGATGTATGTTGCACCAATCGGAGGGTAATTGGAAGGATATTTAATAGGTGGCCGAATATGCATACAATAACTCGGTACACTCTGGAACTGGACAAAGCCCCTTTTATACCCTATATGGACATCACCCTCGTACTTCAGACCTGGACTCACCTCTGAGTCTTGAAATGCCCGCAGTGGACCATTTGCATTCCACGATAACTCAAGCCTTCAAGGATACAACTGCACATTTGCAACAAGCGAAAGGGAAATACAAAAAGAATGCGGATCTGCATCGGAGTGAGGCGCCTCCATACCAAATAGGGGATCAAGTATGGTTGGCTACCAAACAGTTATTGCTCAAGGGACCTCGAACTTTTAATCCAAGGTATTTGGGCCCTTACTCGATCAAAGCTATAATTAACCCAGTGGCAGTCAAGCTCGATCTACCAGCTAACATGCAGATTCACCCCGTTTTTCATGTGTCACTTTTGAAACCAGTGCAACCAGGAACCAGATTAATAAAGCCACCAGAACCAATCCAGATAGATGGGGAGCCTGAATTCGAGGTGAAGAACATTTTGGATTCTAAGATCTCAAAATCAAAACTTTTCTATCTAATTGATTGGAAAGGGTACGGGCCTCAGGAAAGGTCTTGGGAACCCAGCGACCACGTACATGCACCTCGGCTGGTAAAAAGGTTCCATCGGAATTTCCCAAACAAACCGAAACCTCCAGAGGGAACGACCTTGGGAGGGGCCTTGGGGGGGAGTGCTGTCATGATACCTACCCCCGGAGCACCAGGCCAGGCCCAGCACCCCCGGGAGCAGGCATCATGCCCCCGGGTAAAAGCCCACCGGCCCCTTATAGGGGCTCTTTGGACTCTGTCCTGGCGCCGTTGGCGCCAGGCTCATGTTGGACATCAGTCCTGGCGCCATAGGCGCCAGGCTCATAAAGGAAGGTGTTTTGTGCACTTACCTGATGCAGACCATGCTGCAAGATTCAGGCCTCCCTGAGACCTGAAAGGGACTATTTTTTCATTGGGACTATTTTGCCACTCGGGTGTGGCCAGGGAAGGATACTTACCTGGAACTACTTTGGGGGCTATTTAAGCCACGCCCAGAGAGTAGCTCACGCTTCGCGTTGTTCTGCATCCAAGCAGCTGAACGCTCACCGTGTCTGCTCCTGCATCTGGTCTCCAGCCACGCCCGCCTCGATCCTACAACACCTGTAAGGAAAGAAGAGAAGAGAAAGGTGAAAACCAAGAATTTTATCAAACTTCTTACCTGCATCCGGAACCTTCACGCCAGCGTTCCTGAGAAAAGACTTCCATTTAAAAGCACCGCGTTGCTCGCTGCAGTGCTGCGCTTCACTCACCTGTCCTCAGGAGTTCTTCTGGCTCCACCGCGACTGTCTGCTCCGGTCGCCACATCTCTGCGCCTAGGGGAGAGAAGAAGAGACAAAAGGTGAGTAGAAGGAACATATGAGGAAAGCCTAATTTTCTGCCATATCACTTACCGGTCTTCTGTTGGTGGACCATTCCTCATTTCGGGTGGCGCCGCTTCGTTGGCAGGTACCGCACCCCGGCCCCTATGGGGAAAGGACAAAAGACATTACAGGAGGAATATAAAGACATTAAGAGGGGTCGCCCCCATCGCTAACTCACCTGAGTTTACCATCGGCAATTCAATCCCTCAACACATCGCCTTCATTCTGCACCTGAAATAAAGGACAGATCACAGGTTAGGAAGGCAACAGAAAAGGAGGCTCAACACTTGAACTTTTGTAATCTTCCTACTTACGGCGTTCCGCTCGGAAAAGTCAAGTGGATATGCCAGCTCCATTCTGAAAACCAGTGAAGTAACTGGACAAACACGCGCCCCTGCACCAGAAGCAGGATGGAGAGTTCATCCTTTCAAACCATAAGGTGAGCTTCAACCGGGGATTTCGGAGGAAGTTAGAGAAGAACGAAGGGGGAAGGGGGGTGCAAGCATACTATTCTGCAGACTGTTAATCCCCTTTCTCATCTGCAGAAGGATATTCCTACGGGCCAGACAAGCAAGATTTGAGGGTCCTGTTCAGTCGGTGTTCCGAGTTCTGCGCATCACGCTCGAAGAGGCCACAGCAAACCAGACTACACCAGCACCTCCGTGGGAGTCAGGTGAGCGTTACAGGTCAGGCCAGGTCAGGCAATTAATGGTAACTACTCACACCTGAATTCCGTTAAGCTTCCCCACACGGATAAAAGGCGTAGCACGAGAGCACACTCTGAGTGAGGCAAAGCACACAAAGGAACAGGGTTTTCGAGACGGCAGCTGAACAAGGCGAGAAAAACGGCAAACCAAGAAGGGTGCACCAGGAGGGAGATAGCCTTGACCTTTTTGACAGAAAACTGTTACTTTCCAAAGTCCTTCAGATTGCAAGGTGTAAGGCCAGGGAACAAGACTGAAGAATCCTGCATTGAGTGTCGGAGATGCCCGGTGCCCTTCTGCATGGCTGATTGAGTCGGAGAGGAGCAGCAGCCACTATGGTATCATCCTTGGCTCCATGATTAAAGCAGCGCCAGTAAGATTAAGACAGCTGGTGAGTTGGGGAGACCGATGCAAGACTGGTCTTTGTTGAAGTCAAGGTTGCAAGTGGCAACATTGTATAAAGAGCGTAAGAAGGAAGATTTGTAATGCGTGTGATGAAAGACATGAGGAAAGCTGAATTGCTGATGTATGTTTGAAACAAGAGAAGAAAGATAAAATACCTGTGACAGAGTGATCCGGCACAGCGGGTGTGGTCAATCGAAGGTCTTTGCAAGGTGTCCAGCGTATTGTGATAAAAAGGAAAATTAAAAGATGAGAATGAGAAATTAAGTGAATTGAAGTGTCCTGCGACGGTTTAAGCAAAATCCATCGCACAATCGAAAGTCTTCCATTTTGACACCCTTCAAGCCCAAATGAGGGAGACCAATGGTGAATATTGTGCTAAAGGGGGTTATTATTTATTATTTGATGGTTGTAGCTTGCTCCCATCCTTAGATTTAGGATCAGATAGGTGTTCAATCAATCCATTGAAGTTTAATAAACACCCTTGAACTTTGATCACTTGTGTCGGTCTGCACTGTTAGATACCATGCCTTCCTTGTGTATCATTCCCACTCAGACCTATTCTTTCTTTGAATGCCTTGTCTGCAGTCTTGCTGTCTCTCCAACCTTCTCATTGACTCTTGCCGCCATCTACAGGACCCCTGGTCCGGTCTCCCTCTTCCTCTTGCAGTGGTCTGATCTCTCCTTCTCTTCTTGCCTCCACCTCCAAACTTCTCTTCCTCCTCAGAAACTTCAATATTCATTGTGACTCTGCTGATTCAGCTATTGGACTATTCCACAAACTCTGTGACTTTCTTTCCCTCACCATTCATCCCTCCGGTCCAACGCACTCAGCCGGACATACCTTCGATGCTCCAATATCAGCAGACATCGCCATCTTCGACCCTCTCACTACACCTCTCTCCAGGTCTGACCATGCTCTCCTGTCCTCTCACCTGGATCGCTTAGTTACCTCAGCTAAGCCTCTGCATGCACTACCTGTCCCCTTTTCCATCTTTCGACCAATGAAGCAAGTATCAGCTGCTGTTTTTCACGCCACTGTCATTCCCATCCCCACCCCTTCCACGGACTCCCACACTGATTCTGCCTTAGCTAATCGTCATCGCTCTATAACAAACACCCTGGACATTCTTGCCCCTGTCATGAGGATCCTCATGAAGCCTGCCTTCAAGTGCAACAACTGGTATAACTCTGACCTAACTTCTCTGAAACGCAAGTGTAGAGTTGCTGAGAAGAAGTGGCTGGCATCAGGCACATCCCCTGACAGACTTGCTCCAAGTCGCAATACAGACTCTCCATCCGCTCGAAGAAGAGAGCCCATATCAAAGCCACATCTCTGGGGTCACTAACAACAATGGCAAATTGTTTAAAATGTGCAAGAAACACACCAATCCTACTGCACTCTCCACTTCTCCCTTGCCATCCCTGGCCCTCTGTACTTCATGGGCCTCCCACTTCTTAACCAAAAATCAGGACATCCTGTCCTCACTCTCCTCTACTCCTATCCCTCCTATCCCTCCCCCCTCTACTGCTGAGCCTCCCTTGTCCCCCCTCTCTCCTTCCCTACTACTCTCCACTCTCTTGCCCATAGCATCAGATGAGGTCTCTAGACACGTCCTCTCTATGAAAGTCTCCTCCAAACAGTTGCTTCCCTGCTCCTCCCAAACCATCAAGGACAACATTGCCTCCCTTGCACCAGCCTTGGCCGATTTCTGTAATCACTCCTTTTCCACTGGCTCCTTCCTGCTACCCCTCAAGCACTCCCTTGTGCATCCTCTCCTCAAAAAAGCCATCTAGTCACCCCTCCTCCCTTGCTAACTACCGCCCTATCTCCATTAACCCCTTCCTGGGAAAATTGCCTGCTCATCTCCCAACTGATCCAACACACTGAATCTGTTGGTTGCCTCCACGACCACCAGTCTGCTTCAGAGCAGCCAGAGGCACAGAAACTGCTCTACTGAACACCCCTGAAGACTTGCTCTCAAATCTTGACTCCCACTCTCCATCCATTCTTATCCTTCTGGATATTTTCTGGATATTTTCTCTGCATTCGACATGGTCAATCATGCCACCCTAACTAATCAGCTTGGTGACACTGTTGGCATCACTGGTCTGGCACTTGACTGGTTGACATCCTTCCTCTCCAACCATCCTTCCCAGGTTCAACTGGGCCCCTTTCTAACGTCGATCACATTCTCCACTTATGGTGTGTCTCAAGGCTCTATCCTCTCGCCGTGACTCAACATCTACCTCGCCCCTCTGGCCCATCTGATTTCCTCCTTCTCTCCTCACTTCCAGTGTTATGCAGACAACACACCGCTCTCCTTCAAGCTTTCCTCTACTCCCTCCTCTTCCTCCTCTCTCATCCTTGACTGTCGGAACTGCATTTAAACATGGTGTGTTGCCAATGATCTCTGCCTTAATACCAGTAAGACCAAGATTCTTCCCATTGGGACCACTGATCTCTCTACAGATCAACCCTTCACTAAGCAGAGATTAGGGGGTAGATCTCGCTCCTCCGCAGGAGCCTCCCTCTGGAATGGTCTCCCTGCCCCTCTCAGGTTTAACTCCTTAAGTTCCGGAAGCTCCTCAAGAACCTCCTCTTCTCTTCTCTTCTTCCTTCTCTCACCCCTACCCTGCTAACACCCCCATCTGCTTCAGTGACTGGTTGCCTGGTTCCCTCTGAGTTCTTCGGTGCACCAGATCCCCCTCCCACCCAACCACCACCATGTTCCTCACTGTGAGAAACCTGAAGGCATTCTCACTGCTGGAACCCATGATTCTGCGCTAAGATGGCCAGGGGAGGACCATTGTTTTTGGATTCCAACCTGGGGGCGGACAAGCGAGGGAGGATTACCTGGGTAAAGGATCTCTGGGGACCTTGGGGAGAACGCTTAAAGGTGAGATAGGGTATTACCCCTCCCCTGCTTCAACTTCCTTACCCGAAATCCCGTCAGCCTTTGTAGGTTACTGTTATACCAACTCCCCACAAACTTATCCCTTATTCGAAAACAATCCTGGGATACCAACCAGGGCGGAACACATTCTACCTCACATAACACTGGTGAGGAATACCCCTTCTTTATCAAAAATCTTTAGAAAATCTAGAAGAAGCTTGTTCTTAATAAAGGAGAAAATGCCAAACCCACTGTTTTTGTTCCCCCTTTATTCTTTACATAATCCGTACCCCTATACCAACCTACTTTGTGGGACACAACTCCCATGATCGTCAGCCTTCCTACTCTATCAGTACTACTGGGCCTAGGATGATCAGGAACAGCGTCATGAAGATTACCTCTGACTCTTTTCAATGGCTCTGTACAGGTAATGAGGCAAGGCATGGTCAGGCCTCCCTTTCCAATCATTCACACCCTAAACCTGTTAACTTCCCCACCTGGGATAAAAGGTAGAGCACACAGGTACACTCTGAGCGAGGCTGGGAGCGGGAGTGCACCGAACTTCAGGAGCTGCTGCGAGTGCGAGATTGGAGAGCAGAAAACCAGAGGACTTTACGAGCTGTGGAGTAGTCTCAAGAAACCCAGGCAAAAGAACTGCACTTGCAATAAGCAGCTGATAATCCAAGCTAGAAGTGGTCCTTCTGAGGAACCTTGATGGGAAGCCTGCTTCCCTCCTGATGAATGATTGAATTGGGGAGGTTCGATAAAGCTACGAGTAAAGGAACCTTCAACTCAGACACATGAAAAATATTAAAACATGGCCAGTGAGTCAACAAAAGAGAAGAACAAAGGCCTGGTTGTTTTTGCTTGAAAGTACCTGTATCAAGACAAGGTTCTGTGTAATACGGAAACCGTGAGTAAAGAAAGATCAACGCTTTAAAGAGATAGAGTGATACAATGTACACCAAGTGGTCCTGCTGTTGAATGCAGCACGGTCGAAAGTCTCTCTAGTAACATACCAGACTATTCAAAATCCTGAGGCTAAAGGGATTGTTGGAAATAGAAAATAACATGGATTGAAGCTTGCGCCCGATCAAGGGGAGCTTGTGCGAGCTAGAGAAATGCATTTCATGCCTGTGCCCGACTGAGGGAGGCTTGTGTGAACTGTGGAAAAGGTATTGAAGGCTTGAGCCGACTGAGGGAGGCTGATGTGAAAGAGGTCTGAGCCCAACTGAGGGAAACCAGTAATATTATGAGTGGCTCAAGCCCGACGAAGAGAAGCACATCATTTTGCAACTGCAAGTACCAGAAAGCATTGTCAGAAAGTGAAGGTTCCGGTTGTCGAAGTGTGGAGGCATAGTCGGAAGCCAAACATATGCCATCTCGAAGATCTTCAACCAAGAAAGCTTGGGGAGGGTATCCCTGAGACCTTTATGATATATTGTGGCTATTAAGGTATTTTTTGTTTCAAGATGAAGAAGTCTCTTTGTGGAAAACATTTGCAACCTTTGTTTTTGGACAGTCCAAATTAACATTTGATTATGAAAGAAGCCTGAACATTCTGTTGACTCTCCCCAGTAAGCCAGAGTATGCCTCACTGGGAAAAACTGTGCTGCCTAAATCCCTATGCCCTAAAATCCCATTGTCCCAAGGTGAAATCGTGGGGAAGGGATTCATCATTGCTTCAAACCCCTTGCCTCCCTGATCCTTTTGTTGGGAACACTATCCTTTTAATTTTGTGTACATTTCCCTTGCACCTTTTTGTATTAGAATTAGAGCAGGCATTAGGTTTAGAACCTTTTGTTTTGACTGTACTGACAAGGACTGTTTTTCTTTTACTTTATGATAGAGTTTCCTCCCAATTTAGATTTAGGGCCAGTTAGGAAGTCTCCAACCCCTTGCAAATTTAAAAATAAAGCTGTTGAACTTGCATCTCTTGTTTGTGACTCTCCTTTTGATACCATGAGTTACTCACATCCCACTTAGCATGTGGACCCACAGCACCTGCACCCCATGCAATTCTCCGGCACCTGCCCTCCTGCCCTCCCATTAACACTCATCTAGCCTCTGTTGCCCACCCCCTCTACCCCTTAACTTGCACTGTCTCCTCTTTATCCTGCACGTTCCTTCCCACCCTAGCACTTAGCATTCGCGCTGACTGAGACTCCCCCCCCCCACTCTCCCTCGAACTATTCCTGCACTCCTTATTACTGCACTTGCAGGATCTGAATGTCACAAGGTCTAGTAGGACCGTTATTGTTATCTTCTCTGTTGTTCTCCCTTGACCCCCTTTTTCTGTCTTGTGGCACCTTCAAACACCGTTTGCTTAAAATAAGATAACAAAAAATGTCTGAAATAGTGTAAAGCATTGTTAATTACTTCAGAAGCAATGTGGAGATATACAAACTAATCTGGAGTAATGCACAAGTACACTGAAGCAATCTGTCATTTGCATACATTACCAAATTGCAAAATATAAATCTATACGTCAGCAGCTGGATCCTGTTAAAGCATCATAAAATGGTTTCTACTTTATCCATTGACATAAGGGTCTCTGCAGAGATCTTGGCTGACTAAAAATAATGTTTTAGTGTTTTTTTTTAAATACCCTTTTTAACACTCTCTTTCTCAGTCTCCATATCTGCAGATGGGGCCCTTCGCTCCCCACTCATCTTTTTCGATACTGCCCCTCTTTCCTGAAGTCATTTTATATAACATTACAGCATCAATTTATGGATCTGCGTGAAATTACCGAATGCAAAAGTCTGACTACCAAAAGTAAGACTTTTTTTTTTCTTTTTTTCCCACATTTTTCCACAAATATATATATGTGGGGGGAAACCCCCCACAGCCCCCCCACCTTACGCCTATACATTTTATTAACCCCCCCCCCACATACATATTTGCAGAAAAATGGGGGCAGACCTTTGGGGGTCGGACTTTTTGCATTCAGTAATGTTGCACAATACCCAACCTTTGGGTTTGCTATACGTGCACATCTAGACATTCAAAACAATACATGTGAGAGAATTAAAACACACAGGAACACACACTAGTAAGGAAAGCTGTATTAAGGTGATATGTTTCTTCCTCTGGATCATTGAAATTACATACATTTATTCATAATGAAGTGCAGTTAGATATGTTAGACATTATGCACACTCCTCTGTCATGAGCCATTGTGGCAATCATGCATGTCACAAGATTAAATACCTTCCTCTTTTCAAGGTTGATAAATGGAGTACCATTCAAATAGTTAATAATAATAATAATAGATACTACTACATCATTTAGGAAATGGGGCATAAAAGGACACTTCACTCACAATTTACTCAGGGATGAAATCATAGCTACATCTTTATGTATTTATTTACCTATTTAAAAATGTTATATAGCACGATTTAAGGGGGTGGTTTGTGGAGGCACGTGAGAAAAGATAGCAACAGCTTCACATGTTGATTGCAAATTGCCATATGATATCTATGCCAAGCATATGATGGTATCATAAGGGCATGTTGGGCTGCAGTTAACATCTGAGAGCAGGAACCTATTCTACTTCCCAATGTGTGTCCTGTTAAAGCACAGTGAAACGGAGGCAATGCATGAATACATGTAAATCATGTAACGTAAAGAATGAAACATTCTTAAATCAAAACATCCCTCTCTGCAAACACATTGCCCCTCATTGAGGTTCATATGTTCTATTTTGTGGACCCTAATTCTCAAATAACTCCCCCTCCTACCCACATCCAAGTCATGAGTAAAAAGGGAGGGTAGTTAGGACTTGGAAAGAGACAGGGATGAAATGTAAATGCATCAACCAGCTGTGTAGAGTTATAAACAGACACTATTTTCCACTTCAACAATTAAACCTTGTTTGCACACTGCAAAACATCTTGCTCATCAGTGTCTAAATCCTTCCACTAGCAAAACACATTCATGCCCACGGATACCGCTTTTATGCATATGCAAATGGCACACAGCTGATACTCCGCATTGATCGTGACTGTGATCTGATGTCATCTCGCTTGACCAATTTCCTCTCCACCATTGGTAATTGGATAAACGCCAATTGGCTCAGGCTTAATGCGCAGAAAACAGAAATGATGGCTGTGGGAAAACCGGAAAACCATCTATTACATCCTTTAAATGGACAAAAAAAAATTTCTGCCCCATTTCCTGGGGCCCTCTGTTGATCACGGCTCCTTAGAGGGAGTGAGTGTTCCTTTGTCGCATCCTACTTGTGTTGGACTACCGGTGGATAATTGACCAGTAACAACAAGATACCCTCTAGTCTATGTCACACTTTATTAAATTGATTTAACATAAGATAACATCACCCAAACATGGTAATCACCCTTTCACTCCTTTTGGTGAATGAGCTTCCAGGCTTTGCATTCGTAAGCATTTACCCATTGCTTTTTTGATGTATTCTCAGAGTGTGGTTCCCTGAAAGAGGTTTACATCGTCAGAACCACCTACTCCATTTTGACTACCTGCAAGGACTTCATTTTCTGTCAATTTCTGTGCTCATGCCTCGTGAGTGCAATGGCTTGCACATAAAATATCGTGCTTCAGTGTGGCAACATGCAATACAGTCTCACAGCACTCTTACTCCCTTCTGGTCAGATGAACCTTTCTGTCATCAATTGCATTGCCTTCACAAGGTCCAGTGCAAGCCGACCACTAGGCAGACTCCTGCTGCAAACTGGCTAACAGTCCCACTTGTATTTTCTTTTTTTGTTTTACTTTTATAGCGCCGAAAACCCGCAGGCTTCGGGCGCTTACATAAACACTGAAGGAGACCAACATAGTGACGAGACACGGGCAACCAATGCCCTAATAATTTAATCCAAAGTCAGGGGAGCTAAAATTAGCAAAAGAGGTATGTCTTCAAGGATTTTCTGAATCCGTTCCAATCAGATATCCCTCTGATGGGCAGTGGGAGGGAATTCCTGAAAACTGGAGCCAGGGCCCGGAAAAATCTACCTAGACCTCTGGTTCTTTTGGTTCTGATTCCCTGTAACAGGGTCAGATCTGAAGATTGTAGATCTCTGACGGGTTTGTAGGGTACAGTCATATTTTTTAGGTACTTCGGGGCTTTTCCATAAAGGGAGAGGTGTATTAATGATCCCATTTTGAAATTAATACGTTGTTGTACTGGTAACCAGTGTATGTCTCTCCTGGTATTAGTGATGTGAGTTCTCCTTGAGATGGTCATGGCTATACGAATAGCATCATTTTGGATAACTTGACATATCTGAATATTAGACTTTGTTTCTCCACATAATAAGATGTTACAGTAGTCCAATCTTGATAGAATCATAGCCCATGCAATTGTCACCGCGTTCTTGTTGTTAATGAAGTGGCGTATGGTACGCAGAAGCCTCATATGGTAATTGCATGTTTTACAGAGGTTCTGTACATGGGAATCTGAGTTCAGTGAGGCCTCTAGTATGACCCCTAGAGTTTTCACTTTAGCTTGAGTTTTGATCGTATTACCTTGCAGCAAGAAATGAGAATACAGAGGGTCTAGTTTGGCCCTTGAGGACATCCAATTTTCAATGGCAATATAGATGCTTTCTAATGTTAATGAATCTTGATGGTAGTCGCCACTTAGCTCGATGACCAATTGGTTGTCATCGGCATAGTTCGAAAAAAAGACTCCTAGCTTCTCTAATAGCATACATAAGGCGCACATGTAAAGATTGAAAAGGAGCAGTGATATTGATGCTCCATGAGGGACGCCATATTTTATTGCAGAAACCGGTGAAGTGGCTGCGCCCCATTGTGCATTGGATACCCGAATGGAAAATAATGATTTAATCCAATTAACCACCATCTTTCAGCAACTTGCCTGTTTTCGCAGATACTCTAGCAGTCGCTTGTGATCAACGAGATCAAATGCCGCCGATAGATCTAATTGGAGCACTATTGCAGCTTTCCCACATTGCCTCCTACTTTTCTCCCTGAACTGTCCAAGCCACATTCCCCATATCTATGAAGACAGACTTCAGTTGGTGCAGCCTACTTGGCATCGCAATACAGTTGGGCAGGTGGCAAGCCATTAACACATCTGTATTGTTTAGAGTTGCAGCCAATATCAATCCAGATGCAAGTCCAGATTAAGAACCCACAGTGGTAAGGACAGAGACATCTATCCCTACTTAGTCCCATACCTGAACCAGGATGCAATGGTGTAATGCCTATCTAATAGCGATAGGACAAGAGATAAACTAACAACTTCTATTGGTTGTAATACATTCAGCCTTTTGGTCCTGTTGGTTTATTACATGTTTCTCTTCCAAATACACACATATAGTGGAAGAGAGTGGTACAGGACCAACAAGGCTGAATGTATTACAACCAATAGAAGTTGCTAGTTTATCTCTTGTCCTATCGCTATTAGATAGGGCGTTACACCGTCGCATCCTAGTTCAGGTATGGGACTAGGTAGGGATAGTTAGAATTTCGCTCTATTCTTTCTGTCCTTCCTCACAACCTTGTCTCTAGAAAAATGTATCTGTCCTTACCACTGGAGGTTCTTAATCTGGACTTGCATCTGGATTGATATTGGCTGCAATTCTAAACAATACAGATGTCTTTTTGCCTGTTCTTTTGTGTTAAAATACATATTGGGTAAGGGCAATACCCTGTAAACTATATTGGTCTAGCCCCCTTGTTTGATCACAGGTGGCAAGCCAACCTTTGGGTCTTCAGACCACATGACCACCATCCATTTAATTATTTAACTGACTTCCCTGAATTCCATAATAAATCTTTCCGGCAGTCATATGGACCTGAGAAAGGCACATAATGCTGGAGCGCTCCAATATCTGCCCATCTTGGATCCATTTTAAAGAACTTAATGCCCACAATTGCCTTTTTATGCAACCTGAATGTTAAAAAGATTACGCTCGTTTTGGTTTACTCATAAAATATGATTTTAGCATTTCTAATTCCATATCCCGCTCTGCCCCTTTTGTGTGGAACAACACTCTCTCAGAGTTTCCATAATATTGGCAATCACCTGTTTATAAAAAACCTACCTCTTGCTTGACCATTTCTCTCTCTAGCCATTCTGCCTTTTACCCATGTGTGCACTCAGAGGCATCATGGTTCTGGTGACTGCACACTCTGCTATGCCACACTCATACACGTACCGAACAAAGTGCTAGTATCTCTTATCACTACCTCTTAATTTACAAATGAATTCATATTTTCTGAGAATCGATGTACATTTTATCGAGCCGTTGTGCATTTCTGTGTGCGTACTACAATAAGTGAATAAAAGCCCAATGAAGCGATAGTTATTGCCAAATTGTCCCCACTTACAATTTTGAAGAGATTACATGAAAGAATGGCTGCTTCTAAAAGAGCTAATTCAGATGAATTTACCTGAATTTTACCCTGTATTCCAGTACTGTCCATTCTGCTGGCAACATTAACAGTGTTTCCCCATATATCGTATTGTGGCCTCCTTGCCCCAATTACTCCAGCGACTACTGGTCCAACGTTTATACCTAAAACAGTGAAAATAAAAGACATTTTCAATTGCATTCATGCATTCAGATGATTGTTTTTAAAGGATTAGCAGAATGACTAAAGCATAACATTCACCCATCTTTGTACGGTCATTCCCCTGAGAACTTTACATATCAAGCAGCCAGAGCAACTGCACACCCGGGAGTGCATTGTTATTGGAAAATCTATCCTATCCCCAACCTAACACCCCTTTATTTCAGTGTCAACAAACTGCTCACCGCCATCCAGCAGCTGAGCTCCCCCACCCCCCACCGTGTTTGGCCAAAGTGCTGCACATTCTGAGGAACCTGCTCTCCACGTTTTACCTTTTCTGCTTCTAGTTTCATTCTGAAGAGCCGTCTGCAGGGTTGCAACATTACTCTAATCCCAAAATGCCACTGCCACACCTTTGACCTTTGACGATGGGGGTAAGCTGACATTTGCCATTTTGGATGGTGAAAGAACAGTTAAGGGTTTGTGGAAGACAGCAGGGTAGACCTCTTTAAGAAACAAACAGGAATTCTAGCCTCTGCCCCAACCAATGCCTCACCAATGTCTGCCCAAGATTGAAGGGTCCTGCCCTCAATGGGCAAAACGTTCCAGCAGGAAACTAAGCTCAGCACCTGAGTGTGATGGAGTGAAATGTGTGGCATCTCTCAGCCTGCCAACCATCATACTAAGGAAAGTGAAAGGGGTGGCTGGGGCCATACAATTTCAAGCAGAACCTCCTCCAATACAAAGGTTCCTGCCTCCCATAACCCTTGGCAGGAGCTGGTAACATGTCAAGTTTTCAGGCTGTTCGCTTCTCTGCACTGCCAACTCAAAGATAATGGTTTACATGCCTCATAGGCCACAATGTATCTATTTGAGACAGAGAGAGGCAGAGAGAAAGCATGAGAGGGAGGGTATTGACAGAGGGTGAGCTAGAGAAATGGGATCTGTCTGCAAAATGCCTGTGGAAGTAGAGGGTTGCTGTTTGTTTTGCCATATAAAATTTAATCCACTTTCCCTTGAACAATCAGCCCATTTCCAACACCTGCTTCATGGCCAAACTCATGGACTGCACAGCATACAAGCAACTCAACCCCACTTCACTGAAGCCAACAAACTCCTTGACCCTGCCCAATCTGGATTCAAACCCCTCATAGGAACTGTGTCCATTTGGGATGACCTAAAAAAACAGCGGACAATGAAGGATGAAGGATGAACTGGGGACAGCTATTGTTGCGCACTCAGCTGGAGGCCCCAACCTAATTATCAAGGAGCCTACCCAAGCACTCAGAATGCTCAACGCTTGAGTGTGATTGGCGGGTAGTAAGGAAATGCACCAGTTAAACCAGGCCTATTGGATACTGAATGCAGTTAAATGGCTTTAGGGGGTAAGAATAGGGATGCACTAAGACGCACTTAGACATTTTTTTTACTGTTGGGGATGGGAATGATTCTGTTGGTCTTAGGCCATCAGTGGCAAGATAGATTTAATGTATTTCCTATTGCACTCAAAGGATGCCAACGACCAGGGCCTCACCTAAGGTAATATGCTAACCCCACCAGAAGATGCACTCTAACGACCAGGATATCGTCCAGAGAGATCTAAGAAAGAGCACTGAAAACGTATTTATAAACCACACCATGTGAGTGGAGACATGCCGCAGGCATGGCTCCCTATCCATGCCCTCTAGAATGCAGATATGGCTATTACCTAAGAAAACAACACCGAAAAATGTATTTATAAAGCACACACGCCGCAGACATGGCTCCCCATTCATGCGCTCTAGAAAGCAGCTATGGCTATGACCTAAGAAAACAACACAGAAACACGTATTTATAAACCACACCACGTGAGTGGACACACACTGCAGACATGGCACCCCATCCATGCATTCTATAATGCAGCTATGGATATGTAAAATCTGGTATAGCAGCTTGCATAGTCAACCACACTGAAACCTCTGACATGCCTCAATACTTCTGCCATTAGTATACAGTGACAACCTATGTTAAAAATTAGGTCTGGCTGGGTACACATTGACTCTCCTGCACTAGCACTCTATCTCAAACCACTGACAGCACCCATCCATGTGCCTAAACTCTGGGTTGCTTACTGGGGCCCAGCCAGCCCTTCCAAGTCTTAACTTGTCAGAATGAACACATGCATCTTAAAGTTAACTTTTAGAATCTCCCATACATGGACTTCAGTCCCTGAGGGCATTCCAACCACAAAAAGCACCGAGGCCATAGAAATGGGCAAATGGCACTATACAAATGATGACTACAATACAGTACAATGCTGAAAAGGAAATTAGGAGGTTGGAGTTCATTTGGAGGAGAACGGAGGCTGATTCTGAGTGGATCCTTTTCAATCAATTCCAGATTAAATATTCGGTCACACTACCAAACCAAAGGGTCTTTTACATATTACCAAAGATTTTCTTGCTCCACCACGCATTAAGGGTGACCCTTTGGCATCAGAAAATGTGTACAACTTTGCACCTCTTTTATGTGGCAAGGGAATACAAACTTCACAAGATATGATATGATATATTTTATTTATATCGCGCTCATACACACGTGTTTCAGAGCGCGACCAGACAAGGGATGGGAAAACAAGGGAGAACAAATCAGCGATCTTACTAGGCCCAGTGACATTGAGAATGCGCAAGTGCATGGGAGAGGGGGAGGGGAGACGTGCATGTGAGGGGTGGAGAAGTGGAAAGTGCGGAGCAAAGGAGAAAACAGATAAATAATAATAAAAGACGACAAACAGTGGTAGTTCAGCCAGCAAGCCGCAAGTGCTGGGTTTAAGTCATCAGACAGGGTATGTCAGATAAGTGCAAGAAGAAAATGGGCGCGGAGGGCTGTATGGGTACAGATACAGACCCCAGTGCAAAGGGTGGCCCGGAGGCAGTGCAGGGGGGTGGCTGGCTGAGCAGGTACCTGTACCCGGAAGACAGAGGGTAGGCCAGGTGCACGGTGCCGAGAGAGAACGGATCAACAAGGGAGAGATACTTAAGGTTATGGCTCAAGCTCTTCTATTAGGCTTAGCAGGTTCTTTTATTGGAATTTCCATCAAGATTTGTGCTTTCCAATTTATTCAGCACAAAAGGCCATTAAAGTTCAAAATACTGCATCAAAAACACATTTCTCTTATAAAGAATAAATGCAAAATATTTTTATAATAAACAGTGCACTCAATATTCCAGTAATAAATACAATCTAATATTATTACATATATTAAAACGGTATATTAAATACCATTGTACGCATTATTAAATGTTACAAGCTCAAAGATTAAAGGGCCACTTTAAGTCCTTTTTTTTACTTGAAAGAATACCACATTGACTCCAGTCTCCAGTGAGAGGCACATCCAAGGTCAGCTAATCTGTATGCAATAAGCTTTGACCACTTCCAGTTACTTCCCTTTAGATCATTTGCAATGGACCATACAATAACATGAAATACTCTTACAAGTAGGCAGACACAAGTGCAGTCAGCAGCATAGACAAGCTTGCTGTTTAGCTGTTTTGCTGCTCCCATTGGTATTTGCCTGGAAGTTGGGCTTACCTCGTAAAACGAGAATCCCTGTGAGGAGCGCAGAGCAGAGAAGTGCGGACACAAGTGCAGTCAGCAACAGTCCTTGGTGGATGCAGCGAGCGGTAAGAGGCCTATCATTCTCTTTTCATGTTTGCCTCAACACATGACGTTGTTCTTGGTTGAGCTTCTGCTGCTGCGATACATCGCATAAGGGCACATATAAGCTCATCTGTGTCACCACGTTGGGCTCTTCTTGCTGCCTTCTCCGTGGATTTGCACGTAGAGGAGCTATACAACACTGCTTATTGCTCTCACAAAGTACATCCTAAGGAGCAAGCCCTGTGAATGACGAAGGATAATCCTTGGATAATCTTCCTTGTCACCATCTCTGCAGCTCCAGAGTCTAGCAAACTCTTTCTGCCCATAACCACCAGTCCTTAAATTCTGTTCCTTTTATTAAGGACAACAGATTTATCATTTCAGACTTTTTCATCGGGAAGGAGGATGACATCTTGCTTGGAGTCCATGTGGTGGCATCATTTATTTATTTATTAATGTATTTATTTGCATTTGTATAGCGCACAGCGGCCCTGGGCCATAACCACCATCCTTAATTTCTGTTCCTTTTATTAAGGACAACAGATTTATCATTTCAGACTTTTTTCATCGGGAAGGAGGATGACATCTTGCTTGGAGTCCATGTGGTGGCATCATTTATTTATTTATTTACATGTGTATAACGCACAGTGGCCCTGGGGCATTGTGGCGCTTGCTACAGAAGGCTAGTAGATTGCAGTTACATGATATAAGGCATTTGGTTAACAATTCAATACAGACAAGGGGTTCCTTTGTTACAGTGGAACCTTGACTTAATGGGCAGTAAGGCAGGCTGTTTGGCTTGTACAGGTTAGTTGAACAGATTCGTTTTTAACAATTTACCAAATACAGTGTATGATTTTTCATTTCTGAGTGCAGTGGGAAGGGCGTTCCAGTTCTTGAGTGCAAGGTGTTGGAAGCTGGCGCCTCCTGCTGTGGCTCTTTTGAAGGAGGGAATGAAGATCTGATTAGTGAGATGTGTCCTCTTGGGTCTAGCTGATGTTCATGGGGTGATTCTTTCAGAGAGGTATGGTGGAGCGTTGAAGACAAGGAACTTGTGTGTGATTGTCAAAGTTCTAAAGAGAATACACTCTTTGACAGGTAGCCAGTGGGCTTCGTTTCTTGCTTGGGATATGTGTTCCCTTTTGGGAATGCTCAAGGCAACTCTCAGGACATTATTTTGAGTTACTTGTAGCTGATGTATGTTTTTTTCAGATGTGCCGAAGAATAGTGCGTTGCAATAGTCAAGTCTAGTCCCGACTGCAGCTCTGGCAATGGAGAGGCAGTTTTGGGTAGATAGGAAAGGTTTGACTGCGTTAATAATTTTAGTGGTGAGTGCTGCAGAGGAGGCTATGGCATTGACTTGGTGGGTCATAGAGAGGGTGGAGTCGATATACACCCCTAGTGTTTTTACTGATGAGGATACTTTGATGACGGTGTTGTTATATGTTGTTAAGGGCTGTAGCATCCTGTTCATAGATGCCAGTGAGAGGGATTAGGACTTGCATGTTGTCGGCATTGTTGGTGTAAGCTATGTCACGACGATCAAGGTCAATGAACAGTGGAAGGGTTTAAATGTTGTAGAGGGTGGGTGCAGTGCAGGAGCCTTGAGGAACTCCACAGTGTATGGTGGTAGGTGGGGCACATGCAGTGTCAGAAAATACTCTCATTAGTCTACCGCTGAGGAAAGGGGCGATCCAAGCTGCTGCTTGTAGAGAGAAGTGGGCAGCATTTCTTAGTTGCAGGCCGAGAATGTCATAGTTAACAAGATCAAAGGCAGCAGATAGGTCGAGCAGGAGGAGGAGTTCTGGTTTGCCTTTGTCCATAATATCCCAGAGTTGTATTTGTAGGTCTAGGAGATCCGATTCTGTCCCATGACCAGGACGGAAACCGGATTGCCTTCTCCCAAGAATGTTATTTTCTTCTAGAAATTGCTGTATTTGGTTATAGGCAACCCTGTCCAGAATTTTGAGCACCCAAAGTAGTTATTGACACAAATCCTGAGCACCAAGTATCCTTCAACAACTTTGTTCCTCTAAAAGACATTTTGCTGTGTGAAATTCTGGAATCTTTTCGTGACTCCTCCAACAGGTCCCAAACTCATTCTCAGCTATGAGCCTGGTGCTGTCCCCTTTAGTTCAATTGTACGAGAATATATTTTTGATGTCGGAAGACATTCTATTATGCTGCAGAGGATTGAAGAATGTATAGGGCACTTGAAGAGTACTCCTGATCCACTGGTGCATGGCGTACTGAACACTCTTGGAGAACATACTTGGGATGTGCCTTTAATTGTTTCACCCAGGTGTATTTCTGAATCTCCACCTGACTCCTATTCTGATCTACCAGCTTCTTCAATCCCTGATGTAAATTTCTCTTCACCCATCTGTCACATATTGAAATGAAAAGGGCATTTCTGAGGTTCACTCTTGAACACAATAACTTGTTGTTCAATAATTGAGTACAGAACAAAGGGGTGGCAATGGGGGCAAACTATGCTCCTCCAAGCATATGTATTTATGGGCAATTTGAGAAAACATTTGCACTCATCAAGAACGAATGCATACATAATGTAATTCTATGGAAACTCTTCATAGATCATTTGATAGTCATATGGTGTGGTGCAGAACAGCTCTTTTAAGAATATGTCAGAATATGTCAGAATATGTCAGATATTTGAATAATAATACATTTGGAATTGAACTCACTGGGCATTTTGTTCATGTATCCATTTGCAACAAGCTTCTACAGACACTATCCAATTAATAACACACCTGTAGGAGTATGCTATTGAGAAAGAAGACACCGCAGTGATGATGCTATCTTCGAGCAGAAATCTAAATCACTTAGAGAGAGATTTATGTGAAAGAGGATATTCTAGATCATGTGTTGATCAAGCCTATGACAAAATAAAGAATATGGATCACATTAGTATATTGAACCCCAGTGTTAAATCTGGGACAAAGCAGAGCTCAAGTATTAATATACTTGCTAAGGTCTTAAACAAGATTGTCCCGAAGCACTGGCATCTTTTAAGATGGATATTGATTTGAAGAAATATATTGATTGATTATAAACCCAGGTTCATCTATTCCAGGTGTGAGGGGTCAGAAATGTGAGGCAGACAACTTTTAGATGATTTCTCAAACTTTGCCATTTTATTAAACTATACATCTCATCAAACGCCTCACTATCCCTACTCTAATGAGGATTTCCCTGCCTATTAAAACTAAAGCAAAACCCTCCAGCACAGGATATTTGGCCCTCACACTTAACCATCAAATACATAAAGAAATATATCACAATTCACAATATCATCAATAATGATATTCACAGTCTTCCTTGGTAACCTAGGTGAACTTCCCCACCCAGGTTTCAAGGAAATTTCAGTTCCAATGTTCAACAAAAAGAAACAAGGAAATCCAGATCTGTAATAAACTCTCAATTCAGTTCTCGTTCCTTAAATTAGTCAAAGGATAGTTTTTTAAGCAAAGTTCAAATAACACAAAACTTCTCTTCTTGTTGCAATAAAGGGCCTCATTACGAGTAGGGCGGTAAGGGATACGGGGCACTGGTAAGGAGACCGGTCCTGGTAATCCCCTACTGCCCTATTCCGAGGTCCCTTGGAGGGAACCGTAAGGAACGTGTGGTCTGACCACACGTCCCTCACGGGTCCCGCTAAGGGACGAGGGCGCTAATAACGGGCTTGCAAGACAAAATTCAACACCTCCAATGTCATGGGTGGGCATTTCATATCCATGAAGGCTTGAGAATTCGGTTAAGTTGGAGCAATAGATTTGGTCCCGGTCTGACCTAGGCTGTTCTTCCATTAGGGTATCAAAATGTTCTGGGGTATGTGACAAGGAGTTTGACACGGTGCCAGGCAATGGAGCCCATGCTAAATCGCCATTTTCGCACTGGGCTGATCTCAGAGGGAAACCCATTTCTGCCACTACCCCCCAGATCGCTGATCAGCAATTTGAGCCATAGCATCAGGTTTTCCTGCATTGTTGTGTGGGAAAAATTCCACTATTGAAAAATTCCACTATTTTACGTTGCATAGAGGAAGCTTTTAGAGTAAAATCCAGACTAATTTGCCCTGTGAGGTGATCCTCCAAGTTGGATCAAGTGGCTGGATTATCCTGGGCCAATATTATACTTGATCTACAATTTGCTGCAAAGTCATGATTTAAGCAGAAAAGCTAATGTTCTTATTGTGGCAAGGAATTTTCTTCTGCTTCTGTTTCTTGCTCACCCTCCCTTGCCATGACTTCTCAAGTTAATTTTAAATTCCACAAAATAGAGTTAGACTTATTTGTACTCACCCCCTTAGAGTAGCGATATGCCACTACATCCTGGTCTACTCTCCGGGAACAAGGGAACATGGAACAGACAGCCAAATACTGCTGCGTCCGTGCCCTGTGGAAGGTTTTGATATCTTGTGCTGACAATGCCCCCACCTACCTGCTGTAGCAAGCTAAAACAGACTTCTTCAGAGTCCCAGCAGGAGAAAGTATTCCACACGGAACACACAGCTACACACCGCTGCGCTCCACACCCTCTGGAAGGTTTTGATGTCTTGTGCTGATGCTGCCTCCGCCTCCCCCGTTGGAACAAGTGAAAACAGACTTCTTCAGAGTCCCAGCAGGAGATAGTATTCCACAGTGGCACACGGAACACACAGCTACACACCTCTGCCTTCTGCACCCTTTAGAAGGCTTTGATGGCTTGTGCTGATGCTGCCTTTGCCTCCCACAGCAGCAAGTGAAAACAGACTTCTTCAGAGTCCCAGCAGGATAAAGTATTCCCCACAGGCACACGGAACACAAAGTTGCACACCGCCTGTTGACTGTTAATGTTGATTTGGATTTCCATCCATTACCTTGTTAAGTTGTTGTATGCACGCGTGTGAGAGACAGATTCTTTTTGTTACAGTGTTTGCTTTAGTTATTTTGAAAGGCATTTATCAAACCCATTTAATTTAATAAAATAGTATCCTATCAAAAACCTATACAAAGTTGTCTGCCTCACTTTTCTGACCCTTCACAGAGTCCAATGGACTCTCAAAAAATACCAATTAACTCAACCACTGCCACTTGCAATCCGGTGGTAATTCCGCTGGCTAAAGGGGCAGCAACAGTAATTCTGTTGGGCGGTATTCTGGCAGATTTACCACTGGGATACCACACAACTGGTAATTAGGCCCTAAGTCCTCGAGTTTAGGCCCTTTTCAATACCTTTTGCTAATTATTTTATATTGGAACCCCGCTCAACAGGAACTGGATGACTTATTTGAGGCTCTTCCTAATGTTTTGTCACAATGGTTTGAAGGTGGCAACCCTGATAATATCTTTGTTGGAGGTAACTTGAACAATTACCTTTTAGAACAGGAGGTGAAAGTGAAGAGGGATAGGAAGCCAACCATCCCTTCCCCTCCTACTAAATTCACAACACAGAAGAAAGCCAGAAAGCACCGCAATCACCCATTCTATTTCAGATGAATTCCCAATGGACACATGATTGAGAAATATGTTGAGAGATATCCCCTCAGCCAGCCATTCCGCCTGAAGAACATGCAGACCTATCCATGTGTGGATGCAGAGACACATGTCGTGATTAAGGATACCTGTATGGACAGCTTGGACTAGACACCAAGAAGCCATGTTGCTGACGTTGTTAGAGACACCAGGACGCAGCAGCATTAGACATGAAGCACACATGGCATCCGCACTTCGGGTCACAAATACACACTCGAATACACGAAGAACACAGGCGTTCTGTAGTTACTGGACAGATACATATACATACTGTCATTGCTTTTATTATTTTTGCCAGTAGCCAAATACAGCCAGGGAGAAACCGCAAGAGACAAGAAATCCTGAGCAAAGCTTGCTGATGCTTACATGCAATTAACCCTATGGAACTGCAGGAGCACCTATGGGGGCCTGACAGAACCAAGTGTGACTAACACATCGGCATGTAGTATAGCATGGACATGGTAGAAACCGCATTATAAGGTTTAGGGAAATTACAGCAGACTGCAAGCCTCAGAGCAAGAGACAAGCTGAGCTGATTCAGGCTGCAGAGAGAGCAAGACGTGTGACACAGGACCCGCAGCCAAGGCCAACAGATACAGATAATATTCCAATCCCCAGATGACAGAGGGACCAGCTGCAGAAAGGACTAATAAATCCTCGTAATTCATAGCTGCACAGCTCAAATTCGTGGTCTCTGAGCACGTGATGCAGCCAAAGCAGACAATGGACAGTGAGCAGCTGTGGCAATAGAAAGTTGGTCCCAGGACACCAGACACAGACAGCAACAAGTATGCAACAATATGCAGCAAGTGTTGTGCCGATCAGGAGATCACTCTCATGAGCTATGGTGGTGTACACAAGTTACAATGCAGACACATAGTCATTCTTGTTACCTTGAAGAGGTACACAGTGAACTGAGAACCTTTGCAGGTCCTAGGCCTGGGGAATGTCAGCTCTAGCCAATCACAGTTTAGTACCGTAGCAGTGGGTAGCAACGGGCCAGAACCAATGGTAAGCCCACCACACTGCAACAAAGTTATAGTTAGTGACTTGGGGATGGACCAGTCCAGCCACCTGACATGCAAGAGCCAGTAGAGTAACATCTATATAGTCCACTATAGGTGGTAGAATACTCAATACCAAATCGTTTGGCTCAATAGGTTTTCTGGAGAAGGGCGCAGGTTGTGATGTCGTGCTGATGCCAGTGGGTGGTAAAACCGGCCTGCGAGCCGAGGAAAAGCGAGATGTGCATGGATTTTCCTATTCCTGTGCTGATCCCTGTTGGTTTTGCATATAGTAAACCACAGTTTGAACTTGTCATTGACTGAGTTGTCTGTGTATCCTGGGGGAGGGAGGTCAATTGGGTCAATTTCCTTGAATCTTGGGGATTCATTAAAATTAATGGCAATATGTCTGGGGACATTCAACTGTTCTGACCTACCACAACCAATTCTCTTACTCATATGTAGCCTGGGATGCTTGTTCACCCTTTTCCATTAGGTTCAGGGATTTGAGAGAGTACAATTTTCTTTGGTGCCATATGAAATATGCACCACTAACCGGCTGCTGTGGAATCCTAAGAACATATTTGCCTTGAATTCAAGGCTAAATCAGTTCTTCTCTGAGGATCTTGGGTCCGTGGCTAATCACTTCCTACATCATGCACAATTTTATCACTTCATCAAAGAGGATATCTTGCCACAATTGTCGGCAAAGAATAGTGGTGGTTTCACACAGTTTCAAAAATAAATTCAATTCCCATGATTCTGCCATAGAACAGAAAAGATAATTCTGCCTGCTTCCTGAGGAGATTGAGAGTCATGTGTGGAGTGGGTGAGGTTTGGTACATTATGGCATGGCAGAAGGCAGCAAAATCTTTGTGGCAACCATAGATTTGTCCTCAGCGCTTGACCTGGTCAATCGGACCCTGTTATTTACAAGTTGGCTGCTTAAGGACTTCCCCCTAGTCTGCTGGATATAATAATGCAGCTACATACCACATTTTCTGTAAGGGTAAGACTTATCAATCATGGGAGTCTAACTGACTTGATACAAATTCTTCTTGGTGTGAGACAGGGCTGCATACATGCTTCCTGTCGCTTTAATTGATACATCTCAGATCTGAGTGAGGCTTTCTTTAACGTGAGAATGTTCCCTCTGAAACTAGCGGATTAGCATATAGAGTGGATTGCCTACACTGACAAAATCCTTCTGTTCGATCAACTTCAGTGGGTCTGCAGTGGGCTCTGGACATCTTAAATACCAATGTTCTGGGAAATTAATTAGTGATTAAAGTTGAGAAACCAAAAATAGCTCACTTTTCAAATTCTCGAAAGTATATG
Organism: Ambystoma mexicanum; assembly: GCF_040938575.1. Lineage (NCBI taxonomy): Eukaryota > Metazoa > Chordata > Amphibia > Caudata > Ambystomatidae > Ambystoma > Ambystoma mexicanum. The sequence continues at coordinate 908,858,192 of NC_090930.1, forward strand.
TCTTTTAAATAGTCGCTAGATGGCAGACATATTGGAAAGGTCACACATTTAAAATATCTTGAATCACACATTTTTGATGAGCCAGACAGACACCTTCTGTTTTTGGTGCTTAAAAAAAAGTTCTTCTATTTGTATCCCAAATGTGAAGACTCCAGTATAACTACTGGCGCTTTTCGTTTCTGACACTAGTAACATTTTACAACGGGAACATTGTTCCTAGTCTTGTCTATGGTCTAGAGCGCTGACACTTGGCTGAATGGCTCTAATTAACTAGATTGGGGGGCCTCATGTGGAGGAAATCAGTATTGCTTCCAAACTCAGTCCCAATATCTGTTATTAGGTCTGAGTTGGGCCTTACATTTTTTAAAATCTAGAATCCAATGGTATATGCTTAAACTATATCACAAAATCATGCTCCCTTTGAAGGGTTCCATGTTTGAGCTCCTATATAATGCATTGCTCTATGTGGATTGCCTTAAATTGTCTAGCTTATCAGAAAAGTGTGATCTGCTGTTAGATATACTAAACGTCAGTAGAACTAATTGTTAATCCAGTAAAGGCAAAGAAAAAATGGTGGGAGTATCACTGGTGTAAGGGTGCAGAAGAAGGACTTTCACAAAAAGGTGGCATGTTTGGGGCTGAAGACTTTTATTAGGTAGAAAAGTAAGAGAAACCTTATCTTTCACAATTCCTAAGAGGGGTTTCCTTGCTTCAACTAAAGATCTACGGTGACTGCTGGGATGTCTGTTAAAGTAAAAGTGTCCACCATCCTGTGTCAGGAAACTTTTGGCCCTTACACTATAACCTAAAGTATAACGTAGTAGTGTTCTGATACAATGGAAATGTCTCCCTTCTCCTGGAGTATGGTTCAAGTCTCAATACCAATTTTCCTTGGTGATCCAGGAGAATGTCTCCCTTCTCCTGGCAGTTGGTCTCAAACAGCCTGGTCGAATGACTCCCATGCCCAGGTCATAAAGTTCCAAAGCAATATTCACTTTGCAGGACAGAATAATGCCTCCCTTCTCATGGCATTCCTTCTCAAACTGCCTGGAGGAATGACTCCCTTCCCCAGGTCACAAAGTTCCCAAAAAATATAAAACAATGTTCAATTTTCAGTGGTCCAGGAGAATGCCTCCCTTCTACTTGCATTTGATCTCATTTTCAAAAAGACCTGGGAGAATGGCTGGCTTCCCCATGCCTGTTGGACCTTCCTCCTGGTCCACGTTAGCAAGATAATGGCCCTCATTACGACCCTGGTGTCAAGGCCGTTAAAGTAGGGACCCGCAAAGGGACTTTCGAGGTAATTACGGTACTGCAATTTGCGGTACCGTAATTACCACCTTCCCCAGTCCCATTGAGCCCTATGGGGCAAAAATGGGAATGGGGAAGGGCCAATGGTAAATGGGGAATTACCGCCCCGCCAACCTTGGAATGGGGTGGTAATTCCCCATTTACCATTGGCGGAATCGGTAAGTTACCAGCGTTAACCATGGCGCTATTAGCGCCATAGGTTAATGCCAGAGTCGTAATGAGGGCCAATGTTTGTATTCTCCTGGTATTTGCAAAAACAATCTCTTAGAACTAGGAGGAATGACTCCCTTCCCCTGGTCTTCTCCTCTTTAAGGTTTCAAACTTACAACACTCAGCTCTGAGAGTGACAAGGGTATGCAACCCTGGGTCCGTTCTTCTTCTTTGGTCTGGCCTACTTTGTCCACTTCCCTGACAAGTACTGCCACGAGGAAGACGAGCCCAAGTCCACTGCCCAATCAGAGTGCATCGGGAGTCCTCTCCCTCATCATAGTGGTTTATCCAATACCACTGATGAAGTAGACTGTGTCAGGAATCACCTCACTCGTTGCAGTGGTCCACCAAATACTACTGCCCAAGCAGAGTGGAATGGGAGCCATCTCCCTCATAACAGTGATTCACCAAATATCACTGTCAAATATTTAGGGCATCAGGAGTTGACCCCCTTGTCACTGTGGGCAAATAAATGCCATTGGAAAGTCCAGGAGCTTTGGGAAACAATCCCCTCATTATGATATAGAAACCATTAGAGAGAAATCTAAGAGATGTCCAGAGATCCCTGGAAAAGACATCCATCATCCAAGTGTTAAATGGAAGCTAAATAAGGCTATGAGTTTTTCTACTTCCTGGAAGGCGTTAGAGACTAATTAAAGTTTTCTGCAAGAGTGTGTAAAGACCACTGTAGAGAACCTTTATGGAAGGACCAGGACAAGGGAGTCATTCCCCTGGTCCCTTGTGATTTGACATTGGAGGGTTTACTTCTGCTAGAAAACTGAAGCAGCCAGGAGAAGGGAATCATTCTCCTGGTGAATTTAACACAATATTCACTTTAGTTAAAAAACCTATGTTTATGGTGTTAGGGTTAGATTAGTTAGTTTCTGATGGATAGCATTTAATTTTGATGGACATTCTGTCAGGTCATCAAAGTTTTCCTAGGTTGAGACAGGGCAAGTCACTTATAAGTAGAGAGAGATAGGTTTTCTTGAATTGCACCAGACACGTTTATAGCCACAACATGATCCCTCCTTGTCAGTCTCCTTATTCTACACCCTCACAATACCACCACTGCTTGAGCTTTCCAGGCCAATTCAAGACCGGAGGTGAGAGACAGATTTCAGCCCATCTTCTATCTGGTCTCTTGGCCAATGTAAAGGCTGCATAAAATGTTACTATTCAATACAAAACGTCAATGTTCCCCTATTTTTTATATGAGTGTTTAAATGACTGCTCAGAGCTTTATTTGCATATTTTGGATACAGTGCACAGAAGCATTCAAAAACACTTTCAACTTAATTAGAACTCTGAAAGGGGGTGCTGGCCAGACAGGAAGCTTGGCATGGGAATGTGGAATGAATTCTCTGGTATTAGCCTGACTCCTGAGCAGCGTGAGTACTGCTGGTCTGTCCCCCCTTCCTCTCTCCGCATCCCCTCTAACCCTTGAGTACCCAAATAGCTCACATGTAGGTAGTAAGGGTGTGTTTCATTAAAACAAAAATTGTACCTTGTGCCCCGATGCCGCACAACTTTCCACCCACCACCACCCAGAGTCAATTTTCCACGTTGATGACGTCACAGTCATAAACATGGGAACAAACAAAAAAATGCTGTGCTGTGCCGGACATGCTAAATCAAATTTGTTTTTCCCTTTTTCAACATGTAATCACGTTGTTAGCACCCACGTATCAGCTGCACGGGTGCTAACACTCAGGAGTGGGACAAGAACAGTCAGTAACAGCCTGTCACCCGCATTAAGGGACCCTAGCTATTCGCTTTGCTTGGCCCCTTAGCCATGGCAGCGGGCCTTAAACAGCAAGGATGGCCTGCCTCCTCAGGTTATAACGCCTCAATCTCCCCTGCCTTGTCCACATGCACTTTGAGTTACCCATGATGGCAGGATATGTTGGCTTGATGGAGTTGACCAGACCATCTACAAAAGACAGCTGACCAAATTCTAATCATGTTGGGGTATTCAGTGGGAGGGGGACAGGACAGGAGTCACAATGATAAAGAAGTGCTGGAGTCTGTTAAATTACTAGCGATCCCTTTGAGATACATTCACCCCCCACTGCTAAATAGACCAGGGTTTTTCACAGCTCAGTTGCAAGATGACATATGATGGCAGGAGGTGTCACAGCATCTGTCAGAAAATGCATTTCAATCTCGACTCCTAAGTGGTGCATAGAGGGTGTGAGTGAGAGAAGAAGAGTACCATCTACCCTCATGACACTATAAAGGGGGACCTAAATGTGTTAAGTATAGTTTTAAAGAATGTGCAAAGGTGGTCCTTTAATGCAAAACCTTACCACCCAGAGTCAACACGCACATAAACACACACACACTCTCTCTCTCTCTCTCTCTCTCTCTCTCCTTAGAAGTATGCTAGCCTGGTGACTCCAAGGAAACTAGTCCACAACAACAGGTAACCCTCTATTTTTATACATATTGGCACCATTCAGATGGGAATAGCGAAGGAAAGAAAAGTGTTCCTGGTTATGTGCTGTTGAAACGCACTCTTTCTTTTTTTTTAAGAATGTTAAAAAAAATATATAAAATTGATAAATTTACGTGTTGGATAATAACTAACTTTAGCGCATTCCGACCTCCCGTAAAACACTCACTGTTCCAAAGAGGTATGTCTCAATAAAGAAAAGAGGAATCTCACATTATGTTAGAAAGGAAGAGGCGTGGCCCACATTCAATGACAACAAAACAAGATATTTACTATATTAACTTAAATATTTTTAAGATATAAGATATTGTAAACAATGTATTTAAATGAACTCTCCTCCATTCTTGGTATTCAGACAGGCCAATAAAACAAAATCCTTGTTTTTCAAGAAAGAAATGTATGTTCAATAGCCTTCTTCCATAACGAATGAATATTGAAGAAATTCCATACAGTTTGTATTTCCTTGAGGCATGTTGAAATATGTACTAATCGGGATTCAAATGTGGAGAACAAATAAGTTAATTAAATGTTTATTTTTTACATCATTTTAAATGTTATAAACTTTAACAACTGCAATAGTTTGCTTTGGAGTCATGTAAAGTGTTCTGTGTCGTTTCCCGCATAATTGAAGGATCTTTTCACTATCTGGTAATGAGTAATACCCCAGCCATACAAAAACTACATTATTATGAAATGACATCCTCACAACTTCGTTCATCTTGCAGAAGACCTCAGATGTGACAGTCAATCTCTTGTCCACTGTCTACAAAGGGCTCATATTTTCTTTTAGCATCAGGACAATTAGCTCTCACTTCCCAAAAGAACGTTTGTCAAATTCCACATAACTGTTATGCCATCTTTCTCGGTGAGCAGAATGCCAGTGGCTGCACTGCTAATCAAATAATCTTAAAAAAGCTTGTCAACTAATTTAACCTTGCATTTACAAGTGGGGCTGTACGGTACTCCAGTGTCCTTTTTTGGTGCTGGCTCACATCACTGTGTTTGGTACTTATTTAGGATTGTTTTGGAGAGATATTGTGCTGCGACTACTGTTGATTGTTTTTCAAGTGAACCCAAAGCTTAGATAATTGCCATGTAGGAGCTATTACTATTTATCAATGGCAAGAAAACCATATGGACAAAAGATATTTAACATTTAAAAAGGATTTTTTTTGTATATGCCACTTTATTCCAAAATATGAGATACATTGAAGGGGGGTGCTGACCTCATCATAACTGGCTAGTGTTTTGCGCTTGGCACTTTGTCAAGGCTTAACAATTACTAATTACTGTTTTGATATTCTTAATTTTGATAGGTCCAACCTCTTCAACAATATTTATGGCTCTGAATGTTGTGTTTTTTCTAGGTGTTTGTGTTGAGAATCCCTACTTAGGTTATACCAATAATAGCTGTTTCTTCTTTAAACTGGATTTCCAGGAATTGAGTGAGAATGTAGTTGGTGCTCACAAAGATTGATTTGTCACTTTAATCAACCGCTATTAAGCATTAAACATAAATCAGGTAAATGAAACGTAATATATCCAAAGCCATAATCATTTTTCCTCCACAGTAATTATGAAATTACTTGAAAAATAAACAAGGGACAAATGCCAATAGGCCTACAAAAATGTCAATTCCACACCATGTTATTCAATCTTTACATATCCAGTTGGTCCCCAAAGTCACACAGATTAATAGAATCAAAATGTATATAATGTGTCTTCTAGTAAAAGCATTACCAAGTAATGAAATCTTTGTATTCCTCTAATGTGATCTTGACAAAATAAACAAACGACAACAACCACTTCTTGATTTGACTTTTAGTTTTCTTCCCTACTATCCTTGCTCATTTAAATTTGCTTTTTCATTGTACTATTACTAATAATTCTCAAAGTATCAATCTAGTTGAAACAAGCACATTATAGTTTAGAGTAACATTGGGAAAGCTGTTGGCAACAATATGACTTTTTCTTAAACAGAAAATAGTGAATGACTTACCCACTCTGAGGACAAAGTCGTTGTATGACTGATAGTTGATTTCGTCAAGAACGTCAAACATTTCTATTGAAAAATCGGCTAGTGTACTCAGGTGGGAATAAATAGATTTCTTTGCCTTGAAACAAAATGAAAGAATATATTGTCAAGCATATTTCTGGATGTGTTTGGAATTGAAGTTACATTTTGAAAGCACATAAAGTGTCAAATGGATTATATGCATTACTATGTGTTATATATGTGGGTACATTACCCACCTAAGAGTGTTAGCATAGTGCAGACCAGACTGCATAAAGAAAGCCCAAACTCTCCCCATTATGTATAGCAATCTATGTAATCAATATACAGAGTGTTTTATGTTTTATCACTACATCCATGTATTCATTTAATCCAAGTTGTGGAGACAAATATTAAGCTGATAGAATACTGAATTATTCTTTACATAACTTCACTTTAAATCTTCTTTGAAAACAGAGCCTGCACATGTGTTGCACTGGCTATGCTCATCAGTGCTCATGTGCGTAAGTTTAAATAGAAGAGAAAAGGTAGATGGGGAGGAAAGGTTGGGGGTAAGTAATGTGATTGTGTGCTGTGGTGCTGGACAAGTGGACATGTGGAAAAAGAAGGTATGGCAGCAGAATGTTGGTAAGAAAATAGTTTTTGCTGTTAGGGTTCTGTGACATTACAGGCTTAATTGTAATGCTTCTTTCAATGCAAATCTAAGTTCTCTAATTCCCCCCTGGTGACATCCAATATAGAGTATGTTCCCTCTCTTAGCTGTTGTATGTGAACTGTGCAATTGAGTTGCACTGGGCTAGGTTTCACCCTGTATCTTATTTGCCTAGATTAATTGACAGATTCAATTTTTGAGTGGTGGCACAGTGCTCACCAGTCAGTCTATGCATGCATGTCCATTTGATAAAAGTGCTCAAATCAAATTGCTGCATTGTTATATACTGGTACATATGGTGATTGTATTTGTCAAGTAGGCAGATGAAGGATTAACATTGCCTTCACATATTTTTTCTTCATGTGTTCATTCATAATGCCCTGGGTCAATGCTCTTCAACAGCACAAGCAAACAGGCAACCAGAGGCTTATTTACTTTACTTTTTACTTTAGTATATTTATAATGCGCAGCCATAAACCCGTAGGTGTGAGGGCACAGAGAAGACAGTAACATGACAAATAACAGAAAAGTCCAGGCATAAGTGGAGAGCCATGTCTCACCAGACAAATATAGCAACATTCATACAGAATATGTTTCAAGTATATTCAATCATGTACGACACATCACTTACCACACTGGTAGATTTCTTTCTCTGTTTTCTTTGTATATTTTCCCTGATTCATAATTTTTTATAAATCTCACGTAACACAAACCTCACACCCTCATCTTTTTCTTCATAGCCATCCCCTCCCAAAACAAACACTTTACCAAATCTCCTGAGCCACATAATCATGACAAGCATCACTCTGTTTACCATTCATATCCCTCCCACTGCCACCACCACATTTTTGGTAAACAAAAGGCACTTTTCTGATCCCATACTACTCTATTCTTCCAAGTGATGTTGTCTCTTACAACTAGTTGACTGCTTACTTTCCCCTCCTGCTCTTGACACGGCTCTACATTCTTCTATTAAGGAACTAGATTTTGTAATTTCTCATCAAAAGTATTCATTTGTGCTCTTCCTTCCACTTTGCACTGCCCCCACTTCCATCCCAATCCTTGTCTTTCCTCCCTCCTATAACTGACTCTGACGCTGCTAAATGTCTTTCGAGAGCTCAACCTACTGCCTGCTGAAAATCATTTTCCATCTTCGCTTATCCAAAAGGTCTTCCCTCTATACAATATCTTGCCACTTTTATTTGTTCTTCTCTCTTTTCATCTAACTTCCCAACTATTTTCAAGCATGTCTCTATTCTTCCTATCTGTTATACAAAGTAACTTGCAGGCACTGCATGCTTGTTTTCCTTGGTGATTGTTGAGTTGAGGTAGCCAGTCTGTTCTCTAGTGTCGAAGAAGTCGAATAGCAATGCTGGGTACCAACCCAACACCTTCCTGGTAGGAACAAGCAAGTGCTGGACCAGATCCCAACACCACGGGATGGCACATCCCCAATTTATATGGCACCAGAACAGTGCAAGCACTGGCAGTGAAGGCGACGTTGAAGGTTTGAAGGTCCTGTAGATGTATTAAGGTAGCTGGGTGCAGGAATCCAACCAATGGTAAGGCAACATGAAAGTCCAGTAAATAATGTCACCAAGTGGGTGCACAAGGCTGTGACAGGACAACAATGGAATCCAAGTGAGGGGAATTCATGCAAAAGGAAAGTTCAAGCGGGAGGCCCCCACAAGCTAGAACAAGCAGAGGTCAGGTTAGGAAATGGAACGAGAACAATAAAGGGAGGTAGGAGGAAGCTACAAGGCCAGAAACAGGAAGGAAGAAGGAACAAAGGACTGACAATGAAGCAAGGATACTGATGCAGTAAATAGTATTACGTGAACACAATCATGGTAAGGACTGCTTTGGGATGCAGCGTGCTGGTAACCATGGTTACCGGATAGGGTTCCGGGCTGGGAACGAGGCCTGGAATGCAGGCAGACGCCGGGGCAGTGGAAGCAGGACTGTGCATGCATGGAGCACCAAACTCAGACATCCATGCATGTACAGACCAGTAAACATGGCGACGCTTGGGAGCCAGAGGTTGGGAGGCCAGGGGCGCAAAATAAATGTCACTTGGAGTAAAATCTCCATGCCGGCGCTCGCCAAACCTGGTGAGGCTGCCCGCTCACTCCGGTCAGTTGCATGACACTATGCACCGTCCCAGGAAGGCCTGGAGCGCCTGGTTTCCAAGGATGTCTGAGAAAGAACTCACAAACCAAACGAGGGGACTGGACATGACTGCAAGGTTAACAAGTGGGATCGCAAGCAGGGTAACCCTTCCAGTCCATGAGAAACTGGAGTACCCTGCATCAGATCTGTGAATCACAAATCTCCTGTACCTCAAAATCTGGAATGCCATTTAGTTTGTTGGGAGCAGGACGGGCGCAAGATCGGCCATGTGTATCAGGTATGTATGGCTTCAGGAGGGAAACATGTAACACAGGGTGAATACGCCCGGTTGGAGGCAACTGCACACCAAAGGCCACAGGGGACCCACGTTTAATGTTCTGAAAGGGCCCAATGAAACTGGGTGCCAGCTTGGTAGTAAGGTTACATACAGGCAAGTGCTTAGAGGACAACCAAACTAGATTCCCAACCTGAAAAAGGAGTTCAGGAGAGCGTTTTTTGTCAGCTTGGATTTCCATGTGCTCACTTCAGCCAGTCTATGTTGATCTCACCTCACAGAAACCAAATGATCAACAGACGGAACAGCACTGGGTGGTACTGGTTGTAAAGGGATCAGCTTAGGATGAAGTCCAGTGTAACACTGAAGAGGACTGAGTCTAGTGGCTGTATGTACCAAATTGTTGTATGTCACTTCAGCCGTTTCTGGGTGGTCCAACCAGTTCTTCTGTGCATCATTGGCATAGCAACATAAATATTGTTCAAGTGTCTGGTTGGTCTGCTCCATCAGCCTATTGGTTTGAGGGTGGTAGCAAAAGCTCAATGCTCCCTGGACACAGAGATTTTACACAACTGACTCCAGAAGGAGGAGATTCATTGTGAACCATGATCGGACAGTATTTTTTCCGGTAAGCCATCAAGACAGAATACATTGTGGAGAAAACTGTGTGCCATCTGGATTGCTGTGGGTATCTTGGGTATGGAATGAAGTGTGCCATCTTGGTAAAACAGTCCACTACTACCATTATACAGGTGTATCCATTAGAAGGTGGTAATTCCACTATAAGGTTTGTGGTGATGGTGTGCCAAGGGTATGGTGGAACTTTGGATGGTTGAAGGAGTCCTCTTGTGCAGGATTATGACTTGTGCAGAGATAGGATAGGGCTCCCACTCTCACTTGGATAGCCCAACCTGGCCACCAAAAGTGATGTGCAAACAGTTCCTGGGTGGACTTCACTCCTCAATGCCCGCCGATGTTTTTGTCATGAAAGCCATGAAAATTGTATTCCTGAGAAAAAATAGTGGACATGTACAAAAGGCCCCAAACAATTAGGAGCCTGTCATATTCACTGATTTTGGACTGGCATAAAAGACTCAATCTGACTGGATCAGTTAGAGTGTCCGGAAGTAGAGTATGCAAATGTGCCTGAAGCTTAAGTAAGAAGTGTTTTGGGAGTGATTATGGGAGTACCTGGGTCCTTTCTAGTGATGCCATGTTCCAAAGATCAGAACAAAGTGTTGGCCTTCCAATTCTTGATACAAGGAATATAGGTTACCACAAAATCATAATGTGAGAAAAAGATGTCCCAATTAGCTTGTCAGGCAGTTTGGTATTGTAAGGAACAAACATATTGAAGATTCCTGTGATCTGTTCTCCCTTTCACCGGAAATCTTCCTCCCAAAAGATGATGCTTCCATTCCTCGAATGCAGCTTCCATGGCCAAGAGTTATTTTTCAATCACAGCTTAATTGCGTTCACTTGGGATCAGTTTACGGGAATAATATGCAATGGGATGTTTGTTTCTTGTTTCTGGGTCTTGTTGTAACAAAACCAGTTCAATGGCAAAGTCAGAAGCATCTGCCATGACAATAAATGGTACCTCCTCCTTGGGAAGGTGAAGAATAGGGGCCAACATAAAGTCACTCTTAGGGTCTCGGAAAGCTGTGTCTGCAGGATTATACCTCCTTGGGCCCTCTTCCTTCGCCTTCTTGTGAGGCAGAAACATTGGTGTCATCTTCGACTCCACTCTCTCCTTCTCTCCACACATCAGAGACCTTGTCAAGAAGGCCCATTATCAGCTGGACGTTCTCAGAGGTATTCTTCCTTTTCTCACTTTCCCCCAGAAGCTCCTTGTCTCCAGAGTCCTGGTTCTCTCTACTCTTGACTACTGCAACAGCCTCTTTCTCAATCTGCCTTCCTCTACTCTCTGCCCTCTTCAACTAATCCAGAACAGGACTGCAAGTCTTATCCTTGGCCTCAAATCCAGGGGCCATATCCCTCCAGCCCTGAATTCTCTACACTGGCTCCCAGTGGTTGCAAGGATCAAGTTCAAAACCCTCTGCATCGTCCACAAGGCATTCTGGGGCCAGGGCCTGCATTACATCCAACTCTCTCTTCCTTCCCAAGCCCTTCGCTTAGCTACCTCCAACTCTCTAAAGGTCAGACTCTTTTCCAGGCAGAGAGTGAGGGTAGATCTCTCTCCTCTGCAGGTCCCTCCTTCTGGAATGCTCTCCATGCCTGTCTCAAACTTGAGCCGGACTACCTGAATCTCCAGAAGCTGCTAAAGACATTCCTTTTGTCTCTCTCTCCCCCCTCTGCCGACCTACTAGTCTGCTTCCGACTAGTTACCTAGCTAACCTCAGAGCCTCATTGGGTACCAGGCTCCTCCATGATCAGTCTCCACTGCACTGCCTTCTGGGCATACCACATACATAGGGGCTTTAACTGTAACCTCTACAGTCCCCTGCCACCTTGCACTTACCCAGAGCTGCGCTGCCCTGGCTGCTCTTCCTCATAGCAATTGATGCCCTGATTGCACTTCCCACTGCCTTCTCCCTGGCTATTCCCTCGCCTTCCCCCGTGCCCTTTGCGCTGACACACTTGCACAATATGGATGACACAAGGCCTAGTAAGATAGTTTGTATTATCATCTCTCTATTTCCATACCTTGTCTTATCACGCCTTGAAACACTTGTGTATAGGTGTGTTATAAATGACATATCATATCATTATCATATCACATGATATCCAAGAGACGGGGGCCCTCATTAGGACCCTGGCGGATTTTTACCGCCATCGGCGGACTTTTCCGCCATGGCGCAAAGTCCCTTTACGCCATGGCGGATGGCGGACTTACCGCCCCATTCCGAGGTCGGCGGGGCGGTAAGTCCCCATTGACCCATTTACCCTTCCCCATTCCCATTTCGGCCCCATAGGGCTCAATGGGAGTGGGGAAGGTGTTAATTACGCCACCGTACACTACGGTGGCGTAATTAACACCGAGGTCCCATAGCGCCATGGATTTTTACGCCCGCAAAAAGCGGGCGGAAAAATGACCATGGCGCTATGGGAACTCGTAGTTGGCGGTAAGGGGTCGGCGCAGCTAACGCTGGCGCAGACCCCTTAGCGCCAGGGTCGTAATGAGGGCCAGGGTGTTTTATTGCCAGTCAGATGAGACAGGTTCACTGTTAAACAGTAAAAACTATATATATATATAATGCAGATAGAAATAGGCAAATCCTAAGAATCATTGGAGGGACTTCAGATAGTGCAGGTTTTTCCAGTCTTGAAAGGCTCATCCCTTAGCCGGATCCATTTGTACACCAGTGCTGCTGATGACGTATCCCAGGAATTCCATCTTTTCCTGATGAAAAAGGCACTTCTCTTCCTTAGCAAACAGATGGTTCTCTTATAGCCGGTGTAATTCTTCCTTAACATGTCGGACGTGTTCCACAAAGGTAACCGAAAAAACAAGGATGTCTTCAAGGTACACCCTAACCATTAAACCAATCAGATCATAGAAGATATTATCTGTAAAACGTTGGAAGATGGCTGGGGCATTACACAGGCCAAACTGCATGACCCGATATTCATAATGCCCAGATGGTGTCTGAAAAGCCATCTTCCATTTGTCTCTTTTTTATCCATACCAGATGGTAGGCCCCTCTGAGATCCATTTCAGTGTAAATACTGGCAGCATGAAGAGATTCCACTATGTCACTAATCAGGTTAAAGGGTATCTGTCCTTGTGAGTAATATCATTCAACCGGTGATAGTCAATACATGGACGAGGTGCCCCTATTTTCTTTTGTACAAAAAACAAAGAAAAGCCTGCAGGAGACTTGGATGGTACTACGTATCACTTCCTGAGGCATTCATTGATATATTGTTGAAGGGCTTATTTTTCAATTGATGATTATGAATAGACTTTCCCGTGGGTTATCACTGCATCAGATAACAGGTCAATGGAACAGTCAAAATGTCTGTGCGGTGGAAGCAGTATATTCACAGGTTCTGTGAATACATGCCCAAACTCCTTGTAGACAGATGGAACGGATTGTACAAGGCAGAGACGAGAAGCCAAATCACCATTGCGGGACAAAAAGGTAGTTAAAGAAACCTGATAATCTCCAGAGGAACAGCAGTTTTGTATACAGCAAGTGAAAGCAAACACTAAAGTCCAGGTTTCCCAGTTAATGTGTGGATTGTGGTACAACAACAAAGGTAAAAATGGGATATGAGGGCGACTTGAGGACATCAAAGGCAAAGTTAACTTGGTGTCTGCAAATCCAAACTTGTAAACAACCAGTGTGATGATGAATGGGTCCAGAAGACAACAGCGTCCCATCTATCACTTTCACTACTGTTGCCTTTTCCTTCTGATTTAAAGGAATTCCAGTTATAGCCACATAAGAAGCATCAATATAATTACCGGAGGCTCTGCAATCAAGAAGGGCCAAGGTGTTCTAATTTCTGTTACACCAGATAATCTGTATCTTTAAAACCACGATAACTTCTGGTTGCATTGTTTGAATGATTTGGTCAAGATTCTGAAGGACTGGAACAATAAAACAGTCTGTCGTCACATTCCCATCAAACAACAGACCTGCTGGTTTTCCGAGTTCCTTGGCGGATGCAGGGGACATGTTCGCAAATAATGACTAGCGGCTTCATAATGTAAGCACAGTTGAAGGGTTCGCCGTTGCTTCTTTTTCTGTTCAGACAATGGACCACTTATATCACCCAATTACATAGGTTCCAGACATGTTTCTGTAGGGGCGGTAGCACCACAGGAACCACAGAAGAACCGTGAAACATTATTTCTGTCCTGCATCTTTCTCCTCTTCTTTCTGTTAGCTTGTGATCAATGTGAAGCACCTGATCCAAAAGGGCCTGTAGAGTATCTGGTTCTGGGATATTCAATAGCTCATCTTTGTATTCGTCACAAAGACCAAAACGGAGCAGTGTTTTCTGTGTAACTTATGGCCTTTGAGAGTCTGCTGCTAATTGTCAAAATCTACTGATATAAGAAACGATTTCACTGGAACTTTGGTGTATATCGATCAGTTGATTCTGAGCAGCCAGAGCCAAACTAGGAGACTTGAAAACGTCCAAAAACACCTTCTGAAAAGCTGTGAAGTCATCAAGGAAAGGACTATTCGAAGACAACATAAGAGCTGGACAGGCGAGTGCATTGGCAGTTAAATTACCCAATATGTAGCCAATCTTGGCTTTGTCTTGGAAGAAATTAGAAGGATGAAAAAGTAAAGGTATTTTGCAATGATTACAAAATTCAGCCAACCGTCTCGGGTCATCGTCAAACTTCATAGGTGGAGTATGGTCTGTTACGCTCATGTGGTGCGTCTCCTGCCCCTTGAACCACCATCTGTCGTAAGGTGATATTTTCCTGATGAAAGGTAGTGATCTCTAAGCGAAGAGCCTGCATTCCATCCCTGAGTTTTTGGACATCATCCATTTCTGGGCCTGAGGGTAAGCGTCTCAATCTGTTATACAAAGCGCCTTGCAGGTGCTGCTTACCTGTTCTCCTTGGTGATTGCTGAGTTGAGGCAGCCAGTCTGTTCTATAGTGTTGAAGAAGTCGAATAGCAACAGGGGATACCAACCCAAACAATTCCTAGTAGGAGCAGGTACTGGACCACTCCCAATGCCACGGAACCGCACTTCCCTAATTTACATGGCACCAGAATAGTGCAAGCACTGGCAGCGAAGGTCACGTTGAAGGTCCAGTAGATGTATTTCTGTTTCTTTCTTTGTTTTATTTGCTTATGTAGCACACCAAACCCAAGGGTATCTAGGCACTTTCCTTAGGTACATAGCTACAATAATATATAAAGACAGTAAATAATAAAAGAAGAAAATACAAGGTAAATGCAAAAATGTACAGAAATATACAGAAGAGCAGAGAATGTACAGCAATTGCAGGTTCAAGACATAGTTAAGGAAGCAAGTTGTGACAAGTCGAGGTGATCTGTAGGCTAAGCGAATCTAAACTATGGGCAAGGTCAGTGAGGGTGCTAGGTCATGGTCGTGATGGTGTGCCATGGTCCTTAGTGTGACTGCAGGAACAACCAGGTTTTCACTTTTTTTCTGGAAGGATAGGAACAAGGGTTCAGGCCTTAATGTAGGGGGTAGCTTCTTCTAAGTTTTAGCTGCAAGCACCGGATAGCTGGAACCACCTGCTTTAATGAGATGATATTTCGGGATGTTGAGGGAGTGGGCATAGTTGGATCTAGTAGGTCTAGTAGGTTCCTTTCTAGCGAATGTGTTCATCAAGTATTTTGGGGCTGAGTTGTTGAGGCACTTATGGGTGATCATGAGTGTTTGAAAGATGATCCTGTCTTGGATAGGGAGCCAGTTAGTATTTCGCCAGGTTTGTGAGATGTGGCTTGAGCAGGGGATATTAAGAGCAGTTCTAAGAGCATTATTTTGCAGGACTTGTAACTTGTGGAGGTTCTTCTGGCTTGTATCCGACCAAGTTGAATGCTGCCGACAGGTCCAGTAGCATGAGTAAAGCGGGCTTTCCGTTGTACCTGGCTTCATCCACTTGGATTTTCAGATCCAAGAGGGCTGTTTCTGTCCCATGCCTTAGACTAAACCCAGATTGTCTGTCTTAGGAGAAATGCACAGTGGTGATAGTAAGGTAGCTGGGTGCATTAATACAACCGATGGTTAGGCAAGAAGAAAGTCCAGTAAATAATGGCACCAAGTGGAGGCATGAGGCTGGAGCAGGACAAGAATTGAATCCAAGTGGAGGGGAATTCAGGCAAAAGGAAAATTCAGGCTGGAGGGCCAAACAAGCTAAAACAAGCAGAGGCCAGGCAATCAGCCAGGACAGTAAAGGGAGGTAGGAGGAAGCTACAAGGCCAGAAACAGGAAGGAAGAAGTAGAAAAGGATTGACAATGAAGCAAGTATACTGGTACAATAACTAGTATCAAGCAAACAAAATCAGGGTAATGACTGTGTTGAGACAAAGTTGTTATGCTCACCTGGTATCCACGGGGACGCCACCCAGCTGCCGGGACTCTGGTACCCCTCTCGGTCGGTCCCTAGATTTATCAGCAGGGAAGTTATGCATGGAAAACAGGTGGGCAATGTTCAAGTCTGGGCAACAGGGGTAAGAGCCTCCCAACACCCGGTATGCCCGCGGCCCCTCCCAGACCTTTCCTCACCTTGTTTTGGGTTTTGGCGTGCTCTCCTTCCTGCCTTCTTGGCAGGGGCGCGTTGTCCTCTGTGGGCGAATGCGATCTAGTTACTTCACTGATGCTGCCCCTTTTAGAGTCTCTCAGGTAGGTCTTATTACTGTATACTGTAAGCCTTTCCTTGATTTACTAATGTCTTTTTTCTCTCTTTAGGTACGCGGAGGTCCGCTGAGGAACGTTGGCTGGATTTGGACTCACCGGCGAGTGATAGTGTTTCGAGAGTGCCTTGATGCGGTAGGTGAGTGTTTGTGCAGCACTATGATGATGTCTTGCCTTGCTAACCTGTTGTCTTTTGCTCCCGCAGGTTGTGGTGTTCACCGGAGCAAGGAGTTCCAGAGCGGTGCTGATCGAGGGGTGACTTGAGGTAAGCTGCCGGCTCAAATGTATTGTCTAATGTCTCTTTTCTCTCTTGCAGGTTCGACGATCCAGGAGGCACGCTATTCCTTGGATGCTGCTCGCAGGAGCAGTGGACAGCTAACGGTGAAATCTCAGGTAAGCTGCTGCTAATAACGATGTCCTTTTTGTCCTTTCAGGTGCGGTTCATCCGAGGTTTGCAGATGCTGCAGAACACAGTGAGCGTCACGTTGCTGGATCGCGAAGTAACGCGAAGCGTGTTCTTCCAATCGGGTGTGGTTTAAATAGCCGCAAGAAAAATAGTCCAGGAAAAGTAGTCCCTAGGCTACCACACCCAAAACACTATACTGCATAGCTTGGTTCCCAGGAGCCAAGCTATGTGGATGCCTACATGTTGACTGGCATTGAAAAAGTAGTCCCCAGCACCAAGCACAAGTCTCATTAAGTATGAGCCTGGCGCCAAAGGCACCAGGACTTGCCCCAAGAGGGCCTTGGCCAAGGATGCCTAAACTTGTTGGGGGCCCGAACCGAGGCCCCTTCTGGCCCATGGGCCTGCCCGTGGGGTGCAAGGAAATGGGTTGTGACAGCGTGCTGGTAACCATGGTTCCCTGATATAATTACAGGCTGGGAACAAGGCCTGGAACGCATGCGGACACCACTGCAGTGCCAGGAGGACTGTGCATGCTCGGAGAGTCTAACTTGGACATCTGTACATGCGCAGACCAGTAAACATGCCAGCACCAAAGGAGCCAGAGGTCCGGAAACAATGGACTTGAAAGAAACGCCACTGGTATCATTATATCCATGTCAGAGCTCGCCAAATGCAGTGATGCTGCCCCCCCCCCGCTCTGTATCTCTGACTTCTTAATATACATTTTCCTCTTCCCCTTCACAATTCCAGCTTCCACCGTGTGCACTCCCCTGAGACTGTCTTGCTCTATATTACCAATTCTCTTCTTCCTACAAGACACTCTAAACATTTCTCTATTCTGGTTCTAATTGATCTTTAAGCCACAATTTGCATGGTTTATCACCCGACCTTTGTTTCCTCTCTCTCTCTTCTCTGGGTTTTTCCTACTCTGCCTTTAATTGATTTTACTCTTACCTCCTGATCACACTTTTTCTGTTTCAAGGTCCAGTTTTCATTCCTCTTCTTTTCCACTTCAAGTCAGTGTGCCACAAGGCTCTGTTCTTGGACCTCCCCTCTTTTACTTCTATACATATTCCTTTCCAGATATCATTTTTAAATGTGACTTTTCATTTCTATGCTGATGATGCTCAAATATTTCTCTATCCTTTTCAAACTTGACTGATTCCCTTCATGTATCCCTTTCATCTTGCTGACTTGCCATCAAACAATGGATGCATTCTTATTTACTTCATCTTAATCATTCAAAGAGTGACATTCTCTTCTTTCTATCTTCCTCTTCTGCTTTTTCTTTACCTGTTCCTGCTCTCAAGTTCATTCCTGTCCTATTACCCTTTTCTGATACTGCATGCAATGAAGGCATACTCTTTGATTCGTTTCTCATCTTTTCCAATCACATTAACTCCATTGCTCGACTGTATTGGCAGGTGGAAGAACCCCATCGTAAAAAAAGACAACATGCTAACTGGTGAGGCCTTAGGTCAGGGGGATTAAGATCCAACAAGAAAGAAGACTCACAATAAACAGGGAGGCCATTACCATTTCATATGGTGAAGACCCATGACCATGCATACCAAAGAGCGTACTTTTTTTTTAAAAAAAAAAGACCAAGGCAAAGACCCACAAACAAAGTAGAGACATTGTTAATAATGGGTGCTGGGATACCTTTAACTCCATTTGATTGTGAGTGGCTTGCCTCATGGTATAACAATTAGGAACTTTAAACCAATAATAATAATAGTCTTTGGACATTTTAAGTTATAGATTAGGCCCCTACACCGAATTCATGTTGTTCCTCCATCCCTTCACTGTTCTGCCTTGATATTCTCTGTGTTTCATTCACATTTATCACGTCCTTATGGGTTTTGACAATAATACAATTAGAAGTATTGCAATCACAATTTACAATTACAAAAATGTGTAAAGTATATCAATCAAGCTCCAGTATATGTGCAAATATCTAGCTTTCACAATTGAACAATAATCCACAAATTAGTTAAAATACTGATAGATGTGCTATTGTGAGTGGGTGGAGTGTAAGGGGGTAGAAATGACCAATGGAAATATGTAGAGAATTATTGTAAACAACACATTTTAGGAAAGGGCATGAGACACCTGTGATGCTTTGCAAGGCAATTATGCATTTAGACCTTAGGATATGAAATTAGTAGAACATTATTTCTTTCAGAAAGACAGTCTAGGTATTGGCCTCATACTGCATTGAACTGATATTCACTCTCTCTAAGTCTGGAGCTGACCCTCTTCAGTCAGTTTCATCAATTTACTCATCCACATTATGGCCGTGGCTTCACCAATATTTTCCACAAGTGCAACATTTTTATTTTCCCCCCATTGCCAGGCCACTATTCATCAGGATTTCTAAGGGTTTAAAATTAACCCCAAATCCTCTAGATCATTGAACAAACCCACATAAGTGTTCAACTTAATAACTGTTTCCAGAATTTCTGACAGTAATCTTAAACAGATTTCCATAGCTTAGCAGAGTGACTAGATCTCTGAATGGATTCCCCAGGTTAGGGCTTGGTATATGGTTGTTCCATCAATTGTTATTTAGATCTGTCAGCATTGCAAAGACGCATGAGGCAGCCTGCCAGAGCTTCACCCGGGCTGCTCTGCTTAGGCTGCACCAGACTTTTCTTCATCCAGGCTGTGCGACAGAGCAGCTCAGGATTTCCTGTGTTACACTCTTCAGTCGAGTGGTCCGGCAAGCCCTCCTGCGACTTTACTTCAACACTATGAACTCCTGGGCAGAGGAGGCTTACCACTCTTGACCTCCGGGGCTACCGCCTAGCTCGCACGGCCCAGGAGGACTTTAAAAAGGGACGGCCTGGCTGACCATGAGGTGGGCTGAGTGGGGGCATGGCCGGCCAGCCTGGTTCTGGCTATCTCCCTCATGGGGCCCAGACTAGGCTATTCTTCTTCAGTCCGGACAGCCCCACGCATTCTGCACACCCCTTCGATATGTCTGGACCCAACCAATCTGGACCTTAGGCGGGCCAGAAGCCGCCATGGCCCTGAGAGCAGCCGGGCTGCTCCTGCACTGCAGCCCAGTGTCATGGATCATCTGGCTCAGGGGCTTCCCACATGGCCACAGCCCAGCACCTAGATATTTTTGTGCCCTGGGGGTTATTGGTTTTTTCCTCCCCCTCAGACTTCTGCATCTTCTCTTTTTCTGTCACGTTTAACTGCTTTTCTTTCAAATCCCTATGGGATTCCTTTTTTCCCCTCCCAGCCCAATCTTGGGCAGGGGATTTCTGTTCTGTGTTCCTTACTTTTTCTTCTTCTAAACATTCCATCTAGCCCACAGCAAAATGAATAACATACATACAGAGAATAAGAAACAGACACACTGGATTTAATAAAGTACTTTTTATTAACATGTACCTGTATCATTAGTCCTAGGTTTTCCTTTAGTGGAAAAGCATGTTCCCCCTACTAGCCAGGCCTTTTGTCGGCCATGGGATACAGATCTATTGTAAACTGTTTCTAGTTTATGGTAACCAAAAAAGCCTCAGAAGTATTCTCAGTTGGCTCTATACAGTTTCCAAGTTCAAGCTTAATTTGCTGAGTTTTATTTGTGGTCCCACTTTTCTTCAAAAAACCTTGTTTAGAACACCAATTTCCAGTCTGATTTTATTTTGTTAAGACAAAAGGTTTACTTTGCAGAGATATATATTTTAAATGGTGGATAGTGGGATTAGAGATCCATCATTTTTGCCCATTAACAGTGCAAGATGAATACAAGGAGATTGATCCTTAGTGAGTTGAGGCATGCATGGGTGAAGAGTTTCTTTTTATCTTGGTGTAGCGTATTCCTTCTTCTATCGGTAGATGTATATGATTTGCAGTGTCCAAAACATCCTCACCTGGCCACAGTCTAAATGTTATTAAACATTACAGCCTAGTTTCTTCACCAATATTTCCCATGTTTATTGTCTCCTCCCAGCTACAGGTAGGGGGTTCCCCAGAATGGAAAACATTGCATCAGAAGTACCATATTTTTGCAGGCTTGCTGTTAAGTTCTTAATGTGGATAGCACTGGGTCTGAGGATTGTCCCATGTGTTGAATCCAATGGTGTAATCACTCATTTCCCAGTCGCGGATTCCTCCCATGTGGCCAGGGGATGGCAGTTGTTACCTGATCCTGACCCTGGGGGTGGTTATATGAGGGAGGATCACATGGAGGAAGGTAAACCACAGGGGAATATCATGACATCATCGAACAAGACATGGTATCCCCTTTTCCTCTTGAGGATACCCTTTCCATTCCCCATTCCTTTATGGGTGATAGTCATAACTCTTCTCATTCCCTCTCCAAAACTACCCCATCAAATTCTGCATACAAGTCATCAGAATGACATTTAAAACTGCTGAGAACACCTTCTCAGACTCTATTTATAAGTTATCACAAACTGACTTCCCTTCTTCTAATAATAGAAGTACTTCCTCGAGGAAGCTGAGCCAAGTTGTGAAGATCAATGAAAGCACAGAGCTTAAGCCACACTCTAGTTGTTGTGAGCTTTTATGTCCCAGTGGAACATTTAAACAGCAAAGCAAGCTGACAGGGAGGAGCTGGCTGAAGAGATCGAATCATCTCGGTGCTGACCTAGGGATTGCTGGGTGAATGCAAGGACTCGGAGCCAACCACCTCACGGGAGAAACCGAGAGAGGCAGATTGCCGAGACTGGTATGCCGTAGGAACACCATAGAAGGGAGGACAGCCTCCTGGCGTGCAGCTGTACTGAAGATCAGCCTCTGCATTTTTGGAGTTCAGAGGAGTGCAAAGTAGGCAAGGGAGAGCCGCCAGAAGGACAGGATCCATGAAGCAGAGGTGTCACGCCTGTAGAAGGAAGCTGGACACAAGCAAACCACTGGAGGTTCACCGCAAGAGAAGCCATTCCCAATGCAGCATATCAGTGAGTCCACCTGAGGGAAGAGGGGACACTGTAGCATTTCGGCAACAGGACCGAAAGCGAACAAAAGTAAATGAGAGAGGGCAAAAAAGTGCCATCTTACTTAAAGAAACAGAGCAGAACAAAGATAAGAACTTGTCACATTTGCAAGTGTGCACAATATGCATACGAGAAATCCCTGGCAGGAGATTATAACAGGCAATGCAAGTCGTATGTGCAGAAGTATGCATATGATAAAAGCCCTGGCAGGAGAGTATAAGAGATATTGCAATTCATAAGTGTTTGTAGATGATGAAAATAAATATTTGCATAAGAAAGAAACCTGGCAGGAGAGTTTATTGGGTAAAACCCAAATTTAGAAATATATACAATACACAGCATTAGAAGGTCCTGAGAAGTAGACATCATGAAGTAGCTAAAGAGTGTGATTGAGAGATACCAAGGAGTGAGAGAAACCTGGTGGGAGAGAACACCAGACAGTCTAACAAGAATCAGACTGTCAGCCAAGCTGTTTTGTATAGTAAATCTATTTGATCTAAAGGAACTTAAAGAAACCATTATACAGTTAAGTTAAGAGAAATCCAGGTGAAGGGGACCACCCTCTAGAGTTGTGAACGTTATCCTCCTGGAATCTTTGAGTTGGAATTAGGCATTTTCCCTTTTGAACATTTGTACACCTTGCAAGGCCAAATACATTTTGTTTTCACCTTATAGTTGTTTTTTTTATTTAGAATGTGAGGGTCAGGATAGTACTTTGGAAGCAGTACAATTTACTTTGGACATCTTGAGAAAGGACCAACACATTTGTTTTGTTGTAGGTAGGGAAAATACCTCTAGAGCAGGGACAGAGAGGCATAATCCACAGCCATTTTTCATTAATAAAAGTTTATGCCCAAAATCAAGAATCGCCTGTGTACGAGTTTCATTCCTGACCCTTCACATATGGTGTTAGGAGTGGGATTTGAACCCATACCTCCAGTCGGAGACCAGAAACCAGAAAAGGAATAGTCATAGAGGAGGTGCAGAATATGTTAAAATCCAACATTATCGAGCCATCTCAGAGCCCTTGGTCCTACCCGATAATGCTTTCTGCCAAACTAGATCAGTCAAGTGGGTTCTGTATTGACTTCAGAAAAGTAAACACAGTGTCCCAATTAAACAGTTAGCCAATGCCCAGGATTGATGATCTGATAGATCGATTGGAAACTGCTGTTTTCCTCTCCCTGATTGATCTGATGAAAGGATACTGGAATGTGCCTGTAAAACTAGGGCACAGGAAGAAAACAGCCTCCTCCACCCTTATTGGACTATTTCAATTTAAAGTATTACCTTTGAGACTACACAGGGGCCCAAGCCACCATCCAGAGACTAATGGATGAAGTCCTTCACCCTTACACCTCTTTCTATTGGGCCTATATTGATGATATAATCATTCATAGTAGGACATGTGAAGAACACATGTACCACCTGTATCTAGTTACCAGAGCCCTGAGAAAGGCCGTGCTCACACCAAACCCACAGAAGTGTCACTTAGCCCAGTCAGCTATCAAGTACGTCAGGTTGATTGTGGGTAATGGGCTGGTTGAACCCCAAAGCGAGGAAGCGAAAGCTGTTCAAGACACACCGGTGCCCAAAACTAAGAAAGATGTAAGAGCTTTTCTTGGCCTTGTGGGGGATTATAGGTGATTCATCCACAGTTTTTCTTCCATCACAGCCTACCTCACTGACAAGCTTAAGAATTTAGAACCCTGAAAGATAGAGTGGAGAGATGATAAAAACTCACTTGATACTCAAGAATACGTTGTGCAATGCACCAGTGTCAAGTGGCAGATTATAACCAAGAGTTTATTTTACAGACCGATGCTTCAAATGTGGGATTAGGGGTTGTCCTTTCACAAGACTATGATGACATAGAACATCCAATTCTATATATCAGCCGAAAGTTATACCACCGAGAGAAGATCTATTCCACTATTGAGCAGGAGGCCCTAGCTATAACGTGAGTGGTTTCATTTCTTAAATATTACCCTACTGGCAGGAAATTTAGATTGATCACTGATCACTCTCCATTAACATGGATGAGTCTCCATAAGGACACAAATGCAAGGGTCATGCACTTGTTATTAGATATGTAGCCCTATTACTTTACAGTAGATAACCAAAAGGGAAGAGAACAGGGAAATGTAGACTTCCTTTCCCGTTTACCAATAGGACTTGAGAGAACCAGCAGCATTAGGTGAAGGGTATGTGATGAATCTAATGGTGTCATCACTCCTTTCGCAAAGAAGGTTTCCCCCATGTGGCATGGGATGGAAGCCGCTACCTGATCCTGACCATGAGGGCAGCTATTTGAGTGAGGACCACATGGAGGGAGGTAACCCACACAGTAATATCATGATATCATTGGACGAAACATGGTATCCCTCTTTTCCCCTTGAGGATACCCCTTCCATTACACATGCCTTTATGACCTATTGTCATGGCCTACTGTCCTAACGCACCTCATTCCGTCTCCAAAACTACTGAAAATGCCTCTTCAAATTCTGCATACAAGTCATCAAACTGGTGTAATGCTTATGTGAAATACGAGCTAAAAGCAACATGGCACCATCTTGGATATTCATCTCCCATCACCGTAATGAAATCCTATGTTTTTTGTTGGCTCAGCAGAGTAAACCCACATCCCGGCAGTGAAGGCAAAGCAAGGTCACATAAATATTGTTGCTGAGTGGACTCACTGTGGAGAATAGTCGTATTGTCTGCCAAAGGATGAGCCAAAGAGGGACTCAGAGCGCTCTGCAGGTGTAGTGATAAGGGGTCCTGGGAGAATGTGAGGAGAGGGAAGATGGGGTTTTCCACTTCTAGCTGTTTTTTTCCACTGTTTGCTCCCTTCCACGTGTGATTTGCTCTTCATCAGAGGGCAGTCATAACTGAGAAGGGCATGATCATGCTTCCATAAAGAGAAGAGGTTCTTCCTCTGAGAAGACAGTTAGAATCTGGATCCCCGGGTGATGCAATCCCACTGAGAAGGAGGATGCTCTGCTCCAGACCACGTTATGAGGAGTGATCTCTTTGCTTACCTCCTCTGGGACTAAGCATTGTCGTATTGGTCAAGTTGAAGGTGTCTTCTGCTAATTGATAACGGTGATGAACACTTTTTCTATGTTTCTGTATAACTGACTATATTATTATTTTGCGTTTGATGTGTTCATATATATGGGATACATTACTCACTGTAATCGTATTTCTGATGCTTGTATCCGCTTAGATTCACATTCTGTGCATAGGCCAACATCTAGGGGAAGCTGCAGAGTATTACAGTTTGTTTTTCGAAACTCGAAAATGGGCGTCAACACAGGGCGTGCCAGTAATACAATCCCTAGTGTGACGTCCACTGTACCCATGATCCCTCACGCGTGTAGGACCCTCAGATTGTATTTTTTCTGACATGAGGTAGTATGAGGAGTAGCGTGAGTACAGATTATCCAAGCAGATAGATAGAAAGATAAGACTACAAGCATCCATGCGCCCTCTCTAAGAGGGGAGGAAGGGCGGGCGCATGTGACTCTAAGCAGATACAAGCATCAGAAATACGATTACGGTGAGTAATGTATCCCTTCTGAGGCTTGTGGAATATGCTTAGATCACATGCTGTGCATATATTAGCGAGCAGTGTTAGAAGAAGGAGGTGGGATGTGAGTAAATAAATGTCTTAGAACCATTTGTCCCACTTGAGTATCTGTCTTGGAATGAGTGTCAATGCAGTAGTGCTGAGTAAAAGTGTGAATAGAGCTCCATGTAGCTGTTTTTAAATGGTGTCAAGGGTTACATTTGCAATGAAAGCCAGAGTGGCCCCAGTGCCTCTAGTAGAGTGGTCTCCTGGCGTAAAAGGCAGAGTTCTTTCAGAAAGGGACTAACATAGCTGGATACAATTGACTATCCACTTCGAGATGGCACCTTTAGAGACGCAATCTCCTTCTCTGCCTGTAGCTAAGGAGACAAACAGTTGGTCTTTTTTTCTTAGCGGCCTGGTCTTGTCTACGTAGTAGAGGACAGCTCTTCGTACATCTAGAGTGTGTAGTTTCGCCTCAGCAGAGCTTCTGGGTTCTTGGAAGAAGGCCGGAAGCTCAATGGACTGGTTAACATGGAATTTAGAAATGAACTTAGGTGAGAACCTAGAGTGTGTTCGTAGAACCAGTTTCTCCTTATGGACAGTAAAGAAAGGATCCTGCACTGACAGAGCCTGAATTTCACTGACCCTTCTTATGGATGTAATGGCTACTAAGAAGGCAGTTTTATAGGTCAGGTGTTTGAGACTGGCTTTATGCATGGGTTCAAAGGGTGGGCCCATGAGCTTAGCAAGCACCACATTAAGGTCCCATCCTGGTGATGGGTTTGAAATTGGAGGGTGGAGTCTTCCACGAAGGCTTTAACCACTGGTAATTTCCACCACAAAACCTTGTTATGGGAGGTGGTGTGGGCCGACAGCGCTGATAGCGCCGCCAGGTGTACCTTGAGTGAGTTAAATACCAACCCTGCATCCAGCAGGTGAAGCATGTATGTGACAATATTGGAAGGAGTGCCTTCAACAGGGTTGATTTGCCTATTCTGGCACCAGATAACAAATCTTTTCCATTTGTCAAAGTAACAGTGCCTCGTGTTAGGTTTCCTAGATTCTTTTAGGATGTCCATACATCCCTGTGGTCATTTGAGATGTACAAACGCTATGACTTCAGGAGCCATGCTGCCAAGTTCATTGAGCTGGGTTGAGGATCCCCAATTTGACCTTGTTGCTGGGATAGTAGGTTTACCAGCACTGGAGTCTGATGGGTTCGCACACCGCTAGTCTGCATAAGTGTGGGAACCACACTTGCCTCGCCCACATGGGAGCAACTAGGATGAGCATCATCGATTCCCTGTGCCTCTTGTTGACCACCTTCGTCATGAGAGGGGTTGGTGGAAAAGCATAGGCAAACATCCTTGACCAGTTCATCCATAGGGCGTTCCCCTTGGAGTGTGGCTCAGGGACCCTGGATGCGAATCCTGGGCATTGCCTGTTTTCGCTTGTGGCGAATAGGTCTTTAGTGGGGAAACCCCACTGTGAGAAGATGTCTTCTACGACTTCTCTGTGTAGACACCATTCATGTTCTTTTTGGAGGGGATCTCTGCTTAATGCGTCTGCTAGTGAATTGAGATCCCCTGGAACATGTTGAGATGATAGGTAAAGGTAAATGTTCCGTCTGAGTGCCCATGTCCAAATTTTATGGGCAAGCCTGGACAGATTTGGCGAACAAGTCCCTCCCTGTTTGTTTATGTAAAACATTGCTGTCGTACTGTCTGTTAGGATCTGTACTGACAGGTTCAACAGGTGGGGTTGAAACACTTGAAGCGCTCTGAAGACTGCTAGAAGCTCTAGCAGATTGATATCATTCTTGGCCACTGGGTGAGACCAGAGACCCTGAGCTATGTGATGCTCCCCACCCTGACAGGGACGCGTCTGTAGTTAGTACAGCTTGTATCTCCGGATTGTAAAAGGGTTTCCCCTTTGACAGGTTCTCTCTTGTCCACCAGTGACGACTTTGTACAAGTGTTGGCGAAATGACCACTAGATCGTCCCACTGACCACTTGCCTGAGACCACTGTTTCGCCAACCATTCCTGCATGGGTCGCATGCGCGTGGGGGACCAGGTAAATACATGATGCCATCATGCCTAGCAAATGCATCGCTTTGCGCACCCTCATCTGGTGACCAGGCTGATTTGGAGGAATTTGCAGTAGTAGATTCCGAATTCTTTCCTCTGATGGAAAGGCCATCCCCTCTTGAGTGTTTAGGACAGCTCCTAGGAACTGTTTGGAGGTGCTTGGCACCTGGCTTTATTTTTCTCATTGATGGAGAAACCCAATTGGAAGAGGAGGTTGATCGTTCTTTAAATGTTTGATCTGCAAATTACTGGGGTCTCCCCCGTGATGAGCCAGTCATCCAGGTAAGGGTACACTGGGATTGCCTCCCTGCGTAGGTGTGCCGCCGCCACCGCCAGTACCTTGGTGAATACCCTTGGAGCCGAGGCTATACCGAAGGGCAGCACCTTGAACTGGTAGTGCTGACTGTCCACCTTGAAGCGCAAGAATCTTCTGTGCCCTGGGAACATGTAAATATGAAAATAGGCATC
Organism: Ambystoma mexicanum; assembly: GCF_040938575.1. Taxonomy (NCBI): domain Eukaryota; kingdom Metazoa; phylum Chordata; class Amphibia; order Caudata; family Ambystomatidae; genus Ambystoma; species Ambystoma mexicanum. The sequence goes on from NC_090930.1 coordinate 908,886,064, forward strand.
TTTCATGTCCAATGTTGCCATGTAATCTCCCCTTTTTAGGAGCGGAATTACCTCTTGGAGTAGTCATGCAAAATTTTTGGGGCTTGACATACTTGTTTACCTGGCGTAAGTCTAATACTGGGCGCATTGTAAAATCTTTTTTTTTTGGCACAAGGAAGTAAGTTGAATAAATACCCTTGTTTACCTGGTTGCCCAGGACAAGTTCTAACGTGTTCTTTGCAAGAAGATTGACAATCTCCTCGAGAAGGATCTTTCGGTGGTCGAGGGAATGTATTTTTTGTCGTGGAGGGTGGTTTCGGGGGCGCTCGAGCAGTTCGATGCAGTATCCTGCAGACACTGTAGACAGCACCCATCTGTCTGATGTGATCCCTTCCCATGCTTGGGTGAAGTTGGAAATGCGCCCCCCTACTGGGGATGCTTGAGAAGGGACCCTGAGTGGAACGTCACTGCTTTGCGGGAGGTGTACCGCCTCTGCTGGGGCTGCCTCTACCTCTACCATGGCTCCTTTTGTTTCCTCTGCCGTAACGCTGGGTAGTCTGCTGGTTGTTACCCCATGATGTACCCTGTCCCTGTGTATAATTGGAGCCCTTTTGGGAATTTTGGCCGCGTGGATGACGAAAATTACTATTCCCTCTTTGATTAGGAGGCTTATTTGTCAATTGCCCCAGGGACTTCAGAGTATTATACTCGTCTTTGGCGGTCTTTAATGCGTCCTAAACCGCTTTGCCAAACAGAAGTTTAGGCTCCACCGGCATGTCGTTTAGGGATGCCTGTGTTTCTAGTTTAAACACTGACTGTCTTAACCACACATGCCTCTTAATGACAGTGCTCTCTGCTATGAGCCGGGCAGCTTTTTCTGCAGTGTCAAAGGTTGTCTTAAGGATGCAACCGGACACGGCTCTTCCCTCCAACGCGATCTGGGCCAACTGACCCTTTAGTGGTTCCGGTGCGGAGTCAATGAGGGCAGCTACCTGCTCCCACTGATGGCAATTGTAAATTGCCAGCAGAGTGGTGGTGTTGGTAATCCTTGCTTGGTAAGTGGAAGTGGAGGCTACCTTCCTTCCCAACCCGTAAATTCTCTTGCTCTCCTTGTCTGGGGGGGCCTCAGATGATGATAGAGGAGTCCCCGCTCTCTTTCTGGTGTTTGTAATTACCAAGGAGTCGGGCTTCAGTTGTCCCCTTATGTAAAGTGGGTCTGACTGGGCGGCCCTGAACAATTTCTCGATTCTGGGGTTTACGGCCCTGGTGAGATTAGGAGTGAGAAGGGAAGGATCAATTCTCCTTTGGATGGACTTGAAAATTGGGATGGCTTGAGCAATGGGTATTTTTTCTCCTACTAGTTTTTCAGCAAAGTACCTCTCTTCCTGCGCCCCTTGAGTGTCTATACAGAAGTGCTCTCCAGCTTTTGACAAGACATAATTTAGGAGGGGCTGGTTATCTACTGGAGAGTCAGTAACCTGAGTTTCTTTGCTAACAGGAGAGTCTATCCTGTAGACCTCTGCAAAGTCTTCCTCCTCCCCATCTTGGCCCTCGTCATCTCCATAATAATCAACCCCCGTCTGGTTGTCCAATATTACTAAATCTGTATCCTCATCATACTGTTGAGGATCTTCACCATACTGTTGGTAGGTTTGTATGTAGAAAGGGTCTGAACCCAGGCCCTGAGTTGGAGTCCCAAACCAAGGTTTTTTACTAGGGGGCTGAGGGCCTCTGGATCATGAAAGAGTAGCGTTATCTGGGGTATAGCTGAGGAAATGTTCCAGGTTTTTAGAGTAGAAATCATCCAGGGAAGACATTCTCCTCATAACGCTGTCTATTTCTTCACTGCTCCATTCTTTGGAGCTGGTAATGATGACTTCTTGAGAAGTCTTTTCTTCTATAACGGTCTTGGACCTAGGGGCAGAAACAGGGGTCTTGGATTTTTGTTTATCGGAAGACTTCTATTTTTCCCTATGTGTCTGTGGTGCAGAGGTAGGTTAATTAGACTTTTTCTGCTGTTTCCCCCCATCCCCTTGAGAAGAAGAGTGTTTCCCTGATGTTTTCACCTTCTCTGAGCTTTTCGATGCCTGGCATCAAGATTCGGGGGTACTCTCTCTCTCAACCGAGTGTACACGTCGGGACTCGGAGGCAGACGCTGCGCGGACTGCCGGAGCCGACTCCTGGTGTGCGGCCTGGGGTTGGAGGTCGGACTCGTCTTCTGACGAACGTACCTCCATGACTTAGGGAAGCGAGGCACTCTTGGCAACTGTGGATGGTTGCCTTGTGTTATGCGGCGATCTCGGCCTGGAACGCCCAGAGGACACCGATTCCGTGGACCGCTCTCTTTGTGCCTCTTTCCAAGAACGCGACACGCGTGTTGAGTCTCGGTTGGACTTAGAGTGTTTATGTGTAGTAGTGGTGTGGGTAGCACTCGTGTCGCCGGGTCTGTTCCCCATAACTGCCCTGCCCGACAATCTTCCGAGGCCGGGGACTTGCGCTCGGGTGTCTTTCGACACCTCTGCTTCCATGGCCTCGAGTTGCCTGGTGTGGTGGGCCCAACTTTTGGTCGAGTGGTCCTTTAGTGTTTTCGCCTTGAACAGGCTACACTATGGGTGCACAACATACAGTCCGTGGGTGAGTTGCGGCCTGCCATGCCTTTTTGTCTGGCCCGCGAGGCACAAAGAATTTCCTAATGGAGTGCGGCCCGCAAGCAGCATCGGCCGCCCTCCATTAGGAAAGTCTTTGTTGTCTTCCGGGCCGGACAAAACACTGGCCCTCATTGGCTCAGGGCACACGCACCACGTGGCTCCTACGGGTCACGTAGTGCGTGTGTGCTGCACCAATGGAGGGCCAGCACTATGGCTGGCGTGGCCAGTAAGGCTTGATGCCGGAAGGCATTTCGGCCTTGCCACGCCATGCCAGCCGTAGTGCCAGAGACCTCGCCAGCATTCCAGCTAGCCTACCTTCCAGCACGTCCGGTAAGTGGTCTGTTTGTTTGTGTGTCGGGTCTGTTCTGCTGTATGTTTGTGCTGTGTTTGAGAGGGGGGGTGGGGTGTCGGTGTGCATGAATGTTTGTTTTTGTATGTTTGTGTTGTGTATGTTGAGGTGTGGGGGTGGGGGGTGTCGGGTGTGCATGAATGTTTGTTTTTGTATGTTTGTGCGGTTTATGTTGAGATGCAGGGTCTGTATGGGTGCATGCTTGCTAGTTGGTATGCTGAGTTGAGGGGTGTGGGGTTCGGGTCTGTATGGGTGCATGTTTGAGAGTTTGTGTGCTGAGTTGGGGGGTGGGGAGTTTGGGTCTGTATGGGTGCATGTTTGAGAGTTTGTGTGCCGAGTTGTGGGGTGGTGGTTTGGGTCTGTATGGGTGCATGTTTGAGAGTTTGTATGCTGAGTTGGGGGGTGGTGGGGGTTTTGGGTCTGTATGGGTTCATGTTTGAGAGTTTGTGTGCTGAGTTGGGGGGTGGCGGGTTTGGGTCTGTATGGGTGCATGTTTGAGAGTTTGTATGCTGAGTTGGGGGGTGGGGGTTTGGGTCTGTATGGGTGCATGTTTGAGAGTTTGTATGCCGAGTTGGAGGGTGGGGGGTTTGGGTATGTATGGGTGCATGTTTGAGAGTTTGTGTGCTGAGTTGGGGGGGTGGGTGGTTCGGGTCTGTATGGGTGCATGTTTGAGAGTGTGTATGCTGAGCTGGGAGGTGTGGGGGTTTTGGGTCTGTATGGGTGCATGTTTGAGAGATTGTATACTGAGTTGGGGGGTGGGGGGTTTGGGTCTGTATGGGTGCATGCTTGCGAGTTTGTATGCTGAGTTGGGGGGTGGGGGTTTGGGGCATAGTGTTTGGTTGGGGGTTGGAGCCATGGGGCATAGTGTTTGGTTGGGGGTGGGAGCCATGGGGCATAGTGTTTGGTTGGGGGTGAGGGGGCCATGGGGCATAGTGTTTGGTTTGGGCTGAGGGGGCCATGGGGCATAGTGTTTGGTTGGGGATGAGGGGGACCTGGGGCATAGTGTTTGGTTGGGGGTGAGGGGGCCATGGGGCATAGTGTTTGGTTGGGGGTGGGAGCCATGGGGCATAGTATTTGGTTGGGGGTGAGGGACATGGGGCATAGTGTTTGCTTGGGGGTGGGAGCCATGGGGCATAGTGTTTGGTTGTGGGTGAGGGGGCCATGGGGCATTGTGTTTGGTTGTGGGTGAGGGGACATAGGGTATAGTGTTTGGTTGGGGGTGAGGGGGTCATGGGGCATAGTGTTTGGTTGGGGATGGGAGCTATGGGGCATAGTGTTTGGTTGGGGGTGAGGGACATGGGGCATAGTGTTTGGTTGGGTGTGGGAGACATGGGGCATAGTGTTTGGCTGGGGGTGAGGGGGCCATGGGGCATAGTGTTTGGTTGGGGGTGGGAGCCATGGGTCATAGTGTTTGGTTGGGGGTGAGGGACATGGGGCATAGTGTTTGGTTGGGGGTGAGGGGGCCATGGGGCATAGTGTTTTTGGTTTGGGGTGGGAGCCATGGGGCATAGTGTTTGGTTGTGGGTGAGGGGGCCATGGGGCATAGTGTTTGGTTGGGGTTGAGGAGGCCATGGGGCATAGTGTTTGGTTGGCGGTGGGAGCCATGGGGCATAGTGTTTGGTTGGGGGTGAGGGAAATGGGGCATAGTGTTTGGTTGAGGGTGGGAGCCATGGGGCATAGTATTTTGGTTGGAGGTGAGGGGGCCATGGGGCATAGTGTTTGGTTGGGGGTGAGGGGGCCATGGGGCATAGTGTTTGGTTGGGGGTGAGGGACATGGGGCATAGTGTTGGTTGGGGGTGGGAGCCATGGGTCAATACAATATAACAATAAAATATAATGTATTTCTATTTAGTTATTGTATATCATCTGTTTAATTAAATTATATATAACAATGGAAAATGTGTAGTACAAAATGTAAGTTTGAAATACAAATAAAAATCGTTAATCCTCAAAAACATTCTTTTTCCATGTGTTTAATAAAAATTGGGGGTTGAAAAAGCCTCCTGCTACGCCCCGCCTACCGTCCCACCCACATTTACTTTTCGGCCCACTATAGCCGTCATGTAAGGTACTTTCGGCCCTCTGTCAAAATCAGTTGTGCACCCCTGGGCTACACGCTCTGCAGTTCGCCTCGGGGTGATCCCTCGGCAAGCAGAGGTTACAGGTGGCGTGTTTGTCAACCCAAGGATACTTGCAATTGAACTTGGGGCAAAATTTAAATGGAGTGCTCTCCATATGCACCTATGGTAGCGGGCTGGTGTGTGTAGGAAATAATAATAATAAGAGTGTAGAGTTTGTTTCCACCCCCCACTCTCCCTACTTGCGGGGGCCGAGGCCAGAGGTCTTCCAAGGCCTGGGCCGAGGCCAGAGGCCTTCCGAGGCCCAACATCTGCCGTGCAGCTCTCGACGGTGGTTTGTTCTTTGGACCAGCGTCGATCTTCGATGTCTTGACGTGGGAGTGAAAGAACGGGGAAATGAATATTGATTTTTTGCAAAATGGCTGAAAGCCAGGGAACTCCGCTCAATGCTTCCGACCAGTATGGTGGAAAAAAACAATCTGAGCGTCCTATACGCGTGAGGGATCATGGGTACAGTGGACGTCACACTAGGGAATATATATATATATATATATATATATATATATATATATATATGTGTTGTGAATAAAGGGCCTATAACAAGCCGTTTATATGTTCTACCATATCTAATGGTCAAAGTGTGATTTCTTGCCTGTCTGAGTCCAATCACTTGTTTTCTCAGGGGCCGGGGAAAGGTAAGTCTAAGGCTCTCCCCGCGTGGCCAAGCAAATGCAAAACAACTGGACATCTAAAACTGCTGAGTACACCTTCTCAGACTCTGACTATAAGTTATCACCAACTGATTTCCCTTCTTCTAAGGATATAAGTACTTCTACAAGGAAGCAGAGCCGAGTTGTGAAGTCCATATCTTAAGCCGTGCTCTAGTTTTTGTGAGTGCATACGGGCCAGAAGTATATTTAAACAGCAACGCCAGCTGACTGGGAGGAGCTGACTGAAGAGGTTGGGCCCTCTTGGTGCTGAACGAGGGACTTCTGGGTGAATGCAAGGTCCTTGGAGCCATCCGGCTCATGGAAGAACCTAGAGACGCAGATTGCAGAGACTGGTATGCCGTGGGAACACCAAAGAAGGGATGACGTCCTCCTGGCATTCAGCTGTACAGAAGAGCAGCCTCTGCATTGTTGGAGCCCAGGGGAGCATGGAATAGGCAAGTGAGAGACGTGGGAAGGACAGGAACCATGAAGCAGATGCAGCAAGCCTGAAGGAAGGAAGCAGGACGCCAATGAGCCCCTGCAGGTCCACCGCGGGAGAAACCGTTGCTGCTACAGCATACCGGTGAGTCCACCCAAGGGAAGAGGGGAAGCCGGGACATTTCAGCAATCGGACCGAAACCAAATGGATGTAAATGAAGTAAATGAGAGACAGCAAAAAATGCCAAATGACTTAAGCATACCAGTGGGGTCACCTGAGGGAACAGGTGACACCGGTGCATTTCGGTAACAGGACCGAAAGTGAACAGAGGTAAATTAAGTAAATGAGAAAGAACAAAAAGTGCCATTTTATGGAAATGAACAGAGCAGAACAAAGGTAAGAACTTGTTACATTTGCAAGTTTGTGCAGTTTGCATTTTCCACACCCATTTTCGTTTAATAAAGTTTATGTCCAAAACCATGAATCTCGTTTCTGAGTTTCATTCCTGACCCTTCACACGTAGCACTTATTTCCTGGTTGTTGTAACAACTGGAGCAGATTTACGTATCTTTCTCTGTTTCATTTGGTACTTGTTAACTCATTTGAAATGGACCTCTGAGCCATTGATATCATTTGAGAAGAGCATTTGTCTGTTGTTATTCCTTTAGCTGAGGGAATACAAATCCACCTTTTCCTACCATCGGCTCCATATTTTCAAGTGTTAGTAGGCTTGTTTCTGCCTTCCAAAGACAATTTGCATTTAAGGTGTGTGTATTTAGAAACTTTTAACATGATAGTCATGACATCAACAGAAAGTTTGTTTTGATTGTGTTTATTCTTGTCCAAGCACCCATGTTTGGTTTCTGGCATATTTTGGTCTACACCTGTGAGCAGATGCTCTAGATTTTATAAGAACATGTTCAGCTATTCACTTTGCAGCTGAATCCCTTGATATTTTATTTATTTTCCTATTTCAGATAGAATTAGCTGAAGGCCTTTGCATTCGTTATGTCAAAGATGGCCATTATCCTTGAAGTTTCCCAGTTGATTCTGAGTCCTTAGAAGAAGTTTCAAGTGTTTATTTATTCAAGCAAGACTTTCTTCTTGCTATAGCAACATGTCATCCATGAATATTATCATATTGATTTCTGTGTAGCCACATGAACTCCATGTATGTTTTTTGAACCTCTAATGGAGTTACTTATTTTTAAAAATTCTAAGTATGGTCAACTATCCCAGGGCCCTAACAAAAGGAATTTGGGATAGAGGTTGTAACTGTTTGCTGCTATTTTCTAATTTGATGAGGTGAAAGGGGAGACTGTTGGTGTTGTCTCTGGTGAATGCTTCGCTGTATAAATTGTTAATTGAGTCACAGGACAGTTCACATAGGTTGAATCGTCACATTAATTTTAGCATATAATCCGATAGCACACTATCAAAAGACTTTTCTGCATCAAGACTTACTATACAATACTGACCTAACTGACACATTATGTGCTTTATAACATCTATAATTTATCGAATGTTTGATTTGCATCAATGATCTTCCCAATAAAGCTTAATAGATTTAGTCTTGGGAGGATAACTCAGGGGCAACGCGCTCGCCTTAGAAGCAAGGCGATGCAGAGCAACACAAGTTGGGTCTACGCTTAGAAACCTCTGGGTATTAAGAGTGTTATAAATAACCAATAAAAATAAAAAGAAACACAAATAAATAGTCTATCAGACCAGATCTATGTAAGGGGTTTTGCATCAAGGTTTCCTTAGTGAAGTGGGTATTTCCTCTATTTTTAGCAAAGACGTTTGTCATGTGCACCTCAGCTCTTGCTGGGAAAATTACAGTATTATTCACTTAATTGTTGGTTTTTGTTAGTGTCACTACTGAAATGGTTTAGAATGTATTGTAAAAGCAACTTTTAAAACCATCTCGTCCAGGAGCTTTTCATGTTTCTATTTCGTGTTTGCACCTCCTAACCTTTCTCTCACTCATAAGGCAAAGTAAATAGACCTTGGGCCTCATTACGAGTCTGGCAGTAACTACCGCCGGACTCGTATTACCATTCCACCTCCGTGACTCCCAGAATTACCAGGGCATTACAGCCCTGGTGTCCCGGGAATTCCAGAGGCGGAATTCGGTAAATCCCCATTGCCATTGAGTCCCATAGGACTCAATGGGAATGGGGAAATGGAAACACCGGCACCATCTTGTGATGGTTGCGGTGTTTCCACGTCCGCCTGCAGGCGGGAGGTTTTATCACCTCCTGCCTGCAGGACTCGGGATCGGGCGGTCCGAAATTAACAGTGGCGGCTGGTTTACCGCCACTGTTAATTCTGGACTGCCAAGACCTGTAATGAGGCCCATTGTTTTTCTTTTCCTTTCTTTTCCTTTCTTTTCCAGTTCAGTCACAAATGTCATGCGTTTTAACATTATTTGTTGTTCTCTTTTCCAATTTACTAGACATTTCTCCTATTAAAATAACCTTTGAGAATGTGTTTAGCTAGTCCCAGAGATTGCTCGTAAGCTCATTCATTCCTGTGTTGCTTCCAAGAAAATATACAATATCTGATTTGATCAATTAATTATATCCCCATTTTGAAGCAAAGCCGGGTTGAAGAGCCAAAACAGACCGTTCCATTCCTTCATGCCTATCAAATGCACGATAGCACTTGATACAAAATCTGAAATATGTATATTTCATGTTTTATAACTTGAAATGTCCTTGGTGGCTTCATTGTGTGAAAAAGGTGTATTCAGGAATACAACTTGTGTACTACTGAGAAGAGTGTGTAGAAATTGTGCATATGTGTCCTCTTGCTATCATTATGGTCTTTGCAAGAGCTAATTTGATCTAAAAGATAATCGGGAATACATTATAGTCACCTCTATATAAATATGTTTACTGTCCATATGTGTCATGAGGCCTTCAAGTCTCTCATCATGTTTTTTGCTCCCACACTTATATGTTGTTTATAACTGGGTACATATGCACTAACCAGTGACACAGGGGTCCCACACAGCTCCAGGTTGGCCAAAACCTATCTGCCATTTGGGGCACCTATAATGTTAATTCTTTCAACCTTGAGTTACTTATTTTTAAGAATTCTAACTGTGCAGGTTCAGTGATCTTGTGCACCATGAAATTTAGCTGCAATCCATTTCCTCAAGAGTTTGCTTCCCTCTGCATTAAACCAGCTGGGTCTCCTGCAACAGAGTGCTTTCACATTTGAATTCCAAACCCATATGCCAATCTCCAACCTTCCCTATTTTTATAAGAATACAAGTGTTGAAAACTATCCACTGGGAGTGTTTTCTGGGGTAACCACCAGTGTGTCTTATGTCCATCTTTCCTACATGTACCCTGATGAGCGTATACCATGCGAAACACATGGGGGCTCAGATTCCACACAAAAATATAAGTGCAAATATGTAGAGAAAAATGCTTTTCAAGCTTGAATCGAACTGATCATATGTAAAAAGGATTTATGTTGAGAATTTGATCAACCAAATCAATGTTATTATTACTTTGATTAACAACAAATAAAAATATAGAACATCAGCCTTTCTTTGTTTTGCTTATGTATATGTCTGTAGGAAAATATAGAGGAAACTAAGGAGTTTGGACTGCCTTAATATGTGATAATTCGCCTCATTAGTGGCAGTGATTTTATGCTTATCCATGCATTATACAATGTATTTTAGCTTGGATTAGTTCAGGTGTAAGCCCAACTGTAAGGGTATGTTCTAAAATGTCATTCATGTTAAGTTAACCCTGAATTAGATTGCTCTGTCATTGGAAATTTCGATAAAATATGTAGAGGCAAAAAATTACATTTTAGTCATGAGTGTGAGGGGAAGCCTTCTTTTCTGATTTTAAATGTGACGATTGCGCCTTTTTGATCTTTCAAAGATCTTAATTTTATGAGTATGACAATCCCAAATTATGCCCTGCCGATGCCAAAAACAAAACTTTTTCATTAAATTAGGTCTCAGCCTAACACCACACTGATGCTATTATTTTGTGAGGATCCAAAGGTCTTCCTAATGAACTTTTAAACCCATCACAAAGATACATTTTCAGGTGTCAATCAAGAGTCTCAAACACTACAGGTTTTTACTGAGCTCATGGAAAATAATAAGTAGAATTATATTCTTACCAGAGAATAAGAACCCACAGGAGTTGTGAAAAATCACTGAAGATGCTTGGCAGTAATCTACTCTATATATTTTGGTTTCCTGACAGATAGGTAGTCTCTGTGAAATTAGCCTTATTGCCACACATTGGCATTTGAGCAACATTCTTTTTCAAGTTCCGCACATTTTGGAACTTCCTCTGATGAACATTCTATGGCGACAACACACACTGAAAGGACCAAAGAAGATACTGACCTACAAACATACTCTGAAACCATGCCATTTAATATCTCTCACATCCCCACAGTTTCCTTAACATAATATACTGATCTTCTATGGTGTCATATACTTCCATCTATTATCAAACATTCATTAACATTAGCTTGATTACAATTCTTTATTTTATAAGAGGGAATTGCTAACACAAAAATGTATGAATGAAAATGATCACTGATAGAGCTATAATTGATTCCATATAGAAATTACTCCTAATTTGGAAGGTTTCTCAGCAGTGAAAGAGTTAACCTGTATTTCATGTTGTTTATAATTCTCATTAAGAAAAGAGCAGTAGGGCTTGGCTTCAGCCAATTGCATGCCCTGGGCATTTAGTTTCTTGTTGTATGTAATAGTGGGGAGGGACAAGTGAGCTGCCATCTCGATTAGTACCTTTTGCTCAAGGTAAAGATTTCTGATCTAGAAGGTAGGAAATCATATAGTAATTGCAGACTAGATTTTATTTGTCTGTTGCTTGATGTTTACCTGACCGAAAACATGAATCTTTGTTATAATATTGGTATGATTAAGGTATGTATAGATGTGTGAAGGTGAGAAGGGAAGAGGATGATATTGGGGGATGTTTTGACCCACTTTTGCTCTGTCATGCGGCATCACTGTGTCATGATGGTGCCAAAAATAGTAAAATGGCTGCAAAACCCTTGTGCGCACCAAAATCTCTGAAAATCGTGCTTTGCAAAGCACAAAAAGATGGCTGCCCAATCTGCCATGCATGTTGTCAGTGGCGGAACAGAGATCTCACCGGGCTCCACAATATGTGAAAAATGGAGTACAGAATGAAAAAGCAGTGCTTTGCTAAAGGAAACCCCAAAATCTTGCTTTAAAACACAGTTTCTTTGTTGCTGAAACTGCAGAATGCTGATACAAAACACCCTCAAACATCCAAAATTCTTGCTGGGTGCTACAATTCACTTAGTGTAAGAAATCATTGTGAATTTACAATGTCCTGAAAAGCTGAAAGCATCAAGGGATTTCCACAGCAAAAGTGGCCTGTCTATGAATCTGTCAAAATCTTGGTGCAGTACCCTGGGCTGCCTGAATGACAGCTGTCAGTAGCCTGCCTGATTAAACTTTAAACATGTATAAACTTAAATCAAATGTTTTCAATCTAAGAGGCCTGCTGTTGAGAGTAACCCATCTTGTAATTGTTTGGATTCCATGGTTTAAAATCTTCAATAAGTATTTAGCTGTGATTTGATCCCACAAGTTTGTTTTATGCTAACAGAAAATTCAACAGAAGTAACAATTAAAGTAAGCTGGCTAAACTGGAATAACAGCTTTCCTCACAGAGGCAAGGTCTCTCCTTCCACCAGGAAATCACACCAAAGCGATAAATATAGGGTTTGGGAAGAACCTGGTCTGGAGTGGGGAAGGAAACAATGGCAAACTGCAAAGCAGGAAATGCTAGGTGTGAGGACAGTTGTAAAATGGCCTCTGCCAAGAGAACAGGGAGGAGACTGCTTCTGAACTGAAGGGAGACAAAAAGAGGCGGACCCGAACAGCCATCTGTGGCTGAACATTCACAAGGAACATTTTGTTTAAAGACTTCTAACTTACTACTTAAAATTGTCAAAAATACAAAAGTAACAGAATTTATAAATCTAAATTTTGGTTGCACATTTCAAGGGGCGGAAAGATTGTGTGACATGTTCTGGAAAGAAACGGCAGAAAATGTGATTTTACACCAAAGGTATTTCTGCTAGAAGTATGAAACTTTATACACTTATGCCCAGGTTCTACACGCACACTTATAGAAATTTGCTGATAAATTGGACATTGTGCTCCTCATGAAAAGGGTGAAATTCGGTGAAAAGCAGACACAAGATCCCACAGCGATGGGTTTTTGAGGAGTAGCTGCTACACAAAATATGTAATATGTATATGTGATTGTTATAGAGGTTGCTCACGTGTAAATATGCATTGTGTCAAAAGTAGCTTTTCTGTTCAAGAGGCTAGGGGTGGACCCTAAGCCTCATAAACCCACACCATAAAGGTGACACACTGGTTATCTCCTCCTATCAAGGCAAAGAGGTAACTCTTATCAATCGCATGTCAAAGGGGCGAGCTTAGGCTAAACCAGCACACACACACCCTTTATCATAGCATAAATAGAGACATCAGAGGGCAGATAAGGGTGGACAGATTCACTCACTATCCCGATGGTGGCAGAGCACCCTGCTGCAGGACTTTACATCTTCCTTGCTCCAGACTCCAGAAACTTGGCAAAGCAGAAAGACCCATTGCATAGCTGAATCACTTTCAGCTAGGCCCCAAGCTCCAGAACCAAATCCCACAATTTTAAGTGGAACCAAAAGACAGCCGGGCTGCGCTTTACTGCTTCCTAACCAAGAAGGGCAGATCCAGTCCAATCCTGTGCCGTACTATGACCGGAGTGCCATTGCAGATCCAATCCAGTCGGTGCTTTGTGGTAACCAGAGTGCCTTGCTGATCGCTGCCCAATCCGATGTGCCCAGCAGTCTGTCCAAAGACCAGACCCAGTTCCCTGACGGTTCAGTTTAAAAACATATCTAGTGAGTATCTATAGTAAGAACTGTGTCACTAGCATATGTACTGTCCACAGTCAATATTAAACCCATCCTATCTTGTATTCAGAACCTTTGCTGTTAGGAGTATTTTTGAATTGTCTGAACTCTCCATCCAAACGCATCCTATCTTGTATCCAGAACCTGTCTTAGACATATTTTTGAATTGTCTGAAATCTCCATCCAAAACATCCTATCTTCCTCCTGAACTAGTATTGTTAAAACTATCTTGGCGCTGATAATTTTTCATCTGAACAAGGCGAGCTCCTCTGCAGGCAGGCATTCTGATCAAGTGGCTGTGTTCCTGTCTGTTATTTGTTTATTCATAGTCATACTCTAGTGAAAGAAATCCCATTTATCATTTCAGAAGTGCATTCCTGTTTTCCATTCTTGCGCCTATCTCGAAAAAACAACCTCCACTAAAACATCCATAACTTTCTCAGTTTTTGTGCTAGACTTTGTGCAACTTCTGCTTGTAGCTAACATCCACAGCTTTAAATCACATCTAAAACCGCATCCCAAATCCATATAGTTCTCCCGTTATCGTGATTATCGTGCAGTGAAAAGTTTGCCGCAAATTTTCGTTTAGGGAAATTCTGACACATGTAAAACAGCTTTTGAGTGCTTCCAACTTCACTTTTCAGATTTCAAATTGTTTCTTGGTATTAAATCATTGCTAGTGTTTGTGTGCAATTATCTAAAATGGCTCCCATAAGAATTATAAAAATGTCAGTAATTTAAACCAAATTTAGTGTTTTTGCCCAGTCCATTGTAAGATAACTTTAAAAACCATTCTGACCAGCCAGTCAATTCCGTTTCTCTCTTGTGTTTGCTCTGGGAACGTGGAATTGACATTCTGTTTGTATTCTGCCATTCCTGAATACCTGCTCTCTCCTCCTATCTCTTTGCATTGTCTATTGGGGGTTTAGGGATCTGAACACACACACAAAGTATTATTTCTGTGCTGAATTGTTTTGCTCACTATTACTCCTTGTGTATTAAAGAGATTATTCTGTGTTACATCACCACATTGGTGATCATTGTGTACCCATTAAAACATAGTGTGATTGAATTGTAAATAAATAAATACATATTTTAACTTTGTAAATCAGCCTGATTCCTGGTTCAGTGTGACCGGGGGGTGGGGAGGGTTCCAGGATAGGGGTGTGATATGAGTGGTATATTCAGAATAAAGAACCTTTAGACAAAAATAAATAAGGATTTCAGTTGTGCATTACACGCTAGGCATTGACTTGGGTGTGTGCCGAATTGAAATCCCTTACAATATTAAGGTTCTTTTAGTCTTGAAGTTTTGGAACACAAACAACTAAAACTGATTTGCCATGGAGGCTTGAAGTGCTGAATAAGTATTGTGATGAATGTGGAATTATCATTGCTCCTTCCCTGGAGAGAGTCTCTAACCATGTGGCCAGGGTAAGGCAGACACCCACTGATCCAGACCCTGGGGGAGGGTCTTTGTGGGAGGACCACATGGGGGGAGATGATCCTCATAGGATGGAAGAGACATCCCCAGATGAGGGTATTCTCCCATTTCCCTTAAAGTCTGATGACTCCTCTTCAAGGACCCAAGTCTTTATGGCTTTCTGTAATGAGGCATTTGAACATCCTGTAAGAAACAACATTACAACTTTAGAACCCGCCCTATTAAAATACTGAAAGGTACTGTGACAAGGAAGAGGGCCCAAATATGGAAGAGCGCTTGTAGAAATCAAGATGCCTGGTCTAGCGGTTGGTATCAGCTGATTGGTGGAGGTCCATTAAAAGCAGGCGAGGGAAACCAAGGGAAAAAAAAACCCTTGAGTGCTGACTGGGAAGTATGTAAGTGGTGTGCAGAAGAGAATGGAAGTGGCAGGCTGAGGGAAGACAGTGTCCAAGCCCAGAATGGATCTCTGAGGGCACTGGAGTTGAGGCAACAAGAGAGGAAGCTTACCCAAAGACTCCAAAAACGGTGTTGTGAGCCTGGAGCCTGTGGAGACACAAGCTGCTGCCAGAGAGGGATGCCCATGAGGCGAGGAGCTGACCCACAGTCTTTGCACGAGAGCACAGGAGAACACCTCCAGTGAGCCGCAAAGCTGTTAGAGAGAGAAGGAGAGAAAGTCAGACCAGAGACTCCCTACAGGCAAGGTGAGCCAGGGAGGAGACGGAACACCTAACCGCTGCAGGGGAAGCCCACCTGGGAAACAAGAATCCATGTCACAAGGTTCTCTATGGCAGCTTGGGGGAACGCTGTCAACAGATGGTAGAGCCTTGAGAGGGAGATATGCCGTATAGAGATCCTTGCTGCAAGCCATGCTGATCGGAATCTGGAAAGCAGGGAGTGTGCTGTCTGATGCTGGAAGGCTGCTGGAATCGCTGTCCAGAGAAAGCAGAGAAGCAAGAGATATGATATAGTGAAGTTGAGGGCAACGCGAGGCAGTCGGGAGATGCAGGAGACGAGGCAATAAGCAGCACTGTTCCAAGCTGCCGGTATCCCACAGCAACCACAGGATGATGCAAAGAATGCTGGAGCAGCCAATACAAACCATTGAGCCTGAAAGGGGAAAGTGGGACACCGAGGCGCTTCAGGGCAAATGCTGTGAACCATGGGGAAAGTGAAGGAGTCTGCTAAAGCAGGCAGAACACCCTGTGATAAAGAGTGGAAGTAATGAATGAGAAGGTGGAGGGTCTCTCACCCATTTCATGAAAAGGGCATGCACAAGACTGTTGCCTAGCAGTGTGTGAGTCTGACCCATCTATGTTGTCAATAACAGAGTGAAAGGTCCTGGCAGGAGAGTAAACCAGGCAGTTGCGAGTTTTGGACACATACCCAAATATATGTGTGGAACATTGTGAAGGCGAGTCTGGAGACCCACACCTGAAAGGAAAAGTAACTTGTTGTAAAGTCCTGGCCAGAGACTATAGAAGGCAAGTGTGAAAGTGAATCTGAGGATCCTCCCTCAAAAGGAAAATTAAATATTGTGAAGTCCTGGCAGGAGACCAAACCAGACCAAAGTGAATGCAAGTCTGGAGACCCGCATTTCAATTTAAGAGTATGAAATCTAGGGGAAGGGAACCATATCCCCTGAGTGGAATAGTTGTAAAAGAACTGTGAACTGTGGAGTAAGTCGATGAGTGAGGAAGAACCCTTCAGCATCTGATGGTAGGGGAAGGGAATCATACCACCTTGCTTGGAAAGTCATTTTTTTGCCCAGGTAATGAACTGTGGTAGATAGCTTAAGAGAAGCTGAACACTTGAGGGAAGGGAATACCTTCCCCCCATTGTTCTGAGAACTGTGAAACCATGGGGAATTTTAATTATTTGGATATTTGGTCACCTTATGGAACTTTATTTTGGAACATGAAACAAGATTACAGATGACCAGTTGAAAGACTTTATCCCTTTGCCCTTTTTCTTAAGTTTAGCTTGTAAGGGTCACAATCGGATTTTCAACACAAGGTGGAGAACTCTTTCTTTTTGTACATTCTGACACTGACATCCTTTAGTTTCATTGAGGTAGGGGAGCCCCTCATAGTGTTAGGGCGAGATAGGTCTTTCTCCAACCATTCTTTTACATAAAACTCCATAACAACCATTACAATGTCTCTGTGTCCGAGTCTTATTCCTGATTCATTACAGTATGTATACCATTGAATCACTAGCAGAGAGAGTTTTATGTTTTCTAAAGTCAGAAATGTTGGCGTTAAATGGAAAGTGGCTTAACTTTACTGAAATATGTGCTAAAGGTTTTATTGAAAAACACATTATTATACATTATTGCATTTTATCAAGGACAACAGGCAGATAGTTCTACTGAAAGGAGTTTATGGTGCAGATATTTTCATTAAACAAAAGCAACCTCTTTAATTCTAAATTGTGAAGAGTTGAGTGTTAACCCCCTGCTGCAATGAGCTGGCTTTCAAATGATTGCCCTTTTGGGTTAGGATTGGGACAATTTATGGCCCTTCAATATGTAAGGATCACTTGATTTGGTTACAGATGTGGAATAGTACAGGCCTCAACAGTAGCACAAAAAATAACTAGGAAGGGAAGTCCACTGGCATAACCTCTCCATAATTCAGCCTCTCTCCAACGTCATTCCAGGAACACTCAGCAGGCTGAACAGCATTCCATGCTGAGAACATTCATGACATCATGACATCACAACATTCAATCAGGGAAGACAATGAACGCACATCACAACAATGTGTGAGACTTCCTAGAGCAAATGTACAAAACAGAAGTAGGTTTTGAAGGCAAGATACTGATAATTGAAGGAATGAGGCATTAGCAAGAGACCCTAGAGTAGGCCCATTGTACTGCCAGTGAGGTCACATTCCATAGATGTCAAATATGGATGCTTAGAAGATGTACGGCAACACACTTGATGAGAGATTACGCCAACTGTGGTAAATTTGCCCAATCCCCTAGCAATAAGGGTTATGGAGAGGGATTTGTGGGGTACTTGGTAGAGTGTCAGATGTGTTATTCTGAATTTAATTTGTGTTACCATCTATTATAGTGATATGCATTGACATATGTTTGTCTGTATTTCATTTATGTTAGTTGTTTCTTCTTTGTCAATGCATTTGAATCTGCCCAATCAAACTTGTACCACTTACTACACCTACAAAACCAATCCAGAGAGGGGACAAATATCTTTAAAGAAAAACATGTTTTGTATATCTTAGTAGAGCAGCAAGACAGTCTTGAAGCCAGCATCTCAACAGAGGGGATTGAGGTGTCAATCACATATTGTCCAAATAATAAAACCATGGGGCCAGACAGCAGGATCACCCAGTGTCTTTATACATTTAAAAATACATTGGGGACCCTCTTACCCAAGGTGTGTAATCATTTCTTACAGATGAGAGCGGATAACCAACCCATGCCTTAGTCCCCAATTGCTTAATGTTTAAGCCATATCACAACCCTTTTTCTTGGGAGATCATATACAACTAGCTTCCATGCTCTCTACGCTTCTGATCTTGGACTCTAAGATGTTTTCTAATGTGCTGTCAAATATACTGGTGTACTTCTTGACATTATTAGTCAACACTGACAAGACCAGTAATAATAAACCTAGGCAAACATTTGGACACAACAGAAGAGTTATAGTTACCGTTAATTTGGTGCAACAACAAAAAACCTGACCATTTCATATTCCACCTTGAGCCTTGTGCACAGAATAAGTATCTGATTGTGTGGATTGGCCACATTTGAAAATAGTTTTAAATACATTTGGTTTGGGCCTCATAGCTTCCAAACTATATTTGGCTCTGCCTGCTCTCTGTCAGCAAAAGTTTAATGATCATCTTTCCAAAATGATTGACTCCTGGTGACCTCCAGACAAATCTTCCCCACTGATATCAGCGCTCACGTTGGCCTCATTCACAAAAGCTATGAGTGAAATTGACATGGTTAAAGGCTTCAAGGAATGCCAGAAGCAACATAGGAGGGCCACTGTTAGGAAAGATCATCCTGTAATTCACGATTCACAGAAGTTGCCGTATTGGCAATAATACAGGAGCTGGAATATGTTCACATGATTTAGGGTTTCACGGTTAACTATACTATATCAATGCAATTTTCACATGCAACACTATGCACAGAGAAATCGACCTGATTCTCAAAATATAATAAGGAAGCCATGTGCAAATTACCGGTTAAAAAGAAACATGTTAGCAGTAAATATTGACACATTCTTAAAAGGATGTGTTCCTGTTGTTTTCCCTATTTTTTTAAATAATGCTTTTGCGATTTGTAGTGCAACATCTGCAGACATAGCTGCCTAGTGCTGTGAAGTTAAGGGAAGGCGTGAAGACAATTGATGTTTCACTGCTCTTGGAGGCATTCAGATCTGTAAGTGCAATGGAAATCAACTACGTGATGTACCATAGAAGGAAAAACATCATCCATAATAAATGATTGCATAGAGAGCATTAAGAAAATGCAAGGCCCATTGGCTGTTTGACAACAGGATAAAGAAGACCTCAAATAAAAGTGGTTATGGATTCAGACAGAAAGTATTTGTTTTTTATATGGGTAAGCTTCTTTCTGAATCACTCGTAGCTTTCCTAACATCTGAGGTCTAGAAGCAGGATATTCTGGTATCCAGACAAAATATATGAAACATTACAGAGTGGTACATTTAAGAGTGGTCCATAACACCGGAAAAAGTTGTGAGAGAAGAGCAATTGTGATCGCGCCAAACTACGTTTGTATCCAAGATAGTTACTTGTTTTTTTTTTTTTTTTTTTTTATTTACATGTATTTCAAATGCAGTGATTCTTTATACAGATTTCGTTTTTAAAATCCTTGATTTCATGTTCCTCTACATGTGTTTCACCAACAGATAGAGTGCTGGCTCATCAGGAGGAAATGGATGGATATGTTTTGGTTGTGCTGCTAATTATTAGGCTTATTGGCAGTTTCCGATGAATCTCTAATAATTCAAGAATGTATCCTCTTAACACATGTATGCAAGTTTGTTAAGATGGAGAACCGAATATATGGGCGCAACATCAATGGCTCGGACCAGTCCTGCCTCTAGGTATGGACGCCGTTAGGTAGAATTTGTCAGTCACAAAATCTCTTCCTAATACCTCCCATACGAGGCAAATGAAGCGTGCTGATGTAGATTGGCCTATTGCAATGGCGAGAACATAACATTGGTACATTTTCAAAGGGACCATAACACCAAAAAACATTGCAACCATTCATTAAATAAATAAAGGGTAATAGGGTAAAGGGATTAAAAAGGCTCAGGATGTGGTTGGGTTGGTGTTATAAGGGTAATCAAAAGGGGGCAAGGGGAGGGAGACTCCCCTCCCAAAACCAGTCTTATTCTGTATTTTGTGTGCGATGAAATATACCACTCTGTAATTGTTTTCAGTAAGGTCACATATAACCGATATTCCAGAGGAGTTATGGCATAAGCCATCTACAAACACAGGCAATTTGGTATAGGTGCACATTTCTTTTTTTTGTGTGAATCGGGCGGCTCTGTGGGACAGATGTGTGCATCTGTCCCACATTTTCTTTGCCAAGACGTTGCCACTCCTCAGACACACCAGTTTTACATATGCATAGTGGATATGCCTGGTTAGAATCTCCACCCCAGCTTGATAAGTTGCAGGCATACATGTTTATTTTCACAGATGGGTGAATCAGGTGGACATTTATTTATTTATTGGACATCTCTATAGTATACACTGGTGTTTCCAGTCTCCAGTAGACACAAATTTGACTTTGTTTTTTTTAGAAGGAATTTGCCGTTGGAAAAATGCTTTATAAGTTGACCCTCTGGTGGTGTTCTTCACTGCCAATAAGACCACATATGTCATCCACACATTTGCAATCTTTGGGCTGGACTAATGCAACTGTTATTCAATCACCTGTTATATCCCACCTTCCAAAATGTACGCGTAAACACAAACAGTGTAATTCAAATAGCACTTGGCCATAAAGTGTGAAACTGCATTGGATCAGCAATGGGTAATCTACACTTGCAGAACATGATGGCTAGGCCCATTCCAAAACCTAGAACTTTGAGCATATATTACCAAGATTCACCTCACCTAACTGGTGGACATTGTCAGAGAGAGTGGTCTTCATGGCCATATGCTTCTCCACAAGCCAATTCGTGGTGATAAAGTCATAGCCCTGCACGTCTGCAATCTCATTCTAGCTTTCTACCGGTGGTACCCAGATTTAGACTGATTAGAATTAGAGGCAGGACCTTCAACGTCAGGCCAAAGCATAGTGAAATATGTTACCCTTAGACCTTCAGTCAGAAAGTAACCTAAATTTTTTTAAAAAAATTAACAAATAGGCTTTTTAAGAAATAAGATATGTTCTTGCCGGAACACTTAACTCTGGTTTATGTTACTAATTGTCCGGGTAGAACTATCATACGCATTGAGGAAAACATGTGCTCTGCAATCCCCCAAATGCCAATACACATTCCAAATACGTGTTTGCTTGTGATGACACTGATAGCAGATGCTTATAGAATGAAGGACTTAATAAACAGAATATTCTTTACTCACGTCTAAATGTTAATCTATCTTGTGTTATTAGGATGTGTTGCACAAACCGCACCTCTGTCATTTAAATGGTCGCCAGGTGCTTTGGTGAATCTTCAATAGCGTGGGCCGGGTACGGTTTGTAATAAGGAGAGTGAAAAGTAATTTTGCAAAGTTTTCTGTTGATTGAACAGATCGTTGATACCCCAATCTCTGTGTTCATGACAATTTTCTAGGTGTGAGGATGTGGTGTGATGTTTTGGGGGCATTGATGGATTTATGTTCAGAGACAAAACCTTGAGCTTACAAATTGGGCATGTATTGGCAAGGGGATGGGTGTATAGTTGCTGTTAGATTTTAGAGATGTATTGTTTGGAGTCTGGGGAATCTTTGAAAAGTTTTATGTGGGTGGCTACTTTAAGTTTGCGTGGGGTGAGTAATGTGGAAAATGTGGTGGAAGGTGTTGGGTGTCTTTGTGGGTGTGGTATGATGATGTCCCGTGTTACATTTTTCATATTAGAGAAAAAGTGGCAGGTATTGTTTTTGGGTTTTATCAGCCCCTTTAGGGGGGTTCCATATTATAATCATTGGTATCTTTCGCGGAAGGTCCAAAAAGTCGTACTGAAACCCCTTAATGAACCCCAAATGCCCTTTAAACTTCAATTCCATATTCTGTTTGGAGATAAGCCCCTCTGCCCCCCACACACTGCTTATTGTTTAAGCCCTCGTTTAGACGGGAGTAACATTCCTGCCTGTGTTCTGTTGCAACTCTTATCGTTTTTTTAAACATTCTATATAGTTTAACTTTAGCAAATAACCCGGGGGCGTGGCTACATGGCCACGGAATAGGCTGTGTTTCTGTGTGCTCCCGCGGATCTGTCCATTATCCTGGCAAAAAGTAGCATTTGAAACTGACAGACGAGTGTTGAACGGATGTGGGAACACACTGTATATGCAACGGTCTGATGCCCAACGAAATTGACAGACAAGAAACCGAGATATATTCATATAAAGTGCGAGGCACAATGGTGGTGGCAGGAACAAAGATGGCGCTGTGAGCAGAAAGGGAGGACAACAACAGGACAGCGCGGCCGATCTCGGAAGGAGCTTGAAACCACTGTACAGCTATCCCAAGGCAGTCACGGGATCCAGTGCAAACGGGAACGTGAGGAATGGAGATGGCGTCCAGTGTTAACTGGGAAGAGTGGCAGCCTGCAACGTTGAATGGGGTGGGAGGGGTGGCTGGTGTACACCGTTCAGCCGAGGGCTTCATTGTGTGCCCCCGAGGTCAGCTCCGAACGCAAAAACTGCTGGCGTTGAACATTAATGCAGCAAAGGTGGGCGGTGAGCGTTCCGAAGCTCAGAAGTCTTCACTTGCTGGGCGAAATGAAAAGAGGCAGCTGGGGGACTAGGGTGGCCAACTCTTTAATAGTATTTCGCGGGACATTTGCTCACAAGGCAGCGATGACGTCACAACGTCATTCCCGTTTGGCCCGCCCCTTTTTAATTTACATTTTTTTTAATGGCGCTTAATTGAAATGCAAATGTTTTGTCCTTGGGAGGTGATGGTCACGTTTTTTAACTTCAAACATGACCATCACGACCCCAGGAACAAAGCATTAGCATTTCAATTAAGCCAGGTGTCGGGCATTACAGCTCGAGCTGTAGAGCCGTGGTGAAAGAAAGCAGCAGGCGGCAGTGCCGTGCTGTGTAGATTGCCACTTCAGTTTGCAGAGTGGCTGTGCTGGAGGCAGGTTGTCCTGACGAAAGTCGGGACAACCTGCGTCCCGCACAGCCACTCTGCAAACGGCGGGGCAGAGTCCCTAATTGCGGGACAATCCTGCGAAATCCGGGACAGTTGGCCACCCTATGGGGGACAGCCCCTTTTAAACAGCTGAGAGGTGGAGCGCTCAACTGGAAACAACACACTTCTGGGCACGGGTCGGGATTACCTGAGCAAAGCATGAGGAGCAGCAATATTGTATCTGGCAGAGAGATACAATACTCCAGCTGATGTACACCAAAGGTGTAACTGACATTGCCGGAGGCGCGGTGCGCGCATAACGCCGGATACGGCATTGAGAACAACATGGGCATTGCACGTCCAGTCGAGAACAAGGAAGGAATTCAGCTGTGGATCGTGGCTGGCCAGGAAAGTGGTGCAGTCCTACACACAGAGACAAGCATATGACAGCACAGCCCTGACATTTTGGAACATGTCATTGTTTAATAAGTAAAGTGCAGTAGAGCCCCGTGCACATCAAAGGCAGAGCAAACATGAAGTGCAGTCATGAAACAGAAACATTTGGACAGCTTGTAATGACTGTTACAGCCCGCACGCATGTGAAAGAGGCAGGTACTGTGGCGTTGCCCGCAGTGACGGGCTTACACGGCGGCGTGACGTAGCACGCCGCCGCCTACTGTATAAATAAAGGGGCGTTCCCGGCCGCGAGCAGAGCGACCGGGAAGCCCGAACCGAAAGGCTGTGTCCGTGTCTCCTTTCGGGGCTGGGGCTTACGGGACCGCAGCGGGGGGGCTCAGGACCGCCCCCCAACAGTGGCGACGAGCGAGTGCGGATGCCCGGGCCCGGCGGTGCAGGCTTCCGAAATTTTTTCTGCATACACGGAGCGCCTGGATGCTCCGTGTTACGCCGTGGCTGCGGCTCGTACACGCGGCCGACGGCCATTTTGTGTGACAGGCCGCGGATGTTCTCCGAGCTCCGGTTGAAAAGGGGAAGTGAATCCGGGCATAATTTTTGGCAATTCTGCTTGCAGGCAGCTTGATCTGCACAACCATGTTTGGATTGTGGATTTTTATGTAGTTTTGGTGTAACTACGTCGTGTGAAAGCCAGGAGAAGGGTTAATATGGCTGGACCTGCTTAGCCTACTCCATGCTTATGGCTTAATTTTTGGAACTACCAAGATACTGGTGGATGCCAGTGGATGGAGACTGCAATCTTCTTCGTCCCTTTCATCATCAAGTCGCTGTGGCTTCTTCTTCATCTTCTTCATCATCGGGGAAGGCTGGGATTGGGAGCCATTCACACCTGCATGCTGTGGTAGTGGTTTTGGGAGCTGGTGCCCGTCCCAGGTGTGTACTTGACATCGGATGTGACTGTTGAAAGCACTCATACTGTGGGTGGTGAAGCGTGGCTGAGTTGCGGCCCCCAGGGTAACTGGTGGGGGTGCCTGTGCGCTCAGACCTATGAGTGACTCTGGAGACTCGGATGACGGGGCAGGGGCTGCGCCAAATCCTCGACTGCTTGGGCAGCCTCCTGTGAGTCCATTGCAACAGCCGCCACCGGCTCCACAGTTGCCCCTGCCAGGACCTCCCGCAGTGCTGCCAGCTACCCAACCTGGAATCCCCATCATGGCTCAGGCGAGAGCTCCTACGGCCCACGCTGCTCTGCAGCCCATTCCCGAGTTTGATGCATCAGGGCCACCGTCGAGCATGGGCCCCCGGTGGAGAAGGTGGGTGAGTCGCCTGGACATGTATTTCAGAGCCTCTCAGGTGACAGATGATGACAGCAGAGTGGCCACCATGCTGTATTCCGCAGGTCCTGTGGTCCAGGAGATATTTGAATCCCTCACACCAGCTAATGCCTCCTATGATGCGGCTAAGGCGGCGCTCCTTGCACATTTCCCTCCCCCTTGCTAATGTGGACTATGAGAGATTTGTCATGCTGTCCACCAAACAGAAGGACGATGAGACACTGGACACCTTCTATGGCCGTTTGCGCCGCCTCTCCCTTGGATGTGCATGGACGGACGCAGAAGACATGATGCGCACGATGCTTATCCAGGCATGCTCATCCGGCAAACTCAGAAGGCCTCAGAGAGCCAGGCATTACTCTGCCCCGCATACTGGAGCTCGGCCAGTGCCATGAGGTGGCAGAGGCTCGGGCCAACAAGATGGAGGCAGGGTCCCGGTCAGTGCGGTCGGAGGAGGTGTGTGCTGTGTGGCGATGCGGCAGAGGCATGAGACGTCCTGGTGGAGGACCCCGTGACAGGGCAGGCAGAGCCGCGGAGTCGTGCCAGAAGTGCGGATACGACCTCCCTCACCCGACAGAGTGTCCGGCAGTTGGAAAATCCTGTGGTAGATGTGGATTGGCCGACCACTTTTTGAGGGTATGCCGTGCAGCCCTGCCCGTGATGGTGCCGAGAGGCCAGCCAAGGACATGGACTCCACGCCAGAACCCGCCGCCAAATGTGGCCCAGGTGGATCAGGGAGAGGTGGATCCCCAGGTGGAGGGTGCCGAGGAGGAGGACGAGGAGAACATCTTCTTCGTCTCGAGTGTGGAGGTTCTGAAAAGGAAGAGCCGGAGACAGCCCAGATGCGTGTTGGAGGTCAACCACTCCCCAGTCCCGGTGCTCGTGGACACGGGGGCCTCCGTGAATGTAATGGCCAGAGGACATTATGACAAGCTTGATCCCCTCCCAGGTCTGGACGCACCGAAAGCTCGCATCTTTGCGTTTGGAGGGCTGGAACCGATACCACTGGATGGTGCCTTTGTAGCCCGTGTGGAGCATGACGGCGCACAGATTAAGGCTCGCTTCTATGTTACCCCGGTGAGTGACAACACCCTGGTTAGCTGTGCGGCCGCCGAGGCCCTGGGGATCGTCAGCTTCGCCTATTCAGTATACTTGGAAGACAACAATGATCTCCCGGACAAGTACGCAGCACTCTTCAGTGGGATCGGGAAGATGACCGGCGAACCGGTTAGGCTTCACATTGATGAGTCGGTCCAACCGATCGCCCTGAAACATCGCAGGGTACCGTTTCATCTGAGAGAGCAAGTGGACAAGGAGTTGGACAGTTTGGTAAACCTAGACATTATCGAAAAGGTGGAGGGCCCAACCCCCTGGGTGTCTCCGATCGTGGTGGCCAGAAAGCCGAAGCAGCCTGATTCGGTCCGCATCTGTGTCGACATGAGGCTCCCCAACAAGGCAATAAAGAGGGAGCGGCATCTCACCCCCACGATCGACGACATAATTGCGGAAGTGCAGGGGGTGAGGTTCTTCTCGAAACTGGACCTCCGAGCTGGTTACCACCAGGTCGTCCTTCACCCGGAGTCCAGGTACATAACAACGTTTACCACCCACTGGGGGTTGTACCGGTACAAAAGGTTGAGTTTTGGAGTTTCATCTGCAGCGGAAGTGTTCCAGAATATCATCAGGGGCGCCCTGGCAGATCTCGAGGGCGTCCTCAACATCAGCGATGACATCCTGGTATTTGCTAAAACGGAAGTTGCTCACATGAGGAGGCTGGGTAAGACACTGGAACGACTCCAATCTCTGGGCCTTACCCTGCATAAGGAAATATGCGAGTTCATGCGTACTTCCATCGAATTCTTCGGGTTCGTGTTTAAGGAAGGAGGGGTATCGCCTGATCCAAGAAAGGTCCAGGACATCAAATCGGCACAGCCCCCAGAGTCAGTGTCAGACATGAGGAGTTTTCTGGGGATGGTGACCTACTGTGGATGTTTCATCCAAAACCTTGCCTCCAGGTCGGAACCACTCCGGTCACTGACGAAGAAGGAGTCAGCGTGGCACTGGGGCCCACTTGAGCAGGCCGCTTTCGAGGACATTAAAGCAGCCCTCACAACGGAAGACACCATGGCGTTCTTCGACCCAGCCCTGGAGTCGGAGATCGTTGTTGACGCCAGTCCTTTTGGCCTGGGGGCCGTGCTGACTCAAGTGGACAGCAACGGGGGAGTTCGACCAGTGGCATATGCCAGTAAAGCACTATCAGAGACTGAGCAGAGGTACTCCCAGATCGAGCGGGAGGCCCTGGCGGTGCTGTGGGGCTGCAGACATTTTCGACTCTATGTCCTGGGTCGTCCGGTGACGGTGGTAACCGATCACAAGCCGTTGCTCCCGATTCTGGTGGGGTCTTCGTCAAAGCCGCCGGCAAGGATTGAGAGATGGATGCTTGCCCTCCTTGAATATTCTGTCACCCTGGTGTACCGGCCTGGGGCCAATAATGCGGCAGACTACCTGTCCCGCCACCCGGGGGTGCGCGGGGGAGAGGGGCACGATGACTGTGAGGAGGAGGCTGATAGCCATGTGCAGATGGTGGTGGAGGCGGCCACACCAAACGCGATGCCGCTGGCGGAGCTGGAGGCCGCGGCGGCCCAGGATGAGTGTTTTCAAGTATTAAGGCACTCGATGCAACACGGCTCCTGGAAGTCCGTCCTTGAGGCGGTGGCCGGGCGGACACATGAGGCCAAAACAACGCTTGAGCAGCTGTGTCGGAGTCGGGCCTTCTGCTCCGCGGTGACCGGATTGTCGTCCCCCTGTCAAAAGTGAGGGAGGTAATCACGCTGGCACACCATGGACACCAAGGCGCGGCCAAGACCAAGGCGCGAATCCGGCTGAAGGTCTGGTTTCCCGAACTAGAACGGAAGGTTGATGACTTTGTAGCGGCATGCGTGTGGTGCCAGGCAGCCTCTCCTCTGCAACGGGAGCCCGAAATAGAAGTGATGCCTCGAGGTACCCGGCCCTGGGAGGTCGTCCACGCGGATTTTGGATCGACGTCGGTGGGCACCCACTTCCTGGCCATTGTCGACGAATACTCTAGATATCCAGAGGTGGAGTTCGTCGAATCTGTGGCGTTTGAGCATGTGGTGGTGGCGGTGGAGAAGATCTTTGCAGCCCACGGGTTTCCCCACACCCTGTGCTCAGACAATGGGGCTCCTTTTCAAAGTGAGCGGTTCTCCGAGCTAATGGAGAGCTGCAGGGTGCAGCACAGGAAGGTGTCCCCGCTGTGGCCCCGAGCCAATGGCGACGCAGAGAGACTCATGCGGACTCTTAATAAGACATTCCGGATCGCCCAGGGACAGGGTCAACCCCTCCAACGGGCCCTGTACCAAATCCTGCGGGTGTATCGGACCACCCTGCATGCTTCTACTGGAGTGGCTCCCGCGGAAACGCTGTTCAAAAGATGTCCCCGAGGTCTGCTCCCTGAGGTTGGGGAGAAGGAACCGGGAGTGATTGACGATCAGCGGGTTGCGACGGAGAGGAGAGCAAGGACTGACCAGGAAAACCTACGACGGGGTCTCCGGCCTCAACGGCTGGAGCCGGGAGACGAAGTTCTGGTCCGCAACCGACACCCCCACGGGAAGCTCTCGCTCCCCTATGAACCCGAGCCTTTGGATGTGGTGGCTGTCAAGGGGTCCATGGTGACGGCCTCGGATGGGCGGTCTGCCGTCACCCGGAATGTGAGTTTTTTCAAGAAACTGGGTGATCCCCGGACTGACACTCTGCCGGAACCTGACCCACCAGAGGACCCCAGCGCCGGAGACTTCCGAGACGAGGTCCCGGACTCCCCAATCCGAGGAGCCGCAGCTGAGGGACACCACGGGCTGGAGGTAGGCAGGAGGTACCCCCAGAGGGCTGGGCGAGGGAAACCTGCTTACCTCAGCGAGTATGTTCTTGGACACTTAGCGTGTAAATTGTGAAGCGGGGATCCGGGTGGTTGACAATAAAGGGGCTTTTGGGTGTGCAGTGGAGTTTTATAGCATAGTTGTGTGTTGAAACATAATGATCATTAAAAGGACTGTTTTGTGGTTCCTCCCGAAAAAGGAGGAGTGTGGCGTTGCCCGCAGTGACGGGCTTACGCGGCGGCGTGACGTAGCACGCCGCCACCTACTGTATAAATAAAGGGGCGTTCCCGGCCGCGAGCAGAGCGACCGGGAAGCCCGAACCGAAAGGCTGAGTCCGTGTCTCCTTTCGGGGCTGGGGCTTACGGGACCGCAGCGGGGGGCTCAGGACCGCCCCCCAACAGGTACCACAATGACAGCAGCAGCAGCTGATCTTAGGAGAGGTACGGCTGCCTGATCTCATTCAGTGCATGAAGCGAGCACAGAGAAGGGGGGGTGAAGGAATTCACGTTGGGGGCTGTGCACCGCATTTGAATAATGGCACCGAGCATTGAGTTATGTAAGCCTGAGATACGCTGCAGTGTAGCATGCAATGAAGGATTGGAATAAATGGTCTTGCACAAACGGAAAATTAACTGCAGAGCCACGGACCAGCTGGAGACGCAGAAGCTGCATAACACTGCGGTGCATAGTAGAATTGTACAACAAGCCGGGCAAATGAGCACAGCTGCATAAACAGGGCTAGTGTAACTGCAGGTTGAGAGACGGTTTGTGAAATAGCAGTAAGGGACATGTACTCATGGTGAAGAGCAAGTATTACAACAAACAAAGACGGAGAAGTCGTGGATGACCCATCCTGCAACCCATAAACTGAGGTCGCAGAGAAAGAAGTGACGGAACCCCATATAAAAAGCCACAAAGTCATCATTGACATTTGGAACGGCGCAGCAGTGGTAAGTGCATGGAAGCACGGCCCAGGTTCCTGGTAGGGGAAATACCTTTATGAAGTGGAGTGCAATGGTACCCTGCGCATAGAAGGAGCACAATAAGTGCACAACACAGGCAAATTGGCTAAACAAAAAGGTTGGCCTCTCATGGGACCGAAACAGGACACGTGAGTGGATAGAATTGCCTGTGGGATCGCTGTGACCCAGGAGTAGAGCACCTCAAGCAGAACAATGGCATGCAACATATAAACCCATAACTGGGGATTAAGACCAGTAGTTTGGATGTTAGATGCAGACAGAGGTGGAAAGGAGCTGATGTAAGACGAGGTACGACACTCCCATACCGTGCACCGCACAGTTAGTAGCCCACTGTAGGATAGGGTTGCAGGGGGAAGCCAGGCGCTATGGGACACCGTGCAAAATGATTTTGGCCATCCAAAGCGTAGAGACTACTCCTCGAATTGACATGGCCTCCAAGCTGACTAAAGTTATAGGAAAGTAGCCACCAATTGAGAAGTATGCCAAATCACCACAAACAACGGAGGTGGTTAAAAACAAGGGACAGAATACGCAGAGCGAAGTGGCCCCAACACGAAATGCCCAACAGATCCTGGAAGCGATCGAAGACTTGAAAGCCACATGGGAGGACAAGCTCGACACTGATATGGCTAAACTAAAGACCTTGTTGGAATTTAAGATAGACGCTGTAATTGTGGACCTCAATTTGCTGTGACAGGATGTGAGGGCGCTGGTAGAACGCATAAGCGAACAGGAAACAGAGGTGAAAGCTAATGCAGCCACCTGCACGGCGAATGCCAAAGAAGTTTGCATATTACAACAGCAAGTGCGCAACCTGGAGAACAGGGCGGAAGAAGCAGAAGGATGTGCGCACAGGAATAATGTATGAATTGTGGGGCTCCCAGAGGGGGAAGAAGGATCGGACCCGACCAACTATGTTGAGACCATGTTGTTACAGGAAATCAAGGGAGGAGCGCTCACCCAGGGGTCCGCAGTGGAGAGACCACACAGAGCCCTAGTTAGGAAGCCACCACCAGGAGCCCCCCCACGACCAATTATAGCCAAGATATTGAATTACAAAGACAGATAGAAGATCTTGGAGCATTTTCGAAAAGGGGGAACAATAAACAGAGCATCTGCGACTATTACGGTGTACCCAGATTACACCTTCTTGGTACATAGACAGCGACTAAATTATGGGGCAATCAAAAGGAGGCTGCGCGAAGCGGGCTACACATACATACTGCTATATCCAGCAAAACTGAAGGTGTTTCTTAAGAACAAAGCCCTATTTTTTGAGACTCCTGAGGGCGTGGTGGAGTGGTTGGATGCACAGAACTGTCCAATAGGAGCAGATGACCAGATGGAGAGCAGAACAGATAAGTGATCCTGAGGTTTCTCTGGCTGTAATGTTGTATAGGAAATTGACTTTGGGACTTGAATATAACACAACATATAACGAGATTAGCGGGAGAGGTTACACAGGGATGAGGATAGATGTTAACTGAGCAACATACTGTTAGCTTAATGCGGGAGACACATGTGCCGCTTTAGATCAGCAGCACCAAGAGACACACTATCACCCCCCCATAGGTAGGTTAGTCGGGATACTGGTAGTACGGTACCCCCCTGCTGAGCTCCGAGTATCAGTATCACCGGGAAAAGGGCTAGATGCAGGATAGCCTGAGATCCAGGGATGGAGCTGGGCGACAGTTGGGGTTGGTGGGGGAGGGAGTTGGGATGGGAGTTGGAGTAGCTCAATTAGGGGGGAGGGAGGAATGCGAGGGAGTTATACAGTTGGGGTTGGTTGGGGAAACAGGGGGTAGGGGAGTTGGGGTAATGAGGAGGAGGGGCCAGAGATCCAAGGAAGGAGCTGGCCAACAGTTTGGGGCGGGTAGGGAGGGGGGAGGAGGGGGAGTTGGGGTGTTGAAGAGGGGGGGGATATGGTATTGGGGTGGGAAGGGAGTTGGGGAGTCTGAAAGGGAGTTAAAAGAAACGAGGAAGCAAGCATATACCTATATATCACTGTGCATGGAATGGAAGATGAAAGAGGACAGGGGCGGGCTGGGATATTGATGAGATGGAGGACCTCAAGATAGCAACCTGGAATGTCAGGGGGCTTAATAGTTACTTGAAGAGGAACAAGCTTATGATGTATTTGAAGAGAAAGAGGATTGACATAGCTCTACTGCAAGAAACTCACTTGACAAAAGAAAAGCAGGAAGTGGTGGGGAGAAAATGGAGAGTGACCACCATAGGAGCTACGTATTTGGCGTATGCCAGGGGAGTAATCACATGGATAGCACTGCTTGTTCCCTTTAAGTTGGTACAGACCACCATAGTGCCTGCTGGGAGGATGGTGCTAATAAAAGTACTAGTGGAAAACAAAGAACTGAACATTATTAACACATATGCCCCGAACCAAGATACTAGCAGTTACTTCAGAACCCTGTACTGCAAGATAAGCCCATGTATAGGGGGGGCAGTCATATCAGGAGGGGACTTTAATTGCACGCTGGATCCCGGGGTTGACAGAAGAGATAAGAAATTGACGCAAACCACCCCAGCAGCTAGAGTCCTGAAGACTCTTCTGAGTGACTTTCGTCTGGCAGATGTATGGAGAACGCACCACCCAAGGGACAGACAATATTCTCACTATTTGGCCCCACAAAACCTGCACACACGGTTAGACTACATATTTGCGACACCAGAGCTGGTCGGGGAATTAGTGCAGTCAGAATATAAAGCGAGAGTTCTATGTTTATTTGTTTGTTTTATTATTTACTATTTATCTATCAGACCACTAGCCATTGATTGCGATATGGCAGTACTTTCCACCCAGTGCACGGATACCGACTTAGAGCCAAGGCCTTGAAAGATACAGGGTTTAGAGAGGATTTAAAGAAAGAAATAGTGGAATACTTCAAAAATAACACCGGGAGCATAGATTCGGCAGGCACATTATGGGAGGCATTTAAGGTGGTGGTGAGGGGGGCTGCAATATCCAAATCCAAAGGCCTACAAGGCGGAATAACGCAGAAGTTACACATGGCAGAAGAGAAACTAGAGATAGTGATGCGCAAGGAAGGACACTTACCAGAGGAGGCTGCAACCATACGACAACTGCAGCAGGAGTGTGGGGAGCATTGGGAGAGATTATGTAAGTTGAACTATAAAAGGTACGTGGAGGGTGACAAACCGGGCAGGTTGCTGGCCTGGATGTATAAGAACGAGTCACCCAGACAAGTAGTCAGATCTGTAAGGGGGGAGAACGGAAAACTGTTAGATACCCAGGAAGGGGTGAATAATTGCTTTTCAGAGTTCTACCAGCGATTGTATGCAGATGTCAATGATGGAGAGGAGATTGATGTGGTAGAAACATTACAAGACATCAACCTTCCCAAACTAGAGGTAGAAGAGAGGGAGAACTTGGGGGCCACCATCACATTAGGGGAACTGGAAGCAGTGATCAAGCTACTACCCACTAGTAAGGCTCCTGGGGTGGATGGACTCCCAAGCAAATTTTACAAAACGTACAAAGCTGAGTTGCTACCCCCGCTACTAGCAATTCTCAACGAGGCACTGGAAAGGGGGGCACTGCCAGATTCTCTAAGGGAGGCAATTATCATCCCACTTCTGAAGCCTAACAAGCCATGCACGGACTGCAGATCATATAGACCAATATCCATGCTGAACCAAGATAGAAAAATACTTACGGCAGTGCTGGTTATCAAAACTCATACACCCTGACCAAATGGGGTATGTTCCGGGCAGGAACATAACCGACAATCTCAGAAGGCTCCACCACACAGTAGGACAAACTGAAAAGGACCCCCAGGAGGTCGTTATAATTTTGCTAGATGCAGTGAAGGCCTTCGACTCTGTTAAAAGGACTTGGCTAATGGCGGCCCTAAAAGAATACAGAATGGGACCCATATACTTGAGATGGGTCCAACTGTTGTATAGTAAAGCACTAGCTAGAGTGCGGACGGGAGCGCCCATCTCAGGCCGATGGCAACTCGGCAGGGGCACCAGACAGGAGTGTCCATGGTCCCAGATGCAGTTCATTTTAGCGTTAGAGCCCCTAGCAATATACTTGAGGCATCAATACGGGGAGGTTGGGATCCGAAGAAAGGGAGGGCAACATTTGATATCAATGTACGCGGATGACATGCTGCTGAACTTGAGATACCCCGAAGAGAACCTACAATACATTCTAGAAGTAATGGGGTGTTATGCAGTGCTGTCTGGTATCACAGTAAAATTCCCCTGGGTAGGTATAAAGGGTTACCACGGGAGGAATTGCCAGTATTACAAATACAATGGGACACTAAGACCTTTAGATATCTGGGGATCGATGGCCATCACAGTGTAGAGGGCGTACATAAGCAAAACACAGAGAAGGTGGTGGCTAGCATTGAAAACAGCATGAGGTTTTGGGCTAAGCTCCCCTTGACCATGATTGGGAGAGCTGCACTGCTAAAGATGGTGGTGCTACTTAGGCTGCTACACTACTTTGCGAATATACCATATATGATTCCCAGGTGATTCTTTGCTAAAATTCAGGGTATATGCAGGGGTATCATATGGCACAATATTAGGAACAGAATAGCAATGTGGAAATTGCAAAATATGTATGACCAAGGGGGCATTACATTGCCCAACTTCAAGATGTATTACCTGGCCAGCCAGCTACAGTATGTGGCAAGGTGGTTATCGGAAGGCCCCATGTCGGAGTCTAGGCTGTTGAGAGCTGAATGTGTCCCATTTTTCCTGAAAGAATGGATGTGGTTGCCTAAATCCCAGCATGACAGAGGGACAAGAATGTTGGACTTGGGATGGAAAATATGTCAACAGGCGTGCTGGGCTTCCCCACAGATGCCGCTAGCGGCACTGAATGGAGTGGATGAGCAAATGAGGAAGATAGTCCGGAAGCACTGGGAAGTGAGTGGTATAGTAACACTGGGAGATGTATGGCAGGATGGGAAGGCAGTGAAGTTTGACACACTGGTGGAAGACACTGGATTACACCAGGGACAGTACATCACCTACATTGGACTGTTGCGGATGATAAAAGACACCTGGTCAGATATAGAGCTGGAGAACCAGCCCGACATGGCTGTGGAAAAATGTTATGACGTGTCGGAAGGGGGCCGTGAGAGGATCTATGAACTGTTGATGTCAAAGGTGGGAAAGGAGGTGGTCCAACTAAGACAAGATTGGGAAGAGGAAGCGGGGGAATCCATGAGTGATGGGCTGTGGGTGAGGGCGCAAGGATACCCAAAAAAGTGTCCAGGAATGCGAGGTTACAACAAATTCAGCTATATATCACCCACAGAGCATACATAACCCCCCAGAAGGTAGCAAGGTTTAAGAATGCAGGAACACAAACATGTCCCAAGCGTGGGAGGAGAATGCAGGACTGGTACACATGTTCTGGACATGTCTGGAAATACAGAGATTCTGGAGGAAGGTGGCACTCCGATTGACCGAGAAGGAAATTAAGTTGGATGTGTAGTCTTTGTGGGCATGTAGGATGGGGGGGGGGGGTTGCCCAGGCCGCGTAAAACTGAAACATGTGAGCAAACTCAAGGACTTGGCTTATATACTGGCGAAGTGCAGAATTGCCATGAGTTGAAAAGCAAGTAGTGGACGCAGGGTCGAAGTCTGGTGGAACGACCTCCTGAAATGGGCTGATGCGGTAACAGTGGCATGGGGGAGGCAGTTGATAGAGGGGAAGAGGGAGAAGCTGAGACACTGACAGCGTGGAGGCACCCAGTAGCTACATTGTCAGGGCCGGCTCAGACTGGCCTGGAAGAAGATGACTCCTCAGAGGAAGTAGAAGAAGGGGTGGCCCCAGAACAAAGGGGAGAAGATGATGATGTGAGGTAGGCTCGAGCTAGGGGAGGTGGGTAGCGGGTAGACAGTAGGCACACAATGAGACTATATATGATGGTAGCAATGTATAATTGTTGTTTACTGTTTGGTTTTGTTCTGTTTGCTTGTTTGTTGGAATTAATAAAAAATTACAAATCTTTAAAAAAAAAACTTTAGCACATAACCCAATGTTTCTCTGCAATATGGTTGACACCTTGCTGTGGCATTTCTTTTTTTTTGTTGTTGTTGCTAATCCGATTTGGTTGCCAAAACAATCTTTGACATAACTACAAATGCTGTGAAATTGAAACTCACAGATATTAAGTCTGTGCCAATTCAACCAATAAATATCTTGTTTAGAGGCCCAGCACATGCATGAAAGATTTGTTTGCAAATTAAGTAGCTATAAAATGCTTTCTGCCCAATGCATGCCTGTAAATTCTAAATACAGGCTAAAGGCCTTGAAATGGGCACGCCATAGGTTCACAACCTGTACATTTACATCGAGCTTGAATTTGAAAAGGCTACACCCCAAATTGGACACATTCTTGATATTTATCATGCTATGTATGTAAAATAATGTGCAGGTTTTAATAATCATATGCCCAGCGCGATGTACTGCAGCTCCTGAGTGAACCTCAAGGTTTCCTACAAACTTCAATCTTTGTGCCCCCCCCACACCCCTCGTCCCCTCACTTCGCTGACACCCCATTCATTAACTGCAGAGTGCAGACAGCCCTCCAGAGGAACGTCCCATCCTCTACATTATGTCCAGTATTCTCAAGTTCTGGGGACGCCATTGCAACATATAATCACCCCAGAGATACCCCAATGCCATTACCCAGTCCTGTAGAAATGTATCCACTTCTCCTTGTATTCTGTAGATAACCCACTCCATAGCCAGTATCCCCCATAGTTCATTTAGTCATTTAACATTCGTGGGCAGTGTTTTCTGTTTCAAATATTTCGCTATTACCAGCCACGCCGATATAAGCAGGATCATGAACGTTTTACGTTGTGGTTTCAAGGGGATTTGAAAGTCTGGGCCAAAAAGTCCACAAATCCATTATCTGGAAGTATATAGTGAAGACCCATCCACCATTTGTTGTATCTGACCAATTACGTCCTCCAAAAATCTCTTCAGTAATGGACAATGCCACCAAATGTGTCTCCAGTCGCACCTTCCAGAGCAATAGCAAGGGAGGGGACAAGGGAAAATACAATGACATTCTTACAGACCATGAACAGTAAGGATGTGAAATTAACTATCATCCTTGGCCTGCCGACATTTCAGATAGTGCAAATGCTAAAATAGGAATGGAGGGGGAGAGTGGGAAGGAAATGGAAACAGACAGGCGACTACCGTACTCGGCCTGATGACATTTCTGGTAGAGCAGGAGGAAAACAAAAGGTGAGGGAGAGGGGTGCAGAAAGGGAGGGGAGGAACAAAACAAGTGACTATCGTACTAGGCCTGACAACGTTTCAGATAGTGCTGGAGGGAGGGGGGAGACAGTAAGGGGATGGGGGAGCGACAGACGAGGTTGCTATCATACTAGGTCCAGGGACAATTCTGATAGAGTAAGTGCATAGAAGAAAGTAAGGGGAGGAGGGGAGGAGATAGGAAAAGGGAGAGGGGAGGGGAGGAGAGAACAGAGAGTAAGCAGTCAAAAAGAGTGGAGAAGCAAGAGGGGAGGGCGAATACAATTGCAGAAGTCAGTAATAACCCATGATGTTGCACCATAACACCATTCTTGTGTAATGGTGGGGTACAAGTTATGCAATCTTTCTGGTGTGTAGTGCACTGAACCATTACTTTATGCCATGCCTCCCTGATTTGGATTGATCTAGTTAGCTTTGGTATATTTACCCAAAGATTTTCCCTATGCGTTTCCTGGATTTCCTCCCCTAATGATCTTTCCCATTTTTGCACGTAGGACCGCTTGCAATCTGAGTTTAGTTCCAATAAGACCGACTACAGCTTGGAAACCAATTGCTTGTCCCCCCGTGTGCATTGCAATGAATTTCCCAAAGGGCATCAAGGCTTTCTGTGCTGCTTTTTTAATTTCCGGCTGTCTCAGACAATGTCGCAATTGGTAATATTCCATTCCGTATTTTTCTTTCAGGCCAGTTTGTAGCTTGCATTCTTCAAATGTTCTTACCTCCCCTCTAATGTCATGTCCCCCACTTTCTTGCAGCCCATTTCACATCATTGCCTAAATGAAATCTGTGTCATCCCTGGTGAAAACTGTGGGTTCCCAAATAGTGGAGAAAATGCAGAAGGGCGTGTATATAGGTGTCCTTGCCTAATCAAGTGGTCCCATATATCGCATGCCACTGATAGTATTTTGCCCGTACTGGTGTTCCGGGGTCTATCTCATTTATCTAACCATAAAAGCCCCTCTAGTTGGGGTCCCTCCCACTGCCCTATCCATCCTGGCCAGTGGTTTAGTTAAATCATTTCGAAAGCCATTCTCGTATCATCCATAGTTGGGCTGCCTCATAGTATTTAGAAACGTTTGGAAGTCCTGCCCCTATTTTGTGTTCTTCACCCGAATCTTATGCCCCGTATATTCTGATTCTGTCTAATTGTAGATAATAGAGGTTCTAAATATATTGCGTAAAGAAGCGGAGACAGGAGGCACCCCTGTCATGTCCCTCTTGTAATCTGGGCTCTATCTGATAATATGGAGTTAATAGACAACCGCCTCGAGGGCTCACATAATTTTCCTTAACCATGCAAATAAATATGGGACCCACATGGCCTTGAATAAAAAAGGTCACTCGACATGGTCAAATGCCTTTTCAGCATCAAGTGAAATCAGTGCCTCAGGGACCTGACAAACGGCAGTTTCTTCTGTTAAATGAGCTAGTTTCCTGGTGTTGTCCCACAATTGTCGCCCTTTTATGTAGCCTCACTGATCTGCACCAATGAGATCCAGAAGAAGGGGTGTTAGTCTGGCCGCTAATACTCCTGTATAGATCTTGACATCCAGGTTCAGCAGAGCGATGGGCCGATACGAGCCACAGACTGTTGGATCTTTGTTAAGTTTGCCAAATACAACCCCTTTTGCCTCCGCCATAGAGTGGGTTACTCTCCCTTTATACCCTATAGAGTTAAAAAGGCATGTGAGCTTTGGGCTCAGTTGCCTTTGAAATGGGAAGCCATCCGGTCCCGGCACTTTGTTTTTTGATAGGCTTTTGATTGCTGCCTCTAGTTCCTCCTTCGTAATATCCTCTTATAATTGGTCTCTCTCAAGGAGTGCAATTTTCTGTATCAATAGATCCCTAAAATTCTTTTTGACTGCCAGTTGTTCTGGTTTTCCAGATGGGTATAGAGCCCCATAGAACTTCATAAAGGAATTCACTATCGAAGTAGGGAAGTCTGGAGTTTGCAGGAATAGTGGTCCCCTGCAATTAGTTAGGTCGGATGATTATGTTCTGCAGCCTAATACATGCTTGGGAAACTAAACTCCGAAGTTCCCAATGATGTTATGTATTGGTGAGTGAGCAAATCTTGTTTAGCAATGGCGCTGGAAAAAGGTGGAAACCCTGTTTGCGATTGCTGCTTGAAAGAAGTCTGCAACACTTGATTCTTGTTCACGTACAGGGTTTATTAGCAATTGATTGTTTATAGTAGAGATCGAGTGCCCTGGCACAATTGTGCTTGGTGCATGTGAGAGAGCCAACACGTGTTTCAACCGAAGTCTTTGTCAAGTCAGAGGGTGAATGGTGGGTGAACCTTCTTAAGGATGTCTTGTGCCTGTCGCTTGGAGCAGTACCAGTTGTTGATGAGAGGCTAATTAGCCACTGAGCGTTTTCTGGAGGGCGAGCGGTGTTTCTACGAAGTGTATTGCGGTGAGCCGAATAGGCTAGTTCCTTTGGATAATGGGGAGCTAATACACAACCGCAATACACTTCACAGAACCACCACTCACCCTCCAGCAAACCCTCAGTGGCTAATCAGCCTCTCATCAACAACTGGTACTGCCTAAGGGCAATCAGATCCGCCACGGACAGTATTTGGAGTTCTAGGTGGATCAACACAGTTGGAGCATTTTTAGGCAAGAGCAATCATTTCTTAAAAAAAATATTCTCGACTGGGGATAACGATTTTGTATTGACAAAACCCGAGATCTTGGCAGCGTAAAGTGATGCAGGCAATGCTTGTTTGTCAAATAGTGCCAGAGCTGGTGTAGTTGCCCCACTGCTTTGGCTCGAGAAAAAAGACTGGATTGCCACGCTATATTTACTTAGGTTGACCTTGGATGTGACCAATTGGGCCACCCACCCCACTGCCTCATTGAACCTAATCCCCAGGTAGTTAAAATGCCCATCTTGGTCCAATGTAAGGCCATCGACTTCTCTCTGCACCAGGCATGACTAAGAAAAGGGGGGTCTGAAGACCATAACTTTAGTTTTAGAGCTATTGAGCTCAAGGCCAAGCTCCTTACATTTTGCCGAAAAGATGTAGAGGACCACTTTCAGCCCAACTCGGCTACTAGCGAGAACAGCTGAATCATTAGCATAAAATAACCTGGGCCATTTCATTGA
Source organism: Ambystoma mexicanum (assembly GCF_040938575.1). Classification (NCBI taxonomy): domain Eukaryota; kingdom Metazoa; phylum Chordata; class Amphibia; order Caudata; family Ambystomatidae; genus Ambystoma; species Ambystoma mexicanum. The sequence goes on from NC_090930.1 coordinate 908,926,037, forward strand.
CCCAATTTTAGGAGCATCCAAGGAACCTGCCTCCAATGCGTCCACAATTTCCTGGATGTATTGCAAGAAAATGAGTGGTGCCAGGACGCATCCCTGACAGACCCCTTTCAACACATTAAACCACTTAGTCAAGTCCCCTCCCAGGCCATGTCGCACACTGGCCTGATCATGGATATGTAATAATTGGATAGCATCAAGCAGCTATTTTGGAAATTTACGTTTTTTCAAGGATTGCCACAATACTGCTTTTGGCACAGAGTTGAACGCCATTTTAAGGCCCCAGCTTGGGCATTTCTAATAGGCCCTGTGTTATCTACCCATTTTTGTAGTTTTCCCAACAACACTTTGCTGAAAGTTGTTCTGGCGCAATTAGTTTGCGGTTGTTCTTTAGCACCGATGGCAGCATTTAATACTCTGCATGGAATTGGCACCCAAATAGCCATTTCATCGTGATAGAAATCTAGCGGAATGAGATTAAAGCCTGCTGCTTTCCCTTTTTTTGGGTACCCAGAGCCTCTTCCACCTCCTTGCGTGTTATAACCAAAACCGCCTCTCGGGGATCTCTGGCTGGGACCTCCACGCAGTGCTGGACAGCCTGCCTCCTCAAACCTGAATATAGATTTGAGAAATGCTTCCTCCAGGCCATGCCCAAAATGCAGCATTGCAGGGACTGTTCATCACCAAACTTACCAGCTTCCAAAACCACACGATATCCCCTTCTACCATCGCCTCACAGAGGGCAGCCCAGGAAGCTTTTGGCATGTGCTTTCTTTGATGCGTACAGGAGGGCTTTATGGTTTGCCCTCATTTGTTGCAGGGCCCCTTTATCCACAGGATTCGTTGATCTGGCATACAGCACTAAGTCTTTTTTCAATCTGTAACATTCAGAATTGTACACGTTTTTTTTCCCAGCCCTACATTTGGTCTTTGTTTTTATTGTGGGCATGAAGGGTACCAAGTTTTTGCCCAGGGTCTCGAACTCTGTGATTATGATGGATGCTGGGGCACTGGGATTACACATTTTGGCCAAGTTATCCACTATCACTGCATAAGACTCAAACTTTAAGCCTCTCTCGATCCAACCTGGCCACTTTATTGATTTTCTGTTGTGCCCCTCAACCATTAAATGTTGGCTTACTGCTGCCCTCCTTGCCCCCCTAGTTCCACCAATCCTGATACAACAGGAAAAGGACAGGGGTGTGTGGTCGCCCTCCATCCTATCAATAATAGACAGGTTCCGGTTGCGGGCCAATGGCTGGCCGAAATAAATATATAGTCAATACACAAGGCTCCCTTTGGACCACTAAATGTCAGGGCTGCTGGTTGGTCACCTAGCAGTCTGACATTGCATGTTCTAAGATTCAGACTAGCAATTATGCCCACTGACTTGACAGTGGCTTTATGGACTCTTTTTGGGGGGCAGATGATATTTGTGGGATCGACCATGCATGGTCCTGGTCTTCCCAAAGATTTTATTTTCTCCCTGGGGGTTCCACCTGAAAGTCCAAATCCCCTGCTACCAGTATAAACTGGCTTTTCTGAAATCAGAGGAGTGTCAAGGATGTACAGATTGTGTAGCTTCAATAGGGTCTCCAGGCCATACTTCACACTCATCCTGTTATATAAATTAAAGAGCAAGACAATCTCCCCCCCCCTCCACAGTCACAACTAACAGTTGTAGATCAGGGGAGACAGTTTTGACAGATGCCACTTCCCAGGCAAGCCTGACGTCATGCCAGATCTGAAGCCCACCCATTGGTCTACCTAAGGGCCTTTTGTTGCCAAGATTGTGGTAATCATATAACCATCGAAAGTGACTGTTCTAACGCACACGTTTCCTGGAACAAAATGACCTCATGCTTTCTGATTAAGTTGCACCAAGCTGGGTCAGTAGTCATTCGAGTTAGACCCGCTACCTTCCACAAGAGGATTTTTAGGAGTGTTGCTGACGTCTCCTCTGGGTCGCCCTCCAGTAGTCAATCCAACAGGTTCGAAATGGGGTAGAGTCATAAAACAGCGCTACATCACCTGGTGGGGCCAGCGGGGCTCCTTCTTCAGTCACCTTGCCCATTGGGTGTGCCAAACGGGTAAGGGGCTGCGAGAAGGGGCACTGCTGCCTAAAACTGGATTTGAAAAATTGCTGTGAGCGTACCAGGATTTTTAGGAGGGATGGGACAGAAGTCAATACTTAGGATGCCCTCGGCTAGATCCCATGATGCCAACTGGACTTTGATATAGTCCATGGAGGAGTTTGTCAAAGAACCCCTATCACATTTTAGGAGGTCCCCCCAAAGGCCGAGAGACTCCCCCTAATTCCCCTGACCCAATATAAGCATTTGTTTGATTTGAGTGATTCAGCATCCTCAAAGGCCCCTCTTTCCAACCTTGGGACATTGGTCAAGTAGACCTTGGGGACTCGCGTGCCTTCCGGCGCACTGGTCCTGAGGTAATGAAAGGCCTGCCCTCTACTAAACCCCAGTGGGAGAAAGTTCAGACCTGAGAGGGGGATCAAGACCTCAAATTGGAGTACTAAATGGGCAAGCCTCACTATACAACGGGAACATCCTAGGGGGGTGAACATGGGTCTCAAGCACTCGCGACCGCCACACACCCTCCTTTCTGGGGGGTGGTTTCCAGGGTTTGTTTGACTTCCCACAGCTAGGCTTCTAGCTCTGTTTCCATTGCTGCCCTTAGTTTCTGCTTTTGCGCTTGGAGAACTATTATCTCCCCCCTCATTACCGCCTTGAATGCCTGCCCGAGTGCCTTTTGTGGGACTTCCTTATTCTCATTGATTAGAAAGTAATCATCTATTTTTTTTCCCACCTGCTCCACCATCACTGTGTCAAATAATATAATATCCAGGTCCACAACCCCCTAAGTGGTCTGCACACTTTCATTACTACCATCAGCGCAGAGTGGTCTAAAATTGATATTGACCCTATCTTCACTTTCTCCACCTCCACCAGCATAGTAGCCATCAGCGTATATAGCGATCTGGCTGCTTTTTCTATATGGGTCTCTTGTAACATTATTATCTCTGCTTGACAGTGTCTCAACTGCCTTTCCACTTTTTTGCATTTAACAGGGGGGGTTCAAGCCCCTGACATTATGTGTTAAAATTGTAAGAGGCATTGTTTATCATGTATTCTCTGTTCATTGTGCTATAATTTCTAAAAGATTGGTATATCATGTCCCTTGTGTGCCGGGGTTGGCCCTCCCCACTCTCTTTTCCTCCTCCCATCTCCCAGTATCCCCCCGTTTCCCATATCCACGAACCCTTCTCTTACCCTTACCCTTCCCCCCTTCCCCTCTTCCTTGCCTTCCATTCCCACCCCCCCCTCTTACCCGGTCTGGGCCAGAGTTCCTACAAAAACCCCCAGTTACCTTCCTGGGGCTCTGGTCCTGGTGCAACCCAGGGAAATTCCCTAGTGAGGGTGAAGTACACACCCTATCTAATTCCATGATGCAGCCACTCCTTCGCTACCTCCTTGCCAGCCTATTATCCTGCTGCATTGCCCTGGTCTAGTCCAATGTCATCCTTTTTCACTGTTCTTCACCTTGTATTTATGGCAGAAGTTGAATATCTGTCGAGTGAGGCCAGACCTGATCTGATCTCAAATCTCCTCTGCCAGCGTGGCTCCCCCTGGTTTACTAGGTGGGCCTCTCAGATTTCCATCTTTATTACCCCACCTGCCACTACCATTCCAAGGAATGACTGCGTTAGGAGGCGAGGATCCAGCTGGTTGCCCCCGCCGACTTCCTTCTTCTTCTAGATTCAATATAGATAACCCCTCTTCACACGTCATGGCCCATTGTTGTCTACCGTCGCAGGTGAAGTGGAGCCCAAACAGGAATATCCATTTGTAAGGGATATGTTTGGCAATTAATTCTTTGGTCACAGGGCTCATTGACCTCCTATTGTGTAATGTAGGCAGCACCAGATCTGGGAAGAGTTGGATTTAGGCAACCTTAACAGTTATATTTGGTTGTGCCCTCATTGCACAAAGTATGCCCTATTTCATTGCAAACAATGAGAGGGCTAACATCACATCTCTCTGCTTCATCTATGAGCCCGGTCTCTTGTGGCCCACCCTCTGCACACGATCAATCCCTGCATTTCTGTTATAAGGCTCCCAAAGCACTGCTCGATCGTATTCTTCAGGTCTGTGCCCATAATTGTTTCATTAAGACCTTTCACCCGTATGTTAGATCTACGGGATCAGTTTTTCCAAATCCTCTGTTTGTACTTAAAGGTTGTGTGTGGCCCTGGCTATCTGTTCAAGGAGCTCACTATTCTGTCCACCTTCCTCTGTAATCCCTGGTAGTCCTCGTTCTACAACATCCACTCTGTTTCCTGTGTCATTGATCTCCTTCGTTACTTCTGGGAGCGTCATAGGTTTTCTTTCATTTTCTAGAACTGCACTTGGAAGGTATTCACCATTCTGTCATCCATGCCCTTAAGACAATCCTGAAGATATTCCTTGTTCAGGGTCCTTTTGTGAGTCTAAAGTTCCTTATCTCCCTTCCCCTGCTAAGTCTCCATGTCCCCAATCAGGCCTTCTTCAATCCGCCCTGTGAATCAGGATTATTTGAGCTTGGCTGGGGTATTTTTCCTCTTGGGTCCTGGCATCTGGAGGGTTCACTCTTTAACCTCTTGACCTTTATAGAGTCTCACAGTCTGTTCAGATGTTCTGATTCTATCACCCTCTCTCAGCGAGGAGCTGTGTACCTTAACAGTGTGTGTTGCTCGTAGCTACTCATTGCCCTTGCAGTTTCCCATCAATCTGTTCGCTCTTTGATCTTTTTATTGCTCAATGAGGGGGTATTACCCAATTATCAAGTAGACTTGATTTGCTTCTTCTCTTCTCTTCAACCCCCTAGCCACTAGTCACTTCCCGCCTCAGGCCTCCCTCCCCTCCAGTAAGCAGTTTTGAGTTCTCTTTAGTGATTAATTATCCTGCTCCAAACCCGCTAATGGAGGGGCAGGATGGAGCGCAGCGGGTGCCTCCACCAGCCCATTTGATTTGTGCAATGTCCGTTTGTCACCCTTTGTATTTGGAGTTCCTCACCCAGCTATGTCCTCTGCAACTATGTTGTTTGGGAGGGCTTCAGTTTGTTCACCCACCGTGGGGAGGTCAGGGGCAGTCACAGACCTTGATCTATCCCAACTTTGGCATTCTCCACTGGCATAGCATTTTTCCATCAGTTCCAGAGCTTAGTCAGGGCAGGGTCCCACTATCCATTCCTTATCCTGATCAGATGCACTGTCCTTTTCCCGTGCTTCGGCAGCTGCTTAGACTGCACTCGGAAGGGATGGCTTCCTCCTTCCCAGACCTCCGGGCCACTGTTCATCAAGTTCTCACAGACCTAACTTGCGCACCTGCAGTATGCTGGTTTCAGCCGCTCCCAGGGTGCTCCTGGAGTTCACCGCCTGATAATATTAATCTGCCCCTCCTCCATTCCAGCGGATAGTCTCCCCCTTGGCGTAGGCGACATCTCATCCCGCTTCTGGCATTCGTCCCTCCTCTGGCAGAGGCTTCTCCCCCTTAAGTCACACTCAACCTGTTCCTTAATGGACATTGTGACCTATACACCACTGTAGCAGATGCAGTGAATTGACCAGCTGCTGCTGCAGCTGCTCCTGGGCAGTTTTGGAGCCAATAGCAGGATTTACATCTGCTTACTTGTCAGCACTAAGGCCAGCTTCTGTCTGCCTGTCTGGAGAACAGGATAACACATTCTCACACCATGGAACTCATCTTGTTATCAGCTGTATATGTTAATTTGATACTTTTGCACATGTAAAATGTGTATTGTATTACATATCTTCCTAGAGCAACTTCTGTGTGCGTAATGAATGATGATACTGGGTTCTACTCCCAAACCAGTATATAAACAAGAACAAATTGTGGCTGCTACAATTATTGCCTGCAGCTTCTGTGCAGGCAATAAGACTCATGGTGATTCACAACAAATAGCCTTGACCTTGCTTCTGGGAAATCTATTGACCAAATTACTGCAATTGCACCTGGAACATTAAAAATGCCAAGCAGTAGTTGAAGTGAAGCCCCTTCAGTAAATATGAATTCTATCTCCACATTTACACCTATGAAGTATGCAAAGTTGGAGGATGGGAAATTAGACAATATGGAAACAAATAGTAATGAATGTTCTCTTTTCTTACGAATCATCCTGCTTCATTCTGGCCTGGCTACACATGAAACTCTCTCACTCATTTGCATTAGCTATTCTTTATACCGTGCCCCGAACCCTGAGGTAACTGGGCGCCGGAGACTTAGAGCATGTTACAACATATCATAGTCATACAAAAGTTAAGAATAAGTGCACATGACCGGGATACATAGTGGTCAAGGGGAGAGCAAGGTCAAGAATGCTGTAGTGGGACATAAAGTTAGTAAGTCAGACAACAGTGGTATTGTTGGCAAGCCAGGCCTTGGTTTTTGCCCTGAAGATCCAAAAAGAGGGTTCTGCTCTGAGATTCACAGGAATAGTGTTCCACTGTTTGGCAGCTAGTACCGGGAAGCTGGAGCCTCCTGCTTTTTTTAGGGAGAATTTAGGAATGGATAGAGTGAGAGTACGGGGTTTTGGGTAGTCTGGCTGAGATTTGTTTGTTGAACATGTCTGCCAGGTACTTGGGGTGTTGTTGGAGAGGCATTTGTGGACGATGACTAGAGATCTAAGGTATATTCTATCTCATACCGGGAGACAATGAAAGTCTTGTCTAGAGCTGGAAATGTGAGAGTGCCGTGAAATACTCAGGACGGCTCTGAGGGCATTATTCTGTAGCACTCACAACTTATTCAGGTTGCGTTCTGATGTGCCAAGGAAGAGCACGTTGCAATAATCCATTTTTTAGAGTACTAGCGCTCTGGCTAGGGTAATGCAACTGGATGGTGAGAGGAAAACTTTGCAGGTATTAATGAGCTTATTTGTGTAAACTGTGGAGGAGGCTGTGGCATTTTTTTTTTTTTTTGAGCGAGAGTGTGGAATCCAAGTATACCCCTAGGGTTTTGATTTCTTTGGCTACTGTGATTAAGTTACCATCTATATTGATAGAGGTGTAACGAGTGTCCAGTTTGTTTAGCCGTGTTTGGGAGCCGATGAGAAGGAGCTCAGTGTTCTCGTCGTTGAGGCATAGGCCATGTTCTGCCATCCAAGCTTGGATCTCCAGGTAGAGGTTGTTACTCCGTATGGAATCCTCTTTATAGCAGCCTGTTAGGGTGATGAGAACCTGGGTATCGTCAGCATAGTTTGTGTATGTGACTCCCAGATTATCTAGGTGGTCGAACAATAGCTTAGTGAAGATATTGTGTAAGGTCGGCGAGATGCAGGAGCCTTGAGGGATGCTACAGAGTATGTGGAAGGGTTGGGCTGAAGCACCAGATGAGAAGACTCTGGTGGTTTGGTTGATGAGGAAGGATTGCACCCAAGTGGTCGCTTGACTGAAGAATGCAACTGACCTCGTCAGATATTCTGTGAGGATCTGGTGGTCAACGAGGTCAAAAGCTGCCGAAAGGTCGAGCATCAGGAGGATGGCGAGCTTGCCTTTGTCCTTTGCCTTGTCCATCTGGATTTTTAAGTCCAGAAGTGCTGTCTCCGTACCATGCCTTGGCATGAAGCCCGATTGTCTGAGGCCCAAAAGGTTGTTATCTTCCAAATGCTTTTGGATTTGCAGGTAGGCCACCATGTCTAGCATTTTAAGGATTTAGGGGACTGTTGTGATTGGCCTATAATTGGTGGGGTTGTTGGGGTCTAGATTAGTTTTTTTTAGGAGGGGCATGACCCACGCCTCCTTAAGGCTGCTGGGGACTGAGCTAGTTTTGAAAGAGGCGTTAATGAGGGCTGTTATGAAGGAGGCAAAATCGTTGGCGCCTTCCTGGATGAAGGAGGCTGGGCAGGAGTCCCCTTGGCACCTGGATGGCTTGAGGCCTTTGATGATACTTTCTACTTCTGTCGTAGTGACAGGAGTGAAAGAGAATGGAGGGCAGGTTGGGGTTTTAGGTGAGGATGATGGTGGGGAGTTTGCCTTTTTGGCTAGGTTGGTCTTTTTCAGTTCAATTATATATTGTAGCATGGTGATCTTGTCTGCTAGAGCTTTCTGAATTCTCTCACACCAGTCTGCACCTTTCACACAGGTTTCTGAAGGTGTGGAGGGGGACTCGAGTTCCCTGAGGATAGTGAAGAGCTCTTTTCTTCTTGATTTAGCGTTGGTAATTCTAATGTCATAGGTCTCTTTCTTGGTGCTGAGGATGGAGGTTTTGGCTGCTGCCTTAAATAGTGCTTTGTTGGCTGGATTGGACAATGGTTTGGTATACCTTTTTTAACCTTTTCATTGAATGATTCAGTTTTAAAACACATTTGTTCACGCATATTAATATTTCATAACAAAACCAGCACAAAGACATGAAAGAAAACAAACAAAATAAATAAAATAAATTTAAAAAAGACAATGCACAAAACAAAAAACAAAATTTTAACTTCTAGTTACATCCTACTGGTTTACTTGGATAATTGGGAAGGCTTCCCAATTATCTGTTTCTTTCTATTACAAAAAATAAAACATGAAATTTAGAGTTACAGTTATGCCCCTCTCATACTATTAAAAAGCTCTTTCTGCTGTGTGTTTGTTCTAGACGCATGAAAAAAGCACGTGTAGTTATGTCTTTCTCATATAATTAAACCACTTTTTTACTGTATAATGTTCTGAATGCGTATACCACTTTGCAGGTTTTAATTGATTGCAATGATGTTGCCATTCGTTTCCGCCAGCACAGTCACACATTTATGTGTAATCATATTGCTTCAACAATGCACACCGTGTGAACAAGCAGAGCAAGCATGCAGATGCTTATCTGCACCTGCATTCCTTTGTGTGCATCATGCAAATTTTGCTCGGAAACCTATTGTCTATATTTGTGAGATTACAGTGCTTCTGTACCTACAGACTATCTGTGTGAATATGGCATTATGTATTGTTTTGCATCCCTTCTACTATATATACTAATGCAGTTAAAATAGTAAAATACAGTGAATTTGTTTCTTATACATTGGCATACCGATACATGTGGCTACATCAAGCAGGCAGGTGTTTTTACATTTGGATTACAGTTGAGAAAAACATGCATTCAATGAAAAGAAATGTCAATATTGCAAGCTAAATGCAAGCTGAGTTTTGGACAATGGATGAAGAGAATTTCAAATGTGTTCTCATGCAGACATTGTGCTGGGGAGTGCATGTGGTGAAATATGTGTTTTCAGACCCCCGGCTGCAATTCTATTGCAAGACTGGAGACAAGCATTATGCTTCAACTTCATTTATTACTACTCTTCAGCAGTTTCAACAACTATAACCAAACAACAACATTTCAACATTTAAATGTCCCAAGTGACTTTTCAACTTTCGAACTACATATCCCATTGTCTCTGTAGTCCTTCATACTCCAGCTCAGCTAATACCACTTCCTGTCCCTGAGATCCTCCTCTTCTTTTACTGCTTTTCAAGCAGATAAGTAACGTTTTCTTACTCTCCATGATTATCAAAGAAATAGTATATCATTAAAGGGATTAACTTAATAGAAAGCTTAGAGAATGTACGCGTAGTTTTACAGCGCTTGAGCCTAGATTATACTGTATGAATAGAACATAACGTGTTTCAGGTCAGGCGTGTACAGTGTACAGTGTACAGTGTACGCCTTTGTGCGTACTTGGAATCTCATCGTGCCACCTAGCACGTTCATTGTATTTAGTGCGGACTGAGGAGACACCTAGGCGTTCGGTTGGATTTGCTGCCGTGTTGCGTAGAGTATTCTGTCTGGATTATCAGGCAGAAGAGCTCCCAGCGAGGACACAGGAAATCCCTTGCAAGCCCCCACCCTTGAGGGGGCAGAGTAAGGTGCGCGAGAGCGTCAAGCCCCTCCCTTGCAGAGGCAGAGTCAGCACCAGAGAGCGAGCATTACACTCACAAGCAGAGCATTATAGAAGGCTCCTGCTCCCACCCTCGTGTGGGCGGAGACAGCCGCATTCACTGCATCCGAGCCGCGTCGCATTTCATCTGCGACCGGATGGGGACACAGGAGTTTCAGGCAGCGCTGTACATTCTGATAATTACAGAGCGCGGAGCAGAACGGAGACGATAAGAATCTCCACAAAGCAATAAAGCATCAACAGCCTCACAAAGAGGATAAGAAGGGCACTACTAAAGCAGAGAGCCATTCCCTTCCAACAAACAGACTGTGACAGAGCAGCAGAAGGAAAGGGAGACCATAAGCTACCACAGGCAGAAGTTATTTAAAGTCTGGTGCAGCCACTAAAAAATAAATAAAATAAAAATAATAAGACTATATCAGACATCTACTAGGAAGTGGGCAGAAAGGAATACTGATATCAGGTATTTAAGGCACACAGCACACCCTGACCATGTCGGAATTTGAATGGAGCGAGGAGGAGCAGTCGCTTGACTTGGCCGCCAACTTCAAGGAGGTGCTGGGGAATTCCCTAGTAGATGCAGTGGCTTTAGGGGTCAGACCCCTTCAAGAAAGGCTGGAGACTTTAGAGGCAATGCTCCACCAGCCTAAAGAGAGCACCACGAGGACAAACAGCTTGCCCATTGAACCCTCTGAATCAGGGTCTAAGGGGAGTATTCAGGCCCGCAAGAGAAAAGCCTCTGCAGACCCCGAGGGCCCTATGGAAGGGGCTAAAGACAAGGCCCCGGAGGTCACCGACACCTTCGCAAAGCTGAAAGAGACATATTTGCAGCATCTGGCAGTGCCGGACCTCACGACCCCCACTCCTGGGGAAGACAATGAAGGAGGTGAAGACCTAGGCTTGGAAGAGGAGCCACCAGAAGAGGATACCTCCCCTAGGGAGTCGTAAGAGACAGGAGAAGAAGATTGGGTGAAGCCCAGCGGGGGAAAGAGAACCCGTAAGGAAAAGCACCTGGAGGAGGAGCAAGATGATATGTTTGATCCGGACAGCATTCGCAACCCGAGATCTTCCGACTGGCAGCCGTCTCCAAGGGGATCACAATATATGACAGCCAGGCTGCGAAAAGCGCTGGACAAGGAGGTTATACAACACCTCAGAGCTGAATGCCCTCGCCCAGACCTGCCAGGAAAGGTGGCAGAAGCACCCAAACTTGACCCGAAGATGCTGAAATTTGTCTCCAAGACTAGCAAGGACCCCCGGAAAGGCATAGACAGGTCATGGAAGAGCTGCTAGGAGAAGGTCCTGGATCTAGCTGGCCCTCTCGCAAAAATCATGGACTTGGCTGAAAGAGCGAGAGACACGGGGGAAGAAGTAGACCCGGATGCTCTAGCAGGTGTGGCCCAAAGAGCCGTTTGCCTTTTGGGAACAGCTAATTGCGTGATTGCATGGGAGAGAAGGAGAGGGCTACTGCTGAATATAGACGCTAAACTTAGCGATCTAGCATCTTACAAAGCGGGAGAAGCTGCTCCGGGCCTCCTGTTCGGAGAGACTTTCGGCAAGGAAATGGGCCGCTTTGTGGGCACATACACTTCATTGGAGAAGTTTTTGCCGGGACTGGTCGTTACAGGGGTCGCTCGACCGGTCGCCAGCAAGGAGGAAGGAGACCCCCTAATCAGAGGGCCCAATACTGGGAGAACAGGCAGCAGGAAACGTTCTTCCCAGCCATAGGTCGTAACACCAGAGGGCGCAGAAGTAGAGGTTTCAGACGGGGGCAAGGATTTACACCAGGTAAGGGTGATAACCTACCCTCCAGTGGGAGGGAGAACAAGTATGTTCTGGCAAAACTGGCGCACGCTTTCCAGCGATGCTTGGATTTTGCAAACCGTCAGAGGTCTACAGATAGAATTTGTGCAGACGCCAGTGCAGAGGAGAATGCCCCAGCACTCGCGCCTAGCGATAGCAGAGCAGAAATCCCTGAATTCCAAGTTAGAGCTGCTAGCGAAGAAAGGAGCCATAGAGAGATGCCCAGTCGCACCGAGCTTTATAAGCAACACGTTTCTCGTTCACAGGAAGGAGAAGGTACGTCCAGTTATAAACTTGAAAGAGCTGAACGGATGGATAGTATACCATAATTTCAAGATGGAAGGGATGCATCAACTCAGAGACTCCCTGAGAGGGGGAGACTGGCAGACCAGGCTAGACTTGAAGGACGCCTACCTGACAATCCCTGTACAGAGGCAGTTCAGGACCTTCTTAGCTTTTCACTGGAAGAAACAGCTCTGGCAATTCAAAGACAATGGCCCTCATTCCGAGTTAGGACTACACCATGGAGTAAATAGCTCCATGGTTAGCAACCATGGAGCTATTTACTCCATGGAATACCGGCATGATGAATGGAGTAATTTCCGGTCCATTCCAAGGTTGGATGGACCGGTAATTCCCCATTCACCATAGCCCTTCCCCATCCCCATTTCTGCCCCCATAGGGCTCAATGGGAATGGGGAAGGAGGTAATTACGGCACCGTAAATTACGGTGCCGTAATTTACTCCAAGGTCACTTTGCGGGTCCCGTAATTTACTCCTGCTAAAAGCAGGAGGTAAAGAGGGACCCGCAAAGGGAACTCAGAATACGGAGGTAAGGGATTACCGCCATCGGTGCCCTTACAGGCGCCGGTAATCCCTTACCTCCAACCTCGGAATGACCCCCAATGCCATTCGGGCTTGCGTCAGCTCCTTGGGCTTTCACCAAATTGATGAAACCCGTAGCAGCAGCCATTCGAGAGAAAGGCATAAGATTGATAATATACCTGGACGACCTCCTGCTTTTAGCAGAGGATCCAGAAACGTTGAAATACCAGACGAAGTGGGTCCTGGATCCGTTACAATCCCTAGGCTTCTTAGTGAACATAGAGAAATCGGATACCAAGCCAGCTCAAAGAATAGATTTCCTCGGCTTCGTGGTAGACACAAGGAAAGCCACACTGGAGCTTCCGGCGAGGAAGATCCAAGACATAAAAAGGGAGATCAGGATGTTTCTGAGGAAGAGAGTGATCTCTCTGAGAGTCCTAGCAAGAATAGTGGGCCTTCTAGCAGCGTCCATACAGGCCATTTTTCCAGGTCCTTTACACTATCGAGCATCACAAAGGTTGAAGATAAAACATCTGCAGCAAGGACTGAGATATCATCAGGCCATACCATTAGATCAGGAGTCAGTGGTGTAACTGGAATGGTGGTTGCAGAATATGGATGCCTGGAATGGTCGTGCCATATTCGGGGATCGCCCAGACCTGATCATAGAGTCAGACGCCAGTCGTTTAGGCTGGGGAGCTCGATGCGGAGAATTACAAACAGGTGGGAAATGGAGCGAAGAGGAGCTGAAATTGCACATAAACTGCCTGGAGCTTTTGGCAGGCTCCTTCGCGATAACGACTTTCACAAGAGACAAAGTGAAGTCGTGCGTCCTGCTGAAGATGGAAAACATCTCGGCAGTTTGTTACATAAGCCACCTAGGCGGAACAAGATCCTGAATGGTAGCAGCGCTAGCAAAGGATTTTTGCATTATTGCCTGCAGACAGGGACGTCAGTGACAGCGGAATATCTGCCCGGAGAACTGAACGTAGTAGCAGATTGGAATTCCCAGTACCTCACAGACTCCAGCGACTGGAAGTAGGATCCGGCAGTGTTCCATAGGCTGGAGCTGAGGTGGGGCCCGATCCATCTGGATCTTTTTGCGTCACATCTCAACGTGCAGACGCCCAGTTACTTCAGCTGGAGGTTAGACCCAGTTGCCAGCGGTACAGACGCATTTCTCCAGGACTGGACAACAGGGATCCATTACGCATTTCCACCGTTCATGATGCTGAGCAAAGTGCTAGCGAAATGTCGGAGGGAGAAAGCAGAGCTAGTGTTAGTAGCACCCTTGTGGAAGTCACAAGTATGGTTCCCGACGCTGAGAGTCCTCCCGAAGAAAAGCCACTGCTCACGGACCCAGCTGGGCAGTGTCATCATCTGAGAGTGAAGGAGACACCCCCGCTCGTCGCGTGCAGGATATCAGGAAGCGTTGGGAACTGCCAGGCATTTCGAGACAAGCTGCAAGTCTCTTTGAATAATCCTGGGCTCCATCGACTAGAAGGAGCTAAAACGCGGCTTGGGCCAAGTGGACTAGTTGGTGCAGAAGGCGAGATATTCATCCCTTTCAGTACCTGTAGTAGCGATTCTGAATTTCCTAGCACAGATTTTGCATGACGGGAAAGCATTCCACACCATAGGAGTGTACAGATCAACGATCTCTGCGGGACATTTACCAATTGAAGGAGTCCCGGCAGGTGAACACTCAGCGGTTTGCAGGCTCATTAGAGGAGCTAGATTCAAAGCACCGCCAGAGCCTAAATACAAGGTTCTTTGGGACGTGTCAATGGTGCTGCAATTATTAGAGAGTTGGCCAGCAAACAGATATCTATCTCTCAAGCAGCTGTCAGGCAAACTAGCAATGCTGCTATGTCTCATATCATGTAAAAGAGTATCAGATATCAAAGCGCTAGAGGTTAATAGGACGAGATTCGGGCCGGAAGGAGTGACCTTTGTAATAGTACAAAGAACCAAGACAGGCACTTCCACAATGCACTAACCGTATTTTCGGAATAACACTAAATGGTGTGTTGCTAGTTGCATTAAGGAGTATGAGGCTAGAACAGCAGAGAACAGAGCAGCAAGTACGAAGCAATTGCTAATAGCGCGTAGGAAGCCCTCCCATGCTATAAAGACGGCTACCATCGCGAGATAGGTCAGGGAAATAATGCAAGCAACGGGGATTGATCTGCAGAAATATGGAGCACATTCCGTAAGAGGAGCAATGGCGTCCAAAGTATATGCAGCGGGGGTACCCTTACAGGATATTATGGCAGCAGCAGACTGGGCGAATGACCGTACCTTTAGAGAATTCTACTTTAAGCCTGCTGAGAGTATAGCAGTGTCTGTGTTGGGACAGCTTTAAACAAGCATAAGGCTTGCCTCCAGTCGTGCAATAGAATAAAAATTACCCCTGCTAACTGCGCAGGGAGTATTAATTCTATTAAAGACTAGGAGGCGAGTATTAGATCCCACCCAATGTTTGTTGCTCATATATGCTGTATGTATATATATTGTTATGATGATATGATAACAAACGCAGACACCACCCTGACATTGCTATTTGTTTCTCGTAGGGAAAGAATAGAAGAATAGTTGAGCAAGGTGTCTGCTAAGGAACAGGCGTCAGCGCAGTGGAAGAGTTAGCGCCCAGTTGGTGCAGAAGAAGTCTTCGCTCAGTTGGCAAGACGAAAAGGTAATGGTTAAAATACATTGAGAGTGTAAAAGAGAGGAGGAGCTCAGGGACAGGAAGTGGTCATAGCTGAGCTGGAGTATGAAGGACTACAGAGACTATGGGATATGTAGTTTGAAAGTCACTTGGGACATTTAAATGTTGAAATGTTGTTGTTTGGTTATAGTTGTTGAAACTGCTGAAGAGTAGTAATAAATGAAGTTGAAGCATAATACTCGCCTCTTAGTCTTTAATAGAATTAATACTCCCTGCGCAGTTAACAGGGGTAATTTTTATTGAAACACACATAGTTTTACGCGAGTGCTTCTATTCTCCCAAAAGGATGTGGAAATGTAAAACCTCCATTTGCATTCATTGCAAATGCACTGATACTTGAACACACATGCAATCACTGATCCAGTGTCTCCTGACCCACAGAGAATCAGTAATCTATTGCATTTGATCGTTTCTGTAACATTCCTGATCGTGAAATGAATGGAATAGATAGTGCCAGAATCCAGCCATCCTTTCAATTCTCAATTCACAAGTCCCTCTCATGAATTTAGGACTTACAATATCACATCTACAGGAACAGAGATTCAAGGGCAAGCAGCCCCTTCATCTCTCTCCCCGCCATATTTTTGTTTGTGGTCCTCACATAGGGATCATTACACCAAATAAGAAAAATAGAGAACAGTGATATAAACATTTAAAGAGCAAGCGTATGCACCCCTTAATTCGCATCAACATATAACGTGCTGCAGCCAAAAGAATCCATGAAAATGACACGAAATCAGGTCAGGGACTTCAAGTCATGGAGAAAAATGATAACACACAATTAAAGAACACTTTGTTGATGCAACGATATGATATCTAAATAATGTGATCTCAGCTGTCAAGACTGTTTTGCGTTTTTTGTGCAAAATTTCAGTGTACACGGAAACACACAAATCTTCAACATATATATCCCATTTTATCCATTGTATCCATGTACATAGCACAGCATAATTGTATAGGTGATTTGAGCATGACATGTTTAAAACATAACTTGTCTCACAGAGATATTCACAATGCTATATGTAGCTTTACCTTGGTTCCTGTCGTTGGTACAAGTCCCACAGCTCCCATGTATGTGCTTCCAATTGTCTTGATCTTTTCAATGTCCCTATAACATTCCTTGTCCAGAAGCTTTGTTTAAAACATAAAACTGGTAAACATTATATAACTATGATATGTCTCCTAAAAGGCTTCTAAATAGTTAGTATTTACATTAGCAAGCAAAGCATAAACACTGCAAGAATGAAACTATTCAAGAATTTAGCAAAAGAAAACATTTGATTTAAAAAAGTAAAACATCTTAGCTAAACATATAATGGAATTAGCAACAAATTATATATAATGTAGAATCATAATGTAAGTCAATGACGATTATACTGTTAGTGATACATCTGGGCACAGTACTTAACATGAAGGTTTTTTCCCCTTGATTATACCATTGTAATTATAGGATTTATAGGCAAATAAAATGCTTGCAAATATTAGCTTTGAGTTCATTTTTTAAGGACAATACATACACACTGAACACATTGTCAGCAGGTTTAAAGTTGGTTTGGATGGCAGGATTGTTGGTTGAAAGCATTGATTTTTCTGAGAGCTCTAATCTTTATATTAAGAAGTTATTGTTGATTTATGAGTGTTTAACATAGCATTATTTAAAAAAACAAAACATGTTGTTAGATGTTTAGAACATGCCAAAAGTACTCATTGCTAAGATTACAAATGTTTAACATGTTTGCAAAGATCATAATATACTTTACAATTGTATGTGACATTGTAACAAACTACTCCAACCTACTTAAATTTTAACTTTGCTATGTTTAAAAATATAAACTGCTTTTCAGTAATTCCAAGCTTTAGAACAATCTTACAATACATTTCAATAACTTCAATAAAAAAAAAAACTATGAATACATTTGAAATTGTTACATTTACATTGTGCATCAAAGAACTTAAAAGGTACTACCATGTGTTATAAATCATACAAATGCATGTAAAACAATTGTCAAATTTGTTCTAGTATTTTCAAAAACTACAAATGTCTTTTCTGCTGATGTCTAATCAAGTGAACGATAAAACCATTTTACAATTATTCTGAACTACCTTAAATGTACTGTAATAAGTACACATTTTAAATATTATTTTAAAATAACGATAATTTATTAAGAACGATAAAATCACTTTCAAATATTTAAATAGATGTACTGTTTTTCTAAAAAAAGTAAAATGTTAGCTCAATAACAAGGACACCTGTCTTATAAATTGCAAATATGTTCCAAGGTAATGTCAAAGTCTTTAAAATAATAAAATAAAAGAGCTAATTCCCTAAAAATTTCAACTTTTTAAAAAAATCCCTTAAACATTTTAAACTAATTTGCCCCTGTTAACATGGGCTGAGTACGAAGTTAGGTTTATGCAATATTTCATAATTTATCCTACTTTTGTTCTCAACAAACCCTGAAATTTGGTGAAAGGTTTTCTGAAAATATTGCTTTGAATTTTCCAATGAAGAACTGATAATTTGCCAAGGATATTGTGTTCAAAATGAATACATTACTTTCAGAGGACAGATTAGGGCACACCAATTATGGAATTCCCTATAACATGCATGCCACTTTGGAATTTATTGGAATCAAGTTCTGATAGACTGCTTACTTACTAAACTGATATATGGAGTTGGAGTTGCTAACAGTGAAACTCAGACAGACTAAGTGACGGGTAGAATAACAAACGTGTAGAATAGACCTAGGCATATACAGTCTGATATCTGAAATCTGAACAGCTGCATACAAAATAGCAGCTTGATTTGATTTCTTCCAAGTAAGGTATTTGCATAAAAATAACATGTTGGTATAGAGTCTGCAAAGCATTACTCTATCTTTTATTAAAATGTGACCGAATGGTTTTAAAGCTGTTGTGCTATAAGACACACTGCTGTCCAAACTAACATAACCTCACAGACAAGCTGCTGACATAAGCAACACATTGTAAATATACAGTAAGAGGAGTGAGAATCGCAGATTTAAAATGCTCACAATGTACATGTGATAACCTGAGTCACTGCTCTACCCCTTTTAAATCTTGTTAGAAACCCAGCAGTGGACAGACTCAATAGGAAATGTATTAGTTTTGTTACTTTTAATGCCATGACATGAATGGTACTATGACACATTGTTATTGGAGGTAGCCTGTCAATAAGATGGATGGAGGTGTATTAGGACAATGAAAAAATTAATCAACATGAAAGTATATTGTAGTCCTCAGTCCTTTGGTCATACTCTTATTCCCATCTGGTTATGCAAAACTTCATGCAACAATCAAAACTGGAAGATGTGCCAGCATATATGAGGGTAGGATTCATGAATATTTTGTTTGATTTGCTGGCAAAAAAGATGAGTATCTAGTGAGCAGTGTTTGCAAATTTCTAGATGTTTATTTAATGCAGATTCCAGATTTATGAGAAGAATACATGCTTCAGGAAACCTATGGATTCCATGCTCAGACAAAGGCCCTCATTACGACCCTGGCGGAATACGAAAAACGATGGCGGAAATGTAATACCGCCATCGAATACCGCCCGTTGCGATCATGACCCGTCACCGTAAAGTACGATGCCATTAGCGACACCGTAGCGAACGCCAACGCTAACTGCACCAAGTACGCGCACGCGCGCCCTGCAAAACCGCAATATCCGCCATGGCGCAACGGTACGCGAATGCTGACCCCAGCGGACATTCACCTAACGCCATCAAGCATGGCGGAAAGTACCATTCCGCCATGGCGAGAACTACGGCATCGCGAACCAACCGTAATGGCCCTACTGAGTGCCTGTACTCCACTCCCTGGCCACATTGCACAACTCCTCGTAGGCGCAATGCAGTCACACCATGCAACCAGCGAAATGTACAAGTCACCCATGCATGCCAACGAACAAATGCATGCAGGGGCCCCAAGTGCCCTGTGAGTGGCCATCCACAATTGGCAACACACCATTGCCGTACTGATGCAGCACAGGCATCTGAAGGTGCAAGTACACCAAAACGAACAGAAAATTCCATGACACAAAACAACAACAGTCCCCCATCGCTTGCCACCAGTGCAAATCAACATCCAAAGCAGTAACCTGAGGGAGACTGCACCAGCCCTGTACACATGCCAGTAGTCAAACCAACCATCAGCATAAGGACGTACCACACAACTGTACCCAGAAGCCGGAACCCAATGCAGAACACCTCACAATACATCACGCCACAAATCGGAATATGCCACATTACTAGCAAAGAATAACGCTACACGGTAAATATCTGAATATAAATTTAATGCACATCAAAATCACCAAGCCCATACAGCCATTAGAACATAAAATCACAAATGATCAGCATTACTGTGGGCTGCATCCGCAATAAATGACCAGCTTCCCCATGTGTGACGCCCTGTACCTTCATGGCACACAGGGGCTACATCAACGTCCAAAAAGGCAACATGGAAGCGCCTATGACCGCAGGGCCGTCCCATGAAGTAGGCACTAGTCCAGCTGGAAGCTAGGTATGCTGCACCTAGCCACTAGTACTGCGTAAGGGCATGTGGGCCATTGGCGATCGTCCCATAAGATCGTAATGGTGCTCCACTGATTAACTCGAAGCTGCAGGTGTCGACTGTAGAAGCCATCTGCAGGAGTGGCGTACAAATGGCAGCGGCAGAAGGGGAGGAGATACCTGTCACCCAAAAGAAAAAAATGATAGTATGGGCATCCGAACTCCATATGCATTACTCACTTCATTCAACACACCAAACCTACAACCATATGCATGCTAGCCCACTCATAAGGATCAATTGCACCCAAAAATCACTTGCGAATCATTACGACACAAATCGAGGTGAATACACTATTCCAAACGAGTGTCTGTGTGCATGCGCCTGTCAGAACAGGATCCATCAGATGGGATCATCAACGTGCATAGACACAAGTGATTGAAGGCGCGTCGAGACAGGGAGGGTTCAACAAGGGCAGACAGACGATGGTCCCACTATGGCAGCCTTGCATCACATAGCCCAGGGGAAGGGGACAGATTCCAAATAGCCATGTACATGGCAGACTCCCAATTAAATCATCTTTCCATGCATCCATTCATCATTCCCTCATCCCGTAATGAAAACGCCTGAATATTCACTCACATAACATTCGAAATTTCCATAGAGTCTGTGCGTAATGCAGCCTTCAAAATCCACTGTGCTCCTGCCCGGATTCCTTGTGTAGTGAAGTCACATGTATTTGGGAACGTCCTGCCTTATCGTCCACTACGCCATGGCGCATCCCATTCAGACCATATCAATCATTGCATTCCCGTCATGGGCCCTGTCCCAAGGACATTCAACAATAGAACGTTACATTTCCAGTCAGACCTGTGGGCGTCTCCACGCCGCTAGTTGAAAACCGAAAGCGCTGTCCTTCGAATTCCTCATTTGCAACATCACGTTGAAAAGGCATCTGTGAACGCTTGTATTCACAAATACATGTATGCAGTGCGGCTGTGTGTGAAAATGGTAACTGGCCTCAATCACTGATGGGACTCCCCGCCGTCGGAGGACGTCGGTACAGTGCTGCATGAGGGTCCACCGTTGATCGAGCACTACATTCCACTGACCCTTCACAAGTCTGCTCGCGAATGCAAATATAGTATGTGCAACAATGGGACCATAGCAGAATTAACATATAAACCAATATTCCACAGCCATCGGGATTAAGAACATGATTGCAAATGCAAGATGCCATGCGTCGAATTGCAGCGTCGTGTGCGGGACGTGCTCGCACGAAAGGCATTGCAGCTGACACAGGTGGAATGAATCACCACAGGTGAAGGCTATACAGCCTGAAAACACATAAATTGCATACCCAAACCCCTCCCACAACCACACCCACTCCAGAACGCTACCGGCAGGACTAGCGATGTTGGGCCTGGGGGACCTGATTGCACTGCAAGTACTCCAACTTCAAGAGGAAGACGAACGCCAACGACTGCAACAACCGGCCGCACAGAGGAGACGCAGGAGGAGGAGGAGGAGGGCAAGGCATGGCCAGCAAGCCCCACCAGCACAGCCACTACCACCACGCAGGCAGCCCGCAATCCCACGCCTCCGAGCTAATCCGTTCAACCTCACAGCTGAGCAGATCCACACCCTCTACCGTTTGGACCGGGACACCATAACCGCCATTGTCGACATGACACACGCTGACCTTGTCAGCATGATAGATAGCCCAACCGCCATCCCACCCCTACTGAAGGTGGTGTCTGTACTCCACTTCCTGGCCACAGGCACCTACCAGCACACAGTCGGACAGTTGCATGGCATTTCACAGCCACTATTCTCACGGACACTATTCCAAGTGCTTGATGCCCTCTTGAAGCACTCAGACGACTACATCACTTTACCACGCTCGGAGCAGGAGCTAACAAACACAAAAGTGGGATTCCATGCACTTGGCGGCATACCGGGTTGCATTGGTTCCATCGACTGCACCCATGTGGAATTGGTTGTCCCACATGCCATGGAGGCCCAGTACCGCAACCGGAAACAATATCATTCTATCAATGTGCAAATGGTGTGTGACTCCAACAGGATCTTTACACATTGTTCTGCCCGATTTCCGGGATCAACACATGATTCTATGGTCTTGCGGAACTCTAGAATACCACGCTACATGGAGCGACACGCAGGGCGCCGATCCTGGCTACTCGGTGAGTCTCATTTAATGCATGAGTATGTGGGGTAGGTGATGCGTGAATGACCTGGCAGGAAGGGGGGGGGTGCGTACGTAGCAATGACATTCCACAAACATCCTTTCTTGTCCACATACAGGTGATTGCGGGTATCCACTGAAGAAATGGCTCCTTACACCAATCCGGAACCCACAGGACCAGCATGAGGAGGACTACAACCATGCCCACTCACGTACCCGTGTGGTCATAGAACAGACATTCGGCCTACTGAAGGCTCATTTCCGCTGCCTCAGCAGGTCTGGCGGGGCACTCCTGTACCGCCATGAGAGGGTGGCAAAGATGGTCATGGCATGTGTCATGCTACACAACATGTGCGTACGTAGGAATGTGGCCATGCCCCCGACGCAGAACTGCTAGCACCTGAAGATGGTCATGATGAGGGTGGGGATGTGGCAGCACCTCAAGGGGTCCGCGAGGCACAGGAGGCCCGTGAATTACGGCAGAATCTCATAGATGCATGCTTCTAGCACTCACGCCTGGTGGCTGTTACATGGACACGGGACTTGTGGCACTGTGTGTGTCTGGGACATGCACAATATGGACTGTACGCCAGGATAGGCCTCGTACACAGAGATCAATGTCCACACATCTCATAGGATGAATATGAAGATTTGTATTGCAGATGTGAGAAGACATTACACACCCAATCGACCCGCCACCCAAAGAAGCCCAACACACCCCCTCCACCCTCCTACCTCCCCCCCGAACACCAGTGTCCAATGACGCTCATTGTCAGTGGGCAGACGCTATTGCAAGCCCCCTCTCCGGGTATCAGGGGCACCCCTGCCTGTGGAGCGCCGGGTCCTCCCAGATCTACCTTGGGGGCTGCCCTGGACGGAACTTGCAACGGATGATGTCTCTGCCTGCTCACGTCCATGCATGTCCCTAAGGGTTTGTGAGAGCTCAGTGAGCACACGGCGCACAGCGGCAAGTTCACCACATACGTCTTTGGACGTCGCATGCAGTTCACCCCTCAGGCTCTCGGTACTTCTCTCCATTTGTGCCCTTAGTGTCTCTGTACTTCGCTCCATTTCTGCCCTAAGTGTCTCAGTAGATGTTTCAATGGCTGCCTTAGAACCCCCACATTCATCAGCATGCTCCTTGAGGAGCGTGGCCATTTGCTGCTGTTGCACTATCATCTGCTCGAGGGACTGTTGCCTCTGCTGGGCCATGCCCATTTGCGGTGGTGTCACAGAGGGGCTGGACGCCTCATGTTGCCTTGCAACAGGCCTTGTTGGGGTTGGCCAGTCGTCGTCTTGTGGGTGCCCCTGCGTGGTGTCCTCATGGTGTACGGGATGAAACATACAGGGGGATTGGGACAGGTCATGGATGGATCCTACATCTACAGCACCGTTTTCTGTGTCGGAGCATGCTGGCATGAAAGCAGTTTCACCTATGGTGCTGCTGCCACCAGAAGCAGTGCCTTCTGTGGCATCCATTGGGGGGACCTGTGGTGCTGCTGTTGTGGACATGCTGGCTGCTGGGGTGCCTGTTGATGTCCCCTCCAGTGTGCTGCCACTCGATTTGTGCAGCTGCCGTGCCTTGATCCGTGCAGCTGAGGTGGAGGGTCTTTGGCCGTTGGTCTTGGCCCTCTTTGCAGGTGTGCTGGTAGGGGTGTCCTGAAGCTCGTCGTTGGAATCGGACCCTGTGGTGGAGTAAAGGAGGGCGAGCGTTATTCATGGGTCTGTGGTGATTGTAATGGCAATTGTATCACATGCATTGGGGTGGTACCTGGGGGTGATTTGGGTCAGGGCCTTGGAGGTGGTCTCATTTTTGTGTGCATTGGGGATGCAGTTATTTTGCAGTCTGCAGTTAGGGTGTGCATGCTGCACATGTAGGGTGTGTTTTTTGGTTTTTTGAATATTTAGTTGTTTGATCTGACTTTTAAGGGGCGCTGTCATGGCATTGTATGTGGTCGTTCTCCTGAACATGTGTTTCTATTGCACTATGGGGACACATGGTACTTCACATGGTTGGTAATTGGGGATTTGCCATAGTTTTATTTGGGCCACCTACCTGATTCTTCTGATGTCTGCACTCCTTTCTCCATCCCTCCGACTCCCTCTATGCTCTCCATTCCGATGGTGGAGGCACAGATTTCTTCCCAGGGGGTCAACTTGATGGGTGATTCCGATCCTCCCCCGGTAGCTGTGGCAATGTTCCGGTTGGCAGAGAGTATGCTCCGGACGCGTATCCGTAGGTCGTCCCATCGCTTTCTGCATTGCTGTGGGTTGCGGGGTGCGGTCCCCACCGCACTTACCCGCTGTGCCACCAGCGCCCATATGGCCTTCTTGTTCGCAAGTGCCGTCCTGGTCATTTGCGTGGAGAAGCCGACGGCAGCGTTCTCCTGGAGGGTCTCTGTGAGCACGGTGAGTTCCTCGTGGGAGAAGTGGACCTGCCGCTTGCGGTCGCACGCTTTTTTAGCAACTTTTCCCATATTTATTTTTTTAACTGGGGTGGCTAACGGGTTGGGATGTGTCTCAGGGTCGGATTTTAATGGTTGTGTTGGGATTCTGGTTTTATAGGTGTACGGCGTGCTGTTTCCCGTTCCGGCCCCATGTTTTTACTTCCGTTTCCGTATATTTACGGTGACCGTATTTTGCGCTGACCGCTCATTACGGTGACCGGTAAGATGGGTGGCGGAATTGCACCTAGGGCGACGTACGACGGCGGTAAGGGGCGTTTTGGGGTCATTTCCGCCATCGCGGACTTTGCACTTCCGCCATGGCGTAAAGCTCGTGCCCGATGGGTCAGAATTAGCCGCACTTTCCTCCATCGTGCAGTGGCGGAAACGCTATTTACGCTATGGCGGTCATGTCAGTTACTTTCCGCCAGGGTCGTAATGAGGGCCAAAGCCTGTTAAGAACAGAGAGGGAATCACTACAAATGAAAAAGTACTAAGGGACATGGCTGCCAGACATTACATAGTGGTGGAGCGTCACATTTAGAGCTTGAAGGAGCTTCACATTCAAAGCGCTTGCACCAAAAAATGTTGGGTGGAAAGTAATAACTTTTCAGTTTGATTTCAAACATTCTATTTAATTAGAATGACAGAACCTCAATAGACACCTCGCTGGCAATGGGAAGGAAATCAATACCGTTGCACCACAATTCTTACTATCTGCAGTCAAATCAGCTGTCAAGTGGGAGACATGGGAAAGACGATTTCCTGTACTATGTTTTTTCCATACATGCCTCTGTTGCAGTTAAGAAATAATGAAAACACTGTTGACATACTCATTATGATTCAACAGGAGAATATTTTAAGGTTTACCCAGCTACAGACCAAGAGGAGTTAGTGAAGAACTGGAAGCGGATAGTTGTGAGGTATTTTATGCATATTAGTTGGTTCTTCAGAAAATGGGCCTACAATATGAGAAAAGAGTGAACATTATATTGAACATTTTATTATAAAGATATTATTATGGGATGCACGAGAAAAGGCCGGCCAGATAGGTAGAGCATTCCATCACTGGACTCAGAGAAATGACAAACAAGTATAATTTTGCGTACTCATAAAACAAACATATAAGGTACTTCATGCTGAAAGTAAAGGAGCAAAAGTTGAAATGTGGAGCAAGGGTGACACCAACCTAGAAGAGCCACAGACCTGGCAAAAAGATGGAGCAAATGATACACTGTGTGAAAGAGTTAGCAGAAAAAGGAAGAAGAGGATGAGCAAAAGGAGTGTGCTGAGATAAAGGGGGGCAATTAGATTAAGCATGGGGATCGAGGGAGTAAAAAGTGTGTTGGGAGGAATGTCACCAGGAGTTATGCTCATGAAAATACTGGGACCAGCATAGAAAATTCAATGGGCAACAGTGGGAAGACTGAACGAAGAGTGTTTGGAAATAAGCAATATTGTATATATGGGAGCAACTTTCATGTTTCCAGTTCTACAATATGTCTTGGCAGAGATGTTGAGTGTAGAAAATGTGAAAAAGGGGACATGTTGCTTGTTGATAAGATCATTTCTCTAGAGGTGGAACCAGGGAGATATCTGGCACTGCAGGTAAGGACAGCATGATTGATGACGAGGGATAGTATTTCTTTGTTAGTGATGTAAGACACAAGAAAAGGAGGTACAAAAAAACACAATCCGTGGTTATGGTAAATGGTACAGATATTTTGATGTTGATTGACTCAAGATCATATTATAGCATTATTGATTGTAAAGCAAAGATCTGATGCTGCTGAACTACACTAAATAAATCCAGTATTCAAGCTGGCATATGCTGAGGGGTACTCATTGATAGTCTAGGTGTATTTTAAATGAGCCATCGCTTTTCGATCCAGTTAGTGGAAGTAGACCATTGCGGGAGGATCACCTGGGTGAGTGGTCCTCAAGGAGTGGGAGTGGGACACCGGATGGAGAGACACGGTATCCCTCACTTTTCTGTAACACCTTTACCCCATCCTATCAGATAGGATATGTCGGAACTCTACTCATCCTTATAACACAAACACTTTCAAACGGACAGCCCGCAATGGGAGAAAACTGACTAACAACCGGGCTGTTTACCTGACATGTCCCAATGCATTTGTAAAATGAGGTCAGGCGATTACTGACAATTACTCACACCTGACTTCCATTAAAATTCCCCACACAGATAAAAGGTGGAGCACAAGAGCACACTCTGAGCGAGGAAAAGCTCAGGAGGAAACAGCAGTTTCGAGACGGCAGCTGGTCGAGAGAAGAAAGATGGCAAAACAGGAGGAGATCACAAGGAGGGAAATTCCCTTGACCTTTCCAACAAGGAACCGTTACTTTCAAGAGCCCTTGAAATTGGAGAGTGTAAGACCAGAAAACCAGGCTTAAAAATCCTGTATTCTGTGTTGGAAATACCCGGGGCCCTCTAGCCTCATTAATCAAGATGGGGAGAAGCAGCAGCCACCTGGTAAAGTCATTGGCTCCAAGCACAAAACAGCATCAGTGAAATCAACACAGCTGGTGAGTAGGAGAGACTGATCCAAGTCCGGTCTGTGTTGAAGCCAAGGTTGCAATCAGAAACTTTGTATGGTGAGCACTGGAATGAACATTGTTAAAAAGCATGTGATAAAAGACACAGGTGAAGTTGAACTAGTAAATCTTGAGAGGAAAAGATACAATTCTTTTGACAGAGTGGTCCGGCATTGCATGTGTGCTCAATCAAAGTTCTCAGTAAGGTATCCAGCTGTGAAGTGGCAAAAGTGAAATCCAAAGAGTTGTAAAGAATTGTAAATCAAAGTGGCTCTGCTATGGGTCAAGCAAAACCAGCGCACAGTCGAAAGAGACTTTGAATTACAAAGGGATTTTGGTATAGAGGGCCCTGTTAATAAGATTTTAATCCTCATGCTAGAAAAGCCAGAGTATTTGCTAAACTCGCATGTGCAGCCTTTTCCCATGCTGAAAACATGGGGAAGGGAAGCTAATGTCTTAACTATTCTGACATATCATTCTGAGCACACTTTTATTTTGTACAACATGGTTTCCCACACCATTTGTATTTAGAAGCAAGGATTGGCAATAGGTTTATTAGCATAGGACCTTTTATCTTGACAAGACACCACTAGGACAGCGCTATTGTTATTTGATGGTCATAGCTTGCACCCATATTTAGATTTAGGATTAGATAGGTATTTTTCAAACCCAATTGATGTTCAGTAAACACCCTTGAACTGTGGTCACTTGTGTCTGTTTTATTGTTTGATACCATGCCTTCATTAATGGAGTGCCAAGGTTTTTAGCACTTTAGAATTAGCCACAACAAACCATCTTGTCTAGCTCCATCCAGCCTCATGAACATATACCACTTACATTACACAAGAAGAGAGTTTCCAGTGTAAGAGTGTGTGCTTTGGATCAGTCTTCGCAGCTGTGAGTTTTCAAAGTTTTATGCACTCACTAATAGGACATTTGAGGGAAGTATCATGCTTCCAGGATGATATTCTGGTAGTGCTGGAGACTGAGAAGAAACATGATGAGTGACTGGAATAATTTCTAAGAGTCCTTACGGAGGCATGTATGATGCTGAAGGAGGAGAAATGTCAATTTAGGATGAGATTCATAGATTACTTGGGACATATGTTATGCAGTGAAGGTGTGGAGACAACAAAGAGCCTGATATGCAAAACTGTGAATGTTCTCGTTCCCAAGAATTGTCACAAAGTGATTTTGTTCCTATGACTAGAAGAGTACTACACATAGTTTGCACTGCACTTCACTGTTGTGTATTTAAACAGTTGCCAGTTACGCAAGAAAGATGGTACATACATATGCTCAGAACAGTGTAGTTGTGAGTTTGATGACATTATGGGAGCTATATTGGGTGTTTTCGGCTTAACCCATTGTGATATGAAGTGTAATTATGTAGTGATGATGGATATTAACGAGAGAGGGTTGTTAGCTATTTTGTTACAGGACCTAACTGGCCTAAAGTAGGGGATTAATTAAAGTATTTGGTGATCGAAAAAGAAGCCCTCAGCGCGTTATGGGCATAGAGTAGGTTTCAGTGATTTCTATGGGACTGTGTTATTTACGCTTAGCCGTTAATGGATATCTCCAGTAATGGACTCAAGGGTGTGTTCTACTTATAGCTTTGGGTGTGTTGGGGTTGCTATTTTGTTTGTAAGGAAGATAGAATGATGTCCTAGTCCTTGTGGACGTTTATTACAGTTGGGTCGAGACATTAGAGGTCAATGAGGCTGGCTCCAGGACAGTGATGATATTTCTGGATGGGTCTATCCAGCAAGAGGAGTTTCTGGATAAGGTACTGACTGATGATGATGCACAACTAACTTCACAGACTATGGAGTAATGCATGCAGGAAATAGGAGTACATCCTGTAAAACCTATACTTTACCATTTGGAAAAGAATGGGTCTGTGGAAAGGTTTAATAAATCACTGATAGAAGGTCCACGGATGGAAATTGTTGTGGGGGAGGATGGTGTAGAGCAATTGGTGAGGAAGGTTGTAGCTTTCAGGCTAGTGGCCCATGTCACAATTGGTTTGATTCAATTTGAAGATCTCAGAAGGAGGAAACATAGTACCTCTGTCTGCCCTCCGTAAATAGTCTGTGCAAAATGTATGGATTGGGATGCAGTTAAATTGAGACACAAGACAGTGAGTCATATGATGGTGAAGATGAAAATAAAAGAGACAGAGTTCAAAGTTGGTGCAGAGGTACGGGTGAGGAAACTTGGTATTGGCCCCAAAGTGATGAGCTGAATTTGGGAGCCTCATAAAATGATATGGATCCATTGGGATGTTGCAGTCAAGGATGATGGAAGGATCTGGAATAAGGTAAAGGTAGCTGTGCAAAGTTCAGATTCTTTGGGTAAGGTTTTGTGAGGAGGGAGATGCGTATCATTCTGTAAACCATTCCTTTCTTTTCCTCACCCCACGTTACTGTCATTACTCACACTGCAAATCCTTACCCTTTCCTTAAATTACCTTGATATATACTAACATAGCCGTGAAACCTTTGAATGGAGTGTAGTGGGACCAGGATTTCAAAGAGAGAGGAGGTCTGGAAGGAAAGCTGAATGGGTTGAGGGTGATCCTGTGGGTCGTTCACCAGAACCTACCTAAATGTATAAAAACAAGTACATCTGCTGTGAGTGTCTGGTATCTGCATCCATGGGAGGGGTACAATATTCATATATTTGGCAACGGTACAAAAAAAGAAAGCAAAAGGCAAAGAAACTATTAAAATGAAGTAAAGAAATGTGTTGAACAAAACCTAATTTTCGGAATTGTTTGAAGAATTCATCAGTGGTGACATTGTTTCTTATTTCTCTTTGTAAACAACAACAGTGTACCATGCAATCTCATACAATGGATGAAGAGATTCAATGACAGAAACATCACTTTCTGGGTAACTGAATAATTGGACAGCTGGAACAGCTTTTATTAATAAAATATAAGTATACGTTTCTGCATTTTACAGGGTGACTGAACTAATCTGAACTACTAAAAATGATGTATTATATATTGTTAATGAGCATCTGGTGATAGATCAGGCAGACGTGTGACGTACAGGTGTACACAGTGGAGGCTAGTTGAATAATGACAACAGTAAAAAAATACATTTAGGGAAATGGATACTCTCCAATTAAATCAGAATAAAGTGTGCAACATCATATTTTATTTTAGAAAATCAAGCAGACAGAAATGATGTAGAAGAATCTCTGAGGTTTTCAGTCTACCCAACTATAATTGGGTGGAAGTGGAGTGATAAGATTAAGGGATTGGATTAGATGGTGTTCCGAATATGAATATTGATGGCAGCTGAATATTAAGTACATTTAGGTGTGTTTACCATGCAGAATAATGATGTTGAAAGCATTATTTTTGTTCTAGTTTTGGAAAAATAGGACTTGACACTGCTGGGTGGGAATACTTGCTCTCTTACTTCAGGTGCACAATCAACTCCAGCAATAGAGTTTACAGATGTTCCAGCATTTAATTACCAAACCCTCATTGCTTGTGACCTGGTGAACAGATACCCTTGCTCTTCTTTAACTCACAAAACATGAACTTTGTATCATTCTTGCTTACAAATCAATCTCAGTTGTACACCCTTAGACATTTGAAGTGACTTCAACTTTTAAGGATTTAAAGGGCCACTGGACAGAGGTAACCAGACAGATTGAGAAACCTGTTCAAGTTCTGATGCCCTGGATGTAAAGACTGGTAGGGGGTGCTGAACTTCCGCTCTCTATATGGTAGAGGAGAGGCACAGCGGACCCCAGCCAAGATTCTCTATTTGGTAGCAATGGACGAGCAATCAAGGCCTAGCTTCTCAGGAGGTGATGCGGGCTGGTTCTTAAGTACAGTGTAGTCCCCAAGCCCCAACAAAGGAATGTCCACACACTGTATTACTGAAAACACAGTCTTTATATAATTAATATTCAAAGGTATGTACACAATCACAATAACGCACTTTGTACTCAGAAGTCAATAATGATAAATATATACAATTCTACAGTGGTACCACTAATGTTATCAAATCTCATTAAAGTGCATCAACTGTACGGTTAAAATGTCACACAGATTAATAACGAGGAAACCAGCAATAGAGATAGGCAGGAACGTAAGATGGTTGAAACAATAGGCAGAACACTGACCCCTACCTCTAGGCGCAGTTCTGAGTGGAGATCCCCCCACCTGGGCAACCTGTAAATAAAAGATATATAGCACAAGCCCAGTCCATATGTTCAATAGTCTCACTTCTTCCTATTAAGGTTTTTACCCCCCCAATGTACCTGGTGGAGTAGAGTTCTCCGACGATGCGCCGACCGATCCTTCTTGATTGCCTCCCTTTCAGGCGGGAGCCACGGATCATCGAGAGGTGTCGGGGAACTTGACGTTCGGTGTCGGGGAATGGACGGCCCTTCTTGAGTGCCCTCCCTTTAAGGCGGGAGTCACGGGTCGTCGAACGTCCAACGGTGAACAGGGTGAACTACGGCAGGGAAGTGGCAGCTTCGTTCCTAGCAGTGCTCGTCAACGACAGAGCGTTGGCGTCCTGCAAGGATGAGGCGTGCGGGGCACCTCGGTGACGATAGTTCTGGACCGCAAAGAGATGATGAAGAACGGTGGCCCAGCAAGGGCGTCGAGTCGTCGGCGTCCCTGCGGACTGTAGGTTGCGGCAAACCCACCGGTGGATGCTCCTCGGTGCGTCGATGGTTGGGCCTTCTCCAGCGGGAGACAAGCGGATGCCGATGCAGACGAGAGCGTCCTATGATCAATTGAAGTTCTTAGGCAAATGGGAGCACGGCGGCTCCGGTCGGCGACGGCGGTCGTCGACAGTGGCGGACAACAGTCCGAGTGCTTCTCCTTGGAGTTCCTCAGCAGTCCCCATATCGGGTCGGCAGCCTGTCGAAGGTCTGCCTACCAGGGAGCGTTGGCAAAAATCAGCTGTGCACGATGGTCCCTCGTAGGTCGGGAAGAGGGCGCCTTACCAGGCCCTCTCTGGGTCAGTCCTTGGAGGCACAGCAGCTTTCGGATTTTGAAGGAGAGCAACAGCAATTCTTCTCATCCAGCAGGGCTTCAAGGTCAAGCGTTACTCGTCGTAGTGGACTTCAGCTTCTGAACACAATTCCTAGCAGTGAGAGGTCCCCAGATACACTGTTGATCTCCCATTCATTCCGCTGGGTCACACTCAAGCATCCAATCACGACTACGGGCATTCATGCAGGCAGGCAGCCAATCAGGCACACGAGGTATTCAGGCCATTCACTCCTCTCCAGACACTCACAACAAGCTATGTGTATTGGGACAAGTACCGAGCCATTCAACACTCCAAGCTGCATTCATACTGGTTTCAGGCAGGTTTGTCTCAGTCATTGTGTCAACCACCAGATACTAGACACCACAACACAATGCATATTCGTCACACACTCTATTCACCCAGGACCCACCCACAGGAGGTACCCACAACATACATCACCGGGAAGGCTCCAGCTAGTCTGACCGGGCCTTCACAACAACACCATATATGGCATTTCCACCCAACAGCCAGTCAGGGGGAAGGGACAGAGTCAGGGCTTCCCAGGACTTTGGTAAAACAAGGTAATGGGTAATAGAAAGCAAGAGGCCACCAGGGCGATCTTGTTTTCCATCAGGAATCAACTGATCCCAATGGCAGGGCCGGGGTATCCCAAAATGGAGGATACTCTGTGCACCTGTCAAATTCAGCATGGAGCTGCCACCAGCCCATACCCTGCTCTGTGGGCCACCCACAGGTGCCCAAAAACACACAGTAGGGGCACAGGGTTGTACCCCGACCCATGGGTGCCATAAGGGTATCCCACAGGTCTGTTCACCAAACCAAAAGAAAGAGAGCTGCACTGCCAGGAGTCCCACATGAGCTCCTGCGCGGAAAACACGACAGAACACACGATGAAAAGCAGTAAAGGATAAGGATACGGAGGCCCTGTCCCTCTGATGCATTTCCAGCATCACAGTCGCCCCCCCAAGACTGAGGTGGAGGTTGCCTAATCTCCCACGGGATAGACACCCTCATCCAGACGGTCAACATACCTTCTAGAAAGGCCATCTGCATTATCGTGACTCTTCCCTGGTTTGTGCTCTATGGTGAAGTCTAGCCATTGCAGGGTAATGGACCGCCTGAGCAGTTTCGGGTTCTCACCCTTCATCTGCATAAGCCACTTTAGGGGCTTATGATCTGTTTGGACCTTGAAGGTAGACCCCGTAAGGTAGGGCCTAAAACGTTCTAAGGCTCCAAACTATACTAAAACATTCCTTTTCAACAGTAGCCCACCTAAGTTCTCTACCCTTGAGTTGTCTACTGATGAATATGATAGGATGTTCTCTCCCTTTGTCATCTAACTGGGACAAGACAGCTCCAATTCCGGTGTTGCAGGCATCCGTCTGGACGATAAAGGGTCGGCTGTAATCGGGCACACACAACACGGGTGCCCGACACAGACTTTCTTTCAAACCATTAAAGGCCCTCTGACAGTTTGCAGTCCAATTGACCTTCCTAGGCTGCTTGGGTGAAGTCAGAGCTGTCAGTGGTGCAGCTGTGGTTCCATAGTCCGCCATGAAATTGCGATAGTACCCAGTGAGACCCAAAAAGGCTCTCACCTGGGTTTGAGTAGTGGGAGTCTCCCAGTCCTGTACATCCTGTACCTTACTGGAGAGAAGTTGGATTTGACCCCCTCCTACCTCATGACCAAGATACGTGACTTTCCCCTGAGCTATCTGGCACTGGGTGGCCTTGATAGTGAGGTTAGCCCTTTTAAGGCCTGCAACACTCTACCCAGATGTGTCAAGTGCTCTTCCCAAGTGGCACTGTAGACGGCAATGTCGTCTAAATAAGCCACACACAAGGCTTCCAGCCCACTGAGATCATGATTGACCAATCTCTGGAAGGTGGCAGGGGCATTCTTTAACCCAAAAGGCCTGACCCTAAACTGGTAGAGTCCCTCTGGTGTTGAGAACACCGTCTTTTCCTTGGCATGGTCCGTCAGAGCTATTTGCCAATAGCCTGAGGTGAGGTCAAAGGTACTCACAAATTTGGCAGCACCTATGGTGTCCACGAGCTCATCAGCCCGGGGCAATGGGTGCGCGTCAGTTTTGGTGACGGCATTGACTCCTCGGTAATCCACACAGAACCTCCAATCTTTGGTACCGGCCTGGGAACTTGCCTTGGGGACTGGACCAGGAACTGGTTGAGGGTTCAATAACACCCAGATCCAACATCTTGGCGACCTCAGCCTGGATGTGGTTCTTAACCGTATCTGACATTCGGTAGTTCCTGCTCTTGACAGGCATGCTGTCACCAGTGTCAATCTCGTGCTTACACCACGGTGTAAGGCCTGGCGTCAGCGAAAACAGAGAGGCATACTGCTGGAGCAAAGTCCTGCAGGCTCTCTGCTG
The DNA here is from genome assembly GCF_040938575.1 of Ambystoma mexicanum. Taxonomy (NCBI): domain Eukaryota; kingdom Metazoa; phylum Chordata; class Amphibia; order Caudata; family Ambystomatidae; genus Ambystoma; species Ambystoma mexicanum. Next base: position 908,960,503 of record NC_090930.1, read on the forward strand.
CTCGGTTGTCAAATCTGGAGAGTGCTGCACTCCCTCCACTGAGCCATCCAGAGGGTTGCTATGCAGCAAATCAGGAAGGGGCTCACTCTCATCCTCTTCTTGCTCTGAAGCCAGAAGGAGACATGAGACTTCTGCTCGCTTGTGGAACGGCTTGAGCCTATTAACATGGAGTAATTGAGGGGCTTCCCCTGGGATTCCCATGTTAACCAGATAATTGACCTCGCCCATCTTGGAGACTATCCGGAAGGGTCCAGTCCATTTATTTTCCAATGCCCGAGGCTTGGTAGGCTCCATCACGAGGACCTCCTGCCCCGGAGTCCACTCCACTTGTGAGGCTTTAAGGTCATGCCAGTATTTGTTCAATTCCTGGCTGGCCTTGAGATTCGCCAGTGCTTGACCCATCATCTGTGTCATCCTCCGTCTGAGGCCTAACACATAGTCCCCCACTTGCTTGGCGGGACTGGGAGGGGTGGCTGCCAAGCCTTCTCTGATCAAGGCGAGGGGCCCCCTCACGGGATGTCCAAAGAGCAACTCAAAGGGGCTGAAACCAACACCCTCTTGAGGTACCTCTCTGTAAGCAAACAGCAGGCATGGCAGTAGGATATCCCATTTCCTCCTTAGGGGCGCTTCCAAAGCACCTAGCATGCCCTTGAGAGTTTTATTAAATCTCTCAACCAGACCATTGGTCTGGGGGTGGTAAGAAGTGGAGAACTTGTAGGTTACCCCGCACTCTTTCCACATGGTTTTCATGTAACTAGACATGAAGTTGGATACTCGGTCGGAGACAACCTCCTTGGGGAATCCAAAGTGGGTGAAAATGCCCAGGAGGGCCCGGGCAAGCACCTTGGCAGTAACAGTCCGAAGGGGTATAGCCTCAGGGTACCTGGTGGCATGATCTAACAAAACCAGGATGAACCGATGTCCACCTGACGTGGGAGGGTCAAGGGGACCGACGATGTCGATGCCCACCCTCTCAAACGGTGTGCCAACCACTGGCAATGGCTGCAGTGGGGCAATGACACTGCCTTCAGTCTTGCCAGACAACTGACAAGTGGGGCAGGTCCTGCAGTGGGACTCCACTTCTACTCCCATCCGAGGCCAGTAGAAATGGGCATAGAGCCTCGGCTTAGTCTTGTTGGTACCCAGATGACCAGCCAAGGGCACCTCATGTGCTAACTGCAGTAGGAAGGGCCTGTAAACCTGGGGTACCACCAACCTCTTGATGGCACCAGATTCAGGCTTAGTGGGCTCACTAACAAGGAGCTCACCCTCCCAATAAATCCGGAAAGTCCTAGGCACTTCGCCTTGTGCCTGGGACAGGGCCTGTTTCCTCAGACCCTCGAGAGAGGGACACTCTCTCTCTGTCCTTTACAGAAGTCTGCCCGGGAGGGTCCCCCTTCAGCTAACAAGCATTGAAGATCCGGATGATCCTCCGGGTTGAGAACCTCTCCCTCAGGAGAGTCTTCTGGCCCTTCTCCCACAGGAGTTGAGATGGGGTTTACCACTGGACCCAGCCCGTCCGGTGCATGGATCCCAATGGGTGCTGTAGGAACAACAGAAAGAGAAGGGGCTCCCGCCACCGAGGTGGCCTTCTTGCTCTTACTTCGTCGTGCCTTAGGCCGCGCCTTTGTCTCGGCTACCTGACTCACAGCCAGACCTGGTGTCACCTGTGACCTAGTGACCGCAGCAGCAGTCATGGGAAGACCATCCGCGATCAATCCCAACTCGACTAGATCGTTACCTAACAGAATGTTAGCAGGGACATTGTCCTGAACCAGGACAGGAAGCTTTGCTGTCTTGTCTCCAATTACGAGTGTGACTCGGGCTACAGGCGATAATTTGGGAGGCCCACAGCTAACCTGGTGGTTCTCAGAGGAGTATCTACATTGTCCTCTGGCTTGAGCAGGGTCCTGTCCACCACTGTCATGCTTGCCCCAGTGTCTCTCAAACCAGTAGAAGGCTGGCCATTCAGGAGGACACTTCTCAAAAATCTACGGGTGTTCTGTGGGATAGTCGCCAGTACTTCCGCGTACTGGTCCCAGGCCCCAAGGGACACTAAGGAAATCTCTATGGGAGCATCAAAAGTGATCCCTGTAGAGGAGGGGAGGGCTGTGGCCTCCACCTCAGACATGGGATAAGGGGAGGTCAGGCTGACAGCCTGTACTCCGAGTGCCTTACCTTTACACTTGGAGTCACCCCTTTTGTGATCCAGAGCCCCACAGTCCCAACAAGTGCCGGGAGTGCGGGGTACGGTACTGGAACCGCCGGGAGCCTGCTTTGCAGCAGGTGGACAACTACTCTTATTCCCACCCACAGATGACTTATCCCCACTAGAGTTTTGGGTCTTAGGAGAGGAGGGTTTAGGTTTATTCGACTGTGACTGCTTTTGGGACTCCTCAGCTTTCAGAGATGCCCCCTTTTCTTTGTCCTTGTCCTTCCCACTGGAGTCCTTAGGGGACACCCGGTGGGAGACCCACTTGTCAGCCAACCTAGCCAGCTTAAAGGGATCCAAAATGTTCTGGTCAGCAACATACTGACGCAGCTCCGGTGAACAGGCTTCAGAAAAATGCTCAAAAAACAACAGGTGGGACAATTCAACAAAAGTTTTCACCTTGTAACCGTCAATCCACCCCATCATATTAATGTGCGCAGCACTCACCCAGTCGACCCAAGACACATTCTCTCTTTTCTTAAAATCCCTGAACCTTTTAAGGTATTGGGTAGGTGTCTTGCCAAACTTGGCAATCAAAGCAGATTTCATACACTCATACTGACCCCTTTCTTCCACACTCAGCTTCAGAATACAGTCATATCCAGTTTGAGGCACTCTGCTTAGCAAACACTTAGCCCAATCACTTTTGTCAACATCATGAATTGCACAAGCCATTTCAAACGCTTCAATCCATTGGAGGATATCAGAACCCTCGAAAACACACCAACCAAATCCTTCATAAATTTAGTGGCTGGGGACCTGGCACTCTCACTGGGTTTCGCTGAAGTCTCCACTCGAGCTTTCTCTAGCTGGATTCTCTGACATTCAGTGTCCTTGTCTTTGAGTTCAAGATCCCTATTCTTGAGTTCCACTTGTTGCGCCAGCTCCTCTTTCTTAAACTCAGCATCTATTTCCAACTTGCGATATTCAAAGGCCAATTTCATCCTTAATAACTCAAGTTCCAAGGTATTGCTGGGGTTCGGAACAGAGGCAGCAGGAATGGCGGCATTCCCAGAAACAGATTCAGTAGAAACCCCAGGGGCAGAGTCCTCATTGGTTGCATTCCCCCCCTCATCAAGAGTTTCACCATCGGTCTGGTAGTCCACCAAGGCAGCTATCAGCTCAGCCCTAGACTTATCCACAAAGTCTAACTCCCTGGCTTCACAAGCACTCTGGAGAGCCTCTAAGCTCATCCGAGTCAATTTACCATTCGCAATAGACTCCATTGCTTGTAATGCAGTTATTTTGTACACACCCAAACCTTAATCGAATAAAGTGCAGATATTTTGTAAGTGGCACGGTTATGCACTGATTCTTAAAACCATAAGTATCCCACTGCTGCCACTAGTGTAAAGACTGGTAGGGGGTGTCTGTACTTCCGCTCTCTATATGGTAGAGGAGAGGCACAGCAGACCCCAGCCAAGATTCTCTATTTGGTAGCAATGGACGAGCAATCAAGGCCTAGCTTCTCAGGAGGTGATGCGGGCTGGTTCTTAAGTACAGTGTAGTCCCCGAACTCCCACAAAGGAATGTCCACACACTGTATTACTGAAAACACAGTCTTTATATAATTAATATTCAAAGGTATGTACACGATCACAATAACGCACTTTGTACTCGGAAGTCAATAATGATAAATATATACAATTCTACAGTGGTACCACTAATGTTATCAAATCTCATTAAAGTGCATCAACTGTACGGTTAAAATGTCACACAGATTAATAACGAGGAAACCAGCAATAGAGATAGGCAGGAACGTAAGATGGTTGAAACAATAGGCAGAACACTGGCCCCTACCTCTAGGCGCAGTTCTGAGTGGAGATCCCCCCACCTGGGCAACCTGTAAATAAAAGATATATAGCACAAGCCCAGTCCATATGTTCAATAGTCTCACTTCTTCCTATTAAGGTTTTTACCCCCCCAATGTACCTGGAGGAGTAGAGTTCTCCGACGATGCACCGACCGATCCTTCTTGAGTGCCTCCCTTTCAAGCGGGAACCACGGATCGTCGAGAGGTGTCGGGGAACTTGACGTTCGGTGTCGGGGAATCGACGGCCCTTCTTGAGTGCCCTCCCTTTAAGGCGGGAGTCACGGGTCATCGAACGTCCAACGGTGAACAGGGTGAACTACGGCAGGGAAGTGGCAGCTTCATTCCTAGCGGTGCTCGTCGACAACAGAGCATTGGCGTCCTGCAAGGAAGAGGCGTGCGGGGCACCTTGGTGACGATAGTTCTGGACCGCAAAGAGATGATGAAGAATGGTGGCCCAGCAAGGGCATCGACTCGTCGGCGTCTCTGCAGTCTGTAGGTGGCAGGAAACCCACCGGTGGATGCTCCTCGGCGCATTGATGGTCGGGCCTTCTCCAGCGGGAGACAAGCGGATGCAGATGCAGACGAGAGCGTCCGATGATCAATTGAAGTTCTTAGGCAAACGGGAGCACGGCGGCTCCGGTCGGCGACGGCGGTCGTCGACAGTGGCGGAACAACAGTCCGAGTGCTTCTCCTTGGAGTTCCACAGCAGTCCCCGTATCGGGTCAGCAGCCTGTCGAAGGTCTGTCTACCAGGGAGCGTTGGCAAAGATCAGCTGTGCACGATGGTCCCTCGTAGCTCGGGAAGAGGGCGCCTTACCAGGTCCTCTCTGGGTCAGTCCGTGGAGGCACAGCAGCTTTTGGATTGTGAAGGAGAGTAACAGCAATTCTTCTCGTCCAGCAGGGCTTCAAGGTCAAGCATCAGTTAATTCAGTTACTCGTCGTAGTGGACTTCAGCTTCTGAACACGATTCCTAGCAGTGAGAGGTCCCCAGATATACTGTTGATCTCCCATTCATTCCGCTGGGTCACACTCAAGCATCCAATCACTTTGGGAAAACAAGGTAATAGGTAATAGAAAGCAAGAGGCCACCGGGGCCATCTTGTTTTCCATCAGGAATCAACTGATCCCAATGACAGGGCCAGGGTATCCCAAAATGGAGGATACTCCGTGCACCTGTCAAATTCAGCATGGAGCTGCCACCAGCCCATACTCTGCTCTGTGGGCCACCCACAGGTGCCCAAAAACATACACTAGGGCACAGGGTTGTACCCCCACCCATGGGTGCCATAAGGGTAATCCCCCAGGTCCGTTCACCAAACCAAAAGAAAGAGAGCTGCACCGCCAGGAGTCCCACATGAACTCCTGCGCGGAAAACATGACAGAACACACGATGAAAAGCAGTAAAGGACAAGAATACAGAGGCCCTGTCCCTCCGATGCATTTCCAGCATCACACTGGACCAAACACTCGTGGACATTTTTTATCCTTCCTGGGCACATCTAGATCTTTGGGCATGTCACTCCCAACCAAAGAGCCTGTGAACTTACTTGCATGTTTTTCGTATAGGGGGCCATTTAGAAGTATGGTGGTATTTCAAATCTAAAACTTATGGTAGATATGAAGGTAACCTCAGTGAGGTTTTGCCATTCTCAACCATGATCAAAACTAAGATTAGGAATATTACCAATAGTCGCTCTCACATCCAGGTGTTCAGAGAGTACATTAAATATATTTTTAATTTATATGCCTTTCTATTTTATGAAACCAATTTGCAATATAAACTAGGGCAGAACTTTGCACTGATGTTGCATTTGTTGCCTGGAAGCAGAGTGTGTTTTTTGTTTTACACAGTGCCCCATTTTCTGATGAGAGTATGGATTATAAGGCAGTGATTTCAAAAGTGGAAGGCTGTCTTTTTGCTGCATTTGAGCGTGATAGGAGATACAATGCTAAGGTTATAATGTATAAATTAAAAGTAAATAAAACTTAAGTCCCAACTTCAGTTATGCATATGGGAACTAGGAATATTTTGTAGAGTATGATTCTATTGTCCGGTTTTATGGTTGTTGTTTTGTACATTCCATTCACTTTCATGAAATGTGTTTGAGGTTTACATATGAATAGGTGCAATATACTTGGCAGTTTATAGAATGACAAGATTATATGAAAGATTTGAACATTGAAGACGTTTTGTTTATCTCAAATGTATTTGAATACATTTTACTTGAATTGTGATTAATATTGTGTGATATTTTTTATTATTTTTTAAACCTGAAATAAAGTATTTGATGAGGAAAGTCTTAGAATAATCTCTCTAGTTCTCAGTGTTTTAGATAACCATTTCCATTAACCCATTAACCCATTGAGGACATTGATTATTTGAGTTTAGAGGAGAGTAGGAAACAATAAGGGATTGGATCTCAGGAACAACAAGTGCCAGACTTATTTTAACAGGATCCCGCACATGGGAAGCTTTTGGATCTCAATGAAACAATGTTTCCTTAACTTCATCAACCTTTTGTTATTGATCATAACATCATCAGGTCATCATCATTTATTGCCACTATGACTTCAAATGGCTTGAATTGAAGCTACACTTGTGGATAGCCTTCATTGTACAGCAATATCCATGTCAGTAGTGAAAGGTGGTTCTGGGACTGCATGCTTTTCAGTCTTGCATCTGATTGTTTGCCTTCAGAAAGGTATTTGCATCAGAGTCCCTTAATGCTTCTCAGACAAGGCTAATATGTCTTCATTATGTCATTTGCCTTTTTTGGCCCAGTCATCCCTGACACCTACCTCAGAGTCGTTGTCATCTTTGGGTCAGCCTGGATCATTAGCATCCATTGTCTCTTCTTTCTAGAATCAGAGGTCCTGATGCAGTGGCACCGAGTATTGAAGATTGGATACAAATTATATTTACCATGAGGACCTTCACAAGATAAACCTGGTACCGAAACATGGGAGGATGAAGATAGGGATAGGGATTGTCTCTAAAATTACCAATATGTTGTAGGTTATGTTGTTAGAGTCTCCAAGCCACAGAATCCAAGATGGTTACGTGGCCCTACTGAATCATAAAAGGCAAAAAATGCCCTTACAGAACAGCATATAAAACCTCCTGATTAAGACTCAACAATGTACTTTTAGCACTTTTTTCCTGCAGTTCTCATGGACCCTGTTTTTCTTCCGTCCTGCTGCAGTTCCATTATCTGCGTCTCCAGCTTTTTATGCCTTTCCCACTCCTAAGCTTCCTGATTCTCAATCTCTGCTAGGTTTTTCGACTCACCATCATCACTGCTGCCAGCCGGGATTACAGATCTTCATTTCTTTGCTGCAATTGTTCTCCTGCCGGTCTTCGCTGTACCTTCATCGGACAAAGGGTTTTCCACATGCATTTATTCTCTTGGTGCTTTGGCACACCTTATTGAAAGCATTCATCTTGCTTTGTGAATTTACCTGGCAACTGACACAGTAGATTCAGAGAAGGGAGAGCTGTTCTTGCACCCTCCTAAAGACTAAACTAGACCCAATGTAAGCCCCTGATATTAGGTTGCCATGCCAATTGTTATTGAAAAAGCGGAACATGAAATGGAACAGACCAGAAAATTGCTGATGTCAGTTCAGACACTCTCAAAAGAAGGCCAGAAATTACTAGAAGCCAATGTAGCAAGAAAAGTTATTACTTTGGATCCTTCTATGAGGGTAATGTGTTCAGAAATAAATGATGGGCACCCAAAAAACTGCACGTTTTACAAGCTTCACAAGTACTCTAACAACCAAGCCAAAGTTGTGAAAATGCTCAACATGTTGTCCAAAAATGCTTCCTTGGTGACCTAAGACTAACCATTTATATTGGATCAATTTCAGAATGTCTACTCCTCTTTAAAGGAAATGCTTGATTGCACATATCTTGTGAGTAAAGAACAAATAATCTCTGATGAATTACCATCAAGGTAATGTGGACACTTTGATATATACAACGCAATGTAATCAACTTACAGGCATAATTGGATGCGCTGATGTTAGCACAGGTTTCAGCTTGTGCTCCATTTTCAGGAGTAATAGCGATAACTTTGCAATTAGATTTCCATTTGTTAAAATGAACATTAGAAAATGAGATGGCTAATAGTACTTCATGTTGCATTTTTCCTCAATGTTCTCTGTTGCATGCTGATAAAAAAGTAAGATTCTGAACGGATGGAAATGGGTATGGCAAGAGGTCCATTATCCAAACAGGAAAGAACCCGGATATGTATTTAAGGATTATGCAAGCATTATACCATGACTGCCATCTTGTATGTGACTGCTTGAGTTGGTGGTAGATCTCCCTCTTTGGCTGGGGCCTCCGTCTGGAACAGCCTCCCCTCCTCCTGAAACTTGCGGAGGGCCATCTTCGGTTCCCAAAGCACCTTAAAACCTTCCTCTTTACTTCTGCTTTCTCTCCCCCTCTCCCCTGCTGAAGTCCTGGCTGATAATGAGACTGCATGGGTTACCTGGCCACCCATCTGATCTCGGGCCCAAGCCCTGCCAGTTGCATGCTTGCGCTGCCTCCCTGGCAACCTCTGCACCTGGGGACTGTTTTCCTACAGTCCCCATACCAGCACTTATGTCTGCACTCACCCTGCACTTGCCACCAGCTGGCCGTTATTTATTTATTTTTTGTTATTAATATTATCCCATGTACTGCACTTTCCCCTCCCCTCCCGCACTTTCCTTTTTCCCCCTTCCCTTGCACTTGCACGATCTGAATGACACCTGGCCTAGTAAGATCATTGTCTGTCTTCCCTCTGTTCCCCCTTCCTTGCCTCGTCGCGCCTTGAAACACTTGGGTATAGGCGTGTTATAAATGTAATATCATATCATATCATATCAAAGTCGGGAAATATCAACTCCCATTCCTGGAGAGGTAGGGGTTTTCTATCATAACCCTGTATCAAATATTCTGACTACTGAGCTGCTCCTTGCATCAGGCTCCCTGAAGTGGGCTTTCTGCTGTCACAAAACAATGTACTGCCAAATGTCTCTTCCCCCACCCACTCTCCTCCCTTGTGTGGTCCCACCAGCCCACCACATTCATTTTTAGGAGGTTCCCAGCATGCCCTTAGGCCACTACATAACACACTCCGGTGGGGAGGTTCACCCCAGACCCTTTGCATGCTGTATCCCTTTTTGGCTCTGCCACCCACCACTGAACTTCTCAGATTACCTCTAGTACTCTAAATCAATTCTCTAGACACCAGAATTTGACCTCTACCATTCCCTCCCCAGCTGCTCAAAGACCTGACCTTTTTCTCGCCCACCTTACCTGTGTCTTTTTCAGCCGCTAATCTCATCTGCGAGCTTCACCTTCTCATCTCTTCCCTGTTGTACGGGTGTGGCCCTTTTCCTTTGCTGTGTTTCATTTGTTACTTTTTAAGGGGGCAGCAAAGGCAACCCTAGATTATGACCCCATGTGGAGGAAAGAGGAGTAGCAGGAGAAATCAATTCCCTAACCTCCCAGAAGATATCTTAAGTATTTGATGGGACAGATACATTCCTTTATTCAAAACACTCTGGCCTGTGAAATGACTTCCGTCAAAGCCCCTAATGTAATGGACTCTGTAACATCTGTAATACTTACGATGTGTGATTGTTTGGAAAGAGTTATCTTTTTGCAACTCTCCCTATGTAGTTCCTACGGACCCCCAATCGCGGTGCTCTGTGTTTGAACCTGTCTGACTGTTTGAGTGGAAGTAAAGCCTTCAGCCTTACTTCCTCTGCCTTTGGTCCATTTTTTATGGGGAAACTGATCAGTCCTTCTGAATTAGTACTGGGAAACTGTTTTCCTTTTTAACATTGCACATAACATCTTACAATGCAGTGCAATGGGGATACTTTGCATCACCCTACCTTTTTACACTTGTGAATTGCGCATTTTTTTATGTGCCTAAAGACAAGCTGGAGGATTCATATATATTTTTACCATTTGTTGCCTTATTTTTTGTGTGCACATTAGTGTTTACTGCGTATGGTCACTAAATGTGGCTAGTGCCCTAAAATGGACATGCCACGAGATGCTTGCTTGTTCTTTGGCCATCTTCCTGCCTTGACAGGGCAGAAAAACCTTCATAATTTCATACACTTGCTTTCGCAGGCTAGTGAAGACTTTATTTGTATGTCGCCCAGGAAGGGGTTGGGACTGTCTAGTCCCATCCCACATCCATGATACCAGAGTGTCTGGGTGAGGGGCATGAGTAAAACCAGTAGTTGTTTCTGATTGGACAGCTACTGGCTGTTTGAATGGTGCAGAAAGTGACACATTGCAGGAATTCACCCCATCTCCCCGTGTGAGGCTAGGGAGGTGAGCCTGCTCTGCAACACCCTCCTTAGGAATGTAGGCAAGTGGGAACTCATGAGAAGAGACTCCCCCTTTTGGGAGAAAGACTTCCGTTCCCATGATGAACTCCCAGAGGGCCTCCAACTGATGTCTTATACAATATACCAACATGTTAGCAAACCCATGAAGATGACATAAAGTTATATTATGAAAGATAAGAAATGGAAGATATCCCTTTAACTTCAAGCATTCAATGGACTATGACGAGGAGGCTGAAGAGAGATGCAAGACCAACAATTGAGAGAGAGGATGCTGAGAGCAAAGAGAGCAAAGAGAGGACCATGAGCCGAGAGAGAGTGAAAACTCGCGAGATGCAGATAAAGCCCGCTGTGCATAATAGAGCGGAAGGAGATGGAGCTCTTGCAGAACGCAAAGCCTATGTATGACAGAGCCACTCCAGAGCAGAACTAGAAACACCAAGCAACTGGAAAAAAGCCAAGCAAGACAGAGGAGAAAGAGTGATGGTGGCTTGACCACAGAATTAAAATGGTGGGCAGTCTGCCCGTACAACAGCACCAAGACCATTCCGGGAAGTAAGCAGCTCCCAGTCCGAGTCGAGATTCCTGTGACATCCCAAAGACAAGAATGGCACATTAATAGACTCCGTGGAAAAGCAAGCCACAGACCAGCAACGGAAAGGAAAGACAGTCCAAGGGCCAGCAGGTACGCTGACATTGATCCTGAACTCAGAAGGTAAAACAGGGAATTTGAATACAGGCTAAGCAAGTGGGACTCATTACATGTTAAATGAAACTTGTTCAAGCACTAATGGGAAACTATTGGAAATAATTTAATGAAGCAGAATAGTTTGAATGAGATAAGAAGAAATACAAAAACCAGAGAGTGGGAAAGAAATACAATTGGAGGCTTATCACTTTGGGGAAAAAAGAAGGCTCACCCATATCTCGAAGATAAGAATGAGAGCACAGAAAAAGAGACATATTTGGGAAGAACACACCTATGAAGCCAGGAAGCCCAAAGTCATTAATTAAACTGCACTTTGGAAATGTAATTGGAACTTTAGCTACCATAAAAGAGATGGGAAGAGTGTAAAAGAGATCCAGGAACCCTGAAAGGGGCAGAAAAGCAAGTTAAGATAACCAGGAAGGCTAACGACAAGGGAAATACCAGTCCTCTAAAAGAACTGCAAAACTTGATACAGTGTCTGACAAGGCACTATTTGCACATGGTCTATTGAATAGAGCAAGGGAAGTGAGAACATGAAGAATAAGGAGGATAAGAATAAGGGAATTACTACCCTCTTTAAAAGACTCACAGAACTGGATACAGAGAATGTTACAAGACTATTTGCACCATGAAGAATAAGGAGAAGGTAATTACCAATCCCCGAAAAGAACAATCAGAGACTATTTGCTTATGGTCTACTGAAAGAAGTAAGAGAAGTGAGAAGAAATGTGTGACAAATCACGAGCACCGGGAAAAGGGAGTCATTCTCCTGACCTTGGTTAGTTATAATAGTGGTAGCGTCAGATATCTTAGATTTGTACAGAGGATGGATTTGTTTTTGGACATTCATCCTGACTGATGAGCACCTTAGTAAGATAGGCAGGGGACACCCTATAACTATAGGATGAGAGAGGCCATTTTTACTTTAAATAAACTTCGCAGTAAGAGCCTGCCTTTACCGTGTCAGTATCCTTCTTATGATCTTCCTCAAGATCCTTGCCATTGGTGGGCCTGGACTTACCCCCAGCCTGAATTTTGGATAGGAAGAAAACTCCTGCAGCCATTTCTTGAGATTAGCATTGGAGCCAAGAATCCTTCATATGCGAACAGCTGACTGAAGATCTGAAAACGACTCCTAAAAAGGACTGGTATCACTTCCCGTCTGGCCCAGTGATGCCCTGTATAACTATCTGATCTCTGAAGACCTTTAGTGGTGCTTCAGCCCTTGGACCTATGGGACCAACTAGTCTCAATGCCTCCTTGTGGATCCATATGTGTCAAGATTTTGGAAATGTCCCATGATCATCGGGTGGACTGACCAGCTCTCTGGTGCACTAAGTCAACAGAACCTTTGCCTTTCCACATTTGCATCAGAAAGTTTGGTACATTTGCCAGCTTGTGGTCCATGTCGCATTCCCTCCAAATTTCAGCATCCTAGCATCAGAAGGTCCTGGTCTAGCGAGGCTTCTGCAGCAGTGACTGAAAGGACAACTGCCATCCACTGTGTATGGAGAGCACCAGTGGAACTTGCCTACCATCCTGTGAAGTGACCTAAAGAGGCCTGCATCAGTGAATCATGCACATCTTCATCGCCAGTGGTTGAATCCTGCATCTCCACCAGACCAGAAGAATTGTTGCACCTGAAGCTCTTGGGCACCTCTCACTGGAACCAATGGTGGGAAATCCAACTCAAAGACCCATCAAGTCATCTGGAAAAATCGGAGGGATGGGGTAAGTAAATGTAGTGTATATACCCCCCCCTATCTTCCATAGGATAACATTGGGAACAAATCCATTTGTCTCCTAAACCTGTCATTCCACTGCCTTTTGGTCGTCAAACCTGGACAGTAAGTCCTGCAATATAACAGACTCTTTATCTTAGTAATTTTGTTGAAGAATATTCCATCCTTTCTCTAACCTAAGAACATTATAACTTACCTGCAAATATTCCCTCTGGTGAGAAGCATTGTGGCTCCTCTGACTTTTGGACACAAGGGTCCATTCCTTTTATGGATTTTACTGCTCAAATTAGTGAAAGCACTTGTCGCTTGGTTCTATCATATACTGCATTGTGTATGTACCTCATGGGTTTATTTTCATTTATTTATTTATCTATTTGGCATCAGACATCCACGGGCATGAGTGTGCACAATTACACAAGTTTACAAACACAAAAAATGGGACGAGAAGAGAAGAGAAGAAGGAGAATCCAGCAGGTACTGATAGTGGAACGTTTTACTTAAAGAGTGAGGTTTTTAGAGACTTGGGAAATGCCCTTGTGTTTACTTGTTGTAATTTCAGGCAGAGCGAGTTTCAGATTTTGGCTGAGCAGCAGAGAAGGACCTTCCAATTCTGTTGGTACGTTTGAAGCTAGGGCAGTTGACCTGAGCCAAATTTGATGAGCGCAGAGTTCTGGTAGATTTGTAGTGGGACACCAGTGTTTTAAAGTAAACTGGGACTGTCCCATGGAGGCATCGGTGGACAAGAGAGGCTACCTTTAAATGAACGTATGCCCACACAAGAAGCCAGTGCAGGTCTTGTTTATAGGTGGAGATATTTTCTCTCCTGGATATTCCTTTTATGATTCATATAGCATAATTCTGAATGATTGGAAGTTTTTGAAGGCATGTTTTATTTGCACCAATCATGAAGGCATTGCAGTTGTGCCACCTCAAAAGTGTAATTACTCTTGCAATAGTCACGTTCAGATGTTTGTTAGTAGGTGGAGGTAGTAAGTGCAATTCCTAGTGATCTGGATAATGTGAGCTTCAGCACTCAGGGAGGGCTCAAGGTTATACCTACGGGTTTATCTTTCCCTAGTACCTGGATGCTACTGTTCTGGATTTTAAAGCTCAAGTAGTCAGAGTTCAATTTGTATCTGGCCTGAGGAGACCCGAATGTCAGTAGTTCTGTTTTGCCTTCATTGAGGCACATTCAGTTGTTGGTCATACATGACTCAATCGTGCTGTATGTGGTTGTTAGCCATATCAATTTTTATTGAGTATTGTGAGATGATACCGCATGCTAGATTTATTTTTCAGCGTGTGTAGAAGGCCTAGAATAAATATGTTTATGTTTATACATTCCTGTCTAAATTGGAATATTGTATATTATATTATGTGGACTCATTGGGGGCCCCTGACCCCACTCACTCTCTCAAGAGAATAGCCTTGACTGCTCTCCTACTTTACCTTGATTGGGTTTTGGATAACCTTTTAAAATACCCTGTGTATTATAACTAGGTTTGGCCTCTTAAAATCTGGCCATCAGGCCTGATTCTAGAAATCCATCTTAACAGTGATTCATGGGCTTAAGAAGAGGGCATTCCCTTTCAGCAGAAGCCTTTTAGCCAAGCCATTGAAGGTATACCATCTCCTGCCCCCACTCAGGATTACTTGCCAACCAGAATACGTCAGCGCTATCTCATAGGCACAGAGATCAACATAGAAAAATAATATCCCATATGCACTGACAAGGGGCAATTTAACATTTATGCTTTCCCCTCACAATTGGTTTAGAATTAGGTACGTCATTTAGGGGTCACCAGGGGTCGCACTTCCTGAGGTCTTCCTTGCTACCCCTAAAAAACGCACAAAACAAAAACAAAAGTGTGATTCTTTTTTTTTTTTTTTACTAATTGAAGCTCCTGGGCAGTGGCCAATGCCATGTAGCTCTTTGTTTCTAGTGTGGCTGGCTTTCTTGATCAGGCTTCTTAAAAAAAACAGGGGGTTTGACAAGTGTAACACTTTAAGTAGTGACCCCAAATAAGAAAGAATAGGAATAACAAATAATTTGTCTTTCTGGAATACTATACAATAATTGCTAGACTCATTAAAGGTTTATTTCATGTACACTTCAGCCGGTGAGTCACTGAATTAGTCTGTTCTTAAACACCTCAAATTCACCATGCAGACAAAATACTCCAAAAAGCATTTAGAGTAGAATAAGCAACCATTTCGGACCATCTGCTGCATCACGAGGTGGGCGGTATCCCGACTAGGATACCACCCAACAGTATTTGTGTTACCGTCCAAACCTCCTGCGGTATTACCACCAGATCACGGGTTGGGCGGTAACTGTAAATCCCCAATCTCCAATTAACACTGGTGCTATTACCATGCAGTAATTGTGCAGAAAATCAGCATTTTTGCAGGGCATTTAACCCCAGCTTAGAGCTGGAGGTAAATGCTGCCAGCCCGAGATTGGGCAGACCCTTAAATGCAGCGGTAATAGCATTACCACCGCATTTAGGGGTTACCGCCCAACTCGTGATGATGCCTTATGTATTTTGCCTTCTGCAAGTTGCAGTTATGGCATTCATTCTTGTATCATATGTTTACAAAGTTAACAGCGATATTGTAACCATATTTTTCATAGTGTACTTAGGAACAATGCTATGTGATGCCACTTCCTGTTTTCTCAAGGGGTAAAAGGTTGTGTTCCATCGCTTACCATGATGCCACTTCAGGGTGGGGTCAAATGCCATCACTTCCTGTGATGTCAGAGGTCAAAGGTCATGTGATGTCATTTCCACTACCCCAGGCATTTTGGTGAAATTATGTCCCTGTATAGAATCTGTGATTTCAGGTACGGTGCTTGGTTAGCTAGGTGAAAGTAGGAATTGGTGTTTGTTATCTTTAAAAATTGACAGTCGCCCACAGAGTTTATTAAATAAAAAGGTATATAACGAAATTTGAGCTGTGCGTACCCAAGCATTCACAAGCCCAAGCTACCCACAAATATTTTCAATTACCCATGTTTTGATGCCCTGACCTGTGAATATTGACTGACGTCTTTTGAGGATATTCGTCTAGGCCTAATCAATGGCCAACCCATATATCGGTACCAATTATAGTACTTACAGACAAAATCATTATAGCAATTGACACATTGACAATCATACTGAATAGAACTTTTTTTTAATTGAAGTGTAGCAGACTTTTTCATTGAGCAAAGGCATCTTTGCATTACACCTCCCAATCTTTATACTGTCTAGACAAATTGTTCTTAGCTCAAAAGTGGTGTCCTCTAGTTTTATCAGAATGTTATTACACTTGGTCATTGCAAGGTCACTTCAGTATTCTGGAGATGTACGTATTACATAATTGTAATATCTTCCCATCCGCCAACAGTATATTGTCCGGCGATATACAGGAGCACCCAGCCCAGAACATCAACCCCATCACACACGTTCTGCTGTACCTAGTCACCCTTAAACGCAAGTGCAGGGTGGCAGAGAGGAAATGGCGTGCTTCTTGTTCATCCTCTGACAAACTGGCCTGCCGCCTGCTCCAAAGGCAATACCGGCTCTCCGTTCTCACCAAGAAGAGAGCCCTTATCCAAGCCCGCATCTCTGCGACATCTAACAATTCGGCCGAACTCTTTAAAATCTGCAAGGAGCTGGCCATCCCTGCTGCAGTCTCCACCTCTCCTGTCCCCTCCCAGGCCCTCTGCACGGCACTGGCCTCTCACTTCATCTCAAAAACTCAGGACATCCTGTCCTCACTCTCCTCGCATCACCTCCCTTCCTCTATTCTCTGCTCTCCCTCTGGCCCTTCTGCAGCCACCCCTCCTCCCTCCTTCTCTGCCTTTCTCCTTTTTTCTGCTGACGAGGTTTTGAGACAAGTCCGATCTATGAAAGTCTCGTCAAAACAGGTCCACCCCTGTTCCTCCAAAACTATCAAGGACCACATCGACTCCCTGGCACCTGCCCTGGCTGACTTCTGCAATCACTCCTTTGCTTCTGGAGTCTTCCCATTCCCCCTCAAGCACTCCCTTGTCCACCCCCTTCTTAAGAAACCCTCTTCCGACCCCTCCTGTCCAGCTAACTATCGCCCAATCTCTATCACTCCCTTCCTGGGCAAGCTCCTGGAGAAACCGGCCATCTCTGAGCTTAATCTCCATGCTGAATCTGTTGGTAGTCTTCATGACCATCAGTCTGGCTTCAGAGCTGCCAGAAGCACGGAAACTGCTCTCCTGAACATCCGTGAGGACCTGCTCTCAAACCTTGACTCTAACACCCCTTGTGTTCTCATTTTGCTCGACCTCTCTTCTGCCTTTGACACTGTCAACCACACCATCCTGCTCAACCGTCTCCGTGATAACCTGGGTATCACTGGTTAAGCTCTGGCGTGGCTGGCCTCCTTCCTCTCCAATCGACCCTCCCAGGTCCAACTGGGTTCCTTCCTCTCTGACATATTTTTCTCTACCTGTGGTGTCCCCTAGGGATCTAACCTCTCCCCCTGGCTGTTCAACAAGTATCTGGAACTTCTTGCTCACCGAATCGCCGCTCTCTGTCCCAACTTTCAGTGCTATGCGGATGATACCCAGCTCATTTTCAGGCTACCCTCGGCCTCCTCTTCCCCATTCCCTCATCTCTGACTGTCTTTCTGCTATCCAGGAATGGTATGCCGCCAACGACCTCTGCCTTAATGACAGTAGAACTGAGATTCTACTTATCGGCACACCCACTCCCTCCTTCCCTGCAGCTCTCTGGCCGGCCTCCCTTGGCCCTCTTCCTGCTCCTACCTGCAAGGCAAAAAACCTTGGGGTCATCTTTGACTCCACACTCTCCTTCTCTCCTCACATATCTGACGTCTCTAAGAAGTCACACTACCAGCTACACCTCCTCAGAGGTATCCTTCCTTTCCTCTCCTTCCCCCAGAAGCTCACTGTCTCCAGAGCCCTGCTTCTCTCGAAGCTGGTCTACTGTAACAGCCTCTATCTAAATCTTCCTGCCTCTACTTTCCGCCCTTTGCAACTCATCCAGAACAGGACTGCAAGACTTGTCCTTGGCCTCAAGCCCAGGGACCGTATCTCTCCAGGACTGAAATCACTACACTGGCTCCCAGTGGTTGCGAGGATTAAGTTTGAAACCCTCTGCATTGTCCACAAGGCCTTCTGGGGCCTTGGGCCAAAATACCATCAACTCTCTCTTCCTAAATGTCTTTCTTCTCGAGCTCTTCGCTCATCCACCTCCAACTACCTCAGGGTCAGCCGCTTCTCCAAGCAACGAGCTGGGGGTAGATCTCTCTCCGCAGCAGGGGTCTCCCTCTGGAATAGCCTTCCTGCCTCCCTGAAACTTGAGGAGAACCATCTCTGGTTCCGGAACTTTCCTCTTTGCCTCCGCTTTCTCTCTCTCTCTCCCCTGCTAAAATCACGGAACCTGCACTGAATCTGCAACTGGGCCACTCACTGATCTCGGTCCTTGGCCCAGCCATTCTTCCCTGCACTGCCTACCTGCACTAAGGGACTGTCTCTGTATCCTACAGCCCCTTCTCCCGGCACTTAACTTGCACTTGCCACCAGCTGGCCCTATTATTTATCTTGTATTCTACTAACCATGTACTGCACTTTCCCCTCTCCCCTTCCCCTTGCACTTTTCCCAGTCCCCCTACCCTTGCACCTGCCCGATCTGAATGACACCTGGCCTAGTAAGATCGTTGTCTGTCTCCCCTTGCCCCCTCCCTGCCTCGTCGCACCTTGAAACACTTGTGTATAGGCGCGTTACAAATGCCATATCATGTCATACGCTTTACAACAGAAAAGAAACCTTATTAGGGAATTTCCCTGCAGAAATAGCAGCATATGCAGAAGACCCGTGGGAAGCAGTATTCCACTGCACTCTGCAAATGGACTGTACTTTCCCACAAAGGACTAATGTGTAATGGAACTTTCCCTTGCAGATAGCTTTCGAAGGGCATTACTCAGAAGACCCTTATTAAATGCTCTGGGACACAAATGGCAGAGTTTAGAGAACTAACTGTCAGTAAAGGTAAGGTGCAAAGCTTGTACACATTCAGAAAAGCAGTAACCACCCCTTCTACTGAAAATAAACATTTAAAACTCTACATTGTTAAATAAATAATCCTCAAACAATGCTCTGCCACACACGGGGAGACACTGTAAAATAATTAGCAGCTAATGTTGAGTTAATTATAAAGTATCCATCTTACTTGCTGGAAAATCCTCTATGCAACTTATATAAAACTCCAAGGTACTTCTACAAGCAATTGTCCCTGCACAGTAAGTACCAGAAACAGTGAAAATGCTTTCGACAAAAAATGCCTAACATTAAACCTATGTCACCCAGACCTCACCTCAAGAGGTTTCTCGAAACATAAGCCTCCTGATGGGTGCTGCGGGCTGGGTTTGTTTTAGGTATTTAGTTTTAGTAGTGGTAGGCAGGAGATGTGGCTGTACCTTGTAATAAAGTGGAGGAGTGCACAAGAGGTTCTGCTGCTATGCTCACTGAATCCTGTCAAGTTCTGGCATGATATGAGTTGAAAAAAGAAGTAGAGAGACTCCAGCAGTAGACACACATAAGGGAAGTGTCCTGCTGACATGCAGAGTTTGTTTTCTGTCTTTCCAAAATAGGTATTTTTACGGCTCTAGGTTGTGCTCCCAACATTACATTGGATTGTGATAGGAGTGCTGTCAAGATTTCAACTCACTGCCAGAACTATCCCCTCACCTAACCTCAAATAAACACAATACCATAAGACCACAGAACGTGAATTTGACTATTAGCCAAGAAGCCCATTAGTTCCAGGATGTCATACAAAATAGCATAGCTGCACGCAGATCACATATATGATTGTGTAATCATCTATTTGGATGACATTATGATGTTTTCGTCTAATGCTCAATAACATTTTCTCTATGTGTAACATATTGTGATGCTCAAAAAAGTGCTTCTGTTCTACCTGCTGTATCCTATTTGGGCTATTTGTAAAGACAAAATAGCCATTGACGCGTCAGCAATTCCGGAATGGTCACCTCCATCTTCTTAGAAAGAAATATAGTGTTTTATGAGTTTAGAAAATTTAATATAAAAATATTTTCTTTCTATTTATCTGCAGATACGTCTTTAATAACTCAGCTACTACAGAAAAGAGGCCACCATTTGACAAAAGGAAACAGAAGATGCCCATAAGGTACAACAAACAAAGTTTTAGCGACCACATGCACTTTGCCATTCCAGCAACTCTTGATCCTTTATAGTAGAAACGGATGCCTCAGATACAGATACAGCAGCCATTCTAAGAGAACCTAATTGGCATAACCCCATTCAGCTTCCA
Organism: Ambystoma mexicanum; assembly: GCF_040938575.1. Taxonomy (NCBI): domain Eukaryota; kingdom Metazoa; phylum Chordata; class Amphibia; order Caudata; family Ambystomatidae; genus Ambystoma; species Ambystoma mexicanum. Next base: position 908,980,673 of record NC_090930.1, read on the forward strand.
AACATAAACTAGTTGCTTCTTAACTGTTTTCGGAGTTGGGTACTGCTCCTCATTCTGTGTGGTTCAGTGTTTGATTTTGACTTTCCTCTAACCTGCATCTGGATTTTTCCTGGTTTTGCCGAACACTGTACCATTTGGAACTCAGGCATTTGTTGTACCCTTTATATGGATTCCTACTGGATTCTGAAAGGGGATTTGCACCTAGGTTCCGGGAGTGTCAGAAGCGGCCCTTGAGATGCAGCTTGACCCTGCTCTGTGCTCATTGTAGTTGAGGGTTCCTTCCTCCAGTGTTCCTCCAGTGTTTCCGTTTAGGCGGCAGGTGGCTGGTGGCGGAAGCGGCTGGAGCAGCGTTGTGACCTGCCGTGCATCTGCCCGGTTGTGGCAGTAGATGTGCCTCAGAGGTGCCATGCTGCACGTGTGCCCGACCCTCTGGGGTGAAAAGCCATTGGTTTCTCTGGGTTGATTGACACTGTAGGTGTGGGGTCCGGCTGACTTTCTTGCCTGAGCCACTGTAAATATGCAGCATGGCTGGCCTTTCTGCTTGTACTGACTTGTATAGGCCTTGTCTGATCATGACTTGACTACGTTGGGATGTATCTTTGCTCATTTGTTTTTTCTGCTTACATTGGTTTTGTTTTTTGGTTCATTTTGCTTTTCCCTATATTATGTTTTGTGAAGTGTAGATTGTTGTTCTTTGTGTTTTGAACAGACTGACCAGCCTTCGATTGCAGTGCTGCTTTTGGGAAACACATGTGGTATTGTTTATATAGACAGCCTTTTCTGTTTTAAATTTGTTTTTTGACCAGGGGCCATAATCCTGAACTTAGCCTATTACTAGTCGCACAAAAAGCAGCCAATAAAAGAATTAATTGTAAATATATCAATTTTAAATATTCAAAATGTAGGCCTTAACCTTTGGAAGTGTTGCCTATAGCTGGTGTCACACAGTTAGATGGTCCTGGGGCTACTAGTCAAACAGATTTTATTGCACGTAGCACCTTGCCTATCATACCATCAATCCCATCAATGTCCCTTGTTAAGGGTTCTGTAGACCCTATTAATATTGTTGTTGAGGACCTTGTTGCTGTCTCTCCGGAGCTCCTTCTATCTCATCCCCCAGAGAGATGTCATACAATAGATACGTGTTTTAAAGTGGATTACTCTTTTCTTGATATAGCAAATGATCGAATTCCTGATAAGATTCCCAGTGATATATCTCTGGAAGATCTTATTGAGGAGGTGATTAAGGGGGTTCTAAAGTTGCCACTTGTGTTGACACTACAGCTGTTTAAATCCTCATTGACAATTCCAGTAAAGTTGGCTTTTCACGTGCTACTGATCAAGGTATTTGTTTTACCAGTTCCTGAGCAGTAACATGTGCTTCTAAGGGTGCCACCATCAACGTTTCCCTTTTGAATACTTGGTCACTGAATAAACATGATATTGATATCCATGACTATATTTCAGATAATAGATTCGATATGCTATGCATGACTGAAACTTGGATTAAGGACTCAATTGGACCAGAGAGTGGGTGAGGCAGCCCATGGTGAGTTGCGGTATTCCCCCTTTTTTGTACTAACTCTTATACATTGTACTGGACATGTCCTGCTAATCGGGTCAGGCAAAGACAGGCACATGACTTCAAGTGCATAAACTTGATTTCAAGACACGTGGAGAAAGCCAGATCCCAATATCGAAGACTGCATTGTGTTTCAAGGACACCAGCGACCGTCACAGGTGAACTGCAGAGTTGGGGAGGCAAGGCGAAGCCTCTGGTACTAACCTTGACTCATGAATTGGGACCTTAGAGGGAGAATTTGTAGGTGTATTTGAATGTGGCTACTTCTTGGACTCCTAAGCCTTCTGAAAGGCTCCTTTTTTCTGTGTCCTTGTCCTTCCCACTAGAATCCTTAGGGGACACCCTGTGGGAGATCCATTGGTAAGCCAACCTGGCCAACGTAAAGGCGTCCAATATATCCTGGTCAGCAATGTACTGATGCAGCTCTGGTGGACAAGCTTCAGATTTTTATTTTTTTTTTAAACAAGAGGTGAGACAATTAAACAAATGACTGCTATGTAACCATCAATCCACCCAATCATATTCATATGTGCAGTACTCATCCAATCAACCCAAGACATTTTCTCACTCTTCTTATAATCCCTGAAGCCGAGCCAGCTTTCTCTATTGGTAGTATGGGTGAAAAACCAAACACTGAGGCTCTCAGGAGGTGATGCAGGCTGGTTCTTAGGTACAGTGAATCCCAAGCCCCCACAAAGGAAAATCCACACACTATCTTATGTGCCAACAGAGTTCTTTTATATAAAATAAGTTTAATATATATGTATATATATATATTTATATATATATATATATATAAATAAAAAAACACTTTATACCACAGTATACTTTAGATTCAATTTAGAATGCACTAATTGCTGACTATTATTAAAAAGCATAGGAATCATAAAGTATTGGATAATTGTATAGAGAGTGCTGTAGAAAAGCAGGTTATATTCAAACATAGCCAATATACTTTATTTAGACTCAAATAGGTGATACTGTGTAAGGATCCCCCCACCTTGGAACCTGTAACTGAAAAGTCAAGGTGTACTTTATCTTGTATATTGCTCCTATTCCAAATATGCTTAACAATAGTCGGCTTTGTTTCCTACAGGTTCCACTACCCCCAAAGTACCTTGGATGCCAGAGGAGAACAGGATCCACTGCACATCTGAGACCGCTGGAGGATTCCTGAGCCCGGAAGATGCTCTTCCGCGTCACAGTACCTTGGGTACCCTGGCAGGCAAAGTGGTGCACTTTCTCGTCTTTACTCGACGGGAGCCCCGAAGGATGGATGCCCTTTGGAAGAAGGAGTTGCTGGGATGTTGCTGTCGAGAATGAGAAAGGAACCAAGCAGTGTCGGAAAAGAAGCAGCTCGGACGATCACGGTGGTCTCTGTTGGTGAGTCGCTTCTCCGGCTGTGGGTGTCACACAAAGGCAAAACTTGCTCTGGACCTTGAAAAAGCCTGAACAAAGAACATAAGATTGTAGGTGGTCATTGGTGACTATTGTTGGTGACGGGTGTAGTGGCAGAAATAGGTGTCAGGTTTTGGAATCTTGCAGTTTACTGCCATTCGGTTCTTCTGTGCTGCAGCCGCAAGACAGAGCTCAGGATGGGGTCTGGTAACCTGGACATGACCACTGGACTGCACTGTGGATCCTCACCAAGTCTGCACCCTTGGGACGTCTTCAGAGTTTGGTGGCAGGAAACCCACCGGCAGACTCTACACTGCAGGAAGTCGTACACTCCACTGCAGGCAGGAACCTTGGATCATCTCTGGCTGGAAAAGGTGGTCAGATATCATGGCAGGGATGCCCCTTGAAGGATTCCTCAATCAAGTGGGACTTGGGCAGCTCCAGGCATCAGGCAGCACAATGACAGGGTATCCCTTTTTCTCAGTGGTAGACAGTAGCTTGGCTTCCAGCAGTCACAAACACGCCCCCAAACCATGGGCAACACAGTTGGACTTCTTCAGATCAAGATGTCAAGGCACTCCTCTCTGGACTCACCAAGACTCTTTTTCCGGATGGCAGGCACATAGGACTGACTTCCAGGACACCTCAGATGAAGAGCAGCAGTTGCAAGATGGTCCCTTGTAGCTCAGGACGAGGTTGACTATCAAGGTCCTATCTTCGATCAGTCCTTGGAGAAGCCCAGCAGCTTTTAGATTTGATGAAGAGTTGCAGCAGCAGACTTCTTCCTCCAGCTGAGCTTGAGGGAAAAGCTTCTTCTTACTTCAGCTTCCTGCTTCAGCTTTGACTTCAACTTCTGAACATGGAGGTGAGTGTGGGAGCCATTGATATACAAAACACTCCCCATTCACTCAGGCTGAGCCAGGCTCAGCCATCCAATCACACAGGCATGCTTTCATGCAGGCAACATCCAATTAGGCTCACAGGCATTCAGGCCATTAACCGAAAATCAATCACCCAAAACACAGATTGTGGATTGGAGGCTACACCCCAGGCTTTTCAAACCACTACCCTGCATTCATACCAGTTTCAGCCAGGGCTGTCCCAGGCATTGTGCTACACATCCAAAACCAGACACACACAACACAATGCATATTGACTCGTCGCTCCATTCATATAAACTACACCTAAGGATGGGCCTTCAGCACACAGTCCCAGGGAAACCTCCAACCAGTCTGGCACTGGTTTCCTCTCAGAACCATATATGGTTCTTCCACCCAACATCCAATCAGGGGAAGGAAAAAGAGCCAAGGCTTCTCATGACCTTGAGAAAATAAAAGGAATATAGGCAAAGGAAACCAAGAGGACACAGTGCCTTTGTTCAGGAATCCATTGATTCCTATGGCAGTGCTTGGGTATCCCAAAAATGGAAGACACACAGAGCCACTGCCACCCAGGGGTTACATGGATGTAGCCCCACCCATTGGTGCCGTAAGGGTATCCCAGGTGCATTGTTCAGCAAAAGGTAAAATGGAAGTGCTGCACTACCAGTGGTCCAGGCTGGATATTCATGGCAGAACACATTTCCACAGAAAAATGGTAGGACACGGACTGGGAGGCCCTCTCCCTCCAAAAGGCATTTCCAGCATCACAAACACCAAGCCATGTGTTTGGCCAGATCACTTTTTGTTGAGTTTCAAATTTAGTTTCCTGAGAAACTGACTTGTAATTTCAGTAAAGCTAAAAGAGACATTAGGAGACATTGAGAAAAAGTTAAACTTGGGGGTCTTACTGGCTGTGTTAATACTGTTATGGACTCCCTATGGATTTAGATACTCTGTGTCTTCTTGCTGCCTCATATACAACATGATTTACTAAATGTCTAACCAGGCAGCCTCTATGAAGCTCAAAACTGTAAGAGATGGGCGGTTCACATACGCCTCAGACAATAAAAAAGGCTGGCTTAAATCTCATAGATGCTGTGAATTTGAGACCAATTACAAATGTTCCATTACTCTTAAAAACTGTTGACAAGATTGCCACAGTGCAGTTCCAAGAACATCTGGACTACTCTGTTATTCTTCATTTGAGGCAGTCTGGTTTTTGGCCAAACCATGACACTGAGAGAGCCTTATTAGATCTTCAAACAGGCATGTTGGATATTATGGATAGAGGCAAGACTGGGTTCCTAGTGTTATTATATCTGTTGGCATCATTCAACCTTTTAGATCATAAGCACCTTCTAAAAATCTTTATCAACAATGACAGGCTGCTCAGACGATGCTGCATGTTGGATCTGCTCCTTTTAATACAACAGAAGATCTACGGTACATTGGGTGATGCTGCCTCTGATCCAGCCCCTGATCCAGCCCCTCTACACTATGGAGTTCATCAGGGCTCATATGTGTCACCTGCCCTCTTTAATGTGTATACTAAGCCTCTTTGTGACCTGCTTATGCAAATGGGGGTGCAGTTTACCAACTATGCTGACGACACCCAGTTGTTGATGGAACTGAATGGTGTTTATGCCAATGATTCTGATAAGCTAACTTCCATGTACAGATCCATTAAAAACGAGATGTCTACACATGGGTTGTGTCTGAATAGTTCTAAAACCGAGCTCATGATATTTGGATCAACTCAAGCTAGGGCTTAACATAACCAAAGATACTCCAACTTCATTATCATGGACTGCAGTATTCCAGTTCTGAATAAAGTGGTGTTCTTCTCTTGGTGTGGCAGCACACACTAATAACTGCCAAAAATCTGCAGTACCATCTGAGACTCTTGAAAGAAATTGAATCTGTTGTCCCTAATTAAAAATGTGAAACTTTGCCCAAGATTGGTTATTGTAATGCACTTTGGAGGGGTGCCGGTAAGGGTAGCATCCATAAACTTCAAGTTGTGCAGAATTAAGCCGGGGCAGATTGTTAAAAACGTCTCCCTCAGAGCTCACATTTCTGAAATTAAAAAAGAACTGCACTGGCTGCCTGTGGCTGTCAGAGTGCAGTTCATGATAAATACCATGACACATAAGTGTCTTTTTTCGATCCGGCTTCTTCTTACCTTAAACAAATCCTAGTGCAATACAAGCCAAGGAGCGCTCTGCGCTCTCATAACACCAACTTCCTTGTTTGTCCTAGAGTTAAGCATGTGAATGGGAATGGCTGGTCTTTTCCGGCTCAGGCTGCCCATGCTTGGAATTCCTTGCCTATTGATTTACGTCAGGAAAGGAACTTGTTTTCCTTTTGAAAACATTTGAAAATCTGTTTGTGAATAATTGACTCCGCCTCTCACTTTGATTTTTTCTTTGACCTGTCTATTATGTTGCATCTTCTGTGTTGGTGTGCAACTTAATGATAAGGATTTGGTGTAAAATAAATACGTACACAAATAAACCCGTAAGGTATTGGACTCTGGCTTTCCTTTTTTTTGCTTATGGGATTTCTTTATTTGCTGGTATACTTAAGTGCTACTCCGTTTGCACACTCTCTTTCCTTCCCAACTCCTTTTATCCTCTCCACATTTACACTTTTGTAGAAAGGTGTTCACTTGACTTCATGGCTTTTCTGTCTAATTTATTAAAAGACATACCACAATAGACCTGCTTACCTGCTCGTAAAACCAACCTACATTTCTAGCCCTACCTTTTCATAAGGGCCATTTTCAGAACACATCCAGGGGGTTCTTTGTATCATTATTTTCCCACACAGGTTTTCTCCACAGATAAATGTAACGTTCTGCACACTGTCAATACAATGTTGTTTGTTTTCTTTGAGATCTGATACTGGGGAATTCTTTATCACTCCCACGGACTCCCGATACAACTTCCAAAAAAGCTCAAATATAGCATGCAGTTGTTCTTTCTCTCTTGGAATTTTCTGTTCAGAGCATTATGGTATATTTGAAAGCGGATTATAGGCTAAATAGAATGCTTTAAAAGTGATCGATCTTGATGGGAATTGCTGGCAGTACTAGTGCTGTCACAGTTTCTCTCACCAGACTACACCCATTATTTAGATAGGAACATACTCTTAGGAGTAGTCACTTATTTTATTAACCACATAAAATTTGAGACATGTCCACTAAACAATGTATTGCAATTTCATAAATAGATTATGAAGCTAAAACAGAAAGTTGGTTTATTGTTGTATGTATATTGATCAATAGATTAGAAATACATTCACTAAATGTGGAGAAATTATCATAGTTTAGATGGACTAATGCTAATTAATTCTCCAATTGCCTACATTTAGCATTTTATGATTTCAAGATTCATATAAGAAAAACTATTGCTTGATTGATGGAATTGGGATTCATATCAACTTAATTTGTGAAATAAATTGCATTAATTTTACACCCCCCTGACATTCTAGTAAGGAGTCTGATCATAAGTGATATTTCAATCTCATTGTCTAGATTTCGAAATGTACTGTTTGTAATGCACTTCAATAAACAGGATATGGTCCATTGTTAAGATGGGAACATTATAGGATGTAAAGATGTTAATCTAAGCCCTGTACCATGCTATGTTTGCTTGCACTACTTGCATGCTCGTTCACAACTTGTATATTGATTTAAAAAATGTACTACCTCTAATGCACTTTACTCAACAGGAACTCGTCTCCTGTTATGATTGGCAACATGATAGGATGGAATGATTTTAAGCCATGCCCCTTCACATGCTCACTCACTAATATTATATTGTTTTTTCTGTGCATATGACCCACTTGACTTGAATTGTATCTACTTTGTAAATACTATAGTATGTATGGCAGCATGCATTTATGCTTTTATGACTCTTGGTCGAAATAAAGCTATTTTGATTTGGTTTAATGTGTACGATCATTGTCGTTTCTGCCCCCATCAGTTCTGCAACAATAAGGGCTTAATGTGTGCCATTAAAACCTGCATTCTAGATACAAAGGAGTATCTGTAATTAGAGACAGAGTTGTGATACATGTTTGGAAGCTTTCCTTGGCACAACATGTTCAAATATTTGTTTCATCTTCTAACATCTGTGCAAAATCTAAATGATATGCAAAGCCATCTTCAGAAAAGCTGACAAAGCCAGTGCAGCAGTGTACCACATACATATCCTTGGGAGATCATATCATTACATTGCATTGAGAATTATCTCCTCTCAAGGAAGAAAAACGATCAAGATAAAAGTCGTCCCCTTCACTAGACAGGCACTCGCCACATTATACAGGGTCTTCCTATGACTGAAATGTCCATCATTTTATTTGACTTACACTGTCTCTTTACATGGAGAACTCTGAACAACATTATCCAATTGATGACCACAATTCGTTTCCACATTCATCAAGAAACTGAGTAAATCTTTTGGAAAAGAGAGAGCTTTGTCTTAAGGCTACCGCCTGCAGAGAAATGGCTACATAGAACTCTTGAAAGGAACATTGTGTTCTAGTTCTATTGCCAAATAGAGAATTTACTTACAATAATATAATGAATTCCTCTTTTGGATTCAGTCCATCATTTGTTTCCTGTGGCATGCTTCTGCAAGCCTTGGTTATTTCTACGAAGACTCTTTTGGATTCTCGATTTACTCAGTTAATCATTTTCTTCATATAATACAATATTACAAACACGTGACAAAGCAATATATAAACAGAATATTGCATTGCCTCAATGCAAATACTAAGAAGAAACACCAAGATTAACGAGCTTCCAAGCTTGCAAATAAAGTGTGGTTGTCATCTCAAAATCTGACTGCCCATCTGCTACCCTTAAATTTGTCTCATAAAAGGTCCCTTATTGTTGCTTGAATCATCAAAACTATGATTTAGATTTTGCACAAATATTTAATCAGATTAATGCTGTTGTCTACTCATCACTGTGTCAAAGATTTTTCTGACAGCCTTTTTTTGGGTGATATGGGATACATCTGACTCATATGAATTCACAAGGTACTTGCAAATTATGTGGATGTCATTTGTGAATCCCAATTTCATCATGGTTTTCTCTATTTCTTGGTGTCTTGGCTTAGAAAGCCTACAGCCTAAGCACATGTTCCTTCCAACTAGCTGCTTTGTTAATGCACCTCATTTGGTCTTAAGGTTCATTGAAAGATATCCTTGGAAAACCATTGCTCATCAGCTTGCCTGGGCCATATAGACATGCATTACACTCTTAGCCCTGGACATCTATGACACCTAGATCTTTGAGTCAGTGACGTCTTAGGGCAGGACAATTTATCAGTCAGACATGCACTATCGTCCCCATCTGTCATTACCTGTTCACATGTCAGGGTTAGGGAACCCTCCTGCATTGGAAGTGAGCATGTAATGACAGATGGGGACGTTATTGCATGGCTGGCTGTCCAGAGCACACACTGATAAGGTGAACAGAGCAGTTCAAGAGGTATCTCCTCTAGGTGTGATCTCCTCAACTATTCAAAGATGGCTGGGGCATAGATGGATTGTGCAGGGCACCTGATCAAAGATGGTGACAAGAACGGCAACACTGCCCTGGCAAAGCACCATTAAAGGCCTTCTGAGTAACAATACAGCATGCTACAACACTCCTGCTATAGTATGTCAGTGTTATTTATTGAGTTCTGCTTTGCTTCAGTCTCGTCTCCACACTTCCTCTGCCTTCTTTGCTTGCTGCTTCTTCACTCTCCTGCTTCACCAGTTCTCTTTTTGGTCCCTAGCTTGTTCTGCTTTTAACTTTCCAGTGCAGAGGGCATGGCAGGAGGCCCTGCTTCGGGCAATGTGGCCACTAGACATTGTCACAGGACCACATCCACAGTAGGTATGCTAGCACAAATCATTAAAAAAAGTGTTCAGTGAAAATGCTGTGAAGTATGGTCACAGATATCTGAAAATTGCTCTGAAATTTAGTGAAAACATATTGTTAAAGTGACAATATGGCTGCAAAATAAAACATTGAACACAGAAAAATGTGTCATTATTCTTCCCAGCGCCATCTGAAAATGGATATGCAATACATTTCACTGGAGTTCCCTGACCGCTTTCTTAGCCATGACAACGCAATCCAGAATGGTCAAGAAGTGGTCACTCTCTTCAATCTGTATAAGCACAAATGTCCTAAGTTCTTAAAAGACTTGCTCATGTGTCCTCATCCTTTAGAGGACTGGGGTGCATGGGAGTGGCTATTGAATGGCCACAATAAATACTGATGCTTTGTTGTTAATGTTTATATTAGGGCAATTGTGGCCAAATGGAAAATCAGTATGTGCTGGGGACATTCTCATGAAGCTGTCATTTCAAACTGTACCGGGAAAGGGGGGAATGATTTAGAAACTTTGGAGTCTCTTAATGAGTTTCATACCTATCTATAAAATGTAAATGGCCCAATCTTGTACATATGTTGTTTCAGGAAATTAGTTTGATGAGAGGAGACTTTTTTATAAAGAGTTTGATTTTTGGGTCGATGAACCCAGCCCTCAACTCACATTGAGGGGTGATATATTCCTTCATAAGGAGGTCAGGTTTTGTTGGCAATGTAACCTTGCAATTTGTAAATGAGTTAATATGTTTCAGTCTATTTTTGTGTGTGGTAATAAATCAAAGAAGATAACCTATATAAGTATGTATATATTCAGTGAACACAATCATGGTTAAAAGTTAATGTGATCAGATTTAATGCAACAAACCCACAGAAATGCAGCAATCACCATACGAGCAACTCCATCTGAACTATGCACAGCCTGTGGTGCAGTGTATGACTACAATGATGACATCACAGATACCATCACTCATGACATTGCTGATGACATCACTAATTACATCATACATGACATCACTGATGAGATCAATCATTACATCAAATTTGACATTTCTGATTAAATATGTTAGAAAAAGTTTGCTGACTTCTTTTGATACATTTTTTACACTTAATACTAACAACATGACATGGAACAATACACTGATATAGACGTATAATATGGTTACATGTGGAACATTCACTTGTAGTACTTATCAACTTATAAAGTTTAAAATAAAAATATGTAACGTTATACAAATGGTTTGAAGTTCATGTATTCGTAAACAATTACAATACTTCATTGCAGGGAAAGGACCTGATTCTGGTAAATCTATTTCAGGTATTTCAAACATAATATAATAAGTATATGTAGTAGTAAAATAAATAAGAATAGATAGAAGAAGAAACATGTTTAAAGTAAGTGTTATGAAAATAGTCAATGCCCACATTTAAATTTACAATTATCATACTGTAATGACATTACATGAATTCATACTTTTCTAAATGACACGTTTCATAAAAAAATAATCGCCTACAAAAGAAAGTACATGCCTGTGCGCACTGTGTTCATATGTAATCTAAGAATTCAAAGTTTGGTTAATATACAAAAAAAAGCAGTTACTTATTCTCCATAATTGTGTACTGTGTGTTACATTTAAAGAAATAAGGGCAGAATACATTGTATTGTGTAAGTATGAAATATGTGCATATATGTTTTACTAAAAAACAGAGTTGTCATATTTCAAAATGTAATTACTCAAATCAATAATGTTATGTATGATGTAACTAGTGATGTTACCAGTGATGTAATCTGTGATGTCATCATTGTGGTAATACACAGTGCAACAGGAGACACATAGTTAAGGTGGAATTGCTAGAATTGCAATTGCTGAATTTCAGGTGTTTGTTGCATTAAATCTGATCACCTTAACTCTCTCTTAACCAAGGTTTTTTTCACTGAATTTCAAAGGTTTTTTTGCTATGTATTTTTCACATTGAATCTGAGCACCTTAACTGTCTACTAGCTAAAGTTATTTCACTGAATTTCAAGGGTTTTGTTACACTCTAGTTTCCTAAGGGCCTGCCCATGGCCACTATACATGTTGCACCGATAGGTTTATTTGGGGCCCACTAGCCATGGCCTTTGGCCGTGGACACTGTACATGCTACACCAATATGTTTCTTCTGTGCACAAAAGCCATGGCCTTCAGCTGTAGACACTGTACATGTTGCACCAGTAGGCTTCTTCGTGGCCCACTATCTTTGGCCCTTGGCCATGGCCAACGGCCATGGACTTCGGTCATGGGCACTGTACATGTTGCACCAATAGGTTTCTTTGGGGCCCTCTAGCCATAGCCTTTGGCCACAGCCTCTTTACATGTTGTACCAATTGGTTTCTTTGGCGCCCGCTAGCCATGACCTTCGGCACAAAGACACATTACCCCCTGTCTGGGAGATCTGATCACTGCAGGTGTACAATTATTTTTTTTCACTCTCTTCCCATTCCGGTGGGATTCCCCTGATATTCCTCTGTAAAGATTGGAGGGTAGTACCTGTACTTCTGAACACTATATGGTTGGGGTAGAGGCAAAGAGCTCCCCAACCAAGGTTCTCTAATTGTAGCTATGGATGAACAACCAAGGCTGAGACTCAAGGGAGATGATGTAGGCTGAGTACAGTGAATCCCCAAGATCTCCACAATGGAAGTTACACACACTATGTTAGGTGATAACCCAGTCCTTTTATTAAAGGATAAAAAGTCAGGTACATATATACAAATAAATAAGACTAACTTTGTACTAGAAATCTAATAAAGTAACATAACTTAATATATACAGTTCTATGTAGTACCACTGTTACCTTTAACTTCAGTTATAATGCACCAACTGCTGACAGTTATTAAAAAGCATTTACATAATTAGGCAAGGGTTAACCTCATAAGCATGACTGTAGAAAGGCAGGTAATACGAAAACATAGGCAGAATGCTTTCTATAGGGTAAGAAGGCAATACTGTGTGAAGATCCCTCAACCTGGGCAACCTATAAGGAAAAGTTAAGTTGTACTTTATGTTGTATATTACAGCCCAGTCCAAATATGTTCATTAATAGACTGCTTCTGTTTCTACAGATCCCACCACCCCAAAGTACCTAGGAATCCACAGGAGAGCAGGATCCAAGACAAATCTGGGACACTTGGATGAATCCTGACGATGGAAGATGCTCTTCCTGGTCCCAGACCTTGGGTCCCTAGGAAGGCGAAGTGGCAGAGTTTCTCTGCTTTGCTCAAATATGCCCCTCTAGGATGACCCCCCCAGAAGAAGGATTTGCAGGGACATCAATGTCAATCAGGAAAAGTGAACCAAGCAGTGGTGGAAAGGCAGCAATGCAGGCCTGTCAAAGTGGTATCTGTTGTCAGGTTGCTAAGCCGACTGTGGATGTTCCATGAAGATGAAACTTTCTGTGGACCTCGACAATGCTTGGATGATGAAGAAAAGTTCCTTGGTGGTCATCAATGAATTTCGGTTTTGACGGGTTCAGTGGCAATAGTAGGTGTTGGGTTTCAGTATTTTGCAGTTGACCACCTGTAGGTTCTTCAGTGCTGCAGCCGAAGCATGCATGACAAGGCAGCTTTTGGCAAATTGAACTCAAGCAATGGACGGCACTGTGGACCCTCATCAAGTTTGGACCTTTGGTATTCTTTCTTCTGTGTTTGGTTGTGTGAAAACCACCGACTGGAACTCCTCTGCAAGTGGGGACTTTGGATCCTCTCTAGCTCGAAAAAGTGGACAGATGTTGTGGATGCAGTTCCACTTGAAGATTTCTTGCATTACTTGGAGCTTTGGCTGCTCTGGGCATCGAGCAGCACTATGCCACGATAACACCTCTTTTGGGTGATATACCAGCTGTCACAAACACTCCTTTGGTCCCTGGACAACACAGAAGGAGTTGTTGAAATCAAGATGTCCATGCACTCCTCTTGTGGACCCATGAAACCACCTCTTTGGGACGGAAGGCACACAGGAATGGCTTCCAGGACACTTCGGGTGAAGAGCAGCAGTTTCACAATGTCCCTTCATAGCTACAGGAAGAGGTTGCCTATCCAGGACCTCTCTGGTTCAGTTCTCAAATCAGTAAAGCAGCTTTTGGATTTGATGAAAAGTTGCAGCCATAGACTTCTTCCTCCAGCTGGATTCAGGATACAAGCTTCTTGAAACTCCAGCTTCTGCGTCGGTTTTGATTTTCAGATTTTGACAAGGAGGTCAAGTAAGGGGTCCTTAGTTATAGAACAATGTTCCCTATTCACTCAAGCTGACCCAGGCTCAGCCAGCCAATCACACAAAGTACATTCTTGCAACTACCAATCATGCTCATAGGCATTCAGTCCATTCACCCAAACCCAGACACCTATAACACAGGATGTGGATTGGGGGCAATTTACAGCCTTTCAGAGCATTCACTGCATTCACTAAGTTTCAGTCAGGGTGGACTCAGGTAGGACAACAGGCATTGTGACATACAACCAAAACCAGATACTCACAGCACAGAATGTGATTTCACTCCTCTCTCCATTCAGGCAGGTCTCATCCTTGGGGTGTACACACAATGTCAATCCCTGGGAAGGTTCCTGCTAGTCTGGCATGGGCAGCTCTAGTTAAATATATGGTCCTTCCACCCAAAACCCAGTTAGGGGAAGGGAACCAAAACTGGGTTTCTCAGGACTTTGAGAAACAAGGGGGAAAGGCAAAGGAAACGAAGAGGCCACTAGTAGCCATCTTGCCTTTGTCCAGGAATCACTGATTCCTATGGCAGGGCCTGGGTGTTCCAAAAAGGGAGGTCACCAATAGTCACTGTCAGGTCAGCATATAGCTGCCACCAGCCCATACCCTGCTCTGTGGGCAACACACATGCCCAAAACCACAGATTAGGGATTCAAGGGTGTAACCCTAGCGTGCCATAAGGGTATCCCATGGGTCTTCGTTCACCAAGAATATAAATGAAGAGCTACACTACCAGGGGTCCAAACTGGACTCCAGTGCACAAATTAGGAATACAACACAGTCTAAGGAGGTAGTAGGACAATGCCAACGAGATCCTGCCCCTCCAAAGCATTTCTAGCATCATATCACCTGATAATGGCAAAAAACTACACATACAGCGGCATTGCATTACCATTGCCTGCATGGTTTCCCTGGTAGTCCTCGAGTAATGCTTGAAAATCCAAAACTTTTCCCTGTCGTCACAGGTGCTCAGTAAGTGCCCCCTCTTCTTTCCATAGTCGCACCACTCCCCTAAATTGTTTTTTCCTCACTTGCCCTCTCCTGGCTATTTACCCCATATCACTGTTTGGTTTGTGTGATGCATTTTCTTCTGAGGTAGACTTGATTGAAATGTGAGTCATGCTCTTGCACACCATGGCCACTGTACATGTTGCACCAACAGTGTTCCACCATGGCCTCTGTACATGTTGCACCAATTGCTTTCTTTTGGGCCTACTGGTGATGTCACACTCTTCCTTTGTTAACAAACAACAATTGCCACATGCCCAGCAGCTGTAGGCAATGCAGATGTTAAACCTTTTTTTTTCCAAAGCCTCATCCCCGCTATAATTACACAGTAATCATTTCCAATAACAAAAATTCCTGCGGTAGAGTGGTGGTTCACGGATTCCCATGCTAACAAGAAAAAATGTTCTGAATTGAAAAGTCTGCCACCTCCTCACAGACACTCAACATGTATGTCCCTTCTTTATTCCAGACCCCTCACTCCACTTAATTGTTCTTAACCTCCCTAACCCTTTTTCATTAGCCCCTATCACTCATTGCTTCGTGTGATGCTCTTTTTTCTGAGCGTGTCTTGCATGGTTGCCGTGGTAATCTCTTGACAATCTTGAGGTATTCCCCAGATGAACTGAAAATGTTCTACCATAACTGGCTGCCCATCCCACCTACAAATCCCTAACTTCACACAGTGTCTTCTTTTCCACTCCCAACATTTAGCCTGGTGTGATTGCTATTGCTATT
Source organism: Ambystoma mexicanum (assembly GCF_040938575.1). Lineage (NCBI taxonomy): Eukaryota > Metazoa > Chordata > Amphibia > Caudata > Ambystomatidae > Ambystoma > Ambystoma mexicanum. Next base: position 908,996,423 of record NC_090930.1, read on the forward strand.
GCTATGGGTATTTATATAGCACCTTCGCCCAGGCCATAAAGTGCTCTCATCCTAAGCAATCAGTGTTCACCTCGGAGTGACTACACAAACAGAAGAGTATTGAGTCTCTGAAGTCAAGAAGGTTATTAGATTCTCTGAAGTCATGGGGAGTTAATTCCGAATTCTAATCGCATCTTTTTTCCTCCTCTAAATAGCGTTTTGGGTTTTGTCATTTTGCCTTCTCCCGGTATTCTCAAGTGAATCGCTTCTATTGAGAAATACACAAATGGCAATTTTTCATTTCTGAAATAGCTTCTGAACCTCCCCGGTCGAAAGCACTAAAGCCGATATATATGAACTCTGTCGAATATTTTAAAAGCTACTGAATGGATTTACCACAAACCAGTAAAGTATATGAACTCTTTGTTCCCAATTTGTTTCTTATGTCATCCAAATCTCCCCAAGCGGTTTCACGATACAGCTCTTCAAAAACCGCACCTTTTCTCGATGTGAAAATGAATGCGAGTAGGCTGAAAAAATGTTTTTATGTTTTCTTAATAACCTTTTCATTTTCTAACAACATGTTACCAACATTTCCATTTTAGTGGGGCTCTTGAAAAATGTTTTGTTTGAAAAATGTTATCTAAATCCATCCAGCAAGTCAAAAAATATTATCACTCACTCATCCTCTCTGCTGTAAAAAGCACCAAGGCTGGTATAAAGGTCTTAAGGAGCAAGGGGCACCACCTTCACTGTTGAATATTTTAAAAACTATGCATGCTTTGTGCCCAAGTTGTTTCTTATTTGGTCCAAATCTGCTTAACGGTTTTTGCAGTACGCCTGTTCAAAAACTGCACCTTTTCTCTATGAGAAAATGTATGGGCTGAAAACTAAGAAAAAAATATTTTTTTACTTAATAAAGTTTTTATTCTATTACTTGTTGTTTCCAACATTTCCAGTTTGGGGTGGCCCTTGACAAACGTTTTGTTTTGAATATGTTGTTAGCAATATAATTTCAGATAGCTGCTTTTTCATTTCTCAAAAGCCTCTGAGCCTCTCTGCTGCAAAGCACCATGGGATACATAGCTAAATTTTTGGTAGAAGGGGACCCCGCCTTTTCCATCAAATATGTTGACTACTGAATGGTATATTCCCAGATCCCTCCTGGAAGTTCAACTCTTAGTGACCGATTCTGTCCAGTGGTTTTTGCTGTGCGCTGCACAGAAATTGTGACTTTTTCTCTATGGGAAAATGAGTGGGAGTAGGCCGAAATCAGTGTTTTTTTGCTTTCTTGATAACGTTTTCATTTTGTAACTAATCCTTCCCAGAATTTCCGTTACAAAACTTTTTAGTTGCATTGTACCAGAGTGTTTAGAATAATTATAAAGAAGAAACGATCTGCAAACTTACCTCATCAAAATCTGCAATGATTTCATTTAAAAGTCGCAAACATTCCACCCCCATGTTATTGCCATCCAATTCGATGTAGAAATCATTAAAATTCGGAATTGAAGCAAACATAACGCCCACTTGAGAATACGATTGGTAATAAAGATCCTGCAACGTGTAAATAACACAAGATTAATAAAGAAACTAAAGACAAAGGCAAGTGCACAATATACGTAATTTATAAGTTTTTAATATATACAATGAGCAATCACACCACCCAAGAGTTAACAAAATGTACTATTGTGGGAATAGTTTGTCTTACGGTAGCTGGAGTATACCCCTATTTATATTATCTGCCAAATCTGAAAATAACATTTCTTTTTATATAATTAAAGTTTGCTGCCACATCCTGCACTCAACAATCCGATTTAAAAAGATGTGCTGGGGATATAAATCTGCTTTCAATGACACTGAAATTCATGTCACAGGGTGTGAGTATCTGGTTCCCTGTCAGTATTGTACATGGGGGATAATTTATGCCATTTGACAAAGATATATGTAGGTAAAAAATTACAGCAAAGGGTAAACAATACAAATAATAAAATATCAATAAGTCCAATGCTACAGTAAAAACATTTATGGACGTGTTGATATTCAGAAAAACCCTAAAATCCCCCAAGACAGGGAAGACAGGAAAACAAAGACTTTGATAGACTACTTTGGGCATGATGTCTTGGCAATAGTGGTAAAACACCTTGTAACAAGCATCACCAGATGTTTTACTGCACTGCCAAATATGGGTTTGATTACCAAAACTCTGGTTTAACACCTATTTTTGTGTGGTGCAATTACCTTCACAGGAAAGCATATAACCACATGCAGTAACAATCACATACGTTAAATACTTCATCACATGGGCTCCTGTGAGACTCCAAAGTGGGGGTCAACATGACTTCAAATCACTTGGACCTTTTTAGGTACCTGTTATTCCCTGCTTTTGGTAACAGCAAATGAGTATGATGGTATTACCAGAAGTAATACAATAAAATGCATAATCATGCCTATTGTGTTTAAAATATGTCTTGCCATTGCAGAGTCTCAGAGTATTGGCACCCATGACGAAAGTGATTATGTGAACTTCTCCTAGAGTCCTTTACGACATATTTGTGGCCAAATCGGGGTTTCTTTTACAAATCAGTGTAATGCTTTGCATTGTATTGTTTTCTCAGACTTGAAAACAGATGACATGTGAATTCTTACACTATTACTCAAATATTGGCTTCCAATTTCTTTTCTTTGTCACAGAAGTCCTTATCTCCCAAAATCTTAGTTGACTTAATAATAAATGGAAATATCATTAGGCATGCCATTCTATGACTTCCTCTCCTAAAAATGCTAACTGAAGCAGTACTGTCAATCAATCTGGTGGTAGATCTGCTTGGCATAGCCGTCTACTGCCATGGAGCAACCATCAGCAGCTTCAGAGGTGAAAACTCAGAAAAGGTTTGTGCAAATGTTTGCCATGATGCTGGGGAACATAGTGCCAATAAAGCATATTGCAGCGGTGGGCTTGTCAACCCACACATAATAAAGATCAGTCAACTTTCCAGATTATCACAGTTAATACATGTGTGATCATGCTGACAGCCTAGTGATGATAGTCTGTATGGCTTATTTGAACTCTTTTGGCAAACACACTTCTCTTGTTGATCAGTTGTAGGCTTAAAATGCTGCCAGAGCCAGAGAAGACAAAGAAATCCACCAGTGTTTGGTTTACCCGGTACTGCCAATTGAGAGTGGCCCCCAATAGAATGTATGGCAATAGAATGCATGGCCTCTGACTAAAGCTGGGCGAACCTCCACAAATGTGTCCTCAAACTGGACCACCAAGTCAAATGATTGGTGACTGGGGCTTATTCTCAGATAATTGGGGTGAGAATCAGCTTCACTGAGCATCACAAATTACATCAATGCCTCCTTTACCTATCCCGCCCCTCAGGCTTCACATGGCCTCACTCCCACTCCCAGCACCAGAAGAATAGTTTAAACTTGTTCCTGTTTCTAGTGGAAGAAATAGCCATGAAAAGAGAGAAAATGTTAATATGCCCCACAGTTCTACAGGGGCCTACTAGACCCCAGTAGGGCAACACGACACATTGTAGGAAGTTTAAGTGGCTGTCAGCAGCCTGACAACCCTTACAAAACGCTCGTTCGTCATCCCTGAATAGCCTCAGCATGTACCTAGTGAATCTCCCGGAAAGTTTGAAAGTTTCGCTATACTGTGGCGAATCACCAAATTAGATTGCCAAATATTTAATGTGGTGTATATAAGGCTATAGTTTTGCCCTTCTGACAAATTAGTGTTAGGAATCCAAATCTGTAAAAGTACAAGCATGCTTAGTTTCATAATCAGAGAGGTGTGTAGGCAATACATTTCTTGTATTAAAGTGTGTTAAACTAGCTTACATGCAAAACAATGCCCTTTTACAAATTACTAATTACTTATTAGATTGTCTAAATCTTAAAAAAAGGAATAGATTTACTGTGTAAACTGAAATATCCCTTTCATATTAACCATTTTTCATACATGAATATTTGTTCAAAGTTATTGTTGGTAAGTAGAATACAATGCAATGCCTGTTTTGTGTCTTGTCTTACTTGTTTCTGCTTGCAAATTGTCAGCACGATTAATGCAAATGGTAATAGCAGCTTCCTCAAAACGTACGATTACAGAAGGCTTAAACACAGCCATTTAGTAGTGTCCATACAAAGATAGTGCCCTCATTCAAAATGGAGGTTGTTCCAATGTGCATGCAGGTGGGTCGTAGGCAAAGCAAGGACTTTTCAACTGACCTATCACATGTTAACTTAATGGCTGTATGTTACCATCCATCCAAAAGTCAAAAGTGTTTGCCAGACAGAAGGTGGATTTGATGTTTCATCCCTTCCCCCACACTTTTATGGGTACGCTTTTTTGAAGGGAGCAGGAAGGGTTGCAAGCAGTGGCAGGTGGCCAATGTTTTAATTGGATGGGAATGTATATTTCACACAAATATACTAGAGTGACCGAGCATAGTGGTGGAGCCCTAACCAATGAAGTGGGGTTCATGGTGATTCTTCCTCTAAGACATTTTTTGGAATAATTGGTTTACATGCTGTATTTTACAGCACCTTTTCTGTGGAAAGGAGGGTAAAAGGCCAGACAGCTTGCAATCAGTTTTATAAAAATACAATAGCTGCAAGTTACCAACAGTGCACAGGAGCTTTTCCCAACACATTTTATAATGCCTACCACAACAATATGTGCTAGTATAAAAATATTTTCATGCTGGCTGTGCTCCTATAATTCCACACGGACTGCACAATATATGCCATTATTTACATATAAGAACATACTCATGTTTTCTTCGTGCATAATGCCAGTATCCCCTAGTAAAAACATACTCCGGTTTGCTTTGCCACTACAGATGCCCTGACAAAATTAAAATTAAAATGATCAAACTGGCTGCACCAATGTAGGCCAGGCAAGGCCCGTAATAACATTTAGCATGCTTGCTTTACCATTGATGCCCTGTAAAGAAATGCCATTCCACCGTAAAAAATTGTAGCTAGATTGGTGGCACCAAAATGCGCCAGTTTAGCCTCAGTTTAGCCTCATAATAACACTTATCAGGTTTGCTATATTATAGATGCCCAGAAAGAAATGTCATGCAATATTACAAATTATAGCTAGAATGGATGGCTGAAGCAAAATATGCCAGTCTTGTTTTGTAAAACATGTGTCAAACTTATGTATTGATAGATGTGCAGAAAATCATGTAATACCTTAGAAAGAACACATGTTCTTGCTGTATGCATGCACTGCATACAGCCGGCAAGAACATATTTTATTACCTGGGCATTGCCCTGCACCAATGGCCCTCCAAGCCCAGTATGCAGTGAATCACTTGTATAGATTTCAAATGTGGGCAATTATGGCAAAGTAAAAGACAATGGGCCTCATTACGAGGCTGCCGACAGTATTCATTTTTATCCAGCGCCCAGAAAAGGGCAATTAACGGTCATTACGACCTTGCTGGACCCGGTAATTGCCCTTTTCTGGGTGCCGGTAAAAATTATTCCCCATTCCCACTTTAGCCCCATAGGGCTCAATGGGAATGGGGAGGGTGGTTGCAACGGTACCGTTATTAACGGTACCATTGCTACCATCAAGTTCTGCTCGCAAGTGCTGGTATGTCCACCAGGTAAAACCTGGTGGCTGCAAGGGCACCCGCGAGCAGAACTCCTAGTATGGTGGTACGGTAGCAACGGTGCCGGTAGCGATACTGGCGCAATTGTTGCCTTACCGCCATACTTGTAATGAGGCCCAATGATTTGCTCAGGATCACACACTTTGAGTTAGTGATGAAGATGGGATTCGTGTCCAGTCTGCAACTTAGACACTTGCCCACATATATTCCCAGGTCTAGTTGATAATAGTATCTGTTATCAATCTGACAAATATTTAAATTCAATAGAAATATATTAAACATTTTATGATTGTAGTTGTATACACCGCACCTTGAATGTAAAACAGAAAGTGCCAGAATGCAAAGTAATATGAGCCTGAAAAATTATTGGGGTTTTCAAAGTGAACTTCAAAGATTTAGACACACAACACATTCCATTAAGGGCTCCCTGTTACAGCTGTTACTGATTGATGCACATACATGCACATGGAACATATTCAGTTTCCTGTCAGTATGTATATAATGTGTAATTCGGTCAGCTGTTCGTAGTAGTTACTTTACAGAGGAATGCATATTCTCGTATATGGTTTGAAGTAAAGTTCAAGTTTCACAAAAAACAACCCTTTGTGTCTGTGTCAAATAAGAGCAAATCATGATAAGTGACCATTTAAAACGTTTTTTTTTTTTTTTTTTGTGGCTTCGTTTAAATGCCTATCGAGAACCCACGGATGATATCTAACTGGGGCTTTGCATGGGATTTCAAAAGCAAACCCCCCCCCATCAGTTCAAATAAAAACTCCTAAAAGAGCCAACAATTATTCCAATGACCCAGCACTAATGAAAAAGCGCCCCATTAAAGGCCCTGCTGATAATATGGAGAGTTTGAAAGTCACAATTAGAGCCCTGTTGAATTTGTTGGGGGAACGGTGACAAGCAGCCTTTCTATCACAGACTTGCTCTCAATTTTGTAATGGTTGTGAGGCACCCTAAGTTTGAGGTCGTGGGCAGCCATGCCTTGTGCAGGGGGAAATTGTTCACCACACTAACCATGCCATGAAAACTTGCACAATTAACAGCCCGGAAATATTTTCTGTAATGCAGCACCCACACTTTTAAGTTTTTTTTTTTTCTCGCTGCACATCAGTCTACACCTTCTCAATCACATAGCTTTCTCTATTTTTCAATTATGCAGCCCTTTTACATACACAACTTATATACACTGTATATATGCACATGTTAGGGTTCAATCTTACCATATTTCTTGGATTAGACATAAGAAAGTGCTGTGCAACGTGGGCTGGCAGTAAATTGAAGAGAATCCTTTTATTATCTAACTTGACTCGTTCCATGTCATCTCTCTCTTCTTCCGCCTGCAATTAAAAATGATGAAATATTGAAACTGGAAACCATTTTACAAGGAGCAAAGTTTATGGGCATTCGTTAAAAATACTGTATTTCCTTTGGTGTCCGGATTTGAACAATGCATATTATAGACGTTGAGATATTTCACAACTTAGAACGAAAAAGCCTTCATGGGAAGATATTAGTCACTCCAACTGGGCTTTCATCTTCAAAACATCACACGGTGGGGGAGATAACGCCTCCTGGAATTGCACAGATAACCTCTCCACTAGATAACTCACAGCGCTGCTTCCTGTGAGTCAGAGTGACAGTAGATATGGAAGCATGTTATTAAGGGCGCACCTTTTTACAAACAATGTGAGTATTTTGCTCTTTTACAAGATATACAGAATGTGTCATTTTGGAAAATGGCGCGTGAACATTGTTTCTTGCATCATTGGTAACGGGAAAGTCGCCGGGGCAATTCTTATTATAATGTGATTCAGTAAAACTCGCAATCCTGACTATGATTCACGTTCTGGTTTTGCATTTTGTGAGTGCAATTCCCGTTTCTGTACTTGACCCTGATTTACACAAGCATTGTTCATTGGGAAAAGTCCATTGAAACACGCTTTGTAATACAGGCCGTATGGATGAATACAAAGCAACGGGGGTTCAAGTTGAGGCTGCTGCTCTAACCATGCTCTTCCATGCGTCAGTCCATTGCAGAGATTGCTATGAACAGCCCAGTTGTAGGACATTTCCATGCCCCTTGCAGAAATGACTTTGTATGCATTATTCCACATAATACTAACAAATACCCATGTATGTCACTTTATTTCAAGTATGTTTATCATCGTTCCTAAATAGAAAATGAACTATGTCATAACTCGTGCTGGGCAAATGTTTGTTGATTCGCCAAATCACTCAATTTGTGAGCAATTCGACCAAAAATCCACATGCCACAGACAAGTAACAATAATGGACCCTGCATGGGTGGTCATCCTGCTGCAATATCACAAAGGGGCTTATGACATGCACCATTGGGGCCTGACATGCTGAGACATGCTAAACGTTTGTTTCCATGTCCAACTCTTTTCTGCATGGAAATAAGAACACAACATTATCATTGGGGTACTGTGGATGCGAAGGAGGCCATGAGGATCACCTTGGCCGAAGGATGCATAGAGGTGCTTTTAGTTGCTGCAGGGTGACTTGTTGGAATCGAAATAATATAAACTTTTGGCTCTGTATCCTTTAAAATGTCACTTCACACATTCATCTTACTCATAAAGTACACTATCTGAGCCATTCTCATCACCCTGTTATCGAACCTGAAGTGCCTACAATTTATGGTGTCATTATAAATTGCTAAGAAACCAATTAGTGAAATCGCGTGATGAATAAGGATGTTTTTTGGAGCATGAGTGCCACATTTTATTTCAAAGCCATACCCTGGTAGAATGTTTGAACTTGAAAATCATTGATGTTAGTTAAGCCTCTGTGTTATGTAACTCTCCATAGAGGTAAAGACACCCAATGCGCCATTGCTAGTGGTTAGAAATTGGATGTAATATCTTGTGAACTTTTGGCGGCCCCCAGATCTTCCTCTTGTTGCATAATAATTAAAATTAGAATCTTGGGTAGAGGCACCACATATTCCCATTGCTTGGAACGCAGCCTTTATTATGTTGTGAAGCCTACGTTCCACTGTGGCATTCTAGCACCTGTGAGGAACAGCCACATGGAAAGGGTGTAGGAGCCCTGGCTTTTTTTGATTTGTGTTAAATAATAAAATGATGTGGGTAATTCCATCTCTGAAAGGAAAATCTGCTGATCAGATTCCGCTTTCATAAACTCCATGCCCAAAGCATAGTTGTAGCATTCACCACCTCTGGAATCCTTCACAACTTGCCATTCTCCTGTACATAGGAGCGTGCCTAGGAACTTGGATCCATCAAGGGGAATCTAGAATGCGATTTGACTAATAACAGCTTTAAGCCTCAGCAGCTGTAGGCACTGTTCCCTCCTTTCCATTTATGTATAGATATTTAGATAACAGTAATAAATATAGATTCTACATATATACAGAATCTTGTACTCATTGAATTACATCGTGCCCCCACATTACAATTTGACGACGAGGATGGGCTCCATGCCCAAAGCATAGTATACACTTGCACCATGCTGCATTAGTATCCTGATTTGCACCACCTGCTCCACCAGTGGCATAGAGAAGGCACAGGGTCACAAGTGCCCTCTTAACAACTGCAATGACAATCTAATTATTATATGATTATAATTATAATTGGTTGTATATGACATGCTTAATACTCACTAGAGGTTTCTAAGAGCAGACACAGGGATCAAACCTGTGTTGCTCTGCATCGTCTTGCTTCCAAGGCAAACACGTTGGTCCTGAGCTATCCTCCTAAGACTATCATTTGTGATATGCACCCCTGCTCCAAAAACTGAATATCTCTAGGGATCCCAGCCTGGTTGCATGGTAACCTTTAAATACAAGCCATACCTGGGTTTGGGTGCAGTGGCCAGCATCTTTCATAGTTGTCTCCCCCACATTAAATTTATATCACACATGTGTCGGAACTGTGTGCCCAGTTCATCTGTGTGAAGGTATTGTCTATTCATTCGATACTAGGATCCCCTGTCCAGTGGCAGGACTATAGCCTGGGGGATTACCTCTCTGTTCCTTTGTAAGGGCAGGTAACACCCTTTCCCGAGAGACAGCCACTCCACAGGAAGCTGTCCAGGGAAAAGAAATCATAGAGCACACCCATTCACTAGGAGCTGGTCCTCAGACCAGGGTGTTGCATATCTAAAGGCCTTTAATTCCATAGAAAAGGAAATGGGACACATTTTGTGTACCTTAGAAAGTGAAGCATATAGTTCCGGGAAGGTTCTGCCATTTTGATTCTCTATGCCTTTCTTTCTGTTTCATGTCCCTTACACCTGTAGCATGAAGACCTTTGGAGTGCGACGTCAGAAGGGAAAAGTCCACTAATTTCAAGAGCAGGGGTGGACTACTTAAGCAAGCTAGCTTTAGTTCAATCACCCATGAACTTGTGCCTTTAAAAGAAGGGGCCTCACACCACTTATTTGAATCATCCTTTAGACTCCAATCCTGAAAGTAGATTTTTTTGGACCCTGCTGGGAGAGCAGTCCTTTCCAGAGTTCTCCAGTTGTGAGGTGGAGGAAGGTGTTCCAATGCAGGGGCAAGCTATGCCCCCTAACTATCATCAGGGACCATTGGGGTGATCTCTGCTGCTGGACCAAGACTGCAGCTCTGCCAGCCACCCTGTTGCCTGGGGTCTCACTGTTTTACAGAATCCCTGAAGGTGTGTGCCAGCCTCCTCCGTGCTTGGGAGCCAGAATGACTAACCTTGGCCCTTGAAATCCTGGAGTGGTATTCATAGCACATCAAAGCCAGAACAGCTGAGATTCCATTTGTCAACGTCGACCCGCTGTGAGCCATGAATCAAGCATGTTCAAAACACAGCCCACTATCAAGACCCTTCGACACTGACTTTGGCTTTGTTGTTCTTCAAAGCACTGCTCGACGGTTCTACTCAGTTTGCCGCCACACAGAGCCAGCTGAAGCATGTTGTTGCCTCTTCTCGAACCAACAAAGTACTGCTGCCTTTCATTGCTCAAGTCCCATCCGAAGCACCAGCTTTGTCATCACCGATCCTGTAAGTCGATTAACCAAACCCTGGTGTCTCATGAACAGCGACCTCCGAGCCTCTGCATAGAATTGACTTGCTCCGCTTCCTGGTACCGGTCTGCCGCCGTAAAACTTCAACCATCAACCAAACCTGGTGACTGCCCAGTCCACACATCATGAATAGATGATATGACACCGCATGCCACCTTCCATTCAACCCTGTCTCAACAGCGCCTTGCCGCTGGACCATTACACCTGCCTCATCTTCAAACTGTAAAGAACCCGTGATTGACAACAGGAAGCCTGGTTAGAAACCGCTGAACCACCAAGACCTTTGAAAAGGTGTTATTGACTAATATCTACCCCCCTGGTCAATCCTTGGGCCCTAGAGATTGACAGAACATGTTAATCCCTTTTGCAACCTCAACAACATATCCGTGAACATTATGGTTTTAATGCATTTCTCCTCCTGTCTCATCACCCATATTGTGCATCTATTCTATATCTGCATATTCTGTGTTCATGTACAAGGGGGAATTTTTGCTGTGTTTTCTAGTTAGTTACTGTGCATGGTGTGTTTGATTAAAGTATATATTTTTACAGAATCTTGATTGGACATTTCTTTATTTACTACAGTTATACTTCACTGCTTGGATTGCTACTGAAGACTGCGACTTGGGTCATTACAGAAACCTAGAATCTAGCTGACACCATGGATTTGTAGGAAAGCACACTAGCCCCCCTTTGGGAGTATTGACACAAATAATTGTTCTGATCACTATCCTCATCAACTACCATGCCCCACAGTGGAAATGGTACCTGGGCTGGGGGCTCCCGATCATTACTGGCCGCCGGGACTATCCTACCACTATAGCTTCTTCAAAAGCAGGGAGGGCCTTAAGCTGTTCAGGTTTACTAACTTTAATGCCATTGTGGAGTCTCCTTTTCTGGCATAGTTCATTAAGAGTGTTGGACCACATGTCCAATTCCATCGTGAAAAAATCAAAAAATACCTGCCACGTTTTAAAATACTGAAAACATAGTCTTTTATTTTGGCTGACTAATATGTAGGCACAATATGTATCAAATCCAACTACTGCCTATCAGTCTGAAAAAATTACTACTGCTCTGCAGGAGTACAGTGATGAGTAGCCAGTCCGATAGCACAGCGAGTAGAGCGCTTGCTTTGACAACTGTGCAGAGCCTGCTGATGCAGCTTTGAATCCTGGCAGGGCCAAACTCAGCCTTTCATCCTTTCGAGGTCGATAAATGAGCACCACACACCAATAAGCAGTGCTCAGATACCTGAGGGTTCATAGTGCTATATAAATGCAAAATAATTATTATTATTATTAGAGTCTACTCAGTTCACACTACTCGTAAACCAGCATTGAGCCCAATTGTTGGGAAGCAGATGAATGCGTCATCCATTGCTCCAGTCCCTACCCCTCATCAATACCCCAAAGGTGAGCGATGTTACTCACTGAGACAGCCGTTCTGCCCTTATTGCTCGCAAGTACAACAGGGTTTGGGAACAATGTGAGCGGAGGATGGCAAAAGCATTCAAACTAACACTGTACCAGTGGAGACACACACACTAGACATGAAGCAAATATGCACTCCACATGAAGAATTTGAACTATATGTAATATGTGCATTTAGATATGAAGAACATTAACATAGCATCCACAGACATGAAGAACATTAACATTACTAATGTAGAAGGTGAATGCAACATGAATGATATGCAAATATAGCTTACTAACATAAAAACAGGAGTGTAGTTGGACAGCCATCTTCTTAACAATGGAAGTCACAGCAGGTCTCTGAATGCGCACAGACCTCAAAGCCTCGGGAAAAATCAAAAATGCTGAATCCACATAAATACATCTCTGTACAGAGCTCAAAGAGTTGATGGCAATTAGTACTAAGGTTAAGATGAAATAAGGGAGGTTTGGAACAGCAAAACGAAGGAACAAGGTAGCAGTTCTCAAGATGCAAGCAGGGTTCTTCCAGATTAATTAAAATTTTAAAGGAGCACAAACATCCTTTGATGGTCAAGTGCAGAACAACAGTAAGCCAAAAGACTCTCCACAGTGGTAAGAGAGAACACGTCACACACATGAATATTAGCGGAAATCCCAATAAATATAAGGTAAATCTATTCCAAACACGGTCCCATCACACGTGACCCATAATTGGAGAACACTGCCATTCATTAGAGGCAAATACAGATCGGACACCTGCCATATTCCTGAAATTCACAGGTAGACAGAAGACACCACACAAGGCTAAATACAAAGGGGTTGCGCATTCTCGTGGCCACAGAATGAGGGATGGTAACTTTTGATTTAAGGACAAATATTCCATGGGTGTCTTTCCCCCTACTCTGTCTGTCTGGTTTATCTTGATGACCTGCAAAATTGCCAAGGTTGGTAAGAAATGTGCCAACCTGTCAAAATCATCCTTAGAGACATGCCGTCATCAAGTAATATGCAAACCAAACTCTTGCAGAGAAGATGATGTAGTTTATCCTTCATCAATACAGGGCTGATTCTAGGTGGAGCCATCAGATAGGTACAACCCAATGAAAATGTATAACACTTATGGAATCTATAGTTAGCCAGACCCACTAACCTATCACCATTCTCTGTAGGTATTGTAAACTGATATTATGTTTTGACATCATTGATGACATATTTGTCTTACTAAAGCAACGGTTTCTGATTCGTAGGCTGAGAGCGAACAGATTTAAATGCTTGTATCCTGCCCCAGCTTTGTTTTAATGCAAATAAAGTTGGGTTTTTCTATGCATTTTGTCTACATCGTCATTGAGTCTTGTTTGGATTCATTATGTTTCCTCTGTGCTTACCTGTGACCTTTAGGCCACCTTAACATATGGTAGCAGAGGAGGGTTGGCTAAGTGTCGTCCGACGATCACGGAGTCCCTGCCTTCTCCCGAGAACTGTGGAGAGCGGGAGTTCACACAACAGAGAGAGGTCAACAGGTGTTTTGATGGAGCTTTGAAGAAAAGTAGCATCTGGTCCCCGCAGGTAACCCCATAGGGCATGGAGGAGCAGATACGTGGATGTAAGTATGATATAGGCATGGCAAAACAAGGGAGTTGGTTTGTTATATATTATGGGTTTTGTGAAGGAATAAGATAGTGAGCAAGAGATATCTTCCGACAAGAGTTGGGAATGATCAAGTGGTAAGCCTCCTTATGGGGCAGAAATAAAAGACTGATACCTCCCAGCGAGTTGAGAAGACAGCTGTATTTTATTGGTGTAATCATTGCTGGTGCCAACCTTATGCTGTAAGATGGCTAAGGTCATGTTGAAGTGTTTTTTTGTAAATTTGTGAAGCATGTGAAGTGGTGGTGTGGACCGAGAAGTGTGGTCTGGTGTGGGAGCAGCGAGGTGTGGCTGCTTGGAGCGCAATTGGCATTTGTCGTGAGAGAGGGTTGAGAGACGCAGGTGGCATGGTCTTAGAGAGAGACAAAGGTTTGTTATTATTTGTGTGGAAATATTGTGGGTAGATGTGCGTAAATGAGGGAAAGGGGTGAGCAAGATTTTGATTAGAGTTTGGTGATCATTGGTAATATGTGTTCTTGAGTTATCATCATTGGAGACACCCTAACCATTCACGTTTTTTAGTCATTGCCCCGATATAAGGACACAGTAGTTAAGTACTACACAGAATGGGTTAAAGACACTTTGGGAAAAATGTTCATACCCTCTCCACTTGAAGGCACTCATTCAAAGACAGTACAGCAAAATATGTGCACCTATTTACATGTTGTTTAACATAGTTAAACATAGTTAAACAACAGATTAGGTATACACGAGTTAGGGAAAATGTTCAGGGTAGATGTGGTGCAGTCAGACATGAAAGAATGGATGCTTAACCAGCATGATGAAGGCTGTATGATGCTCAAAGCTCCTCCTGCTCCTCCCCAGAGTATTGATTCGTCCTTGACTGCACAAGGATTATACCCATTACAAGCATTAAAAGCAGTGGCTGGGTATACTAATCCCACATATGCACCCCCTGCATACAGTAACAAAGACATCATATGTGGAGAGAAAATAAGCAAGCAATGACCAGTGGCCACACATATAGAATATGACAAGCGCTGTGGCTTGCAAGCAAACTTAACAGAAGCTGAGGAACCTGGTCAGAGAGAGAGAGGCAGACAAGACGACAGGGATGAGAGAGCAATTGTGCTGAATTAATGGATATGAGGACAAATAAAGCACACACTGGATGGAAAGGGCATCAATGATTCTAGAAAGAAAGTAAGGAAAGCCAGGGAAAGAAAGAAGAAAGAAGAGGAGAGAGCGAGAGAGCAAAGAAGAGAGAGAGAAAGAAAAAAGGAACAAAGAAGAGAGGCAGAAGGAAAACAGATGAGAGACAGAAAGAGAGATGGAGAAGAGACGAGAAGAAGAACAGAACATACATAAATGAAGAGATGCATAGAGGGAAAAAGACAAAGGGTGCAGCTGAACTTTGAAGTGGCACCAGGCTAAAAACAATTGCCCTTGTTAGAGAAAGGGGGAGGACTGCCACAATATATCCCATGGCCACAAACAGATAAACATTATTATATTTTTAAGCTCCCATCGCTCACATCAGGAGCAGACAAATGGATTCATGAGATGGAAAGGATGACAGCTTAGGTGACATATTTTTCTCCACTGTCGATTAAAACAAGATAAAGATAGAGATAAAGTTGAAGATACGAAGATTGAGGAAGCAAAGGTGGTTCAGAGAAATCTGTCAAAATTGACAGTGGAAGAGAAAGACAGAAATAAAGTTGAAGATACAAAGATTGAGGAAGCAAAGTTGGTTCAGAGAAATCTGTCAAAATTTAAAGTTGAAGAGAAAGACAGAAATAAAGTTGAAGATACAAAGATTGAGGAAGCAAAGTTGGTTCAGAGAAATCTGTCAAAATTGACAGTGGAAGTAACAGTGTTGACAAGTGGGAGAGAATGTTATAATGCACAAGGAGTGCAACAAGCACAGCCAGGATGAATGGCACGACGTAGAGAGTATAATTATTTTCCCAGGGCAAACGAGTTTGCATCAAGAGGTAGAGGGATTGGATTACAAGCGGCACAAGAATGAGCGTTTCCTGGAGGGCAACCACGATTTGGAGGTGCTCCACAACAGTGTTGTATATGTGAGAAAATGGGACACATTTCACATGTATGCAGAAGTTGGGGAGGAATGGAACATAATTGCCAACCAATATACACAAGAGGGTGGCCAACATATCCCCCATTTGTATAGCGCAGAACCACCAGAATATTATGCCCAAGATAAGACACAGTTTCAGGCACCAGTGCCACAAATACAACAGATGCAACAGGTAATGCAACTTCAGACACAACACGCACCAATGCAGGCACATGCACTGATGCAGGCACAGGCACCAGTACAAATGAACACAGTGGGACCTTGGGAAGCAAACATATTACTGCAGACACCTACACCTAAAATAGGGTGTGCAACAGTAGTAGCAGGGAATCCTTTCACCGGTATGGGAGTGAATATGTATCCACAATAGGACAGCCCACACGTAAACATGATGTATTCCATCCTATTGATTACACCAGACCCATAAGAGGAGCAAAGGATAGGGAGGACCATGCGTGACCAAACATTTTCTTTTTAGTAGATGCGGGGTGACTCGATCGTTTCTTCAAGAAGATTTGACACAAATGCCAAGTTCATTATGAACCAGGACTCCAGTGATGTTGTTCTATTAAAAAGAGCGGGAGCAGTCAACATTAAACTGAAGAAGGGAGCCAATTTACTACGAGTCAAACAGATTCCATGTCAATAGAAGTTGATGTATGAAATCATGCTGCCTCCGTGCGGTAGGGGATATTAGTGCCTTCAGAATCATCATGCAACACAGCGGTGTACCTGATTATGACCTACGCACCCTGAATAATATTGCTGAAGCAGAATTTCCATTAGTGCTGAATCCAGCCACAATAATATGTAACATCACGGCAACAGCTAAATATTTTACAGTGATTGATTTAAAAAATGCTTACTTTTCAATTCTCTTACATGAAGACTCACAATATTTGACTGCGTTCACTTATCAGGGAATACGATTGCAACGTTCCTGTTTACCCTGAGGGTACTGCAAATTACCCTTAGTCTTCAACAGGGTGCTTCAGTTGGACCTAGGAAATATACAACTTGGCAGTACGGTCATCCAATATGTGGATGACATCTTAGTCTGCAGCACCACAGAGTAAGAGTGCAGGAAAGACTCTGTGATATTGTTGACAGTCCTGGCAGAAAAGGGGTACAAAGTGGAAAAGAGAAACTACAATAGTGTCAGGAAGAGGTCCTATAAAGAGGCCAGTTAATATCAAATTAAGGGAGGAAAGTGGCACCTGAAAGAGCAGAACCAATTATGAAAACATGCAGGCCGGAGACAGTGAAAGAATTAGAGCAGTTTCTGGGTCTTTGCAAATGATTGCAGGGCATTGATTTTTGCATACAGCAAACATGTCAGACATCTCTTAAAAGGGCTAAAAGAAACACAAAAGGACACAAGTGACATAGCCTGGACAGGTGTGATGATTAATGCCTTTGATGAGTTGAAACTAGCAATTAGCACAGCTCCAGTGTTAGAACTCCTGAGTACAAAGAAGACTTGTTTCTGTTTTCCCATTCAAATGGAGTAGTAGCTGTCCTTGCACAGTAGTAACATTCTAAAGTGGGATCTTATATCCTGTAATGAGAGGCCATTACTCATGTGAGTAAGCATTACCTGCAGCAGATTTTGCAATTGATCTGATATGTGATATGATTGGTTATTTATAGCGTGCTTAATACCCAGAGGTTTCTAAGTGCGGAACCGGGGATCGAACCAGTGTTGCTCTGTGTTGTCTTGCTTCCAAGGCAAGCACGTTCCCCTGAGCTATCTTCCAGAGAATTGAAAAATCAGCCAGCATAACTGTGACCTATTTAGTTACATTATATGTTTAACATGCTATTTTTGCCATTCTCGAAAAGCCCAAACATACATTGACAACACAGAGAGCTTCAGGATATGGGGTGATACTAATAAATCCATTAATCAAAGTTGTTAGCTGTCGAGTAGTGAACCCAGCCAGATTCATAGGAGGGAGATTATGTGCATTATTGTACTACCCACACTGATTGATGATGTACCTCATGTTTAAAAAAGCAAACAGAAGCCAAGTTCACAGAGGACTTGGGATGCCTCCTGGAGTGAAGCTGTGCAGCCTGCCTCGCTGAAGTTGGAGCAGGTACACAGAAAAGGGCAGGAGTGGAGAAAGACGGAGCAGAAGCTCACCCATAGAGCAAGAGAAGCCTGAGGAGGACTCCACAAAGCAAAAGCCCAAAAGAAAGCTACAGGTGATGTCTGGGTCCATGATAGGGGTTGATAACTGAGCAAGGGGAGCCTAAAGAGGGTTGGGGACCCAACACGAGTTAAAGCAGATGATAAAATAAGAGTCAATGACCCCAACCTTAATATAAAGACACAGACATATGATACATCCATAGACACTTGGCTCTCAGGAAGTCAATCCAAAGGGGTCTGGGACCTAAATCAATCATAGAGGCAAAGCCCAAGTAAATTGGTCAAGGACCCTAACACAATGAAGAAGGGAGAGCTTAAAAAGACACAGAGACATGTTGCATCAGTAGGCACTTGGTAGGAGAGTATACCAAGTGTCCTGGGAAGCCAATACAAAGGGATCTGGAACTCCAGTGAACCACAAAAGCAAAACCAAAGTAGATGGGCCAAGGGCCGTGAGGAAAACAAGAGGAAAATAAGAGGAAAAATACTGAAAAAACTGTCTAAACCATCACATGTGGAACCGTACCTGCGATCCACGTGAAAGAGACGTTGGTTGGAATTCTGAGCTTGATGGTCCAGTCTGAGGGGACAGTTCATCAGAAATGGTGCTACAGTTTTGAGTTGGAAGAAGAAAGAAGAGTTCTATGCTTACGCCTGGCGAAATACTGAACCAGACCTACATAACATATGGAAATGGATACTTGTGAACTGTGTTTAAGGAATGAGTCATTGTATTTCTGCACCACACACTGAACTTAATTGCCTGTATCCAGAGTTAGAGAAGCCTCACAATGGATGAAGAAGATGCCCAGTTTTTCTGTAGTTAGATAAGTGTAAGGAATGGAAATAGGTTTGGACACAGGACAGTGGACGTATTATTTAATGAGACATCCTGACAGAGTCCTTAGTGTTTTAGTTGAGGTAGAGAAACCCCTCATAGAAATAAAGTCAGATAGGTTTTTCCTTTTGTTTACTCCTACAATAAAAGTCTTTGAAAACAAACTTACTTATCACCACTGTGTCAGACTCCTACTTCTGAATCCTTACACAAGGCACAGGTGAACACTATGCTTTTGGCATTGAGTTTGCTTATAGCGGTGCCTGGTTACAGCTGCCCAGCTGCTACACCATTGCCAGATGAAAATCCATCACACAAGGTCTGATTTAGAAAGATTTGATTAACTGGCTCTTTATTTTCCTTATTGTATGTATTACTCTTTCAAGAGAATATGAGAATATTCATGTAATGAATAACTACATGACTGAAGATAGAGGATAAAAGCCAAATGTATTATAATGATATTAGCATGTGTTTCACTAAGCAATGTTATGCTACCCTCTGTCATTTCAAGCTGCTCGGACAGTTTAAACAATGTTGGTTTGCTAGGATCTATGTGTTCAGTTCCAACATTTATCTTTGTCATACATGTTAATTGCAGTTGTGCATTTAAGTATACATATTCATTTTGGCATTATTGAGGTGTATATCCCCACAAATCCATCTTAGACAAGAGCAATGGCCATCCATGTCCAGCTACACATAGAAATGGGGGGGGGTGTTGAAATTGTTCTGTTAACATTTATTCTGTCCTTGGCATTTATATATGAACCTTTCAAGTACATTTATAATATCACTTGCATACCCCATGTTCAGCAATGTGCCCATAAATATGGCCTGTGCGCCATTTCAAATGCTTAATGGGCACCTAGGTTTTCTATTTCTAAAGTATATTGCAGTCTGTTTTTTTTATTACATTTTTTTATTTATGTTTTTATTAGCCTTTAGTTTATTACAAACATTTAGCTAAGGTTTAAGAATGCCTATTCTTTGTCAGTTTCTTTCACAATGTGGGTCTAGCTTTTCAAGCAGGCCAAACTGATTCTGCAGTTATCAAAACTCTATTGTTTGAGTTCCTGTCGCTTACTCGATGCTTGTCTGAACTTTTAGTTTCTTCAATACTATTTTCAAAAGATTCACTGTGGCATAGTTGATTCTTTGATTGTCTGCTTGATAAATTCTTTACCACCAATCCTCGGTGTCCAGACCGACAATATGTCCAAGCACAGGAAGGAAATGGATTGGTCGTAAGTTTTTTTTAGATTGGGTCCGAATAGCACCAGATGTTTTAGTGATTCTTCCTTCTGCCCACACAGCCGACATTCATCCACCAAGTCTTTGTTGTATCTTTTCAAGGTGCTGTTGCTATGTAATATATTCATTCTTAATCCTATTAATAAGGAATGGCCAAGATTATTTGGGAATTTACTCAAATATCTTTTTGTCACATTTGGTAAACCTATGTTGTTTCTGGATAGTGTTTGGGTTTTTGATAGTCTTCTCTTTTCCTCTGTTTTCCACCAGTCATCAGCCCATATTGTTTTCTTTACAAGCGTAGGATTTTTACATAGGGCTTCTTTTGATGTACCAAGGTAAGTAAGTTAATTGACACACTCTGTTTTTCAATTCTTGACTGCCCATACATCTTCCAAATGTTCTCATTTCTTAAGTATTTCAAATTGTGGTGGGCAATCTTCTGTGATCAGTTTCCTGAACAGGGAGATTTTATTCCACATGATCTTAGAATAAAGTGAATTCAATCCTAGCTCATGGCGGATTATTTGGATTTATAATAATTTTGTTTAATATCCTTTTTAGAAGAAACCTTCACACCAATACCATAATTCTTCTTTTAATCCTTTGTTGGTTTCTGCTCCGTAAATGGTGACTGGAGTAACCTTTTTCCTAAACTATTTTAAGATCGGAGTTAGTGAGAATTTGCCAAATCGTTTGTTCAAGACTACACCTTGTGCCACCAATTGATTTTAGTTTTTCCTCACATTCTCGATCCATGGTCTTTCACTCTTAAAGACATTTATTATAACACCTAGATATTTCTGTTCACGGCCGTGCACAGTCTCTCTTTGTCTAACATCCAAGGTCCTTTTGTTTTGTTTTGTTTTGTTTGTCTCCGTATACCATGATCTTTGACTTGAAGACGTGGATCTTTAGAGAGTTTTTGTCAACATATTTTTGTAAAATGGTTAATTTTCTCTGCAGACCGACCATGGTCTGATCTAATAAGACCAAGTCGTCCGCATATAGCAACCATTTTACAGCCTTCCCATTTATTTTCGGAGGGAAGGAAGTGCTGTTAGAAAAAAGTTCTTTTATGTCTTCGATGAGTTAAACAGGATGACTGTGAGAGGGTATCCCTTCTTAAGCCCTTTGGATGTTTTAATCACACTTGATAGATTTCCTAATTGATCCAGCTTCACCTGCATACTCGTATCAGAATCCAATTCTCAGATGATTTTGAGAAGATCACTGGAACATCCTTTGTTCTTTAATTTCTCCCACTATAGGCTACGATCAATGCTGTCAAAAGCCAGGCTCAAATCCATGCTTGCTGTGTAGATTTCCTCTTTTTTACGGTCACAGCATTGTTTTAGCAGATTTAGAGGCAGAAGCTTTAGCTTACAGCCGACTTCTTTAACAATCCTTTCTGTCTTTTATCTATCAAATTGGATGTTTTTATCCATGCCTTTAATCTCACTAATATGACCATCGCAAAGATTTTCCCCACCACGTCTAATAAGTCTAATAAGGCGATTGGTCTATAATTCGCTGGTTGGTATCTCTCCCCTTGTTTAAAGATGGGGATCATAATGGCCAGCTTCCATGATTTTGGGATTTTGCACCTTGCAAATATTTTGTTGAATAACATTTCACAGAATTCTGCCCAATTGACTGGGACTTCCTTCATTAGCACATTAGATATCCTGTCAGGGTCTGGAGCTCGGGATTTGCTGCTTTTCTTTATCAGTTGAAGAATTTCTTTTTTTTCACAAGTTATCTTCCATGGACTTTTCACAGTGCTACTTTTACTTAGATCGGTTACAGGATCGTTCTGTTTGTTGAATAAAGTGGTGAAATGTAACACCCATTTTTTGTCTGAAATCGGGTTAAGAAGACATGATAACGTTGGATCTCCCTTGTCTTTTAAGTACTGCCAAAAGCTCCTCCCATTAGAATTGACTAGTGCATCAAGCATTCTTTCGGCGTCCTTCAGGCCCTACTTAATTCTTAATTTTTTATTTCCTTAAATGCCCTTAGCAAATGGTTATAATACATCGACTCCTGTTCTTTTTCTAACAGTTCCATTAAATCTTTTGTTATATTTGGAACTTCTGCAGGTTTTATTCGTAGTCGGTTTAGGCCTCCTTCTGCCTCGATTCTGTACCTCGTTTTTTTTTTGCGCCATGAATTGAGGATTATTGAGTGTCACAATCAGAGGATCGTGATCACTCTTACATGATTTTACTACATCCATTCTTACTATTTCTGGCAACAGATTGGCTGAGACAAAACAGTAGTCAAGTATCGCTTGACTGCTTCCATTCGACCAGGTGTTAGCTGGTGGTATGTCTCCAACGGTGTTACCATTCAATAAATGCTGATCCCTCAGGGACATCTCCTCCATCTAATCAGTGCCATTTCAGTTTTTCTTGTTTGAGTTAGTGTTTTGTGTGTTATGCTTCCTGTTCATCTCTTGCAAACAGTTTGCGTTCAAATCTCCACAAATCAATATTTTAGTATTAGGTCGTTCTAACAGGTTCATTACAGAATCAATAAAAATGCTGTCATTGTTTGATTCTGGAATCCAGTAGAGATTTACCACCAGTAGTTCTTCTTCTAATGATATGCTGCATTTTGCTTTTCTGTTAATTCTGACCAATTGTAAATATGGATTAGGATTCAAGGTGCCCACTACTCAGAGATTTCGGTTGTTTTCGACAAGCATTAGTAGTCCTGAAGAAGGTGCACCCTTTAGACCCCCTCTTGCTGGGTTTAAAAATGCAGTGTAGGCATAAAGATTTGGGGCAGCCCTCAGCCATGTCTCTTGGAAACAGATTAAGTCCAGTTCCAATAAGGTAGGATGCATTTAATTGAATAAATGGCCGAACCCTCAAGTGTTCCACCAGCCAGCTTTCCAGCTGTCATTTAGAGCTTCCTTCTGGCTCTAGTTCTGTGGGTTTATCACAAGGGGTCTGGCTAACCAATCCCAGGATTGCTTGTTTTCTCTTTCATATGTATTTCTGTTATCACTTTCATTTGAATCAAGATACTCTGGTTTAGGATTGTTCCACTTTAGGATTATTTTTATTCTTTGTCATTCCTGGTCCTCCTTGTTCACGAGGTGTATCCGATCTACTTCACCTTTAATGTCATCTCCAAAAGCATTCCACGAGTGAGCCTGTGGATTGGTCAGACTGTTAAGATTTATTTGTATCGCTTTTTCATGTGGGAGAATGGCAGTCCAACCTGCTCTCCCGTCTTCTTCATTAGTGTTGTCATCAACATCAAAACCCAATGCTCTTAGCTCATCTCTAGCTTCAAGAAATAAAGTTTGCGCAATGGCTGAGGTCATGGTCAATATGACTTTGTCATTCATGTTTTCATCAGGAAACGTGACAACCTTTATATCTTTTGATGTAATTGCTTTCAATTTTGGAATATGATACATTAGAATCATCAAATTTGTGCAGTTTAAACTCAAACTGTCGTTGTTTTTTTGTATTTTTTCAACAAGGAGTATCAGGTTTGTATCTTAATTATCCGATTAGTATTTGTTCTCGCTTGCCTTTTCTCACTTAATGTACAAAATCTTGGTGATCCGAGACTGGCACTTCTGACTTGGTCGCCATTTTCTCATTCTTCTTTGGTGGACTGATAAGAAAGATTGTAGAATGTTCTTTTGAGAAGATAGTGTCGTTTTCATAAATTGACAGCTCCAACAAGTCAGTAACACTCAAGTTGGAGTCAACTTGAACTGACGCCTCAGCTTGAGTGCGCTTTAAACTGACTGACTTGTGGGGCGGTTTGCAGGTGGGTTTAGGAATACGAGTCTCAAGGGTAGGAGACGTAAGAGTTGTATCATCTAATCTGGCCTTGTCATCCACTCCTTTGAGTATCCGTAAGAACTTCCTTGAACCACACGTTTTCGTCTTTGCCCATTTTTTAATATTGTTGTTTTTTTAGTGTTTGCAATGTTTTTCCTTTAAGTGGTTGACGGGCGTTATTCGCTACCCTTTGTTTGAAAATCGAGAATGGATTAGAGCCAGTTTGTTCAACTGAAGGTTCCACATTTTTGTATTCCGTGTTGTGCTTTGAATGGTCTTCCGGGACCGAACAGCTTTCTATATTGTGTATCATTGCGCATGCTGTCATTAAGGATTGTGTTGTCAACAGCACCTGAAAGTTTGAGAGAGGGTCTCGGCAATGCAGGGACCTAGGTTAGTCATGCCCACCACTCTCTCAGTTGCATTGTCACAGCTTGAGAGCTCTTCATTCTCCGTTGATACATCTCTTGAATTAACAATGGGCTCTCTTTCCACATTCAGCGGTGGCATTTCACTATTACCTCTGGGTGCCGCTCTCATTGTCGGAGTAGCAATTTCACAAACACCTTTGAGGAATATTCTTTTATCCTCTTTGGTGTCTTGCAGCATGTCAATTAAGGTTTTTAGTACAACACTGTCCATTTCTCGTTCTCTCCCTCTTTTTTCCTTTGCATGCTCCAGGAAATTCTTGATTGCAATCAGTTTTGAATTCATGAGTGAAATTAGTGTGGATTGGTCCTTGTAGTTGTCACATAAGGATTCATAAAGTTTTAAGTACGGTGCAAGCGTTATATTCACTGCTGAGATCACAGAAATTTGAACATTTTTTTCCCATTCTTGTTTAGCGTTGCCGGTACCAGGAGGAGTATGCTTAGTTTCCTTGCTTTTGTTACTCTGAGTGTTTTTTCAGTTTCGTGGTTCATAGACTGACTTGGAAGAACAAAAGTCAGTTGAATCGGTTGAGTCAGCGAGGCCATCTGCTGATTTTATTTGGTGGCCATTTTTGTTATTTGATCAACAGTTTGCGAGTACAGCGATTTGCCCATGACTACTTTAGGTGAGTCCGTAAGGCCCAGTCTTTTTTTCGATTCTTGCCCTAATTTTACTTGTGGTGTTTGTTTTCAAATGTGAAAGCTCACCCACTTTATTGTTTGTACTGTCAGTTATCTGAATGTGATCGATGCTGCAATGGCAAGAAGAGGTTCCATCGTGCATGAAATTCCGAGAAGCCCAGTCTCTTTCATGACCGTGGGAATCATTTAGAGTCTTCTTATCGGTTTCTGTCAGCTCTTGAAAAACATTGTTCAATTCAGAGGCAGCTTTTACAGACAATTGAACTGCGTCTGACTCTTGCTTGGTCGGAAATTTGTCTGAAAGGTAGTTCCGAGATGTTGTGGGAGCAATAGCACTTAGATTGGGGTTGCTAGGGTGCTTTAAAGATTAATTTTCTCTGGCTGCTATGGCAGTCAGCTAGGATAATAAATCAGCATTACAGTTCACAGCACCTCTCAACAAGTCCTCTTCCGTTATTTCTTCAGGATCAATCAAGTTAACTGTCAAGCCTCTTGCTTTGTTATGGGTCACAGCTTGGTTGATGGATCTTTCGCACTGGGAGTCAATCTTCGGCTATTGTGGTTTGAAGTGCCATTTGAGGGTCCCCAGATCGGAAGTAGAATACTTTCTTTTCTTTAGATGACAATCGCCTTTTATCCTGGTTCGAAAGTCACAATCTTTCCTTTTGGTACTGGAAGCAGGTGAGGCACACGGTTTCGGACTGGAGAGAGAAATGACCTCTCTCATCTTCAGTATCAGAGGGGAGGCAATTCCAGTGGAATCGAGAGACTTAAAGGGTAACTGTTTGTGCTGATTCTTGCGTGCTGTTAATGCTTTTGCCTCACTTTCACAGCTCATGGCAATTTCTTTTACATTTAAGTTTTCGGGTTCCTTGCAGTGATCTTCTCTAATTCGGCATGAGTTATCTGAGGGAATGCAAGGAGCTTCCAAGTTACTGTAATGAATGTTTGTGGTCACACTTTTTTTAAGATGGGATGACGGCTCCAGCTCGACTTGCTCTCCCTCTGATTGTTCAGATGCCGCTACATTCGCTGTCATGAGCGGAGAAGGCAGGGGAGGGGAATCCTCATTGAGATTCAGCACCACTAGATCTTCTTGCACATCATGCTCTATTACAGAGAATTCAAATGTTGTGGGTGTTTCTGTCGGGGGTGGGAGTGGTCACGGGGGTGAGAAGACATTAGAAGAGTCACAAGTGCTAGCCGGGGAGTTGCAGGCAGCTCGCACCTGCATTCACTAAAATAGAGTCATGCATTTTACAGCTCTTTGTGATATTTCCTCTCCCACCCAGGCTACTCGTACAAGACACACCGCCTGCCAAACTTTCGTTATTGACTGTCATGATTTTCGGTATCGCGTTTGCACGTGCCTTACTCTGGGCATATGTTGATTCTGAGTCCTCATCCATCAACACGTCAGATGCTTTTCTTATCGGTTTGCAGGATGTGCAAGGTTAGAAGTTGCTGCTTCACACACCCGCGAACACTCTACAACCACTCTGCAGACGCTCCGCTATGAAGTGAAGGTTAAATACAGTCTGTGATGGAAACTGTAGACAGACTCGAATCATGGGAATTCAAACAAAAAACAACTCCTTTCCTTTGCAGCTCCACACCCTCAAACACTCCCCAGACGCTCCGCTACGAAGTGGAGGTTAAATACAGTCTGTGATGGAAACTGTAGACAGACTCGAATTACGGGAATTCGAACAAAAAAACAACTCCTTTCCTTTGCAGCTCCACACTCTGCAAACACTCCGCAGACGCTCCGCTACAAATTGGAGATTAAATACAGTGTTATTGAAACTGTAGACAGATTCGAATCATGGGAATTTGAACAAAAACAACTCCCTTCCTTTGCAGCTCCACACTCTGCAAACACTCTGCAGTGTGTTTTATGTTGTGGTATGTAATGGTTGTTATTAAAAAGATGTATTTATGTGGATGTATCTTCCGACTGGATCTGAGAAATAAGTGTGCTATTCTTATGACGTGTGTTATTATTTAATTAATACTATTTATCATTTCAATTTAGAAAATGTATGCTAAATATTTAGGAGTGAAATGAATGTGTATAAAGAGGTCTTGTCTGGAACATTGTTAAGTGTTCAGAGTAAAGCAGCATTTTTTACATTTAAAAGTCTATGTCTGTTACAGTTTTGGTGCATTCAACATAATGAGATCATTTTTTATATGATTTATTCTATTTGTGCATTTATGTTCTTTAGAAAATGACGCCAAATTCATGTTCTTTTAGCTTTTAGAGCAAATATTGTTGCACTCTTATTACATTGTTAGTAATGAAAATACTTGAAATCATTTTGTGTTATATTTTCTGATGGAATTCAATACACTTTGTTCATGTCTGACATGTGGCACCTAAACGCCCTTCTTTTCATTGTAATCCTTCTTTTGATTGGTATAAAATGCTTCTGCTTATTTGCTGCTGATATATAAATATATGTGTCTTTCTTTGTGGACATTCTTAGAAACATCACAATGTGTGTAAGGAGCCAGGAGTGAGACACAGACACGGTCTTGGCCATAAACCTTTGTTTAAAATGAAAAGGGGTTTGGAAAATAAATGACTCTCTGTGCCTACTCTAAGAGGTATTTCCCTACATAACATAAACTAAGGGTCTATCCAATGTCAAGATGTCCAACGTAAACCGTTTTCTGTCCAAAGTATTACTCGGGCCCTCACATTCTAACAAAATTAACTTTAAGGTAAAAAGGGTAATATTTTTGCCTTGAGTGGGATATAAATGTTCAAAAAGTAAATACATAACTCCAACACAAAAAGTACTAAAAGACAGAGTTCTTCATTCCAGTGGGTGGTTCCCTTTCCCTGGATTTCTCTTTACTCTGTTTTTATACTTTCAAGCACATCAGTTCCTTAGGTTTCCCTTGATAAATAACACAGTTGATGTATACAACAACTAGGCTGTTAGTCTGTTACTTTGTAGGATAACTGGTGTACTCTCCTGCCAGATTTTCTCTCCTCTTGGGTTTATTTGTAACTCAGTCTTTTGCCAGTCCTGTGATATTCTTACCAGGACTTCCTTAGCTGATGCATTTTACACGCTGTTTAACTTGACTTTACTTGGTATGCTTTCTTATATGAATACTTTTGCAGCTTGCACCTGCCTGTAATACTCTCCTGCAAGGGCTTTTCTCTTGTGACCTGAATCTGTCTGATATACACTCCTCTCTGGACTTTCCTCATATGTGCATGTTGCACACTTGCAGACTTAATATTCTCTTATTTCTATTGTATTCTCTCTTGACTGTGCCTGGTATACTATCCTGCCAGGGCTTTCCTTATAGGTATGCGACATACACTCACAAACATGACTGTCTCTTACATTTCCTACGTTCCGTCTTTTAAAGTAATATTCAATTGCTCGTTCTTTCTCATATACTTTGTTAAATGTTATTTGCTTTCGGGAGGATTACCAATATGCCCCGGTGTCCCTGCTTCCCTTGGGTGGACTCAACGGCTCTGGATGGCATGCAAAGGCTTTGCAGCAGCAAGCCTGATGCTCTTCAGTGTTCCGTTCTTGCTTGCTGCCTCTGCTTTGCAGCGTCTGTGCCCTTTGTGGCTCCTGCTCTTCCATTTGGTGGCTCTCCGGGTTCAGGCTGTGTTGATGCTGTCTTTAGACACCTGCACACACTCTGATGCATCTTGTCTGCTTCTGGCATCTTCTCAGCATGTTGCTCTTTGTGGTCCGCTCTTCTCAGTTCCTTCCATGAGCCGGTTGGCCCCACAGACCTCGGACCAGCTCTGCAATCCCTCGGTCAACACCTTTTCTTGGGTGGACTCACCGGCTCTTGATGGCATGCATAGGCTTTCCAAGGGCAAGGCTGCAGCTCTTTGGTGTTCTGTTCTTACTCGCAGCCTCTGCCAGGGCTTTCCTTATAGGTAGCAGCATACA
Organism: Ambystoma mexicanum; assembly: GCF_040938575.1. Classification (NCBI taxonomy): domain Eukaryota; kingdom Metazoa; phylum Chordata; class Amphibia; order Caudata; family Ambystomatidae; genus Ambystoma; species Ambystoma mexicanum. Next base: position 909,025,306 of record NC_090930.1, read on the forward strand.
CTCACACAAATGACTGTCTCTTAAAATATCGTACGTTCTGACTTTTAAAGTAATATTCAGTTGCTTGTTCTTTCTCATGCACTTTGTTAAATGTTATTTGCTTTTGGGAGGATTGCCAATACGCCCCAGTATCCCTGCTTCCCTTGGGTGGACTCACCGGCTCTTGATGGCGTGCATAGGCTTTACAGCAGCAAGCCTGCAGATCTTCAGGGCTCTGTTCTTGTTCGCTGCCACTGCCTTACAGCTTCTGTGACCCTTGTGGATCCTGCTCTTCTATTGTATGTGGCTTTGCAGGTTCTGGCGGTGTGGATGCTGCCATTTGATACATGCAATGCTCTGAAGCATCTTGTCTGCATCTGTTCTCGTCGCAGCATGTCTCTCCTTGCAATCTGCTCTTCTTGGTTCCTTCACTGAGCCGGTTTTCCCCATGGACCTCGGACCAGCACTGCAATCCCTTGGTCAACACTGAGAGGCCAGGAGTTCTCCAGCCAGCGTCTCCCTGTCAACTGGTCTGCCGGTTTAATTCTCCCGGCAACTTGCCTTTCCCTACAACTCGAGTGCACCTTGTGCTGTTGGTCTCCATTGATCTTTACTACTACACACATCCTTTCTTGTCCCAGAAGGGACAAGAAATCATAATGATTGTGTGTCTGTTTTAGGTGCTGTGGGGCACAGAGGACATGGATTTTATTATATAGATGTCCAGTAAAATATACCATGCCTGATCCTGTTGCCCCCCAGCACCTCGAATACACACAATCACATTGATCATGTCCGTGTTAGGCACTGGGGCCCAGGAGGCAGGTATGGCATTTTTTACTGGTTATGCCCAGTAAAGAAAGCCAGACCAGTCTGCTGGAATTCCTAGCAACTCCAGTGCAATGTTATGCCTAACCCCTAAGCCCTCCAGTGCCTCGCATGCACACATAAGTGCATGCGAGGCACTGTAGGGCCCATGAGGAAGGCATACCAGTTATGAATGGGTATATGTGATAGATGCCCAGTTACAAATGCCATGCTAGGGTACCCCAGCACCTTGCATGCACACAATTGATTGTCTACCTGCGAGGCGCTTAGGGCCCCAGGGGGCAGGCATGTCAGTTTGTACTTGTGCATCTATGCCCACAAAAAAATGCCATGGATGTACACTGGGACACAGCGCCAGACACACATCGACTCCCTGGACCCCTAGCACCTCAGAGTTGCATATAATCATATTTATAATTAAGGTGATTATGTCTGACTGCAAGGTGCTGGCACGCCAGGGGGCAAGCATAACATTATTTACTGGGCATGGATGATAAAGTATGTATGATACGTGTTATTATCTAACTAGACTGACATTTTTATGCAACCAGTCTAATCATTTCTTACTGTGGCATGCCGTTGTGAATTGGGTATCTTTGATAAACAAGCATGATAAGTGTTATTATGTAGTTAGACTGACTTTTTGGTGCACCAAGTATGGACATGTTTTTATACTGTGGGATGCATTTTTAATGGTAAAGCCAAATGCAGTATGTTGTTATGTGGAGATACCATCACATATTGGCAGACCAAACATGGACATGTTTTCTTATAGGATCATTACTGGCATTATGCCCAAAGCAAACATGAGTATGTTTTATGTGGGAATACAAGGGTATAATGGTGCAGTCAGCATGGAAATGTATGGGCACAGTCAGTGCAAACATGTTTTATACTGGCACATATTGTGGGTAAAGGCATCTTGAAAATGTGTTGGAGAAATGCTTCTGTGCACTGTTGGTGACTTGCAGCTATTGCATTTTTTCCCTGAGTTACCCTACAAAACCAGTTGCAAACTATTTGACATTTTAGCCAATTTTTCTAAAAAGTGTGCTCTAAAATGCACCTTTTTAACCCATTACTTTAAAAAATAATCTTGGGTGGAGAACACCTCCGAGCCCCACTTGATTGGTTTGGGCTCTCTCGCTATGCTCTATAAAGCATTTTGTGTAGAAATATTTATGTCACATTTCACCTTCTGCCAATCCCCTTATTGTGTCTAACTTTCGCCCTATATCACTTCTACCTTTCGTCTCTAAGCTACTCGAACGCCTTGCCTATTCTCAACTCTAGACCATTATCTCTAACAACTCTCTCCTTCCCTCCTCTCAATCTGGCTTCCGTCCCGAACACTCCACTGAATCTGCCCTCACCTATGTCCTGAACTCTCTCCTCTCCGCTCGCTTGGCTAAGCAATCCTCAATCCTTGTCCTCCTCGACCTCTCCGCTGCTTTTGACACTGTTGATCACCCCCTAATTCTCAACACTCTTTCCTCCTTTGGCTTCAAAGACTCAGATCTTAACTGGCTCTCCTCTTACCTCTCCAACCGCTCATTTGACGTCTCTTGGGGTGGTCATACCTCCTCCACCTTCCCTCTAAACTATGGTGTTCCCCAAGATTCCGTCCTCGGACCCTTCTTATTCTCTCTCTATACTTCTCTTCTCGCTCCTCTCATCTCCTCTTTTGGAATTTCTCACCATTTCTATGCCGATGACACTCACTGTTCCTCTCCTTCTCTTCCTTCACCCCTGACCTTCATCTTAAACTCTCCTCCTGTCTCTCTGCCATTAAAAACTGGATGTCATCCCATTTTCTCTCTTTCAATATGGACAAAACTGAAGTCCTTTTCTTCCCTTCCAAAACACTTCCTCCTCCCTCGCCCTCCTCCTTCCATTCATTTCCCCCCAGCCGATCTTCCAATTTCTGCTCATGCGAGGAATCTAGGAATCTACTTTGACTCTTCCATGTCCTTCACTTACCACATTTCCCTCACTACTCGCTCTTGTCGCTATCATCTCTTTAGTATCCATAAAGCCTGTTCTTCTATCATTTTCCATACTACTAAACTCGTCTCTTCCCTCATCTTCTCTCGCCTTTTCTACTGTTCTATCTTTTTCGGTCTCCCCTCTTCCCATCTCGCCCCTCTTAAATCCCTTTACCACTCTGTCGTCCGCACCCTCTGTCTTCTCTCTCCCTATGATTCCATCTCCAATTCACTTGCCAACCTAGGCTGGCTTCCCTTCCACTCCCAACTTAAATACCACTTCCTTTGTCTCGTTTTTAAATCTCTTCATGACCTTGCCCCTCCTTACCTCTCCTCTCTTCTCTCTTTCTATGCCCCCTCTCGCTTTCTATGCTCTGCTGATCACTTTTTACTCTCTGTTCCCCCCTCCCTGTGCCTCCCCTCGTTTCTGTTCCTTCCAACTCCTTGCCCCCTTACATTGGAACTCGCTCCCTTTCTCTATCCGCTCCATCTCCACCTATTCCTCCTTCCATTCCTCCTTAAAAATACTCCTTCTGCACCACCCTCCCTGACTCTTCTCCCATTCCTCCTCTTCTTTCTCCTCCCTACTCCACCTTCCTGTTCCTTTATATCTTCCTGTCTCCCCCCTTTGACTTCCACCCTGCCCTCTATTCCCTCTACTCCCTCTCCCCTTTCTCTTTCTTCCTTCCCATACCTCTCCTCTTCTCTCCCTTCCCAAATGCAAATAGTTCTACATGATGTTTTTTCTGGTTTGAATCATGTTTATTTTATTGCTTCTGTGTTCCATGTTTAATGTATTTTGGTTCTTATGCTGTAAAGCACTTTGTTGTAAAGCGCTATATAAATAATAAAATACAAATACAAACATTTAAACCGACCATTTCCCACTCAGAGACGTCATTTGGGGGTCACTGGGGTGGTCATTTGGGGGGACCCCTGTGTTCTCCCTTGCTACCCATAAAAAGAAAATTGATGCTTCTGAGCTGTGGCCAGCACCATGTGACTCTTTGTTTCTGGAGTGGCTGTCGTTCTTGTTCAGGCCTCTTAAAAAAGCACAGGGTTCCACAAGTGTAACACTTTGAGCAGTGACCCTAAATAAGAAGGAGTAGGAATAACAACTCATTTGTCTTTCTGGAATTCTATACAGTAATTGCTAAACTCATTAAAGGTTTATTTCAGGCACACTTCAGGGGACGAGTCACTGATTTAGTCTGTTCCTAAACACCTCAAATTCACAAAGCATATGAAAACTTCCAAAAAGCATTTAGAGTAGAATAAACATCTATTTTGGATTATGTATTTTGCTTTTCACAAGTGGCAGTTATAGCATGCATTTTTCTGCCGTTGTCTCGGTTACGATCATCACAAGACATGCCATCTCTGTGTCCTCGGTCACTTGAGAAATTCCTTGTGCCTAAAAGCTGGTGTACAGTGTAGAAATGTTTGACTATAGCACATAAAGTGGCCCTTGTACTTCCTGTTTTGTCAAGGGGTGAAAAGTCGTGTTCCATCGTTTCCCATGATGTCACTTTGGGGTGGTGTCAAATGACATCACTTCCTGTCATGTCATCGGAGGTCAAGGATCGTGTGAGGTCACTTCTGCCAACCCTGGCATTTTGGTGAAATGATGTCCCTGCCACCGCTGCGTACACAGACAGACCCCAGCAGCTGAGTCTCTAGTAGAGTGAGTTTCTGATATCGTGTGCAGATTTACTGTATATTCCTAGTAATTTTGTGGCCTCAGTAAGTTAAATTGGCAAGAATAAACGAATGCACTTGTTATCAACGGGCACTCTTGCTGATCTCATGTTTTGTGAAGTACAGGTTCACTTCAGTTGACCCGCCTTCTCTGGTGTGTCCCGCGAGTTGTTAACAGCAACCAATGTTGATGTATTTTCTCTGGGAAGCCGCTGAAGAGAGCCATAGATTAGTCCCGTTCTGTTGATCTTAATCTGCTTAGTCACCTGAAAGAAATGTGCTAATTGGTTTCATGGGCATTCCCGAACAGCAGACAAGCAGTCGATCCTGCGGTAAGCAGCCCATTAAAAGCTTTTGCACAGCAAATTGAACCTGAAAGATGGAGAGATAGCTAGCAACATGAACTCGCCAACATTGCAAGCCAGGGCAAACCTGCGCTCATGCCATCGGGATTAGCCAGTTTTAACCACCACTGTATTAGTGCAAACAGAGGGGGTGCAACATTGCACCTTTTAAGAGCCCACACATGCTACCTGCCCCTATGTTTGTGGGTATTTTTGTGTCTTGTTTCTTTCACCCTTACATTCCCAGACACAATACTGAAGGATATTCCTCTAGCCAAGCATCACAGGTTAAAAGAAACACGGTTACTTTCTCGGTAGACAAGTAAATCAAACATATCAATTTTCAACGGAAAGGGATATTGCTGCTCGGTGCTTTAAGTGGGACTAGAAGAGAGGCCCCTACACTTTACGAAACAATATTTGTGAATGGGACCTAAAACGTGTCTGCTGTAGCCTGAGAAACATAAGTAACTATTGAACCTTCATAATGGTTGGAGCCTAAACAGACTCAATCGAGTTTTCTATTGATTACAAAATATAGCAGACATGGAAGGGTGACACACATATGGACTGTGAACTTTTGGTATGAACTAAAATAAACATTGGATTGTAGAAAGCTCAGGGTGAAAATATATTTAAGGAATCCCATAAGTGTGTTCTGCAATTGAGTGCAGGAGCTGGCTTGTGCTCTGATTAAGGGAGTTGACCAAAGTGGCAAATTGATGATATATGAGGGAAGCATCCCTGTGATCAATTGGGTCCTGCTCTGCAGGAGTACAAGGATGAGTAGGGGTAAAATGGCCCACTCAGCCCTCACACTTCTACAAACCAAATCACAATGCAAACATAAACACAATCATAAATGTAAAACAGGGACAATGAAGAGATATGCCTCCTTTGCCTTTTGGTGTAATGTGGGCCGAGGGAAGGCTATACTCTCAAGAGGGGTGTAAAGGTGAACCAGTAGTGACCCAAACAACACAAGTTCACAGTCCAAAATAAAGGGAATGTCCAAACAAGGTTTAATAAAAGTATAACACACTATAATAAAACACTGTCTGCAAGTAGAACGAAAAGAGATTATTATACAAAAACACATCCCGAAGGAAAGAATAGAGAAGATGTGACAGACTGGAGAAAGTAGCACTCTGAGGGTGATTCCATGGTTGGTAGGTAAGGTACTACCCTAAAAAGAATATTGGGTTGAAAACAGAAGCAATCATGACCTAACCAGTCTCTAGGCCCCCAGTGGATGGTGGGGGCAGTTCAGTGTCACAGTACCTGGATTCAGTTCTTGTTGGGATGACGCATCAGACCTGAGTTTGAACATTGATGCAAGCTTATCAGGCTCAGCTGTGCATGTAGGATTGTGGAGGCCTTGGCAGCAAGCTGGCGTCTAGGAGGGTCGAATGCAGGTGCTCTGTGCAGTGGTTCAAGTAACGCAGGTCGGGCGGTTCCAAGAAAACTTCACATTGTCGGGCATTGGTGCTGAGAAATGTCAGCGAGTGAAGCTCTTGTGGTTTGAGTCAGCATGCGACGGTCTTTGAAGTGGTGATCAATGGTGAGTCGATGTGAAGTCAATGAGGTGGCGGTTCTCAGGCTAGCTTGGCCGAGCAATGGTTGTAACCCATGGTTAGCAACAGAAAGTGACCCTCCAGAGATTCAGTTCCAGCGTTGAACAGATGCTTCGTACCTATCAGGTGACATGCTTCACTAGGAGACGATGCAGTGTTGAACTGGTTTAGATGCAGTTCAATAGTTTGGCTTGTTAGAGGAATGCAGACACCAGCACCAATGCCTCCCCTAATGTTCAGAATACAGGGAACATGGAGCGACGAGTGTGATGCAAGAGAAGAGTGAGATTAGGCTGGTCTGGCCCTCCGGTTGGAGTGAGGGGCCCACCACAAAGGACTTGAGGATAGGATATGCCAGTTCAGGATCTGTACTTCTGGCATAGAAGACTTGTTGCAGAATGATTGGTCCTAGTCCACAGCACTTGTCACTCCCGAATTTCCCTGGTAGTGGTCAGGGGACAGATCTTCCTGTCTTGGATGGCTCCTTGTTCACCTCCGGCAGAGGGCTTTGGACAGTGAAACTGACACAAAGGCAGTACAGGTGAGAAACTTTAGAATGTCTCTTCTGCCTTAAAGGATCCTTGAGGAACTGATGGAATTCTGCTGAGGGGTGCAAGACTCCTTTTAAGGGCACACATCCTCAGGTGATTGGTCTAAAGCTAGCCTGCCTTAGGAGACCAATCCCTGCTCCTGGTTGGAGTGGACATTGCACTGTTGATCTCGCAGCCAAAGTGCTTTGCTCTAGAGAAAGTGGAGGAGACTGAAAAGGGAAACAGAGACAGTCAGATACAAGATGGTGGAAGTCTTCTTCCAGTGTCGAGAGCACTCCTGACTATCCTACTCCTTCCCCCTTCCCTCCTACTGACAACAAAGACTGTTAGACACCTAGCACCCTTTAATGCCTGGGTGCTACATGTCTAACGGTCTTTGTTACCAGCTAGAGGGAGCACACCCATTCAGGACCACCTGAATGGGTGTGCCTCTTTGATACCTGGTTCCAGGACATCTGCCTGCCATGCACTTGTGTCTGGGGGAGGGGGTTACTGGCCTGTCAAAAGAGAATAAAAGAGGGGTTGGGTCCTCTGGGATTCTGTCCTGGCGTGTGTCAGTATTGGCCCGTCTGACCCGAATTCACATTTCCTTGCCCAGCAGAGCTGACTCACAGGCGCTGACACATGCAATATCAATTGGGATGTGATTGCCATGATCATAGGTATCGCCATGCACTGTGCCTAAACTCAGGCATAGCTTATTTTTAGAGATTGCCCTGCCACCAGCATGGGATACTCATGATCATCGTACTTTGGATACAGAGAGCACTTCTTAAATTTTGCCCCTGTGCTGTAGTTACTTTTCTCTCGCTGGAGCAGTCAAGTGGCCTTTGAAACTACTCTGTGGCATGAACAGAGTCGGTGCTGTGGATCAGGCTACTGATGCAGCATGGTACAAGTGTGCTTTTGGCATGGCGCTGCGACAAAGTCGGATCCGATTTGCAGAATATCGCTTTGGAGAAGGATTCACCCGCATCATTTTGTGCACAGATAAAAATCAAAAAAGCCAGGGCTTTGCATCCTTGCCAGGTGGCAATTCCTCACAATCATTTGCCAAGAAAGCTACGGCCTCATGTCTATAGTTGCTTAAAAAAGGGCAGATAAGGATCTTGCAACACGATTTAGACCCGCTGTTTTCTGTTTTTAATGATGTTTACTTGTACATATATATATTTATTTGCATAAAATGGAAATGCATGTCTCTTGGTTGGGATTTAAATTGTGAATGAGACATTGTGGTCAATGGCTGTGCAAAGGGACATAACGGAGAGGTTGAAAATGGAACTCAATTCCTTTTGGAGTTGTTTAAATGAACGCAGATGTGCAGACATTCACTTATTGTGCAAGAACACAGTTCTATGAGTGGCCCATTATAGGAATCTAAGTGTTGCTGTAGTTTTTTCATGTAGATAATTGTGGAAAACTACTTATTACAACTTAATTATTAACACAGCAAACAATAAATGTACATAAATACAGGCTGAAGTAGTGCAAAAAGAATAACATATAGGGGGTAACTCATAGAATTCAGCGCACAAGTGGCGCACGCGGCTGGCGCACAGTGTGCGAGTGCAAGTTTCTGCACCAGCCGCGTGCGCCAAAATCCATTTCTGCGCACAGTGTGTTCATGGATTTTAACATCCAAACCCAGCTGTGGCGCAGAGTGGCGCAGTGACCCTGCAGCAGTGCCAGTTACGTCCCCCAACCCCTCCCCGTGCGCCATGTACAGCGCAAAAAATCCTGTATGTGGCGCACAGGCCCCCAACCACGAAAACACCTGTAAAACTCCCCGCGCACCCCTCCGAATACACGTACCCCGCTGTGCGGGAAGTCTCACACGCGATTGGGCCTGTGCGAGCGGGGTAGGTGGATTTCGGGGGTGCGCGGGAAGTTTCACACGCGATTGGCCCTGTGCGAGCGGGGTGTATGGATTTCGGGGGTGCACGGGAAGTTTAACACGCGATTGGCCCTGTGCGAGCGGGGTACGTGTATTACTGGGGTGCGCGGGATGTTTCACATGTGATTGGCCCTGTGCGAGCGGTGTACGTGGATTTCAGGGGTGCACGGGAAGATTCACACTCGATTGGCCCTGTGCGAACGGGGTATGTGGATTTCGGGGGTGCGCAGGAAGTTTCACACGCAATTGGCCCTGTGAGAGCAGGGTACGTGGATTTCGGGGGTGCGCGGGACGTTTCACACGCGATTGGCCCTGTGTGAGCGGGGTACATGTATTACTGGGGTGTGCGGGAAGTTTCACAAGCGATTGGCCCTGTGCGAGCGGGGTACGTGGATTTCGGGGTTCATGGGAAGTTTCACATGCGATTGGCCCTGTGCGAGTGGGGTATGTGGATTTTGGGGTTCATGGGAAGTTTCACATGCGATTGGCCCATGTGCGAGCGTGGTACGCAGATTTTGGGGGTGCGCGGGAGGTTTCACACGTGATTGGCCCTGTGCGAGCGGGGTACATGTATTACTGGGGTGCGCGGTAAGTTTCACATGTGAATTGGCAGTGTGGCTCCTCCCAGGTGTGCCCTCTACCCCCTAAACGGCCCCTGCAGGCAGCCCACACCACAGGGGACTACCCTGCACCCCTGGTCATGTCCCACAGGCAGCCCATACACCATGGGCATGCCCCCCAGCCAGGCCACATGTCACCTTGCACTAGTGATCACTAACTCATGTCCTCCAGCACCCCCACCCCCAGCAGTGAGGGGCACCTGCCAGCAGGCCCCCACTCATGTCCCACTCATGTACCCCACCCCCCAGCAGTGAGGGCCACCTGCCAGCAGGCCACCACTCATGTCCCCCAGCACCCCACCCCCCAGCAGTGAAGGGCACCTGCCAGCAGGCCCCCACTCATGTCCCCCAGCACCCCACCCCCCAGCAGTGGAGGGCTCCTGCCAGCAGGCCCCCACTCATGTCCCCCAGCACCCCCACGCCCCAGCAGTGAGGGCCACCTGCCAGCAGGTCCCCACTCATGCCCCCCAGCACCCCACCCCCCAGCACTGAAGGGCACCTGCCAGCAGGCCCCCACTCATGTCCCACTCATGAACCCCATCCCCCAGCAGTGAGGGCCACCTGCCAGCAGACCCCCACTCATGTCCCACAGCACCCCATCCCCCAGTAGTGAAGGGCACATGCCAGCAGGCCCCCACTAATGTCCCCCAGCACCCCACCCCCCAGCAGTGAAGGGCACCTGCCAGCAGGCCCCCACTCATGTCCCACTCATGTACCCCAGCCCCCAGCAGTGAGGGGCACCTGCCAGCAGGCCCCCACTCATGTCCCACTCATGTACCCCACCCCCAGCAGTGAGGAGCACCTGCCAGCAGGCCCCCACTCATGTCCCACTCATGTACCCAACCCCCCAGCAGTGAGGGGCATCTGCCAGCAGGCCCCCACTCATGTCCCACTCATGTACCCCACCCCCCAGCAGTGAGGGGCACCTGCCAGCAGGCCCCCACTCATGTCCCCCCACCCACTCACCCACCCAGCAGTGACATGCCTATCTCATTACACAAACCAAATGTCAACTATGTACATCAACACATGTCCGTCACACACACACACACACTGGTTGCCATTGATTGAATAAACTCACATTGTGACATGCATGAACCCAATGAGCGAATCCCACACAATGAAGTAAAAGATCAAAATGTATTAATATGAAAATCAATGTAAAGAAATGAAAGCATAAAATAATGGCAAACACGAAATGAAATGCATGTTCAATAAAAAACGAATGAAATGCAGAATAAATCCCAAGTAATCCAAAAGAAAAATTGCCAAAACTCTCTGTCCACCAAACCAAATACAAATGAAACGCAAAAAGGTAAATCCATTGATCCATGGTGAAATGAAGTGAAAAAGTCAGAAGAAATCCAACGTCCAACTATGTTCAATCCATTTTCAAGAGTCCATGAGCCCAACGAAAGAAATAAAACCAATCTAATAACCTACCTAACAAAAAAAACTATATACAAAAGTGTGGGGCATAGTCCAAAAGCCCCAAAACAAACAAAAATGAAAGGAAACCTAACACTATAAACTATTTACAATGGTGGCGGGCAAGTCCTGCGGCTCACTCAGTGATGTTGTCGGCCAGGGCATCATCAAACTCCATGTCTATTTGCTGGAGGCGGGCCTCTGTCCTGGCCCTGTGGTCTAGCAGGGAGGCACTCATGGCCTGTTCCAACTCCCTGCGAGTTTCCTCGAGGCACTCTGCCCGCCTCAATGCCTGACGCATGGAGAACTCCGCCCTGACCATGGTGAGCTGTGCCTCTTCCGCCCGCCGCCGCTCCGCATCTATGCACTGGCCCAACCGCAGCCACACGGAAGACACTCCCATTCTAGGGTATTCCTTCCCTCTGGCCGATGCCTGCCCCTTTGATGTTGATGGCCCTGAGCCATCATTGCTCCCACCTAGAGCCTGCTGCTGTTGCTGCTGTCCATGTGCCCTGTCTGATGATGCCTGCACATCCTCCATCAGCCGGTCTCAGTTGTGGTGTCCACCCCTGCTGGACCGCCGACTCCCGACTGTGGCAGGGATGGGATCTCCACCAAGCTGGCTGTCTTGGTCAGGCCAGGTCCACAGGGGGCCCTGGTGGAATCTGGGCCAGAAGACGGCAGGGAGAACGACTGGCATATAGTCTCCACAGAGGAGGAGAGGTCCGCCAGAGTGTGCATCACATGTAGGAACCCCCTCGACCAGGGCCCCTCCCAACAGTGCCATGTCACAATGCTGCTGTTCGTGATGGCGTGCGTTCTCCACCCAGGAAGAACGCATGTCATCACGAATGTCACGCGTGCGCAACGTGACACCAATCAGGACGGAGCCCATACGGTCCTGGGACCCCTCGTCCGCAGGTAGTGGAGAGGCAGATGACATGGCACTCTCCACTACCTGCGGACGGGCCTGGGACGGGGCATCCCTGCTGGTGCATGGTGGTGCAGTCACAGGGTCAAGGACAGCCACATGCACAGGCCCCTCCGCGGTGACCTGTGCTGCCTCCTGAACCTGGCCCTGGACTGCACCACTTGCACCAGTGGTACCACCCCCACCAGGCCCCATGTGCGGCTCAGTAGCGGGTTCCTCCTCTTCTGTGGAGACCACCAACCTGGATGTCTCCGCACCATCTTCCGCCATTGCAAGCCCCTGTGGGGGCTCACCTGGCCCTTCCGCCACAGCCGTATTGGCAGACGCGGCACCAGCCCCCTCGCTCCCGGATGTTGGCAAGTCCTGGGAGGGTGGCTGGGCCTTGCGTCGCCGCCTGGTGGAGGCATCCCCGCCGCTTGGCTCCACAGCGCCGTCTCCGCCCTCTTCTTCACTTGACGCTGCGTAGAGGGCGACATAGAACACAAGCATCAGGGTACAGTACAATATTCCCCTAGACAGGAAGCAGTTAGACATGAGTGGCACTGTCAAACGTCACTTCCATCCTGTCCCTCCACAACACATGGGTGAAGGCACGCAAAACACACATGCAGAAACGGGCACGGTGCCTGCAATGAACATCAGCATCCATGTAAAGGGCCTCTTTCAGCCAATATGTTGCCTTCAAACTCACATGCATCATGGCTGACACTGATCCCATGCACACACATCACCGGAGGGTCATGCATCATGGCTTGTACACCACAGACACAGTGGATAGAGACAGTGGATACAACGGTGACGGCACTGCATGAGTGAATCTACACATCATCACGGACATGTGTCATGCATTCATGGCATTTCAAAGTCACACACACACTTCTCAGACACACACACATGTGCACCAAACATGTACATGACAGCAACACCCATCCCTCAGACCCCCTCCATGTCCAAGAACAGAGACTGGCATGCTTACATGTGTGCATTCCGCATACAGCTCCCCATGTTGCATTGGAATACATGCACCATCCATTTGGTTCACACATTACTGGTCTCACATGCATGACCATGAGGTCCCTGCACACACACATCCATATATGGTCTATGTCACACATACAGGCAAGTATCAGACTATCAGCACACTGCAACATGCCCTGTCTCACACAGCAATGCTTGGCCACTTACCGCTCAACTCCAAATGGGTCTGCCTCTGAAGGATCTGGGCGTGGAGCGCTGGGCATACGCGTTCCAGGACCCTCATCTGGATGTTACTCATGCTGCCCCGGCCCCCTTCGTGAGTCGAAGGGCCTTGTAGAGGGTCCTGGATCTCAAGTCCTCCCAGCGCTTCTTGAGGTGCTTGATGTCGCGGGTTGCCACCCCCTCTGCGTTGATGGCGACCACTATGTCTTCCCAGATCCTATCCCGTCCTTCCTTGTTGGCACGTGATGTTCCGAAGAGGGCATCATAATGCCCCAGGACATGCCCCACCAGGACACCAACTTCCTTCTCATTGAAGCTGGTGGCCCTCAACCTTTCTGGCTGGGGGTCGCCAGTGGTCTCAGATGGTGTTTGCCCCGACATGGCGACCCCCGAGGCAGGTGTGGGTGGGCAACTGGGTTCTGGGGCTGGGCTGTGGAGTGATGGTATCCCAGTCGGGAGTCTTCTGTTCCAGCAGGGGTGGACACAACTACTGGACCCCTGCAGATGGCTGATGTGCAGGCACCAAATAGCAGGGCACGTGGGCAGCAGGCAGGCAGCAGGAGACGGCTGGTGGGAGCATGCTCAGGGCTCTTGGGTGCAGGAAAATGGCCTTTTGGGCAGGAGCATGGTCTTCCGTGTGTTTTCACGTGGCCAGCTTGATACGAGTGATTTGGCACGTGAAAAAATTGCACGTCAGCGTGAAATCTGAGGAAAGGCCCTTATCGTGTTAGTGCGTCAGTGACGTTACATGCGTGGGCATTGCACACAACACGGGTGCACAGTGAATCAGCACGTGAGAAAACTGCACGACACCGTGCTATTGGAGGAAAGGGCTCTAGCACGTAAGCGTGTAAGTGACGTTTCACGTGTGGGCTGGTTTAAAAGGTACGAGTATCACGCTATTTCCTTGTATGTGCTTTTTGTGGAGAGCGAGCGGGTGTATCTTGTACTACTTGTCGGTTCACACGCGATTACTTCACAATGTTTCCAGTTCATACTCCCTGTTTCCTCAGACTGTGTTCTTTTCTTCTTTTGGCGGGGGTGTTGCCTACGCACACACGCGCGTCTTTTTCACGTTCTTTTTCAAGGCAGACGGTGTGTCACGCACGTGTTTTCCAACTGTGGTTGCCCCTGTGTGTCGCGTACCCCTTCAGAGGTCATTGTAGGGTGTGTGTAACACGCGTACACTTATTTTTGTATTTCTGGGTGCCACAGCATAGTGTGGGTTTATTTTTCCATGCACGTGGTCTACCAGGGGTTGCGTGCACGTGTGCTTTTGTTTTTGGGGTGCCTGTGCATTGTGTGACTCGTCATCTTCCCCCAGGGGTCACATACAGCCTTGCTAGAGCACCAGGGTATGAATTCCATCTAGTACCCTACCCCTTTCACCCCAATTGCCCAGGACAATTGTTTACTGCTACTCATATACGCACAACAACATCAGTGCCATGGTTGGGAGGTGACCAAGCAGTAAGGGAGGCAAAGGTGGGCGACCTCCAAAAGGTGGGCGTAGTGGGCACGGTAGGGGACGTGGCCAGGATTTGCAGGGTGCCCCTAGACCCCCATGTGTGGAGGACCAATCAGAGACACCCATGCCCATCCCATGGTTGTGGGAAACATAGCTGATGCCATCCCAGCTCAGCCCTTATTGGACCGGACCATTTTGGCACCTGAACTGGCACAGGATGACTCCCAGGCTGACTTGCAGGTCAGCAAGTATAAGCCACGTGTGGCGGGAAGGTTGCTGTCACCAGGCCACGTGGATCTGGGGCAGCAATGTCATCTGCTGCCCCAAGTAGCCAGGGTGGGGAGGCTGCAGGGGCAGCTGCAGCTCAATCCACCCCAGCTCTGAGTCTCCCAGCCGGGACAGTGTTGGTCCAGGTCCATCAAACCGACGTTGCCCCTGCCAACATCACCCTGCAACCAATGCCTGCACCAAGACCCATGGTCATTGTGCATTCGTACACTTCTAGTACCCAGTCCAACTGCGCTTCTGCCCCTACTGACCAAAGCGGTGTAAGCCACTCAGGATCCACACCATCTTTGAAAAAGAAGAAGAAGGGTGCTCTGGCACTACAGGCTGAGACCCCAGACACGGCTACACACTCCGGCATGTCAAGGAAGCCTAGCTTTAATGACGCCGAACTTGATGCACTTGTGGACTATGTGTCGGCACACAGCCGCACAATGGTGGTGACTGCAGGGTGCAAAACCACACCTGGTCAACGCAGGGCACACTGGCAGACCATCACGGACTGCATTAGTGCCCTTGGATTTGTGAGGCGCACAGCTGATGATTGCTACAAGCGGTGGAATTACCTGAAACGCAGAGCAAAGAACAAGCTGGCCTCAAATCATGCCTCTACTCTGGTGACTGGCGGTGGGTCTCCACCAGAGGACAACCAACTCACTGAACATGAGTCTGTTGCTGGAACCTTCGTCACCGAGGAACAGATCCAAGGCGTGGGAGATCTACCAGATTACGACGCATTGTCCGGTGAGTGCACATGCATGTGTGTGTAATCCATGTGTATGTTGTTTGGGTGTCGGGTTCTGATTGAGTGCCACGTGAGGGTGTGTACTCCTGAGTGGCATGGGTCACCCATGTGCTTCCTCCAAAACATTCACCGGCCTTGGATTTGGGTATGACAGTATCCCTTCTGACCACAGCAGCCAATTAGCGCCACATTACTGCAGATGCCCTTGAACTGTTATATTGCAACAACATTGTTCTTAATTTTTCAGTGTTCATTCAGGCTGATTGTTTCAATTCTCCCATTTTTCCAACACATTTTTCTGCCCTAATGCCACATATGTGACATGCTTCTGTCATTGATTACACCCCACATTGGCCCACATTTGTTAGCTTGTTATGTGAATGATTAGACCATTCAGGCTGATTGAGTATTGGCCTGCTCACATACATTTTTGGGGCCTGTTTGAATGTGGAACATGATAGTTGTTTCCTGTCATGTTGAATTGACCAACCATTGATGTGTACATCTGCCTGTGATCACTGTATTATTGTACACTGGATGTGCTGCAGTGTGTGGCACATGCATATTTTGTCACACTATTTAGCATTTTTCATCTCATCATGTCCATCTCACATGGATGGGTGACAGTACTGACTTTTTCAATTTGTAATAATGAAGTATTTATTTTTGTAACAACCTATATCTCAGATTACACAGTAACAAAATATATTTATATAAAATAAGGCTCTTTGAACTTAGAAAACAAACACATCCCTCCAAACAAACTTCATTCACAACTTCTTCATGCATTCATCACATTCACAAACAATAGAAAAAATGATATTTTGTTCATATCACAATAAAAATGGCAATTAAAGCATTTCTCGGTTTCACACTCGATTAATTTACAATGTGTCCATCTGTCAACATTCAGAGGATAGAAAAACTGTTTGTCGACATGTTTCGGTTGAGTTCTTGAAGTGGGCAATAACTTCCCTTTGTGTATTATGTTCAACCTTCTTCAGGACAAGAGACGGTCGCCAATTCCGCGTGGTCTCATAGACGAGTGGGGGTGTGTGTAAGGCAAAGAGGCCTAGGTCTAAAGAATAGAAAATAAGAAAGAATGTCATCTCTGTATTCATAAAAACCCATTTCTTGAGTAACAGCTAACTACTAAGGCTGTGTGTGGACCGGCTCACCTCCTCTGATTTTTTCAGTGGCTGGCGTGTCGGTTCGATGGAGTAAATCCCGGCGTGGGAGATCTCTTTTAATGAGTTCCACGTCGTGCGTCCTACAGAATGAAGGGCATATACTCTCGTAAGTTTTATGAGAGGGGTATAGCATGCTGTCAAACGGAACATTAATGAATCGGTACTCACTCAGTTCGCAAAATAGTCAAATAGTCCGAGCTGTGAGTTCGGTAAGACTGCAGGGGAGGAAACAAAATGTAAGAGCTTGCGGATAGTGCACCCTTGTGTCGCATGACTATTATCACAATATAAAACTTGCTTTAAGAATTCTATTGGGTGTCTGCTCTACGGAATAGAAACATTGTGTGAGGACCCACACTCGGGAGCCCTGAGCCTGCATATCTAAACATCCCTGCGGAGAACTCTCAACCACTCGTGGAAAATGAAACAAAATGGAGCTTACTTCTTAGGTTCTCTGGAGTGAATCCCTTGGGAGAGTGTGCACATTGCTGGTCAATCGCAAGTCACGGAGTCACGAAACTGAAACAACAATACATGGTCTCAGAATATAGACGGAGGAGCACGGACTGGCATGGGCTATGTCTACTGCTATCTACTTACTCGGTGTGACCTCAGCTCTATCCGTCAGTGTATGCATCTGTTAACGCTCCTTCGCAACTGATCGCGGCGATCCGGCGTACGTTCCAAATAGCGCCAATGGACGCGCAGTCGCTTTGAATTCTGGATGCTATGCGGCTGCTCGGCATTCTGGACATAGTAGTTCCCGAACACCGGCGGAACCGAAAACTATCTCCACATGAATACAGCGTCTAGTTACCTTACAATGGTTGGTGTGCCTATACTGAGTATGTAAAGGCTAAACGCTAAGGGATATGTCAACGGCCGCATGTGTTGTTATTTCACTTAAATCATGGAACCTCTCTTCCCATATCGCAGGATTATGAAGAAAAGTTACTGACGAATGTGAGAGTATGGTACTCGTCTTGGACCACCATAGTATCAAGTACTATTCAGGGCATTCCATTCCACCGAAATGTTTAACCCATGGCGGACCGTATCTAGAGAATAGATCCATTTCTGTTCCAGGCGGTGTAAGGCACTAGCCATATCCCCACCTCTTAATTTAGGGCACATGGTTTGTAATACAAACCACTTGATGTCTGTATCTTTGTGATGAAGTCTGTCAAAATGATCCACCAGAGGTTTGTCAGCTGTATGGTTCCTAATACACGAGCGGTGTTCCCCAATACGTATTTTGACCTCTCGTGTGGTTTTTCCCACGTATAATAGATTACACGGACATGAGATGATATAGATTGCATTTTTTGTGTGGCAGTTGGTATGATTCTTCATCGTCCATGTATTAGTCCCGTATTTGAAAGTATGTTTGGTCTCGGTAAGGGGACATACGCTGCAGTTCCCGCATTTGTAGTGTCCAATAATGGGGGGAAGTCCCCATTGATTCAGAATTGAGTTTTCTTTGGGTTTCTCATAATACGTGTGCACCAGCTTTTGTCGCAAGTTGCAATTTCGTTTGAATGCAAACATGGGTTTCTTAGATAATGTACCCGGGTTCTTGATTAAATCCCAGTTCTTATTAATGATCTTCTTAATGGCATTGCTAATAGGGTTATACGTTGTGACACAGACCAATCTCTCGTGGATCTTTTTTTCTTGACTCTGTAAAATGAGAGCCCTGTTGGTATTGGCTGCTCTCTTCATGTTCCTTTTTACCAGTTGTTTCGGGTAACCCCGTGTGTCCAGTCTTTCTTTGAGTTGTGTAGCGTGTGTTTTGTAATCAGCCCTATCTGTGCAATTGCGTCGAATCCTTAAAAATTGTCCATATGGCAGATTAAATTTCAAACTCCCAGGATGAAAACTTGAGTAATGTAAGAGGGTGTTCTTATCTGTGGGTTTCCTATAGAGTGAAGTGACCAATGCATTCCCTTGTTTTCTAATCAGTAGGTCTAGGAAACTGACTTGATCATTATTCCATTCGATGGTAAATTTTATATTGGAATCGCACGTATTGAGCCACTTGTGGAAGGTGAGTAGAGATGTATTATCACCTCGCCATATGAGGAATACGTCGTCTATATAGCGACGCCACATCTTCAGCTGTCCATGTGGTTGTGTTCGTAGTATGTCGTCGATGTTCCTTGATTCGAAGTTGGCCATGAATAAATTGGCCACATGCGGGGCAAAGGTGGCACCCATACTTACCCCTTTTTGTTGTTTGAAAAGCTGTTTTTTAAAGAGAAAGAAGTTCTCTGTCATTGCTAGTCTCGAACACTCTAGTATGAACCCTGTTGGGGGTTTATGTGGTTGACTACGTGTGTCGAGTACTTCGGCTAATACTTCTAGACATGCCATTTGAGGAATAGACGTGTATAATGCTTCCACGTCCATTGTAACCAGCAGATCTCCTGCTTCAATTGAGACATCTTGAAGAATTCGGATCATGTCCGTGGTGTCTCAGAAATCTAAGCAGCCAAGAGAATATAACCATCAAATCGGCCGATAAAGGGGGAGGGATAGTCCTCATGGACAGCCTCAACTATGATAAAGAATGCCTGAGAATGCTCAATGATACGAGATCATATAAAAAATTGGACCAAGATCCTACGGCACGACTACAGGAAGAGATCAAAAGCCTCACAACACACGCCCTGACAGAAGAATGGATCTGCTCAGACGAGGCTAAATTTCTGAATAAGAAATTCCCTAAAAAAGCGGCATTCTACATACTACCGAAGGTGCACAAGAGCCTCGAGAATCCACCAGGAAGGCCAATCGTGTCAGCGATAGACTCTTTACTGGAACCACTGTCCATTTACAGCGAATTCTTCCTGAAACCTTTTGTCCTGGAAATGCCTTCATATATCAAGGACACCACGGACATGATCCGAATTCTTCAAGATGTCTCAATTGAAGCAGGAGATCTGCTGGTTACAATGGACGTGGAAGCATTATACACGTCTATTCCTCAAATGGCATGTCTAGAAGTATTAGCCGAAGTACTCGACACACGTAGTCAACCACATAAACCCCCAACAGGGTTCATACTAGAGTGTTCGAGACTAGCAATGACAGAGCACTTCTTTCTCTTTAAAAAACAGCTTTTCAAACAACAAAAAGGGGTAAGTATGGGTGCCACCTTTGCCCCGCATGTGGCCAATTTATACATGGCCAACTTCGAATCAAGGAACATCGACGACATACTACGAACACAACCACATGGACAGCTGAAGATGTGGCGTCGCTATATAGACGACGTATTCCTCATATGGCGAGGTGATAATACATCTCTACTCACCTTCCACAAGTGGCTCAATACGTGCGATTCCAATATAAAATTTACCATCGAATGGAATAATGATCAAGTCAGTTTCCTAGACCTACTGATTAGAAAACAAGGGAATGCGTTGGTCACTTCACTCTATAGGAAACCCACAGATAAGAACACCCTCTTACATTACTCAAGTTTTCATCCGGAGAGTTTGAAATTTAATCTGCCATATGGACAATTTTTAAGGATTCGACGCAATTGCACAGATAGGGCTGATTACAAAACACACGCTACACAACTCAAAGAAAGACTGGACACACGGGGTTACCCGAAACAACTGGTAAAAAGGAACATGAAGAGAGCAGCCAATACTAACAGGGCTCTCATTTTACAGAGTCAAGAAAAAAAGATCCACGAGAGATTGGTCTGTGTCACAACGTATAACCCTATTAGCAATGCCATTAAGAAGATCATTAATAAGAACTGGGATTTAATCAAGAACCCGGGTACATTATCTAAGAAACCCATGTTTGCATTCAAACGAAATTGCAACTTGCGACAAAAGCTGGTGCACACGTATTATGAGAAACCCAAAGAAAACTCAATTCTGAATCAATGGGGACTTCCCCCCATTATTGGACACTACAAATGCGGGAACTGCAGCGTATGTCCCCTTACCGAGACCAAACATACTTTCAAATACGGGACTAATACATGGACGATGAAGAATCATACCAACTGCCACACAAAAAATGCAATCTATATCATCTCATGTCCGTGTAATCTATTATACGTGGGAAAAACCACACGAGAGGTCAAAATACGTATTGGGGAACACCGCTCGTGTATTAGGAACCATACAGCTGACAAATCTCTGGTGGATCATTTTGACAGACTTCATCACAAAGATACAGACATCAAGTGGTTTGTATTACAAACCATATGCCCTAAATTAAGAGGTGGGGATATGGCTAGTGCCTTACACCGCCTGGAACAGAAATGGATCTATTCTCTAGATACGGTCCGCCATGGGTTAAACATTTCGGTGGAATGGAATGCCCTGAATAGTACTTGATACTATGGTGGTCCAAGACGAGTACCATACTCTCACATTCGTCAGTAACTTTTCTTCATAATCCTGCGATATGGGAAGAGAGGTTCCATGATTTAAGTGAAATAACAACACATGCGGCCGTTGACATATCCCTTAGCGTTTAGCCTTTACATACTCAGTATAGGCACACCAACCATTGTAAGGTAACTAGACGCTGTATTCATGTGGAGATAGTTTTCGGTTCCGCCGGTGTTCGGGAACTACTATGTCCAGAATGCAGAGCAGCCGCATAGCATCCAGAATTCAAAGCGACTGCGCGTCCATTGGCGCTATTTGGAACGTACGCCGGATCGCCGCGATCAGTTGCGAAGGAGCGTTAACAGATGCATACACTGACGGATAGAGCTGAGGTCACACCGAGTAAGTAGATAGCAGTAGACATAGCCCATGCCAGTCCGTGCTCCTCCGTCTATATTCTGAGACCATGTATTGTTGTTTCAGTTTCGTGACTCCGTGACTTGCGATTGACCAGCAATGTGCACACTCTCCCAAGGGATTCACTCCAGAGAACCTAAGAAGTAAGCTCCATTTTGTTTCATTTTCCACGAGTGGTTGAGAGTTCTCCGCAGGGATGTTTAGATATGCAGGCTCAGGGCTCTCGAGTGTGGGTCCTCACACAATGTTTCTATTCCGTAGAGCAGACACCCAATAGAATTCTTAAAGCAAGTTTTATATTGTGATAATAGTCATGCGACACAAGGGTGCACTATCCGCAAGCTCTTACATTTGTTTCCTCCCCTGCAGTCTTACCGAACTCACAGCTCGGACTATTTGACTATTTTGCGAACTGAGTGAGTACCGATTCATTAATGTTCCGTTTGACAGCATGCTATACCCTCTCATAAAACTTACGAGAGTATATGCCCTTCATTCTGTAGGACGCACGACGTGGAACTCATTAAAAGAGATCTCCCAGGCCGGGATTTACTCCATCGAACCGACACGCCAGCCACTGAAAAAATCAGAGGAGGTGAGCCGGTCCACACACAGCCTTAGTAGTTAGCTGTTACTCAAGAAATGGGTTTTTATGAATACAGAGATGACATTCTTTCTTATTTTCTATTCTTTAGACCTAGGCCTCTTTGCCTTATACACACCCCCACTCGTCTATGAGACCACGCGGAATTGGCGACCGTCTCTTGTCCTGAAGAAGGTTGAACATAATACACAAAGGGAAGTTATTGCCCACTTCAAGAACTCAACCGAAACATGTCGACAAACAGTTTTTCTATCCTCTGAATGTTGACAGATGGACACATTGTAAATTAATCGAGTGTGAAACCGAGAAATGCTTTAATTGCCATTTTTATTGTGATATGAACAAAATATCATTTTTTCTATTGTTTGTGAATGTGATGAATGCATGAAGAAGTTGTGAATGAAGTTTGTTTGGAGGGATGTGTTTGTTTTCTAAGTTCAAAGAGCCTTATTTTATATAAATATATTTTGTTACTGTGTAATCTGAGATATAGGTTGTTACAAAAATAAATAGTTCATTATTACAAATTGAAAAAGTCATCTCTGGTCTGGATGGTCTAATTTTCATTAGCTTTATCGTTTTGCCTGATAGACCACAGACTTAAAAGCAGGCGTCCCTTATATATTTGTTCTGGGTGACAGTACTGACACATGGCAGTACTTGTCAATTGTACCATGGCTATGCTACATGCCATCTGTGTTCTGGCATATGTCATGTATGTGTATTGGACATGCCACTCACAGGCTGATGTGTGATGCCAGTGCTACCCAGCATGCAGCAAATGTGTTTCTTTTCCATCTTGGTGTCCTCAGTGTCTGCTTTGTGCCTCCCCTTCCAACTCATTGACAGGGCATGCATGCCAGGGTTATCGTAATGTGGGACATGTGTAATTCATGTACTGGATCTCTGGCTAGTCAGGCCTATGTGTGTGCTATGGTGCTCATGCCTGTTTCCATTTGTTGTCTTTCATGTTTTTGCAGGTGAAGACGCACTTGATGCTGTTGAGGTTGAGGAGATGGTGCAGACCCAGGAGGAATCTCAGCCACGACCAGGCAACAGTGGGGGACGTGGTGTGGTGGTGGGTGAAAACCCTTTCTTACTGCAGACCATACAGTCCAGGGGTGTCTCTAGGTGCACCTCCCCAGACCTCTATTCAGGTGCTGAATCAGATGATGAGACTTATGTGCTGTCGCAGGTGAGTGTTTCTGGTAGGGATTCTGTTCTGTCCAACCCACCTGCACCAGGGATAGAACCCTCTATGGGGATGTCAATGTTGGTAGGTCCGCCTTTGGCGGTTACAGATGCAGAGTCACACTCCACATCTGATCCTGTTCCTGGGCCAGCAGATCAGAGGGGGAATGCAGTCCTGAAGCCTCAGGCAGTGCCAGCACAGCTAGGTGCAGATCGCCTTGCTCCGAATAGGTGTGGTGCCCGCCGACGCGGTGGCCGTACGGCACCAGGCAATACTGTATGGGAAGCCTCCATGTACAGTATAGCAGCCCAACAGGGAGCAGTGGTTGAAATGATGGCTCAGGCAATGAAGAGGTTGGCCTCTTCCATTCTCCCCCTGAAAGGCAGATGGAGCAACAACAGCAGGCAACAGACTCCATTTACCAATCACACTGGGAAGACATATTGGTGTCCAACAGGGACCGACGGGCGTCACTTGAGACTCTGCATGAAGCCATATCTATAGAGTCACAGGGCCACAGGGAAGCCCTGAGGGAAGAACTCCATAACCTCAGGGAAACTCTGGTTGAATTTGAGGCTTCCCGACATTTTAGGCCAGAACAACAGCTGGAGCAGCTCACATGTTCGCTCTCAGCTGCGCTGCAGGCAACCCGCGAGGAGATCCGGGCAACACGCGAGGCCATGCGTGCAGAAATGCAGGCAACCCGTGAGGTGCTGCATGGGGATCTCCGCACTATCATCCTCCAGAATCAGACCTTCCACACCTGCATGCTTGCTGCCATGGAGGACCATACCAGGACTTTGTGTGGGCTGCCTCCCATATCACCACCACCTCCTGATGCAGCAGCAGAGGGTGAAGGAAGCGACAGCAGTTCTCCCACAATGGCATAGCCGTCAAGGCCATGAGCCCATGGAGGTATTTTTTTTTCCTCGAAACATCCACGCAGGTGGGTGTTGGTGTGCACCCTGTCCTCGAACCACCTGGGTGCCCCCCTCCCCACATGGCCATTTCTTTTTTCTTTTTTTTTTTTTTTTACAGTGTGTTGCCCTGTGTGGCTCCCGTGGGCATCCACTGTGTATTCTGGCTGGGCACATGCAGGCTTGTCCTGTGTTTGGGTTAGATGCTTGGGTTCCTGACACACACACCCCTCCTGCTTCCCGTTTCCATGGGCTTGCAAAGGGTGTGACCAAGTGACAGTGACTTACACAGTGACATTGGGCTCCTATGAGCTGTGTGGGCAGTCTGTAGTCAATACTGTGTGGACATCCCTAGTGGGGATTGTTGTTGTATTGAACACTGCATAGTGTTTTGATATGTGCTTGTGCATCCATGTCTTCCTCCTTATTCACAGGTACCTTCTTCTTTTCTTCAGAAGGCCGTCTCCTTTGCAGATGCAGTTCATGTTGTATGCAGTACACTGACACATTTGCCTGACAGCAACACTCTGCAGTTGGAAGGGGTCGATGTGTTGGCTTATTCAGGTTGTAAGACTTGCACCACTTTGACTTTGTACTGTCATATTTTTGCGATGTTTCATGCTGTGTTGCTGTATTGTGTTGCTGGTAAGTATTTGGTCATGTGTGCTGTTTGTTATTGATTAGTGGGAGCATATTGTCTGTGGCCTGTTTCCATTTGGGACAGTGCACTTTGTGACACTTATGTCAGGTGTTGTGCATTCCTTTGTTTGCTTTCACATTGCATGACATGCCATGGTGTGTTGGGTGGCGGAGATGGAGAGGGGTTGGGTGACATGGCGCTATTTTCATGTTGTATTTTGCAAGGGGGTAGTCATTCATGCAGCATAAAGGTGTGTCTTTTTGTGACACAGCATTGGTTGGCTTTCGGTAGGTAGGGGCGCACACAATGTAACACTTCTAGGTGACCAATCTCAGGCTGGTATGGTTGTGACAGTTGACTGTCCCTCATGTCATCATCATTGATTGTCAGCTGGTATGTGCCAGGGCTGTGTGCACTCCACAGGGGTGTGATTTTAGGTGAAGTAATTAGCCTCCAGTTGCGTACGGGCTGCCTCACCATGTGCCCTTTCCCATGCGCATCGGCCGTGCATGTGGTTGGGGATGTGGGGGCACCACCATGTTACCCGCAGGCCCCGGCGGGTTGCAACATTGTGCAGGACAAATGCTGCCACTATGATCCTGCACACTACTGGGGGCGCGTATAGCAGTTGCCCACCAGAGCGGTCAAGGGAGCAAAAGCATGACTTGAGCACTCCGAAAGTGCACTCCACTATGCCCCATGTTGCAATATGGGCTGTGTTGTATCTTACCTCGGGTGGTGTGGTGGTGTTCCGAATTGGCGTCATCATGTGGGTGCTAAGAGGGTAGGCACTGTCCCCTGGGGAGGTGATGATGGGTATCATTAGTGGGGTTGTGACATTACTCAGAATCTGACATGCATGCATGTGCAGTGGCATTTATACTCACCAAGCAGCCATATATCGCCATGCCGTCCAGCTTCTAGGTCCCGGTTTAGGGTTGAAATTCTGTAAATGAAACTGTCATGGGTGGACCCTGGATAGTTGGCATATACTGAGGTGATTATTCCCTTGGCATCATATACTACCTGCACGTTGATGGAATGCCAGTGCTTGCGGTTTCTATAGATGTGCTCAGATGCCCTGGGCGGACGTAGAGCCACATGGGTGCAATAAATGGCACCTAGCACTTTGGGGAAGTGTGCCACCCCGTAAAAATCCGGGACGGCAGCCTGCCTTTATGCAGGTGTTCTGGGCAGGTATATGTGCCTGCGGACTGATGGGCGTGCAGTCATGATAGCCAACACCTGGTGTAGGCAGCGTGACTGCGTGGCCTGGGACACCCCCCCCCACTATGGCACTTCTCTGCTGAAATGAACCAGTGGCCAAGAAGTGCAGTACATTGAGCACCTTTTCCAAGGGGCTCAGTGCTTGGGAGCACAGGGTGGGTGATGTGAGGTCATCCTCCCACTCACTCACCAGGTCGGGTATTATGTGAGGTGGAAACCTGTACCTCCCATACACCTGGTCATCAGGCATCCCAAAAAGGCTGGTCCTGGGTGTAAAAATTCTGGCCCTGACTATCCTCCTCCTCCTCCTGCGGTATCCCACGACCACTGCTGCGAGGAACGGTATATTCATTGTAGCGTCTGAGCTTGTTTGTTGTTTGCGTGCACTTTTATGCTGCGCGGGTCCGCGTATGCCTGCTGGCATACGTGTTTCCGGATTAGCGCGTCTTTTTTGTTGCACGCGTTGGCCCTGTTCGATTCCATGAATACGTGTTGTAGGCGCCCGTGTGGGCGTTCCGCGAATTTGCATCCTGTACTTCCCCCGTAACGCCCACATTTTCATGCGTTGTTCCCCATTCCGCGTGTTACGCCCCGTGTTCCGCCCACTGTTGTTGTGTGGGCCGTGCTATGTGTGCTTTTGCTGTGCGCGTAGCGCACGCTGTTTGATGACGTGTGCGCCCGCGGTTTTTAGCGCACATCCATGGATTTACACGCGCACAGACTTCCATGGATCGATGGGCGTGGCTTTCGCTGCGATTTTCGCACTTGCGCTGCGATTCGCACGCTTTCGCACGCTTGTGCGGAGATTTTCAGCGCACATTAATTCCATGAATCGGCCTGATAATCGGGAGCCTTAAATATCATGTACAGCTTTGTTCCAGGACCTACAGCTCTACAACCTAACTTGAGCTAAATATAAATTGAACACGTTCTTCATTAGGCAGTTGGAACATAATTTTGTCCACCTTAGACAGGAGCACTCTGATCAGCACAACCAAGCAAGAGTGCTCTTCCCTTTCAACATACATAATTTCAGGTTTCATAGGAAGTGCCCCTCTTGACTTAAGACAGTTCTAGACTTAACTTGCGCTGGGTAGAGATAGCCAATTCCAATGTGGAAATTTACAGTCCTTTTAAAGGGCTGGAAGCTCCGCAAGATGCAGGCCCAGTGGACTCATTCTTGTCAACACATACTCTCCCAGCATTAGATAATACTGAAAGGGTGCATATAGGGATGCAAACAACTGCACACGAAATGAATCAAGTGTTGAAGTACATGCCTGCAAGTAGATCTCTGGAGATAATTAAAACCTACTTGAACTTTGCAAAACCTGGCAGGGTCAGTGAGCTCAGATTCCTGCTCACGTCTTTGAATGCCACCCTGCTCATAGAGTTTTAAAAAGTGTTGATCTCAGTGCTTTCCAATCCTAGAATTGACATGACAAAGTGCTATCATTTTAGACCAATATTGTTCCTCAGCATGGACATTAATATCCTGAAAAGCCAGCGGGAAGCAAGGGCGCAGGAGTAGCGCTTTCAGGAGTTTCAACGTATAGCCCAGGAGGGCCACCATAAGAGCCATGCGTCAGGCCATGCCACCCTGCATATTTAAACTTTGTACCTATCCCGCAGTGCTGAAAGCCTGCGGGGAGCAAGGGCGCGGGAGTTGTGCTCTCGCTGGGAGTTGAGCGAGCGTGGGAGAAGCAGCTATACCCTCAACGGCAGTCTAATCGATTGTTTCCCTCCAGCAATACAAAGAAAGTAAGGCTGCTGCTTTCTCCATATTCTTGGGTATACACAGTGTTGCGCAACATCAAATTGAATCTGTACAGGGAAAGTTTAAGACCAAGATCCATGTGTGAGACTACCAACGAGACTGCATAATCATAATTTTATCTAAGCTGCCCAGAGGAGTGGGGGTGAAGGGAGCGAGGAGGGGGAGTCGGACTAAGGGAGGCCCCTTAGTCAATCGGGCCTGCCTCGCTTCCTTAACCTCATAAATTGGTTAACTTGCAGTTGATAAGCATTAACAAGCCTTATCCGAGCCGTGGTTTAGAGGTGTGAGAGGCGGAGTGGTGGAAGACAGGAATAACCTAAATTGAGTGATGATTTGTGATCGCAGTGCCCTTAGCTCCGGTTTTTGTTGGTTGAACTATATATGAACTTACGCCAGCATTGTTTTTTCTTTGTTTCTACTCTATGGAACTCTGTTTAAAAAGCACTGGTATATATTGGGAAGGCCTTCATAGAGTGTTCAAATTGCTGGTGCATTTGTATTTTAACAATTGGTGTATATTTGTTAGGTCAACACATTTTATGTAATTGTATTTTTATTTTGCATGTGTATTTTAACCATAATAACAGTTCTGTACGCTAAGCACCAAGTACTTTAGCTCCTCTAGCACCTTAGCATCTTAGCATATTGCACTTTAAACTTGGCCTTACTGCGCTCATTAACATTGTTGGTAAGGGACAAGTGATAAATCCCAGTTTTTCGAGGGAGAAATGGCCAAAAGAAAAAGCAGATGTTGTTGATCCCCCCGGGGCCACTAAGAATAAAACTTCTAGAATCTTGCAACCGATAAATTATGTGAATGTCTTAATCTATGAGACTGAGGTATTATTGTTAGATTTAGATGGCATAGAGTGTGTAGATGGTGTAATGAGGGAGGGGGGAGGACAGAACCTGGCCGGAAACTTACCCGATGGGTTACTGGGAGCTGCAGATTTATGTAGGGCTTCTAGCTCAAACTGTGTCACCGCACCCAAGGATGTGGACCTAATAGAGTTTTGTGAGCCAGAGCCAATACAAAAGACAATTTTAACAGCAGTGAGGGGAACGAGACACACAAAATTGATAGATTGCCACCCTTTGAGGTAGTATTTTTTTATTTACATTTTTATTGATAATATACACACATCATAAATCTATACCATAGAAATGGCAAGTGTAAATCTAATTTCATCACAGAAGGGTAACAATCACAAACATTAAACACATTATGTACATATTAATACGGCAGTCTCCCATTATAAAGCTGGTTTTGCAGAGGTATGCATTCAATTTCTCCTCACAGTTCCAGGAATCCTCCCCAGATTTGATCAAATAAGTCAATTTTCTTATCCCTGACAAGAATAATTTTCTCCATTCTAGACACTTGTGTTAAATCTGTCAGCTATTCTGAAACGTTCGGCCTTTCCTCATTTTTCCACTTCCGCAGAACAATTTTCTTAGCCGAATTAGATGCCCTGAAAAACCGGCATCTTTGGGGGAACGTGAGATCTTCCACTAAGACATCCTCACCCAGACTTATACTTGCATAGTCATAGTCTACGTCCATCATAAGAGGTAGTATTATTGCAGTGCTGGGAAGGAGGAAAAAACAATCTCTTCCTGGATAAGTAAAATGCCACAACTCAGATTACACTAACATTAGTGAAATACATTGCCAGGATAAATCTTTGCCTAGTGCTGCTCAAGGTTTAAATGTAAATGCTTCAGTTACAGGAGATGAAGTTCAGATAGAGATTGCAAATAATTATTTGAGTGACCATAAAGGAGAATATGACAGAGTAGCTCCTGGGGTTATTGAGGAGTTAGATGTATATGAGATAGCCCCCTCAATAGCATTGTCTGATTGTTATGGGGCTCTGGCAGTATCTGAACTTAGGTCACCGCATAAATCTCCCCCAGTGAACCCTCTGAAAATTGTTAAGGGAGTGAGAAGCCTAAAGGGCAGAAAAAAGAGAGGTGCTAGCAAAAAGATACTGGCAACGGATGGGGAGAAACAGGTAGCACCAAAGAAGCAGAGCGGTCCGGGGCTCCCCAGAACTCAAGCAGTAGGCACACAGACAGAGGATATAAGCGAGCTGAAGAAGGTAAAGGATAATCTGAAAAATCGCCACCAGGGCCTATTGGAAAATGACCTAATAACGTTAGTAGAAGAGACCATCACCACTAAAATGGGAAATTAGATGAAAGAGGTGTTAGCGCTAATGAAAGAGACCAATATTGAGATGGATGATCTGAAAGCCTCTGTTAAAGGTCAGGCAAAGTGTAATAAAATACCAGTTAGTAGAAAGGGAAGACCACAAGTCAAAAGTATAGATCTGAAGGAAAAGCTATGAATAGGATGTCCCCTAGGGGCACAATTAATCCCTAGAATGGAAGGAAATACAACAACATAGGTGGTCTCAGTAATAAGGACTGGACCCAGATTAAATCACAAGCCGATAGGGCTCCTCCTTTGACCGGGCCAAATAGATTAGCTTTGGGTAGATATCCAGATGGGATAACATGGAGGAATGGTCTTTTTCTACCTGAAAGGTCCTTGTTGAGAACAGCCCAACTATGCCAGGCCAAGTGAGGAATGGTCCGATCCCCCAAGATAGGGTCCCAAGGAGGAATGGCGCAAATTTGTTGGGCCAAACGACATATGGATCAACTATATCTGTGGGAGGTCCAATAATAAATAGATCAAATGTATCAGAGGGAGATCCACGCCCCCCTGTTATAATGACTAATATCCCCCGTGGGGGTGAGGGAAAGGACAGAAGAGTAAGTGCATTTATTGGATCCGACACACCAAAGGGTGTTTGTCTGTAATTAGAGATGATATATTGGAGTGTGTGAGGGAAAGAACAAAATACGCCCACATGGATTTTATTCAGGTGTTCCTTAAATCATTGGCCTGTTAAGTATAAAGCGTAGGTCACTGATAGTAGGGAAAACAGCGTTTTTTTTAAAAATTGCCAGAGGATCTCCATTCTGGTGTGTGGGGGAAATGACAAACTATCAATATCCTTCCAGACAAGCAACCCCGGGGACGGTACACCCAATAATGCAATCTAGGCAAATAGGCGACCCTGAGGATACAGGGGAGGGAGGAGGTTGTCAGGATACATTTAATGGTGGTTTCTCTTTGGTGTCCTGGAATGTAGCAGGCTAAAATAGGCTCTTGGGAGATATGAATCAGTGTTTGTCCATGAGAACCTTCAATGTAATTGTGCTACAGGAGACCTGGTCCTCTGAACCTGTTTATTACAAGGTTACCAAACATTCTATATTCCCGCTATAAAAGGACCGAGGCGGAGATCCAGTGGGGGCCTGATCATTTGGGTAGATGTTAACCTAAATTGGAGGGGGGAGATTCAGAAATTAGATTTGCTGGACCTACAATGGCTCTCCATTTCCATAGGAGACAAGGATATGCAGACTTGTTTAATGTTTACAACAGGCCATCGTCTAAAATGGGAATGGAGATAATTTATCGATTATGTGACATAGTAAGTTCTATTCAAAAGGGAAACTGT
Source organism: Ambystoma mexicanum (assembly GCF_040938575.1). Taxonomy (NCBI): domain Eukaryota; kingdom Metazoa; phylum Chordata; class Amphibia; order Caudata; family Ambystomatidae; genus Ambystoma; species Ambystoma mexicanum. Next base: position 909,056,700 of record NC_090930.1, read on the forward strand.
TGCATAGGATGGTAGTAGTAGTGGGTGATTTTAACCTCTAGATAGATTGAGTGGCTTTATTGGAGGGTTTATCGGAGGACCAAGAGGACCAAGATACAGCATGGGACTTCCCTGGTGTAATAGTTTCACCCCCTGTTAGACTACATCGAATTTCAACTGAGTCTACGACCTGAAGCAAAGAATGTGCAATGGGCGATTTGCAAAAGATCAGCCTGCCTCAGTAACATTTAGGGGCAGTAATGGATGTTTAATTACGGATGCCCTTAATCTCAAATTGGGCCCCAATTAGCTTGAAATAATGAACCAATGCAGGAAACCATATTAGGATTTTATATCTCCCCACTATGAAAATTCCCTATAGATGAAAGTGAGATTGAGGACCTTGCCAGTTGCTGCTTTATCTTGTGTTTGGAAAGAGACTAACACTGATAAAGGCCAGCTCTGTGGGGATGCTGTAGAATCCATGACCCATTTTATGTTATGTGTGAAAAACAAATAATTGAGGAACCTTTATCTAAGATCGATACTCAGGGAAACAGGCGTTAGAGACACTAGAACAACAATGGTGTTCCTGAGACAATGTTCCTCACCACATGTAGTTTTTGTGATGGCAAGATATACCCATAGATCATGGTTGCTAAGAAAGAAGATGTTAAATCATGCTGTAAACAAAGAAGTTGGGTAACCCCAAGGCCAGAGGCTGGAAGCAGTTTTCTCCTCTGAGTTATAATTTTAAGGAAAGCAAGCCCATTAGAGATGATTGTTATGTCAATACGTGGGCTACTTCTATGTTTTAGACCAAGACTGGAGAAATGTACTGTTTGTAATTCTTTATTACGGAGTATTAACTATGTCATGCTATTAACTTTATTTACTGTGTAATTATTCTCTATTTTCCTGTTTTTATTGCATGATGTATGTGTTGACTTGAAGATTTTATGTTGACTAAAAGTTTATTGATTAATTGATTGATAATATCCTGAACAAAATCTTATCCACTAGACTTCAACAATATATGCCCTCATTAGTCCATTGCTCGCTGGTAGGTTTTGGTCAATGGTAAGACAGCCAGCAGTAATATTACATAATTGCTTTACATCCACTAAGAAAAGAAAATTAAGAAAAACACAGACTCACCCTGTCCCTTCGTATGACAAGGCCGTTGACAGTGTAGAGTGAGGGTATTTTGATGTCAACATTCTGATTGGGTAACTCATGTGCTGACAATGTCATGGTGTACTGTACAATTGACCCATGTCTGAACCCTTCGCTATCCAATGGGACACCAGAAAAGGTACTCCCATCATATGCACTATTATTTATTTTGCTGTGGCAAAGGGCCATTAGAAATAAGGAATTGATTGGAAGTGTGCATGCCATGGCTGCTGTCATCTATGCAGATGTTAGTCTTGCAACTAAACAATCTTCATTGTTCTGTAAAGGAATACATTATAACAGTGGAAAGTCTTTCCTGCTTCTTTGACTGTAAAACATGTTGGCGTTAAATGAGAGATTCAATGCAACACCAGGTTTGCAATCAAGATGGAAATCCATAATCGTGTTTTCATCATTAGCCAAGAGAGATGAACTGCTTGGACATTGAAGTCAATCAAGGGTTTGAGAATATGATGTCATATAATCTATATTACTGTCCAATGGATATTTTTTGTAATCTGAATCTGCAAAGGTATAATGTTCCTACTTCTAGGGTGGACGATAACCATAATGAGCATAGCTCTTGAATCTAATTATATTGTTGGTATGATCCCATTAAGACCAGCCCAACATTTGTTTCCAAAATAAGCAATGATATCTCAATCTTGATATCAGAGAAAATATATCCACGGTTTGCATGAAGAAACTCTATGGCCTCATTACGTGGTTTGGAGGTATGTCAAAGGTAAATCCTCTGAAATACCACCAAACGGATTTACAGTTACTACCACTTGGTCAGTTGGAAGTTCCGCCTGATTACAAGTGGTGGTAGCGGTGTAAATCCCCATTAATATTAGGTCCACTGGACCCAACAGGCCTTTTATTGTGGAATTCGCCAATTCTGATGATTTGTTGGTGTTGAGTGGCAAGATCTACCTCCAGGAATTTGGTGGAGCTAAATCTTCCACTCAAAGCCAAAACTCATAATTTGGCGTAGTGGTAAAATTGGAGGTAACTGAGTTACCTCCAATTTTACCACTTACCGCCATACTCGTAATGAGGCCCATAGTTTGTTAAAACACATGCAACATGAAACTACCTAATGAGTAACTTTATTACCTCTATGTTCAAGTCACAATACGTTCCTATATTAGAGCTCTTCATCAGACCCAAATGGTTCCATACAGACAAATACCTGAATCTCTCCAGGAGTAATTGATGTGTTCTGCATGGGAACATGTCTTTGATAAACAAACATCAAAAACAACAAAAAGAAGCCAGCTATAGCTGTACTTGTGTCCACAACACCTCTAAAGTGGATCCATACCTACACTCTACAACTCCCTAGTGGAAGAACCACACACCGTGCACATTTGTCGCTGGAGTGAATGGGACGAGAAAGAGGTAAAACCTATTCATATTGTATGGGCTGGAGGCAATATGTTACCTTTCGACCTCTGGAGTCTCGCATTCATTCTGAGCCAAAAACACAATTGGCAATAAATACACATCAAATGCTGAATAGAACGTGTGATTTAGGCCTCTCATAGATCCCCTGCATCAGATCCTTCTAATAAGTGGCTCAATTCGAAAGGCCTAATTTCAGCATGTTAAGTCACTCTCATTGGTAAGACATATCCAATTCCAATCGCCAGAAACCACTGTGACAATTGGGAGCATGAACAAATACAGATTTTCAGAGGGAAAGTTTCTTCAATCGCCAAAATGAAGCTGCAACTGAAGTAAGACTTGAATGCACCAAATATGCCTAAAATTTGTCATGGCTACCACTAGACTTGTGTTGAAGCTGTGGCATATCCAAGTACTAACATTTTCCTACATCATACGGTCCTGCCCAAATCTTATTACTCATTGGATCTAGGTGTGCTCTGAAATAGCAGGAGTTCCATGGACGCCAATTCCCAAAAATGCGCAATTGTGTTCCATGTCTTCTTTGATCGAACAGATTGCACCAAACCCCACCACTGCACAGACAGTTACAAATAAGTAAACTCAGCGCCAACAGGAAACGAACTGCTGAATGAAGTCTACATTGTACCCTCCTTTGTAAGTGGTTTATAAATGCCGTATCATATCATATTATCATATCATATGCCAGGTACGTGTGTTCCTCTGAGCATTCATACATGGACTATATTGCTGCTTCTCCAACCAGGGTAGGCTTTCACGATGGGTCCTACTGACTTACTTACTATCAACGTTGTATTTGTGGAAACATGCCACAGATGAATGGAACAATGTGGCCATATTAAGACTATCGTTTTGTTTGAGTCAGAGCCCACAATAAAGGAGAACTACAAGATTATTATCAAGACAGCATTAATGGCCGTTCTGTGAAATGAAGTATCAATGTCAGCGAAAATAAATAGGAGGTATCCACCTTTCTTCAGTCAATGAGACATTATCAAAAATGCAAAGTAAAGTCACACAATAATATTTAAAATCTTTATTTAGAGTTATTTCCTTATCCTCATGCACACATTTTCCTCTAGGTTACACTTGGGACTCAGTGTTGCATTTTGAAAACATTGTTAAAAACTACAACAAATGGAGACCACTAGGGGGCGCAGGAGAAGGTGGCCACTTAGGACCGTAGCTTCTGCTCTCTCCAGCAAAGCAGAGATGACATTGTGAAATATCGCCCAGAGAAAGTGAATCCACACGCATCAGCAAGGAGAAAAGCGAGAGGCGAACCGATGGATTGAAATGGGGAGCCAAGGGGGACACACGAGAGAGGAAAACTCTGAAGTAAAGAGACAGCGCAAGGAGAGGAGGCCTCGAGCCATTGATCGAGGTAACTGTGCACCGAGATCGAGCCTTGCACAGCATGCACAGTAAGCGCGAAGAAGAGCACAATATGGCCACAAAAACCCTTCACTGGAAAAGACAAGACAGGAACAGGTGCCAGCATTGGGCCGACATCAGCCAAAGGCGCGGCTGGGGCAGACCGGAGGAGCGCACTGTCAGATTGAACCTGGAATGGAGGAGGAGGGCGGCAGAGCCCCGGACAGGGGTGAAATCGGCTGCTAAGACAGTGACGGTGACTGCCGCGGAAGAAGAGGACACCCCGGGGAGTGGACGAAGGCCTCGAGGCGGGAAGTGTGCAGCGGCCGCCGAGAGAGGCATCCGGAGAATGAACAGCATACCCGTCCCGCACCCTAGGTACGTCCGAGTTCCCCCACCCCCCTCCTGAGACCCGACAATCTTCTCAGTGACGTTGGGCAGAGAGAGGAGACCCAGGGGTGAGGGGAGCCCAGGAGGAATGCCGAGTGAGGAGATACCCGGGCCACCAGTAAAGTACTGATGGTGCCAGAGCAAGATAGTTGTGGGTAAGGGAGAAGGAACCGGCCTGAACTGTGCTTCAGGATAACACGCAGGCAGCACAGGCAGATACTGCAGCTGCAACACTACGCCACAGGGATCATAATACCAGAGAGGTGGGTCCGAGGGGACAGAGAGCTGAACATCATAGAGGAGCCAGGACAGGCATGGATGCATGACAGGCCATAACCGACCGCAAAAAGCGAAGGACAAGACACGATAAGAGAGAGGAGTAACAGCCAATGCTGACCATTTGTAATACAACCCTGGTGGAGATACCAGCACCAGCAGCTGCGGAAGAGGTACAGGGAAGGGGGACGGGAGAGTAGAGCATTAACCCCACCAACAAAACAAAGGTCCAGCCAACTGGAGAGGGGTCAGGATAGCCCAGAAGCTTGGGGGAAATTGATAATATCAGGGCACGGAAGACGGGAGTCCAGACAAGGTGTTCAGCATGGCCCCAGAGCAAGGAACTGAGCACACTGCAGGCACAGTAGTAGGGCAACATAAGGGGCACTAAGGACGCCTAGATAATATCAGCCCCGGGGCACACACAAGGAAAGAAAGCAGCGAGGAGGCAAGGCCAACTTCTCTGCGAGAGTAGCCCCCCAAGTGCTGGGAATACGGCACACAAGAAATACGGAGGCTCCCTACACTACGCATACAAGCGGGGAACTAAGGAGCAGGCTGCAATCACTGAGAGCATAAAGCGGACATGAAAAGAAGGACAATTAAGCATACTTACATACAGAGCGGGCAACTGTGCTGCAAGAAGGGTGGGGAGAGGCAGTACAGGCGAGAGAGTAAAAGAGGAGAGTGATTAGGATCAGATCAGTGTGACAGAGTGTGGCACTAGACGACGGCAGAGGGATTAACCGGAGGGGAAGCTCGAGGACGAAACCTGTAGGGAAATAGTGGAAACAGGATGGAATCAGCAAAAAGAATAGAGAAAACTTGGGACCATACAAGGGGGAAAAAATAATATAAAGAAAGGGAGAGAAGGGGGAAGTGTGCAGTGAGAGGCACGAGAATCAAGGTAGGAGCGTTCGGCCACTCAAGGATGCAAGGAGAGATGACACCGAAAGCCTTGTAGATCAAAATGGTGACGGGAATGGACATGACCAGGTTCTCGACGAAACAAGATACAGGACACATGCTGGTGGAGATTAAGGCCCTCAGAGGAGACATACAGGCCGACCCAACAGGAAGAATGGCCACTGTGGGAAGCAAGGTTGAAGGACTTGAACATAATCAATTAAACGCAGACATGGTCTAAATGAGGCTGGATGCGAGGATGACAGAGTTGGAAATCAGGGAAGAGGAAGTGATGCTGAAAATGGACGATTTGTAAAACAGAGAGGCACAATAACATAAGAATACTGGGACTGAAAGAATTGGCAAGGGAAACCCTGAGGCAGCTGGAGGAAAAAGTCCAGGTACTAGTCCACCAACTCTTCAAAGCAGAAGGGGTCATGCCCTATGGAAATGGCCCCCAATCAATAGTAGCCAAATTCCTGAGCTACAAGGACAGAATGGAAGTTCTGAACAGAGCTAAGCAGCAGCAGGAAGTGGATTTTTGAAGGCTCCAAAGTCACAATATTTTAGGACCTATCAGACCATACGCTTGCCAGACGCAGAGCCTGCAGACCTCTTACAACATGGCTAAGAGAAAAAGAAATCAGATACAGGTGGGGCTATCCCTTCTCACTGCCATTCGAGGTAGAAGGTGTAGAATATCTAATAATTTCTGTAGAAGAATCGAGGCAGGCCCTGGCTCACCTTATAGCAGACACAGAGGCCTCACCGAGAAGCCCGCAAGGACCATCCACAAGCAGGGAACACGCTAGACCCGCACCGGGCCCGAAAAGGCGGAGAAGAGGACAGACGGGAAGCAAATACATGTGACTTAACATGCCCTCACCCTGCAAGGTCCCTACGCCACAGGAACCATGCCTGGAACAAGGCTCCAGAGAACAGGAGGTGTGAACACCGAAGTGACAAGAACATGACTCAGTGGACATTTCAGAAAATAGCAGAAGAATTGCTGGAGGGAGGTGAAACTCTTCACTCCAAAGTGGACCTCTGTGAGAGAGGGGGCATCTCTGAGACTTGTACTCAATACACCAAGTTAGGGTTACAAACAGTTAAACAGTTAATTTTGAATGTTGATGAAAGAGTGGGTTCAAGGGGGACACACATCTGGTACATAGAAAAAGGATTCCAGGGAAAGGAGGGAGTCGAAAAAGAAGGGCCCCTTACCATGCGAAAATGCAAAAGGAGGGCAGGGGGGTACGACCAAAATGGGGAAAGATGATCCTTGGAAGGGTCTAATTGTGGGCACACTGGATTTGAAAGGCCTCATCTCACCAGCGAAGAGGTCCCTAGTGGTGAGGGAATTCCGGAAGGCTGCACAGGATGTGCTTTTTTTGGCAGAAACACGTCTAATAAAGGGGGGAAGAGAGAATGTTGAGAGGGGGAGGCTGTGTGACTGTGTAGCCATGAATATGCTAGAAGGAAGAATGCTGATACTTAAGGGTTTCATGGAGGGAGCGAGGATAATACTGGCAGCAATCTATGCCCCCAACCAGGGGCAGGAGGAATTCTTAAGAGAAGCGTTTGATGTTGTACAAGGGCTTGAGGCAGACCTATACATCATAGGGGGTGATCTCAATTCATGTGCAAACGAATCCTGGGTTGGAAAAGCGAAGGGGGGCAGACCTGAAGGAGGAGGAGAAAAATTGGGACACCTGGGCATGCACTGGAGAGGCATAGCTTGGTAGATGTATGGAGAAGTCAACACCCACAGGAGGAGGGCTTCACCTTCCTCTAAGTGTTGCATCAAGACATATACTAGGATTGACTATTTACTCATAAATAGGGAGCAGGGCCTGATGGTGGTGGGTAGTAATATCCGACCAGTGGGATGGATGGACCATAATATGGTGTTTATGACACTGGATGTAAAGGGGCTGCGCAGACCAGAGGGCACGTGCATTGTAATGAATCACTCTGGGGCAATCCCATCTTTGCAGACCAACTGGCCAAAGCGATAACAGAATATCTTGAACTGAACAATACTGGGGAAGTGAACACGGGAGTGGTCTGGGATGCAGGGAAAGCCACCTTGCGGGGACTACTGATTAGAGAAGGGGCAAGGAAGAAAAGGGAGAGGGGGCTGAGAGAGGAGTGACTAATATAAGAGATATTGGAAGGAGAGGCGCAGATACATGCTGCGGAAGGGAACATAGAGGGGAAAAGGGAAGAGTTGCTGTCAAAGCGGGCGGAACTGAAGGCACTGGGAATGGGGGAGACTCTATGGAAATTAAGGTACCTGAAACAGAAATATTATGAAAAAGGGGACAAAGCAGATGCTCTGCTAGCTGAGAGGCTCTGTGCACAGGGAGCGGAGAGATGGGTGTCCAAGTTGGGAGGACCCGAGGGTGGAGACCAGACCACACCCAAGGAAATCGCGGAGGGGTTCACCCAGTATTATGAGAAGTTATACAAGTCAGAAGTCTCCAACAAGGAAAATGCAGTGGGCGAATACTTAAGCAGTGTGGACATGAACAAATTCACGTGTCCAGAAGTGGAGCATCTAGAAATCCTGATAACGATAGATGAGGTACAGGACGCAATAGCGTGCCTCCGTAACAGGAAAGCTCCAGGGGAAGACGGCTACACCATTGGGTTCTATAAAAAACATACAGGAGTCCTGGCATACCACATGGTGAAGTTGTATAATCATATTCTGGACACGGGGGAGGCGCCCCAACGTTCAGTAAGGCCCTGATATCAATACTCTCGAAGGAAGGGAGAAGCCCAGCACAATGCTCATCATAATGCCCAATCTCACTTTTAAATGTAGATGAGAAAATAATCACGAGAATTCTGGCAACACGTTTAGAAGATAATTACCCCGGATAGCACACCCAGATCAGATGGGATTTATAGCAGGCAGACAGGGCCCAATGTGATACGGAAGACACTGAACCTCATGGAACACGTTAAAGGGGAAACGGGAGAATTGTCACTGCTGAGTTTGGACGCCCGAGAAGGCCTTCGACTGAGTTGAGTGGGACTTCTTCTTTGCAATACTGTGGAAAATAGGGGTGGGGGATAGAATGTTCTGGGCAATTGGAAAAATCTATTCAGGACCCACGGCGAGTGTGGTTGTAAACGGAACAAAATCGAGGGAATTCAAGCTGGGTAGGGGACACAGGCAGGGATGCCTTTTATCACCCTTATTATTTGCACGATGGAACAGCTTGGGGAGAAAATATGAAAGGAAGACCAGATAAAGGGGATCACGGTAGGGGCACATAGCCACAAGGTGAGCATGTACGCCGATGACATATTGCTATACTTTTCAGAGATAACACCATTGGTCCAGAAGGTCTATAGATGTTGGAAGAATATGGAGAAGTGTCAGGTTTCAAGGTAAAGGTTAGCAAATCGATCCTCCTCCCCCTACGGGAATACATAGAGGCTTCATATGGAAAATGGGCAGACCTAGGTACACCAATAGAGAGGGACAGTATAAAGTATTTGGGGGTGAGAATACCCAAAGACCTGAATAACTTATGTGAGCGCAACTTCCCCCCGCTCCTGCATAGGCTATTCACAGAACTGGATGCCTGGTCAACACTGATGATTTCCTGGTTGGGCAGATTAAACACTGTAAAAATGATGCTTCGCCATAGAGTATTACACCTATATCAGGCGCTCCCAATAGAATTACCTGAATCGCACTTCGCAGAACTGAAAAAGAGAATAGTGAGATTCATGTGGCAAGGGAAAAACAGAGGGTAGTATACTGGCTATTGGTGCAACCAAAAGAGAAAGAGGGGTGGGACTCCCTGAGATGCGCACCTACTATAGAGCAGCCCTATTCAGAGCCCTGATTCCTCACATGCGCCTGGACGGAAATAAGCAATCTGTAGGGATAGAACATTTCCTATTTTGACGGTCACTCTGGGAGAATGGCTATGGGCACCAGGAAAGGCAGCCCCATGTATGGCACAGTCACATACAATTCTGGGGCTGCTCTGGAAATTGTGGAGGATCAAAAGGGAGATGACTGGGGTCACAACATGGCCGTCAACACTAAGCCACACATGGGCCCCCCGATACGAGACAACATACCAGATCATGGGAGATTCCAGGACTGGTTTGAAGTGGGTTGGAAAGGGAGGGGCAGGCCCTAAAGAAGGACAGATTCCTAGATATAACAGACCTGGTGGAGGGGGATGCTGTGGATAGGGAAAGTTTTGGTATTCAAATACCTACAGCTCAAGGGGGTAATGATGTCAGAGGAATGGAAGGAAGAGCTGCAGAGAGAGCTGAAACGAACAGAGAGATTAATGGACACAGAGAGGGGGACAAGGGGCCTCATATCCAGAATGTACCAGACGGTGTTAGAGGCGCAAGGGAGAGAAATGTGCACATACAAGAAAATATGGGAACATGGGGTTGGAAATGGAAATGGAAGAGTGGAGGCGATTGTGCATGAATGCACACCGTACATCAGTGGCTTGCCAATATAAATTACACGGGATCAAGCTCCTATATAGATGGCAATGGGACCCAGTGAGGTTATCACAGATGTTCCCCGGAGCAGATCCTCACTGCTGGAGGAAATGCGGACAAATGGTGGACTATTGGCACATGTGTTGGGGGTGTGACGAAGTGCAGAAGGATTGGAAAGATATCCTGGGGTGGATAAAAGACCTGGAGGGAATAGAGCGGAGCATGGACCCCATACTGGTGCTAGTTAGTATGGAGGCGGTGCAAGGGGACTGGGTGAAACTTCCACATATGTCACACTATCTCCTACTGGCGGGAAGGGCCTGTTTGGCTGGGAGTTGGAAGAGGGAGGGGCTCCCTTGTGAAAGAGAACGGGCCCTGAAAGCACTGGACCTATATAGAATGGAGGACTTAACTAGATAGATGCACAGTCAGACCCCAACAAAGGCCACAGAATGGGCAGACTTCCTTGAGAAATATGACCCAGAGAGGCCACAGGCGGAAGGGGGAAGGGAGGGCACAGGGGGAAGGCGGAATGCGGAGGGGAGTGAATGACCTTAATACCCTGGTCGTAAACAGGGGGAACTGAGACACAGAGGAGGAGTCGACGACTGCTACTGAGGGAAGAGAGATTGAAAGGTGTGGCCAATTGGGACCCTAGTGGAAAGAGGCGGACCCCAAAACTGAATATGGTAGAGAAATTCTTGAAGAAGGTTGTACTGAACTTCTGGAAATCCTGGGACGTGGGTATACAAAGGTGCATCAGAGGTGGCTTTCCTGGAGCCACGAAAGGCATACCCGCGAAAGGGACAGGGGATTCAGGTTGGGGGGGGGGGGTGGGAGGGGGAGATGAAAGTTACAGTTGGGAAGGGGAGAAAAGCAGAAAACCCATAAGGTGAACACATGATGATAAAAAAGCAACAAAAAAACGACAACACAGACATGCATCTCAAAAAGACATTCGAACAATTCAAAGATTCAACACTTTGGTTTTCTCCAAAAACACCAGAGGGCAGTGTTTCCCTAGTTATTGGAAATGCTGCTTTGGCATTAAAGAACGTACTTTAAGATTTGCTGGGGGTTCGCACGAGTTCAACACTAAAATGTGCTTGGTCGAATCTTTTAGCAATAGGGGTTGGCAACGAATATACCACTTGGGTACATAAAGCACAGACCTCCATGAGGCAACTAAGAAAATAATGTAATCGGAAAGATGAGCATACCAAGTGTATCAATATTTTCAAATCACCTACGCTCACCGTGGTGTTATAATAATATACCTGGGAAGGACACTAGGACATAGCACTATATTTCTAGCCCACGCCTCTGTACAATCAATGATGGGTTAGTTTAAAAACGGATTGATCTATGGTATGAACAATGCGTTATGAACAAGCTGACAAAGTAACATATCATTGCCTTGTATGGAAGCCTGTGAGATCCGTAAACAGGCTGTGCAGAATGTACTTGAAGTACATGGAAGACTGATATCAATATACAAGACAATACATGATTTGGTTATAAGACGTCACCTTATACCGCAATAGAGTAACATCAGCACTCTAATTTCATTGCAGCTGATCTGTGATGTGGAATATCCTGCTGCCAGCGTCAGCACCATGTGCGAATTTCAGCTCTCGAGCAGAATTTCAACCAAACGCTTTACTGCATTAAGCACTGACTCGCTATTCGGATTCCTTTCGGAATGATTTCACTTTTCAAGTCACAGTCACGATTTGATCACTATGGAGAGATGTATGGCAGTATATTGATTTGTACTCTGGGATTTTTCCCAGGAGAACAAGAGTCTATTTGCAGGTAACGACATATCCTAAACCAAATTGCGGGTTATCGAGTCAATTTTAGTAACTGCTTATAATGTTGTTTGCGACCCATTACGCACTCCGTGATAGTCTGTTTGTCCAACTTAACAGGTTCTACATGTATTCTGCAGGGGCAACAACCGGAAGAAAATTTGCATCCGAGTAAGCAAAGGACCAATTACTACAGGGCAGGATGACGAATTGCATTCTGGTGGAAGGCTGTCATATGTGTTATCAACCTACACCTGGGTTATGGGTATGGGGTAAAATCTTTAAACCTCATTAGGTCTCATCTTTATGATAAAACGACATATAAAGTATGGCACTTGACTGGCAATAAACGTGCTAGTAGATGGCTCTGTAGCTTGTGTGGCTTGTTACCTGAAATAGCCGATTCTACTATCACATTTCAGCTCAAATGCTTTTTAACCCCTCCATAACATTGCAGCTGTTTGCTAAACCTATACTGAGGCTCGCATCACAAGGACGTCTGTCTAGCCTTGAAATGGTCTGGTGCCCAATGAAGGTGAAATGCGCATGTGTGTGTGTATCTGCGTGCTTCAGAGCTGTCTTGTGTTAATATATCTGCACAAAATAGCACTACCCTATGAAAGAAAGACAACTTTTCACAGAAAAGAGCCCCTTGGAGCTCATTTCTCGACCCCAAACGCATAGTTGTGTGCCTCTTTGAGAACTCAAATGTTTGAAGATATTGGACCTACAGAACAGAGTTCTGAATAGAGATGTGGTTTTCAGGCCTCCCGATAATGAACTTTGAATCCAAGACCATCGATTGGCATAGCACGTGGACACGGGTAATGTGTCCCTGGGGTTCGTGTAGCTGCAAGTAATTATTCTCTCTTGCAAGCAGTTCTTTTGCCCATACCTAAAGAAGCAGACAGGTCAATATTCACATATGTGTGCAAAGTATAATGAAGCACTTGTATCACTGCAGTCGGTCAGTATTAAATCCACATACTAAGCAGCCAGGGTTTGCAAAAACAACCTTGGTGGCAATGTTTTCCGCAATGCAATTTTATCTGCAAAATGAATGCACTTTAACACATGCATTGCCAAACCCTTTAAATCCTGCACTCCAAGACAGTGTTACCATTAATGAAATAAGCACATGTTCACATTTACTATACTCCAGCTTTATAAAGCATTTCCCGTATGTTTGGAACTGCCTCACATCTGTGACTGTGGGCATCCTTGAAGCAGGTGAATATGTGTAACTGCTATGTCTGCACGCTGACCCTTCTGCTATAGCAACTAGATAAGCCAATCACATCACTGCATACCATCCATGCTGGCCTTGGATAAATACATCTCGTTACTGTTTCCTTAACCTCACGTTTGCTCTTTACCATTTGATGAAGAAGATCTATATTTCTGCACAGATTCATGAATGATACTTTCCTTATTTGATTTAAAACTGGACAAATATGATGACATACTTGTTTTGCAGACTTCCACAGATACAGAATGCCACCCAATGTTGGTCAGCAGAGTGTTGAACTTTGTGCAGACCCCTCCACTTTTTTACCATTAACCACCGGTTTGTACTGGTAAGTGCCTGCATCTCATCAAGGTTTAACTACTGCAGCTCACTGCATATAGTACTGCCCATGAAAAGGCGAGAAAACTCCAAAGGTGTCAGAATTCTGTGGCTCAAATATGTCTGTGAGTGCCCAGAAGAGCTCACATCTCCTTAGGGCGAATCCAACTTAATTAGCTAATCAGTGGCAAAAGGATTACTTTTAGGCCCTATTGTATGACCTTGGTTTCCTCAGTCATGTACTGAAATGATAATGGGCCTCAGTTCAAGTATGGTGATGTGGAACATAACTGGTGGTAATGGAATTACTGCCACTTTTAATGCACAGCCATACTAGGAGTATGGCCCTGGAATGAGGGTTTTGCCTCCAGCATAGTGCTGGAGATACACCCTCCCGCTGTCTGCTGATAAAGCTGCAAAATCAACGGAATTACTACAGCTGTAATTCCGCATGTGGTAATTCTGCAATAAAAAAAACCACAGAGTCCAATGGACTCTGCCACCGCCACTTGTAATCCAGCGGACCAAGTAGTGGTAACGGTAAATCCACTGGGCAGTATTCCGGCGGATTTACTGCCGGACACCGCCCAATGCATAAAAATCCCACTACCTAGCTTTTTTTCGTGGCGTTTTATGCAGAAAACGTTGGGCCGAAAAATGTATCGAAAAATATAGAGGGTTGGTGGGTAAGGGCATAAAAGGGGTAGGGGGTTCTGGGGTATAGGACTACAAAATAGTGATGTGGGTTTGGGGGGATTCCCCCAAATATATAAAAACATTTGATGAGTTTTTTAAGGCCGAACATTTTCAGCAAAAAACTCCATGAAAAAAAGCCTGGCGATCTAAGAACATAGAACCAAAATATCTAATGGCCACTCCTTTTCCATTCATACTTGTATACTCTCGCACTCCCTCTCAATAGATATGCGCAAATATCAGAAACATCTCTTCATCCAAACTTACGAACACATCATCTATAATGAGTAACACCACATTTAACCCACAAGCTTGTTTTTCTCAGTTTGCTGGGTAGCCAGTACGTGAGTTCCCGTTCAGGCATTTAGAAACACTGTATGGTGAACGCATTGTGAAAACAGAAAGGCATCAGTGGATAGACTTCCAAAGTAATCTGTCACGTGCAAGGCATATACAATGCACATTCAAATACTTTTAAAAAAAAATGAACATTTCAAGTAGCGACTTACCTGCATAGCCCAGAGGTAGTCCAGGCGCAATTTCAAATCCACTTGCCTGGAATGAAGTGCCAAGGCGGAAGAAAACAGTAAAATGGCTAAAATGGGTTCATAGCCGCGAATATAAAATGAGCCTCCCCTTGAAAAAAGAACAACAATTAAAAAAAACATACCATTGGTTCTAGGATGTTTGCACTACATGCTGTATAATATTTAAGAGCATTATTGTTAAGATGTCTTTATGTAAAACAAAGGTATGTAAAATAAAATACAACAGAGCACATTTCATACCATCAGTTTCATTGTCATTCACAGATGTCGCAAGATTGGTTATACGTGGCAGGAAAAGTGGAGTTAATGGTTCATCACCACTTTTCCCACACCTTGTACCAATTGTTATGGGTTTGTAAGGCCGATTGGTTGGTGGACCAGACTTAGCACGTCAGCTAGCCTCACCAATATGCTTTATAAATCCAATAGCCTTATTGGCTGCATGTGATTTTCAGCTGGCAGCAATGCAGTGGGTTACTATGGAATCCACCAGAAACCATCACCTCGTAAAAGAATGCAGATTCCTTAAGAATGCATTATAAATCTATTGCAAATGCATGCAACAATTGTGAGCTGTAACGGCTATGCTGCATTCACCACCATGTACTGTACCGTGATATGTAACCAGTGCTGGGTCTACGGACTTTCTGAAACTAAGCAATTGTAACAAACTGGGGCCGCTCACCTGTACCCCCGTAGCAAGCCTACTTTCATCTTCTTACAGCGCCTCGTTGCCCATGGGTTGTAGTGCGCCATACACATCCAAAATAAATAAATACTGTGCTGCTCACTCCCCATGCACTTCCCTCTCACTATACTTTTGTGTTTCTCACTTTGCGTGTCTCACTTTCCCCCTCCCCTTCTCTTTCCTTCTCTCTCGCTCTCACTTCAGGCTCTAGCACTACCTCTTACTGCACCCTACTCCCATCTCTATAATGCAGCACTCTATTTCAGAGAAATTCTAAATCTCTCTGAAAACTCAGTACAAAATGCAGACACAAAAAGCTGCCCTGTTAGGAATTGCCACCTGGCAACAGTATAGAAGCCCTGGCTTTTTTGATTTCTATTAGTTGATAAAAATGATGCAGGTAATTCCTTCTCAGAAAGGGGATCTGGTGATCAGAATCCCCTCTCATAAACTCAATGCCAAAAGCATATTGTGTACCTGTGCCCTACTGCATTAGTATGCTGATCTGCATCACCTGTTCTAGCAGTCGCACAAAGCAGATACAGAGGTCACGGGTGTCCGTTTGACAGCTCCAGTAATAACTAAGTCTCTGCATCACAGGGGCTGGATTTAAAATATGCACCCCGGTGCCAAAACTATGATGGTTATACGTAGCCTGTGCTCGTGGCAGGGTAAACTCTAAATATAAACCATGCCTGAAATGGGGCATGATGCATAGCATTGCTCATAGTCATTCCCGCCAAATCCACTATAGAATCACACATGTGCCAGCTCCTGTGAGCCAGTTTAGCTGTGAAAGGTGACATGTATTCTGGCCCCCAGAAACAGCCACACAACAGGCAGCTGTCATGTAGCCAGGCATCAAAACAGCACACCCATTCAAAGTGAGAAGCCTCAAACCAGAGTGCTACATATATAAAGGCTTTTGATCCTATTGGGAAAGGAAGGGGCATGGTAAGTGTAAAGAGAATAGCAGCCCAAATCCCATATGCAATCAAAGTAAACTGGCGAGACCAACTCTGTTTTGATAAGACAATAGACCACCTCATTATACCGGATTCTGCGGCGCACACAAGGTGCACCACCATCCTTGTACTGAATTTATTGGCATCACCTTTGCCCCTTCTATCACAAATCATGGAACGTTCCAGGCACAGCTGCCCGGTTATCTCCTTCCACACCAGGTGCCCAGTAATGAAATGACTCGGGCACCAGTCTTGAGTCTGAATTTCAGTGATTTAGTGTTCAGTTATACATATGGTTGCAGTTGAAATGGGCTGACTGCTTCTGGGTGAGGGCAGTAGTGCTCTAAATCTTCTCCTTTCCATTGGAATCAGAAAACCTTATGCCCTATTCTCATGAATTTGTCCTTCAAAGGGTTCATCCCTACCAGCTCTCCCTAAAATAACCATTCCATTCCCACTACGTTCATGCATGGCAGCTGGATCCAATTAACATTTATCTGTCTACGGCGTGTACCTCTGACCTCGGCTTCTAACCTGGGGAACAGGAAAGAAGCCACAGCTCAACCTCAGGGCCTGCGTTCTATTCTGCTCATGGTGTACTAGGCCTTAACACCCAATATGGTGATACTTCTGCCATGTTGTTAACACACTGACTCCGCTTCCACCACAGTACCTTTCCGACTCCATATTCCACCTATTAAAGCTCTTTCTGCACACCTCACTTCAGACCATAACAAGTGCTATGACAACTGAACACAGGGCCTATAATGCTGCCCTATAACCTCTGAAACAGCAACATTAATACATGTGTTGCTCCTTCTGTGTAAGCTACATGTGAGTAATATGTGTCAAACCTAATTAAAACAACAGATGTGCCTTCTGCAGCACAAACCTCAGTCTGTTCCCACGATGGTAGGTGCTAATAGGATTTACTCAGCGTGAACCTTTTTGCCTGGCTGGGATGCTGTACGTGCATCCCAAAATTCATGTAGACAGGGAGAGCTCTGCATAGTTGGCAAATGACTCCACCATCTTGTTTCTCTATGCCTCTCTCTCTCTCCTTCCTGTCCCCTCCACCTCCTCTAGAGCTAGGCACTTTGGGTGTGAGGTCAGAAGGGTAAATAACACTTCTTTCAAGAACATGAATTGGACAACCAATGCAAACTATCCTTAGCCCAGTCACATGTGGAAGTTTACCTTTAAAAAAAGTGGCCTCACACCACATCTTAGTTCATTTCTTGGACTCCAGCCTTTGAAGAAGATGTCATTGGAACTCTGTTGATAGAGTTGACTTGCCAGAGCCCTCCAGCACTTAGGTGAAGAATGAGTGTCGAAGGCAGAGGTGAGCTCTGTTCCCTACAGATCCCCAGAGCAACTGGTTATTAGTACACCGAAGTGAACCGGCTGCTGGAACAAGACTTGCCTTTCTACCAGCCACTCTGCTGGCAGGACTTCAAATTGGGGGAGGACCCCCAAAGGTGTGCATAAGACCCCCTTGCTGGGAGCCAAATTATAAGGACTGATCTTGTCTCTGTGACCCCTGGGTGGGACTCAAAGCACCTAGAGATCCAAGACAGTCAAGATCCATGTGTTTCCTTGCATGGAAGCGGTTGAACTGTCGTCAAACCGGGTTTACTGTATCTTGAACCCGCAGAACCAAATGGAGCTGCTTTTGGCTCTTTCCAAGCTTTTCAAACTGAAACTGTTTTTACTAACCCGTTGGCCGCCGCACCATGATAGCAAAGTGTGTTTTGGCCTCAGCTCTGACTATAAGAACCTTTGTTGCCTCTTCCAACACCGAACCACTGCTGATCATCATTACCCGTCAAACTGACCCTGGTGGATCCTCAAACAACGACCATCGGATGCATCAAATTGCTTGAACTGAACCTACATATCTAGTTGCCAGCATATTCACCGTATACTCATCCATTGAATTGACCCTGGTGGCCCTCACAATCTGCACCTTCATCGATTGCTTTATCGAGCCAGTTCAGCTGACTAGTGCATCCTGTTACCAGCTTCTTCAAAATGACTGTCAAACTGACTCTGTTGGACATCACAATCCACTCATCTCCCTGCATCTACTTTGA
This sequence comes from Ambystoma mexicanum, assembly GCF_040938575.1. Taxonomy (NCBI): domain Eukaryota; kingdom Metazoa; phylum Chordata; class Amphibia; order Caudata; family Ambystomatidae; genus Ambystoma; species Ambystoma mexicanum. The sequence goes on from NC_090930.1 coordinate 909,075,091, forward strand.
ACTGCAACAAGCTCCATTCGACTCTTGCTTGACAATGCTCTCTGAATGGGACTAGACGACTGCTGCATTCAAACTGCCTCAAAATGCAAGAACAGCATAAAACAGCAGGCTTTGCCAAGGTCGAACTGCAAAGGAGGCACTATTAGTCCATCACTGCCCCCTTGGTCCATTCTGAGCCCGAGAGATTGGTGAGGTCACCTGTGCACCATTTCCCAAGATGTATCCTTTTACAAAGAACATTGTGGTTGTTGAAATTGCCTTTTCACGCCTGTATCCACACCCAGAGTGCTGCATTTCCCCTAGCCTCTGTTCTTTTTAAAGGGATGGATTTTTTCTGTTGTGTTTTCTTGAAGATGGTGTGTTTAATTAAAGTATATATATTTGTATAGACCCTTGATTGGACATTCCATTCATTTTGAGTTGTGATACGTTGCTGGTTGGATCTCTACTGAGTCACATTCACCTTCCTTCATTGGCCCACATTACCACAAAAGGTCAAGGAGGTATATCTCTTGACTGTGCCTGGTTTACCTTTATGACTTGGTTTGCTGTTGGTTTGTAGAAGAGTGAGGTCTGAACAAGTGGTTTCTTCACTACTCATCCCTATACTCCTGCAGAGCAGAAGTCATTTTGTCACACACTGAGCACCCGTGAAATCGATACCAAGGACAAAGACACACTTGACTCTCTCTGCTCCCCCTGCAGTAACCCCAGTGCCTCACTGTGGTGCAGCACAGCTGATTTCCAGGACAATGTTTTCTTCCCATTCTCAGTCCTGCTAGTCAGATCAGAGGATTACCTGCCCTAGCATGAATGATCAGCTCCGATCGGTCACCATATATTGGTGCTAGGGAACCTCCCCATAGCAAAAAGGTCTAGCTGTGCTCTCCTTTGGACTGTTGCACTGTTTGAATTATGATTCTTACAGTATATCGAGGCAGCACATGCAGGAGCTATATATCTCTGTTTTCTGTTCCAGAATGTCTCACATCACATTCTCCAGTAACAGAGTACACTCATGGTACATACACCCTGGGAGTGCCACTCTGTATTGATAATGGATTGGCAGATGAAGAACAATGGTCTGGAGGGTTGCCCAGAGCAATGCCAGAGGTTAAGATTCATTCTAACCCTTCCAGCCATCACCTCTTTGTTTTTGCTTTGTCACCCCGACTGGGACGGGTATGCCCAGACGTGGGTCCCGTGCCTACTGGGCCTAGAGACCCAAGCTACTCCTCACTGATGAGGCCCAACAAGGGTGAAACATGTTTGGGGGTGCTTGTGGTCTCGTGCAGAAGGATGTGACATAGCAGTTTGGGCTGGACTGCCCCTTTTTGGGTGGGACCAAGCCTGTGTTGATTAGTAAATAATATGTCAGAGAGTACTCTACAATTTGTTCGCACTTGATTTCACTACTGTTTTGCAGAGGGCTATATGTGTTGCACTTTTTGGATGGTGGTGGTCAAAGGCTTATCAAATTCTTTTCCAGGCACTTTATTGTTTGGAGCCTTACAAAGAGCAATCCATGTTTCGCCTCTTCTGGATGTCACCACTACTTTTGGGCAGCATCACATTGTGTGGAGAGTGACGATGGCAATGGTCAACACAGCACCCATTTATTGAATACAGATATTGAGGAACTGTATCACTAGGTTAGGCACACACTTGATTCCTTTCTGTGGACAATGGGATGTTTTCATTTGTAACTCAGGTTTGTTTCCCTGGATATGCTGTCCATAACGCGTTTCTCACTCCGGAGAATTATTTGAATGAGATCTTCCCTGTTTTTAGTAGAGTAGTTTATACTGAGTTCTGTTTTTCTGTTTTTTTTTTTATCGGTTGCAGAGTTTCCACACAGATGCCCCAGCCACTCCTCTGAATGTTGCCCAGTTTGCCTAGATGTGAATGATGCTTGGAATACATGCCCTCCTGGACTGTCCTAAATACCCACTACTGGGGGGCAGGTGGACCTCGAAGTGGCAAGCCTGCTCTCCTTGTGATGCTTTCGGGATCTCTAAATTAACATGCCTTAAGGACCTCGTTTTTGCTGTGTGAGCTATCACGCACACGTGTGATGGGTAAGGTCTAAGCCCTGCGCACATGCGTTGCTGGTAGCCCTCCATTTCATAGTTGCCACTGTTTTTATACTAGGTTAACTTGTGTTCAGAAATGTTTCCACTGCTTGCTGTGGATAATATGTTGATTGGTTGTATTGTGATTCGAAGTTTTTATGTATATACTATTTGCCTTTGCACCTTTTGGACTTGATCCCGAAATAAAGTAATTTGACATGACTTGATTAAGATTTAGACCTGATTCACAATGTTTTCCTATGGGATTGTGCCATTATTAAACACTTCCATGGTTCAGGCCCTCAGTGTCGGGCTCCTCAATAACTGCCCAGCAGGACTACAGGGAGAACTGTAGGTGTTGCCTCTTCTCTATTTCAACACTATCCCTGAGGAGAGTGTTATTCTTTGCAAGGTGATGGTAGCAGGCACTGCCAGTTTACTCTGCGGTTTGGCTTTACACCACCTCCTTGGGTATTTGGCACACCTGCTCTACAGGAGAATATTCCATAGAAGTCTCTTGATGTTCCTGCCACTCGATTGCACCACTACACTCTTTGAGTATTGTGTTTTTGGAGGGAATTGTTGGAGACTCTAGTGAATGAAATGTTACTTTGAGTGACGGAATATTGCATGCGTGTGGATTTAGTGGTTGATGAATGACCAAAATCATTAGGGAATGCATTTCTGCTGCATTACTTTGTTTGGAGGGTGGTTAGTGTCGGCAATAGCTAGTTTTTCTGGTGTGTGGCGTGAAACTGCCTGTTTTAGTATGTTGTGCTACATTAATTCTTAAATATGTAGCAGCGTTACAGAAAGCACTTTTGCGTTGCCTGCTGTTGTTCTAAAAGTGGCTTTTGATGACCCTCAAATTCATTATATATTTAGTAGAAAATTGTATAGAATAGCAGATTTATTTTATTTTTTATTAAAAGCCTCACATCAAATATGGTACAAGTGCAGACATTTGGGGGGAGCAGAGTGGGGGAAAGAGAGGGAGGACGTGCATGGGGCTGGGAAAAAACATTGACAGCAGGCAGTGTTGCGCATCCCAGCGTATTGTCACTGCTTCCATGGGGGGAGGCCCTTTTCCATGAAGCCAGGAAGGTGAGACTGCTATCCGATAGCCCCCCTCGGGGTGGTATACAGTGGGTATTCTCATGGGGATGGAAATCCTTCATGGGACCAGTAACAATGGCCATGGGAGAACGTGTTATTCACGTACCCCTTTGATACCCCCACTTGCCTTATCCCCCACTCTGGCCCCTCTGTTCAACCCATAACTCTATATATTATTGTAGAGTAGAAAGTCTCACTGACAATACTGGGATGAGGGACATTTACCCAAATATATATACCACTGAGACAAAGAAGCGGGAACAAGCAGGTAAAAGCCCACCATGGAACCAACACACGCAGTATGGTTTTCAAGAGCCAGCCCCAATCATAAAAAGGAAAGAAGGACTGAATAATCAGTCAAGCCAGCCCTGAGGAGTAAGGGAACAAGACACTTGGCAGGGGACTGGGACGCAGAGAGCTGTGACTATCTGCGAGGTACCCGTGAGGTGGGCCTGGCCAGTGGCAAAGAGAAAAGAGGGAAGACCGGTGACAGTAGACCAAGAATGAAGACGCAAGCAGCCAAATATGTGAGGGACAGTCTGGAACTGTGGAGCAGTGAAGTCAAGAATGCTGAGCGCGGAGAACAACAGAGAAGCTGCACAGCACTGCCCGAAGAAACTGGAGACTGCCCAAGCCTTCCCAAAGGTAGAGAAAGATTTTGACCCATTGTTGGTCAACTGAGGGAGCTGAATACACTGACAAGTCTCATGAATATATCCAAACAAACACAAAGTGAAAAAGAGAAATTGCACAACTTGATACAAACTTTATAAACCACGTAAGCATATCTTGAAGAGCACAAGGGGATAAAATAGGAATTGTACAACATGATACAAACTTTGGAAACCAGATAAACACATACCAGAGAGCATAAGAGGATAGCAGAGGAATCATATATGCTGACATGCATGTTGAAATTAAATCTATGTGGGATAGTACCTGGCAGCAGAGTATACCAGATCTGTCCAAGTGGACACTAGGTAAAACAGGAACTGGGATCCCACAGAGGCAGACAAAAAGGGTATGGGACCCATATGAAAGCAAGGAAGTCCCTCCAGTGTGCAACACGGTCTGGGATACAAATGAAACCTGGCAAAGGCCATCAAAAAAGTATATAAGGATCTAAGACACACACCAATGCAACAATACATATAACCAGTGGGCTGCAGCCCAGAATCAGTTGGGGAGACTCCAAGTGGACATAAAAAGATACAACCGGAAACCGGTGAAAGAGAAAACATCTTTGGAACTCAAAAGCTATGGAGAGTCAACCCGACTTGATACACCATTGGGAAAGTCTATGATCATATCTGTCAGGTTAGTGAACCAGGCCTGAAAAAAACTGGAAGGATTCAATTTCAATTCACAGACAGTGGAAGAGGTTCCCTTCCAAAAGGCTTGGGAACTTTGTTTTGGTTGAATGAGAAATTCCCTCCAGGAGACTGTATATGGTTTTCAGATGGAAGCCTTAACTCGAGGAAGATGCCTCCATCCCCACCCCCTCCCTAAGGAGATTGGGGAATGGTGTTTTGTCTAAGAAAGGTTTCCTCCAAGAGAGGGGAGAGTTTTGTTTTGTTTATAAGTGGAAACTTAATCCAAGGAAGAGGTTCCTCCCAGTAGAATGAGGAACCGTGTTTTTCTTTAGGTCGGTCTGAACATTCAAACGGTGAACAGTTAACTACATATTCTTCCACACAAACTGTGCCTTAGAAGTCTACATCCAGAACGAGAAGGGCCTCCTTCTGAATTAATAAAACATCCAGTTTTCTTTAGTTAGATATAATAAAGTGTAAGGGACAGAAATAGGTTTAGATACAGGATGGTGGACACTTTACTTTATGGACATCCTGACTGGGTCCTTAGTATTTTTGTTGAGGTAGGGCAAGCCCTCATAGAAAGTAGGGCGATATAGGCTTTAATTTTTCCTCCATTATTGTAAATAAAAGTCTATGCCAAAAAGTTTACCACAACTGTGTCAAGACATGTACTTCTGCACCCTTACAGCAGATACACTCTAGCTGGATGTGAAGTTGGTGTCCCTCTTTGGCATTTCCTAAGGAAAGTGGTGTCAAGCAATTGAAAATTGTTATAATCTGTTGCGTAACATTGATTGTGACAAAATGTTACCTTGAATTAAAGGATAGTTCCGGGACTTTTTTTTTATTGTCCCTACGGTTCGGCCATGTGTTTTTAAGCATAAATCGGTAGATCGTAGAAAACTTTCCTATGGACCTTACCCGACTTTTCGTCCATTAACGCACTCGAAATCAGCCGCCATTTTCTGATATTCCTATCATTTCCCCCCATCGACCTGGCTCACCTGCTTTTGCGGCACTAAATCAAATCCCCGCCCCTAAGCCTGACATCAGCAGACGCGTACCGCCCATTTCCCAACGCCAAAGCACGTTTCGGGTCAACAATCGCTGCGCCTCAGCTAATGAAGTGTCGCCATGGAAATGGCAGGACGCCTCTTTCCTCAATAAGTATAAACACACCGTTTCACAACACACAGCAGCAGATTTTCGATTCCATTACTCTCTCTGTGTTACTTTGAGTATTCTGTGACTCGTTTCTGTGCTCTGGTCAGCTACCTTCGCCGCTTCTAGGCCTTGTGAACACCTGTACCATCTCTGTAAATTATTTTACTTTCTTTACCACACAATGGCTACAATAATGCCGTATATGTACGAGCCCGAGTACACCGAGGAAGAACTACTGGAAAGGCAAGCACGCGAAAATGATGGGGATTCGGACGGCAGTTGGGAGGACCAGTCAACGGATGAAGAGCCTGGACCATGTCGCATGGACGGCGTCTCCACCTGGTGCACGTGCAATCGGTGCAAGCTAATGCCAACTGAGGAGGAGAACTGCTGCTGCCGTGAAAATTCCGGGTGCTTGGCCTACATTTCGGAAGGCGAGCCAAGTCCGCAATGCATCACCGAGCTGCCAGAGTTCAGGGAAGCCTGCCTCTCACGGACCGTGTTGAGGATGATGATGGTGCTTATGCACGAACTTCGCGGCACTGTTCGTCCGCGTAATCCGAGTAACGAGTAAGTATACTCTGGTTGTGATGTCAGTGATGCCACTACTATGTCATGGTCGTCTCCCACATATAAAATTACATCTACATATCATTCGAATGCATGTAAATTGGTTCTATATTGTGCATTTTCTAGATAGAATTTTTTTCAAAGCAGAATGACATTTTTTACCTGAATCGACAGTGATAAGAAAGTTTTGTCATTTTAATACAGTTTGCATCTTTCATTTACACAGGTGGTACAGGCTGGTGGCCTATCGTTGCTTCACTTGGTGGCTTCACGGGAGGCTCGGACACCGCGTTCGGAGAGTAATACCTGCCTGTGCGGTACTTGCCATTAGACAACATTTCCCCAGCGACAGTGGACAATACCGCGGATTTTCCCTGGATGTGCTGCAACCGGAACTTTACAATGTGTAATGTTTATTATTTATGTTCAATTGAAATTAAGATCTAAAATAAAACCCAACATATATTTTAACAATGGTTGTTTTGATTTTTTAAATGAATCTAGTGTGTCTCCATTGAATAGTCTTCCTGTGCCTTGTCTTGTCACACCACATGTCTCCGGCCAGCATCCTCCCTCACGCTGGCCACCCACCTTCAATCCACATAACCGTTGAACCCATATGCAGCAGACATACATATGTTATTTTGCGGGTTGGCATCAAGCCTCCCGGCCTTGCCTCCTCCCCCAAAAATACTTACCACACCACTTTGTTCAAGCGTTGGCAATAAAAGGCTGTTGGATTTTATTGATACAAAACATGGTTATAGGTAAATAATCGATATGGTTGATCATAATAAATCATCCTTTTGGGCACCGGGTACAGAGATGACCCACTCTGGCCCGTGCCGCCTTGCCACCACAGGCCAGCCTGCTGCTGACTAACTGCCTAGGCATCCAGGGTCTCCAGGGTGAACTGCACCCATATATTCTCCTGGGAGGGTGAGGTATTTATAAACTCACCCCCCTGCCTTCCATGTACTAGATCCTGCAGCCTGCCTCTTACATGCAGTTAGATGGCCTCTCCTTGGTGAGGCCCTGCGGCAAACGAGTCTTGTCTGCACGACCACCGCCCCAATCCACCCCCCCCCGCCCTATGAAAGGCAGTTCGCACCGGGGTACTTGCGCTGGCAAGTGGAGCTGTCAGGGAGCGATAAAGGCCAAGAGGTTCCAAAGACCATGTACACTTCAAAGTGGTCTATAGAGCATGGGTTGTTGTTCCCATGTCTACCTCCAGACCCCGTGTCTCCTGCCAAGCATCCCCCCTCACGCTGGACGGCCCCCTGCAATCCACATAAGTGTGTCTCCATTCACGAGTCTTCCTGTGTCTTGTCTGCACGACCACCGCCCCAATCCACCCCCCCCGCCCTATGAAAGGCAGTTCGCACCGGGGTACTTGCGCTGGCAAGTGGAGCTGTCAGGGAGCGATAAAGGCCAAGAGGTTCCAAAGACCATGTACACTTCAAAGTGGTCTATAGAGCATGGGTTGTTGTTCCCATGTCTACATCCAGACCCCGTGTCTCCTGCCAAGCATCCCCCCTCACGCTGGACGGCCCCCTGCAATCCACATAAGTGTGTCTCCATTCACGAGTCTTCCTGTGTCTTGTCTGCACGACCACCGCCCCAATCCACCCCCCGCCCTATCAAAGGCAGTTCGCACCGGGGTACTTGTGCTGGCAAGTGGAGCTGTCAGGGAGCGATAAAGGCCAAGAGGTGCCAAAGACCATGTACACTTCAAAGTGGTCTATAGAGCATGGGTTGTTGTTCCCATGTCTACCTCCAGACCCCGTGTCTCCTGCCAAGCATCCCCCCTCACGCTGGACGGCCCCCTGCAAACCGCATAATGCCACGACATATACACGTCATTCATTCACAAACACACCCCTGTTTCGAATTCTTTATAACCCACTTCATATTTCTAATGAGAACTTCTTTGCGCTTTGCTAGTCAACCCGTGAAGGTGCTGGTTATCTGCTCTTCGTCTCTGTGAACTTCCGTGACCACTTCGAGGAAACTCGTCAGTTTGCAACCTGAGAACTGCTCCCTGTTCTACGACAAGAAACTACTCTGATCCCTGCATCTAACTGTTTGTTCGTCAAGGTAAGGCCATGTACCATAATCATTTTGCGTCCAATTTCTTTTCGTTCAAGACAGTACATGCAAGGAACTAGTCACATGTTCTGAGTTTAGTCAAATTATTTTTCTATTTTTTTAAAGTTATTCAAATACTTATCCGCATGTGAATAACGTGTATAGTTCCAAGAACCAAAACGAACCTTGCATTGAACCTTTTATGTGTCATTTAATTTTTTAACACATTGGTATTCATAGAGAATTGTTGATCTTTACTTTTCAGAACTTTCCACAATGCCTGCCTGTTCCACTGGCGGTTGCCCTTCGAAGACCCATAATAAATCTGAGGGTACTATAATGCATGTTTTCCCTAAGACAATAGATCAGATAAGAGAATGGGTCCGATATTGCGGATATCCACCGTCTGAGCTTGAAAGTAGAGTCCTAGAAGTCTTTGCGGACAAGAGGGGTGATCGATACCGCATCTGCAGCAGGCACTTTAGCTCAGACATGTACTCCACATCATTGCTAATAAAGAAGAACACACCGCGAGCGAGGCGAAAATTGCTCTCAACCGCTATTCCCACTCTATTCGTCCACATCCCTCCACTGGTGAGTCAAGTTTACGTATTTATCTCTCGGCCTTGCGGTAGTGTGTAGCATTAGCTAACAATAATTTCCCCATTTATGTATCCACTCAATATGAAGGCGGAAGATTCTCCATCCGTGTCGTTATTGCAGTCATCAGCCACTTCAAGCGCCTATCGGGTAATCTTACTTGGCTATTCTGCCACTGACTTGTTTTAGGCATGTAAATCAATAGTTTTAATTTATCGTGTAATTATTTTACCTAATGGTACACCCTTGTACTCGTCCTCTAGTCTTTGTTTTCAGTTATAATTATTGTTATCCAAAATAATGCAAGTACTGTCTTTCAGGGAGATGCTGAGGAGTCCAACGTATTGACGACAACCGTTGATGTCACTCAAATGCTCGAGGTACGTTTCCGGACAGTTCCATCGATGGAGATCATCAGATCTTGCATTCTTGTAGTGTGATTGTTACACACAATGTTTCTTTCGTTTTTAGCCATTGATATGTCCTTCTGTCGTCGCCCTCCTATGTGTCTTCTTTTTTCAATATTGTGTTCATTACAAATGAAAGTCCTATGTTTCAGGGAGTCGATGGAGCATTAGTCCAAGAAGAAGGGGGAGCATGCAGTTACGGGTCGGCGCAACAGCTTGCAGAAGTGTGCACCGCAGTTACATCATCCCTTGATGTTCTTATGCATTTCGAGGTATGGATACTGACAGTTCGATCAAGCGAAATCATATGACGTGATTACATCCGCTATACTTCCTTCTTTATTAATGCAAGTACTATGTTTCAGGGAGATGACAGAGCTTCTTCTACAAGAACATCACCCTTAGTAGTTGATGCAGATCTCTGGGTGGTGACACTTCCAACGATCGAGCAAATGGAATCATATTTACATATCCATTATTTATTTTAGACAACTGATCATTTGTGCAGGTCTATTTAGATGAGCCTTTGACGCCTGCACAAAGTTTATGTTCTTTTTAACAAAATAGAAAACCATACTAATGCAATTACTGTGTTTCAGGGAGTTACTGAAGCATCATCTTCAATAATATCATCAATGGAAGTCTATGAGGAGCCCGAAGTATGGATCTTGACAGTTCCATCTAACTAGATCAACAATGCGTGAATAATTGTCGTTTGAATGTTCTACACAAAGCGTTCATTCGTGTTTTGCTATTGAGATGTACGTGGGTATTGGTCCCCAAGTACATTTTGTGTTTTCAATATTATTATACATACTAATGAAAGTTCTATGTTTCAGGGAGTCGATGGAGCGTCAGTGCGTGATGGATGTGCTTATCATGAAAATATAGTCGTTGCAGCGCAAGAGGAAGTGGAGACATGCACACACGAGTCGGAGCAACAGCGTCCTGATGTTGAAGTTCGAGGCAAGAAAGTTTCAAAGAAAAGAAAGCAAAAGAAGGTTAGTGTCCTGGTCACTATATTACGTTGTTTTTCACTGTTAATAGTTCAATACTGTAAGTTGTGTTTAAACTGAACATCCCTTTTCCAATCTGTCCTGTAGTTGCGAGTGGGTGTACAAACTAGATCTACACAGACAGTGAAGCGAACGAGAGATGTTGCTTGTCAAACCTTTTGGCAGGGACTTGAGACTGGAGATGCATCGTGCCAATGGGAAGAATATGAAGTGATTGACAACAGAGCTATACCACCACCAGCCATTGATAGTGAATGTCCTCCTGGTAGTTCGGATGCAGTCGGAGATCAATTCACAGAATCCACACCCGCAAAAACTAAGACCGCGAGAAAGTTGAAGAAATTGTTTTATTCACCCATCGCCGGAGAAGGAACAGATGTTGCAATGGAAGAGAATGAAGTGGACGACAATGAAACACCATCAATATCACTGAACATAGCGGAAGACGATATCAGAGATTCTACCTTTCATGTGAGTGACATGTCCTCAACGTTACAGGCCGAACCAGCTGGGATGCAGAGTGACAGTATAAGGAAAGAGGCCAAATTCATTGTATTCGATAGTTGTTTGATTGATATTATTATTTGGATGAAATGTGGGCATTCGGTTGGTGGGGAAGTATGTGGGGAGCCATTGATTAATGTGACTCGTGCAATTCGAGGCACTAACCTTAAAATACATGCCACCTGTACAAAATATCATCCTTTCTCATGGTCTGCACAACCCATGCTGGGGCAACTGCCAGCAGGCAATCTACTTTGTGCAGCGGCTGCACTTTTTAGTGGTTCAAGTTTTAAAAAGTTAGAGTCTTTCTTTCAGTTTGTGGGAATCCATTTCATTGCGAAAACTCAGTTCTACAAATACCAAACCGATTATCTATTTCCAGCCATTAGCGAAGCTTGGAGAATGGAAAAAATGTCTATTGATAGTACATTCGCGGGCAAACGGTTCAGGCTAGCCGGTGATGGACAGTGCGACAGCCCAGGATTTTCAGCCAAGTACTGCACCTACCACTTTCAGGACATGGAAAGTAAGAAAATTGTGAGTTCGGTGGTCGTGCAGGTGTCACAAAGTACATCCTCAGTGGCCATGGAGAAAGTTGGCTTTGTAGCATCATTGCAAGAACTACAATCGCGGGGAATGGTGATCGACCTGATAGCCACGGACAGACACGTTTCAATTGCCAAAACAATGAGAGAAGAGTACAAAAATATAAATCACCAATTTGACGTATGGCATCTTGCAAAAACAATCAATAAAAAAATGTCGGCTGCAGGTAAAAAAAAAGATATGCAAGGTATTTCACAGTGGTCCAAGTCAATCAGCAACCATCTTTGGTGGAGCTCAAAAACATGTGGAGGGTCGTTGGAAATTCTACTGTAGCAACGTTCACCGCTGGACCACAAACCAACATTTCCACAATTGTGAACATGGCCATTTGTCCACAGAGGAGGCACGGAAGAAGAAGTGGTTGATTCCTTCATCACCCACTCACAAAGCCATTAAAAAGATTGTATTTGATAAAACTATAACAAGAGATTTGAGGGGACTCATGGAATTCTGCCACACATGAGATTTGGAGGTGTTCCACAATATGTGCCTAAAGTACAGGCCAAAACGATTGCATTTTGGCATGGAGGGCATGATAAATCGGACTCTTCGCTACAATAAGGCCTTCACTAAAAGAAGTAAACAATGGGTGATCAAACCAGTGTTTGAGGATATGCAATATGAGTTTATTGAGAGACTTATTGTTGATGTCCTAGATAGGCACATACATGGAGTTGTGAACGAACCTGTGCAGGGGACAACTGCATTGCCACCCAACATTGCCTCTGTTCCATGTCCACTTAAAGCAGAGCTCATTGAGAAATACACATCACGGTTTAAATGATTGTAATTTGATTGTCTGTTCTCTCGAGTCTCCTCATGTCGCAGGCCCATTGAATATGTGTAGCTATGTATTGTGTAAATAAAAGTGATTGATCAGTGTACATGCAATGTGTCTCTCCACCCTTGTTCATTTGCGCATTAAATTAAACCAAACAGTAATATAAATCATTTTTCAAAAAATATAGAATGTCTCCGTATTTATGGTTCGCTGGGGCTGCAAATGCACGCAGACAAAATGCAAAGATGGAGTGTAAATTTCAAGTCCTGTGAGATGGCCTTACACTGAATGTAGCTAACTAGGAATGTGTGCTCGTTCAAAGTGAAGGTCAGCTGCTTTGATTTTTTGCTCGGGTGCCGGAATGGCCCACGACTCAGTATAAGGTTCTATTGTTATTTGACCTTGACAGGCCGGGACCATCCCGAAAGACTTCTTTTTGGGGGTGTGGGGCAATAACGTAAGAAACGATAATGAATATAATTTCAGAAACGAAAGCCATTTAATGTTCGTTCATTAGAAGAAATAACGTCGGCATAGAAGGAGTGGTATTTCGGGGCTGCCCTACGCACAGACACAATGGAAAATGCAAATATAATGTAAGTAACTCTTTAGATGAGTTTATACCGCAATTTAATTACTATACAGTAGCTTCAAAGACGGGTTAAATTGTACTTGTTCGTTCTATGTGGCATATTGTTTTGTACCGCGCACTATCTTGAGGAGAACCATCTCCTTTTACGGAAGCACCTCAAAACCTTCCTCTTTGCTTCTGCTTTCTCTCTCCCTCTCCCCTGCTACAACTGGTCCACTGTCTGCGACCTCGGTCCTGGGCCCTTCCACTCTCCACCTGCACTGCCTCCCTGTCAACCCCTGCACTGGGGGACTGTCTCAGTATCCTACAGCCCCCCCTTGACGTATAATACCCAGTTGCACTGTCCTAGCTATGAAATAATTTCCCGACCTAATATATAAAATGAATAATTTTAATAAAGATCTGATGGTGAGACTAATTTCATTTTTTATGTTTTTAAAACAGGTACATCCTTCATTATTGTATGTATCACGAGTACCAGACACCGGCGGATGGCTTTTTCAACCGCCAGTTGCTTCTCCGCGTGAACAACGCTACCACCCTGACCATTTTATGGGACGATCGCCAAGTACAAGTATGCCCTTATGCGGTACTAACGGCTAGATGCAGCATACAGACCGTTGTGGTGGCCTAGTGCCTCGTTGTTGGAACAGCCATGCGATTATCAGTGCGACCGAAGAGCTTATTTTATCGTAAACCAACACCCTGTGTACTGCACACGAACATCGCTTGCCTCAAGACGAACTATTTTGGATCGAGAGCAAAGAAAAATGCAAATCGCTGAATATTCTCTAAACATTTGATGTCAAATAAATGTACTTTACCAAATTTACAATCTTGCGGTTTGATTTAAAAGTACAGTTTCATATTCCGAATTGTGGCGCGCTGTGTTGTGAGCTGATCTGTGTTGGTTTCCGGGTTCTGTGTGGAGTCGCGTAGAAGACGCCTGGGCGCGTTTGCCTACGCAGCACAGTCACGTCACGGATAGAGGCGGGGAATATGAATGTTTTGATAAAGTCTGTTTCAGGGGCGGGGGATTTGATTTAGTGCCGCAAAAGCAGGTGAGCCAGGTCGATGGGGGGAAATGATAGGATTATCAGAAAATGGCGGCTGATTTCGAGTGCGTTAATGGACGAAAACTCGGGTAAGGTCCATAGGAAAGTTTTCTACGATCTACCGATTTATGCTTAAAAACACATGGCCGAACCGTAGAGACAATAAAAAAAAGTCCCGGAACTATCCTTTAAGTTTTTCTTAGAGCAAGCAACAGTCCATGATGCAACCTCTATCATAATCTCAATGTAAAAGCAGTCACTGCAACTCTTTGGGCTATGGAAAAAATCTAAAAATCTACACCTAAAACGAGTCAAACATGCTACGATTTTGAATCACTGGCTTTAATACACACCCACTCAAATTCTGACTAGTAAAACATTGAACTTGCTCTGTGCCCACTCTACTCTGAATGATAAGGCTAGTAAGTACAAGCGCTGAAGTCAACATGTAGATGTGTACTCGATTGCAATGAACCACTACCCCTGGGTGTGTTTTCACTTCCTGGATACTTCTGAAAATTTTTAAAATTCCCTACAATGCAGAGCTGTTTCAGTAGGTAGTGGAGCTGCAGCAATGGATGACCATAGGATGATCATGTAAAGGTAGAAGTGAATTTTCATGTTAATAGACCTCTAAGCAGCATTCAACACAGAGAACCTTTCTTACCATGAGAATTAAAACTATTAGAGCTGGAAGTCATGTTCTAGCCTGGATCAAGGGAATTCTGTTTAAGTGTCAACAAGTTATCTGAATATTCCCCTTTGATGAATTGTCATCTAGCACGTGTGTGATAGCCTTGGCATTTTAACTTGTATTACATAATGAAATGACGAGCGTAATTCCATCTAGGAAAGGGTAATCTGCGGATCAGATCCCCCTTTCATAAGCTCACACCAAAAGCATAGCATATGTCTGTGCCCTGCTGCACCAGTATCCTGATTTGCAGCCCCTGCTCTACGAATGGCACAAAGCAGGTTCAGAGGTCACAACAAACCCTTTGACAGCTGCAGTGACAGCCGATAGTCTGCAGTGCATGGGCTGTATTTAAGATATGCATCCCTGTTTTAAAAACTGCAGAACTCTAAAGATTCTTTCCTGGTGGCACATTGAATTGTAAAAATAAGCATACCTGAGTTAGGGTAAGGTGTGGCCCTTTGAGCCAAGTTCAGCTGTGGAAGGATTATGTGTATTAGTTCCAGACAAGGCTCCCACTACACACTGGCAGAACTGTAGCCTTGGGGGATTGAATGTATGTATCTGTCATGTTAGGTAACACCCTTTCCCCGGGGACAGCAGCTCCACAGGAAGCTGGCCTGGGAACAAGAAATGGCCTTCAACCATCCTGACATTTCAGTTAAATAAAGACTTTTGTTTAAACTTGAAGTCTGTTGTCTGTGTCCTACTTCATGATGCCTTCACATTAATCATTCATTGACAATTATTTTCAAAGTGAATTTAGCTAAGAATCTTCAAAACTATAACAGAATCTATTTCATACTCACTCTATTTTGAGGCCTTTTCTAGAATAGGCAATGTTTTGTTATGAAGAGTAATGTGGATTTGTAATTGCCATTCAGCTTTATCTTGGTATCAAACAAAAAAATAGGTAGAGGGTTACAAATCTAGATGTGCAAGTGCGTCACATAGTGTTCGTGATTAAGTCTATCATGGCTGTGGAATGTAACAATTCCAATGGCAATGTGACATGGTTTTACTACCGGGAAGGTCTTCCAGCCGATCTCTCCCTCACAGAGAACTGAGGATTCTTCCTCTGGAACACAACACATCTATCAAGAGACTTCGGGCCATACTTCATGAATGGCAGTGTAGTTTACATGCCTGGGGCAATTGTCCGATTAACAATTAGTGCTAGTTTAGTCCTAATGACCGCAGAGCCAGGCTATTTAAACTGTTAAATGCTCTGAGAGCAGATTATACCAAAGCACAATTACATTACTGAAACATTTCCGATGTCTTTAATGGATGAAAATGTCCCAATTGCTCAGGTGGTATTTCTTAAAGTATAGCTTTATTGAACGTTTCTCCCAAATTGTGGCACAATGAAAGACAAACATTACTATCAAGGATATCCTAAAAAGACTGCCATCCCAAAAGATGGCGTTCTCTTCCTATTTTCATTGCATGCCCCGTGAGGTGTGCAGCTGTGGCAGAGTCAGAGAGGGGGCAGCACTACTGGAAGTAATGCTGCCAGTGAAGGGGCATGCAAAGTTTACAAAAGCCAAACACGCCGGTGTGCGGATCCCATCTGATTGCTCAAAATGAGGCGCAACACAAGTTGTTATTGCCAACATTCTGAACGCTGGGTGAAAGGAACATTATTTTGCTGCATTTTGGAGATTGTTTTTCGAGATGATTTCAAACTTTGGAATGTCGAAACTTAATGCCTTTAGACTGCAGCCTCTAACCTTTTTATGAGGGAACCCGGTTCTAGGTTTTGGGCCTGCCAACTTTGCCTCCCAGGTGACAGATTACAAAAATGCGGCAATGGAAAAAGGGCACTTTTTCATGCTTTTGTACCTGAACATAAATAGTGCATGAAACGCATGCTTCCCATTCATTTTTGCAACGGGACAAAGTCGTCCTACTGGAAATACTAATCTGTATTAACACTGTTGCAAAATTAGATTGAAAAAAATAGTGTTTTTGCTTTAGGGCAAACTTCGCCCTGCACTGCTGCCATGCACAATTGCACTTGCATCAGTGCAACTAATTTCTAATCTGGTGGCAGTTTACAACCCCCAGCCAGCATTATTAATGGTGAGGGATCATGGGATTCGTAGTCCTAAAAATCTAGAAAGTCACAGGTTGTAGACCCTTGCTCTAGCACAATTTAAGGTCATTTTACTTTCATGACCTGTATCATGAGCCTAACACATCCTGTCAGTCAAACAGCTCCAATGCAATATGAATGCCTTTACATAGAAACAATCAGTCATGTTTCCAACAAGGTAATTCATTGTCATTATTGATAACAGTTGGCGCAAATATCATGCATTTAGGATGTTGCTCTTATGTTTATAACTTACCCCACTGCTTTCCTATACCCGCTCAATTCCAAAACGACTATATACAAAATCGATACAAAAAGTAGAAGTATCATTTTTGGCAATGAAGAGATACGTAAAAATATCGCCAGGCTTAGAGTCCCCACCACACAGGCAAGGAAAGCATAGTGTGCCGCATCGCATGGCAGTTCATTCATGGTCTCATTCACTCCATTGGGAGCCAGGATGACTATGGAATTGCTGGAATTTCCATTCCATATCCAAGGCATGCAACCGACCTAGAAGAGAAAAGATGTAAACAGCGTATTACTTTCAGCGTTAGTACTTGAACACTTAGCTCAACGCAAATAAGACATAGGAGACATTTAACATGGCACTCCGCCAGTGATGCCCTATGCAATTCATTAACCTGTTTTATGCAGATAAAAAAAATGTTGTTCTTCCAAGATTGATGCCAACTGTACCCAAACTAACACTTACAGAACATCTCTATCGTTAATTTAAAAGTGACTTTTGAAAGCTTTGACGTGGTGAAAATAATATACCCAATGTGTGAGTTTGTTTTGAAAAAATAAACATTTTCTTTTGCACCACATGAATAATGTGTGTGATGGATTGTTTGTAGTTTCACCATGTGAGAACTATTCCACTGAAATGGTGACCAATGAACAGCAAGACTCAATCACGAAAACTTTCATTTGTACCAAGAAAGATGGCTCAAGAAAATTAAATCCTGCATTGAGAAATAGATTGCTAAATATAGCCCCTGGGGAGAGAATTTCCTGACGGTACACAAGCCCACCCCCATCACAGCCCAGGTGTCCAAAGCGGTCTGAGAATTGCAATAAATGCGAAACTGGGTAGCAATTAAATTAACAATCCTTCCTACAAACTATCAGCCTGCGTCTGGGACACACAGAGGCATACTTTTCCAACTTTGGGCAATGATTTGTCCAAAGCAGACATTATAAAATACATGTCCCAGACCTATAATAAGTGTTTTCAACATTTTTTGAGAGCGTGATTCAATGTATCATTGATTAAACTCAACACTTCATTGGATTTCATTAATGTAGCCATAGCAGCTCATTACGGGTTGCCAATCTGGTAAAAATGCTGGGAGTTCAGGCCCATATCAGCAAATAATTGGTACTACCGGTACCAGTGATTGCGGCAAACCCATTTCCTGGGGGACACCATGGAATGGGAACATACAGACGTTGCCAGCACCTGTAATATGTACCGGTAACAATAAGGTGGGTTTGCCGGTAACACGTCAGTAGTACAGGGGGGTTACCGGCAAACCCTTAATGACCCCCATAGACTTTGATATTATGGACATAGTTCTAACACCCCAATAGAATATGCTATTCGATTTTGTAGTGATCAAACTACTGGAAAGAATGGAATTTGGGAGGAGGTGTTGGCTTACTGGCCCTGCCTGAACTGCCACCAAATTCTTGGCCCAGCATCAAACCTCTTCCAGTGTTAGGTCTTGTGCTCTTGACATATTCCTGCAATCAACGCTGGAATATGCAAGTGATAACATACATGGCCTGATTTACAACACGTTTTACAATGGGATTTCCCCATTCAAAAGCACTTTGAGAATCAGGCCCACACAGCAGAAACAAGTCAAGAAATTAAGATCCAGAAAAAGATTCATATAAAATGTTAGACCTGTCTTAACTATGTGTCACGATAGAGTTGAGTGTAAACCCAAAAACATTCCTAGTAGAAAGTACAATAACTGTTTGTGGTTCTCCATAAGGACCTTGCCATGAATGTGTATTTAGCAGAGGCAAATAGATCGTTTTCATAATGCCCCTAAAAATATTTTTAGTGGGATGTTAAAATTAGCAGATTGATCCTTAGATCAGCATCAGATGGGAGTCAAAGATGAGGTCACATCAGTGGCGGCGGGTTCTAAACAGTATCTGAACCTGGATTCACAGTGTGAGGCGGTTCCTCGTAGGAGCAGTGAAGAGCCGACGAACACCGCCAAAGCCAGCAGATGTATGCATACACTCTAAAAAGCATGCACTGCCTTCCCAGTTGATTCTATCACAGATGAATGCATGAAACAAACTTCTCGCACATGTTTGCTGGCAGTTTCAGAATATTCTTCATGACCTCTTAGCAGCTCACACTAAAGAAATGTGCAGAGGAAGACAACCCTCCAAGTGAGAAAATACATCTTATAGACTTGCAGGGCAAACATAGCATCATGTCAACTGCATTCTCATGGAGGTTCTTTCGTAGGCTCAGAAAGACACTCTGTGGTGCATTGTGGGAAATATATAAGCAGAATTCCGATTCCCACTGATCACTCAGCTTATCTTCAGTTGTATATCTCTAAGAACATGTTTTCCCTTCTGTAAATGTTTAAATACTAGCTGTGTATCCTATCTGTTAGTCTCTTTCGGCTCCCATTTGAGTACCAATAATGCTCCTCCTCCAAAAACTGGTGTCATTACCATAATTACTCAGTACATTCACTGCAATATAAAGTACCCACCTACTGGACTTCTCATTATTGTTTGACTACCTCTAACGTGTTTTCCGTAGAAATGGCCTTTATCTGTTATAAATACAACTGATGGGGTATTCGACCTTCGTAAGCTCCAATAACTCTTGTCAAAGTCACTCATTTAGTTCTTTTCAATTTTTGAAGTTCGATTAAGTGGACAAACGCCACCAATTGAAACACTTTTGAATGGTGCTTTTCTAAGATCCAACATTGTTTTTCCAAGTGCTGGCTCCCGCCATGTAATTGGCACACAACCTGAACTGTTGTACTCTCTTGAGAATGTATGAGATTGACCTGTGACATGTTTCTTTTCCTTTGATCTCACAGAGCTTGTGGATCCCACCTGCCATGCACATAGCATCCAATTGCACATCATAAACCATAAATATTCATAAAAAATGCAGTACTCCTCTGAAAATAGTATGAATCAGGCAATTCATCAGGAATCAGGAATCTCATCAAAACAGGTCCTTCCCTGTTCTTTCTAAACCATCAAGGACCACATTGACACTCTTGCTATGGCCCTGCAATCACTCTTTTGCTACTGGAACATTCCCCCGCCCCTCAAGTACCCCCCTGTGCATCCCCTCCTCAAGAAGCCCTCAGCCGATCCTTCCTCTCTGGCTAACTATCGCCTGAGCTCTATCAATCCTTTCTTGGGCAAACTCTTGGAAAAGCTGGCCATCTCCCAGCGTAACCTTCACACTGAATATGGTGGTTGTCTCCATGACCATCAGTCTGACTTCAGAGCGGCCAGAAACACGGAAACTGTTCTGGTGAACATATATGAAGACCTGCTCTCCAACCTTGACTCTAACCTTCCTTCTGTCCTCATTCTCCTTGATCTTTCTCCTGCTTTTGACACAGTCAACCATGCTATCCTGCTCAAACGCCTCCACTCCATGATAACCTGGGTATCACTGATCAGGCCTTGGCCTGGCTGACCTCCTGTCTCATTGACCGACTCTCTCAGTTTCAACTGGGGTAATTCCCCTCTTCTATCTCTCTCTGTACCTGTGGCGTTCCCTAGGGGCCTGACCTCTCTCCTTGGCTGTTCAACCAATACCTGGCTGCTCTGACCACCGCATAGCTGCTTTTTGCTCCAACATTCAGTCTTATGCAGATGACACTCAGCTCTCTTTCAGGCTCCCCTTTGCCGCCACTACTCCTTCTCTCATCCTGACTGTCTGTCTGCAATTCAGGAGTGTTGTGCCACTTATGATCTCTGCCTCAATGCCAATGATAGAGATCCTCCTCATCAGACCACCAGCTCCCTCCTTTCCTCTCTCTCTAGCCATCCTCTCTGGGTCCTCTTCCTTCTCCTTACTGTGAGGCTAAGAACCTTGGGGTCACCTTCAACTTCACCCTCTCCTTCTCTCCTCACATTTCTGACGTCTCTAAGAAGTCAGACTATCAGCTGCACCTACTCAGAGATATTCTTCCCTTCCTCACTTTACCCCAGAAGCTCACTGTCTCCAGAGCTCTGGTCCTTTCAAGGCTGGACTACTGCATCAGCCTCCTTCTAAATCTTCATACCTCTACTCTGCGTCCTCTTCAACTTTTCCAGAACAGGACTGCAAGACTTGCCCTTGGCCTCAAGCCCAGGGATTGTATCTATCCATCTCTGAAATCTCTTCATTGGCTCCCAGTAGCAGCAAGGATCAAGTTCAAGACCCTCTGCATTGTCCACAATGCGTTCTGGGGCCTGGGTCTGCACTACCTCCAACTCTCTCTTTCTAGGTATCTCTCTTCTCGAGCTCTCTGCTCATCCACCTCCAATTCTCTGAGGGTCGGTTGCTTTTCCAAGCAGAGAGTTGGGGGCAGATCTCTTTCTTTGGCTGGGACCTCCCTTTGGAACAGCTTCCCTGCCTCTCTCAAGTTTAATCCGATCCATCGTCGGTTCTGAAAGCAACTTAAGACCTTCCTCTTTGCTTTCGCTTTCTCTCTTCCTCTTCCCTGCTGATGACCCATCTGTTCCACGCACCTGGTCACCTGGCCACCCTCTGAAATTGATAACAGGTCCCTGCCTGTCCAATTGCTCTTTGCAATGCCTCTTGCCCCCCCAGCACTTGTGCTGTGTATCTGTAACCTTACAGTCCACCCACTCTCTGCACGTATTAGCCACCCGTTCGCTGCACTCTGTTAACTGCACTTCACCTTCTTCCCTACCTTGTGCACTTCTCCATCCCCCCTACCCACCTTTTGCACTTCTCCCCTCCCCCTTCCCTGCGCTTGCGCAATCTGAATGACACAAGGCCTAGTAAGATCTTTGTTCTGTCCTCCATTTGTTTCCCCCTCCTTGTCTTGTCAGGCCTAGAAACACTTGTGTACAGGCGCGTTATAAATGCCATATTATATCATATCATGCAGCACAAATGGGGTAAGAACATGTTTTCAAATGTTGGAAAAACAAAGAAGACAACAACTTGACATTTATAAAATTATTTTATCAGATTTCATATTCTTATATAAGCAATGGGAATCTAAAGCTGTGCATCTGGTAAAGTTAGCTAATACTGAACCTACGCCCCATTTACTCACAAGAAATACGGCTATCTAATTAGTGGGGACATATTTTAACTTGGTGTTTGAAGGGATTTTTGTCTGCATATATATTGTTTTGTCAAACATCTCGATGAGCAAACTGGCGAGTTTGTGGGTCAACGCTCCAAATAGGTACATTAAGTTCACACATACAATGAAAAGCAAGAATGTAACCTTCTTAGATTTAACTATATATTATAGCAAAGGTAAATTAACATGTTAAACTGTATCCCTAATCGATGGACAAAAATGCAGTATTACACCACTGCAGCCATCATGCAAAACATAAAGATTGCCTTAAGGCCAATTCTTATGCTTGAAGTGGAATAGCAGTACATGTGTGGCATTCATGTTTGAAGCCAGCAATTTGGTTAGCAAACTGGAGGATAGGGGCTATCTGCATTCCGAACCAAAAGAGACAGTCAAAAGGGCTTATAACATTATAAAAACAATTGGAAGGCACCTTTGTAGACTACACCAATACGAAGTATAGAGAAACAATTGGTGTGTGTTACCACCCATATTCATTTGTCCAATAGAATTAAACATGAAATACAAAAGATTTGGAGAATCTTCAATAATGCACAACAAAATTTAGAACGGCCAGTTTTTGCTTAAAAAAGTATTTTTATATCAATTATCATTATGAGAAATTATGTAAAAATAGCAGATATACCGACTTCTACTTTGATGCAGCAATTGGGTATGAACCTGTTCTGAGTGCATTCCCCCTGTGGCAAATACAGTATGTAAAAATACCAAGAATCAGGTGATGTGGGTATCAGATGTCCAAGAAAATGGCTATTTAAGGATTTTTCACATCTGTGGGTGTTGTAAAATAGTTTGCATAATAATGTGCCCATTCGGTTTGAAATATATAAGGAAGACTAACAGGATGTATACAACACACATCACAGAACATCAACGCTTTAAAATAAAATGCACACACCCCCTTAATAAAACACTTCCATACATTTGGACACAGATTTAATGACTTTCATTTGGTCATTTTAAGCCAAATCAAGGATATAACATTCACATTAATTAGATTAGAACACACAGTAATTTTCAAGACACATATCATTAGCATGTCTTTATATATAAAATGGGTAGGTATGTTTCTGTGCTCAGCTGATGCAATGTATCAGTGTTAGATTGTTCTCTGCTGCCCAAATGGCAAATTTCACCTCTGTGTGCCCTTCAACTTCAACAGCAGCTATCATTTTAACAAACAGAATGAGCACAGTTCTACAAGGTCACCTTCACCTTCGACTATCGCAAACATTCAGATTCATTTCAAGTTACTTCTTTCCACCCCCACTTCTCTTCACACAGGGCACAGTGGTTCCAGTGTCAATGAACAGTTAATGACCGGCTCATGGTTTCAGTCTCTAAAGAGCGAAACGCTGTAGGATGAATGCCTCCTCACGAGCTAAAACTAAAAGTGGGTGCTGCAATTATGCTACTTCGCAATCTCAAGCCATCATGGGGGCTCTGCAATGGAACAAGGTTGACAATTACACATCTACAAAAACACATCATAGAAGCCTGTGTAATCAATGGATTAAAGCTAGATACTGTTCTTATACCGTGCATACCTCTCATTCCATCTGATACATTTACCCTTTTCAATGACCATTAATAAGGCAGAGGGACCTATGCCCCCTTTCTGGAAGCAATCAGTAGGCATTTTGATATTTAAGAATTGTTACAGAAGTGACCCTATGAAATAAAGATCGATGATGACCTTTAAGATATGCTAGAATGGTGTATGTTACGCAGGGAACAGCTAGTAATATGCATACATTAAAATGTATGGTGTAATATTATATTAAATAACCTTCCTGACAATCCCCCTCCTTTTATTGGATTATTCCTTTATCGATATAAAGTTGTATTTATCTTGTCATGCCTCTTAATTATGTTTGAGTCAAAGTTATATGCACATTCTTTCCATCGTAGATATTAATGAATTATAGCATTTTTATTTGGGGATTTAGGCATTCATATAATCTGGTTGGCATCTATTTGCACCTTTATTTTTTCAACACACAGTTTACTGCTCAGGATAGGAGTGAACATTACCTGTGTTGTTAGTAACACATATATTTTGTCGATAAAGTTATGTCATGACATTAAAGCATTTTAGCCATGTAGTAACACAATGTGGTGGTTATCTTGATTTAAAAACCATGTCATTATACTCATGATTTCTCCATAATGGCGGCATAGCAGAAAACGCGGACCTTCTCTTAAGGGTTCTTAGGACAATAGCTCTCATACATATGTTGATTCTTTACCTTTAATACACTATGCAATCATTAGTAAAGAATGAGAATGTGATATTAATGGTCCCTTAATTGTTCATGAAGGCTCTTTCCATAGGTTGTGACAGGATGTCCAATCAATAATGGAAGGCAATACAGTAGTCACATATCCAAATCGTTTTTGAAAATAAACTGAGTAATATGATGCAGAGAACCCAGGCTATATTTCAGATGTGGTACATCTACCATAAGGCTAAGGTCCTGGCAGTATCTCTGGCACCACATTAGACTGTAACTACTTAGGGTTTACTGGTCTTGTGGCTGATAGTGTATCATAATTTGAAAATCTGTATTAGAGCCTGAAATAATATCGGGCTTGGACATTGTGAGCGCTATTTCCTGTTAACACATTCCTGATATGTCTATGAACTTTCATATAACATGCACATCATTTTCAGACACACCTCAAGTTGAAGTTCCTTTTAATGTTTTGAATTGTAAGAAATATTTAGAAATACTACATGGACACGTTTGCATTACAATATATACCGTGTTCACTTAAATACTCACCACACATCCCTGGGCCACAGAGTAAATTAGCATCACAATAAAAATACACAAAATGGTTCGAATCTGGATTGTCAGGCACCCTGGAAAGCACTGCAATAGAAAGATAACATGCATTAGTTTGGTGGTGAAGCTGGTACAAAACAATAGACATTGGACCGTAGTTATTATTTGAAATGTGCATTGTTTATCATGAATGTGTCACAGCCTGCACAACTTTATTCAAGAAACATTTGAAATGTGTTTTTGGTGACTGTGGGCACGGAAGCAATTGTGAAATTTAATTGTTTTCAATAATTTGCCTAACGTACTAATTTTGTTTTGCGAAATTTCAAAATGTATGTTTAGTTGAATTAGGCTTCAAGCAAAAGGAGGAAAGTAGAAGAAATATTCCAGTAAAGAATGTTCACTTTTGTGATAGCAGAAGAACATTACAGCTATATTATGACTTTAAAATAATGAAAATATACTTATATTTGTCAGAAAAAAATGATTCAACTTGATAAATAACTTATTCTGGAATTTGTAATTTTTTATTATTTTATTTTATTGTTTAAAGCGTGGACCTGACACGAGAGCAGCAGAGCGACATAAAGGTTATGGGTTGCCATTGTATGGGATGGCATCCTTAAACAGTAGTGCAGTACTGGGAATGATGACCTGTGCGTCAGACTGTACATCCATTGCGATTAGTCCTTGGTCAGGTGTTGTTGAAAAAGCCACAATTTGAGAGATTTGTGAAATTGGAGAATTGTGGGGGCATTCTGAGCAAATACCGGGATGTAGTTCCAATGTTTGGGTGCCTGACAAGAGAAGGACTGATTGCATGCCCTTTCTTTGTGGGCGAGTTGTCATTTGAGACGGTTGGTCGATTTGCTGTGTGATGAGAAAGTTTGTGAGTTATAAAAAGTTTAATATATTTTTTTAAAACTGCTCAAAAGTTCGCTCATTTATGCCATATCAAACAAAGTGAAATCTCCCCAATTAAAGTACCTATTCAGGTAAATCCACAGTATGGTGATAGTTTAATCATGTTGCTGAACTATTTTTTTCTTGCTGGGAATTTGATGAAAGTTTCAAAATAATTCTGGCAGCAATTTGTTAAATTTACAGAGGATAAATGACATATTTTGCTCAGTACTCTTGCTGGATTATGTTATGGTTACATACAGATTGCATTTGAAAACCCAAGTAAGCAACATGTCCTTTTAGGGATTCTATTCAGGCATTTTAATGAAGCTTACACATGTCAAAGCAGCAAAATGGTCTAGCGTACCATAATACAATGCAGCATGTAGATGACATATTCATCAACATTTCACATACTACAAAACTTGCTTGAGCAGTTTTGCATGTTTTTCCTAACAAAACAAATACCCTATTACATATTAAATTAGTTTTATTTGACAGTCAATACGAAAAGCCTCCATTTCACAAAATGCTATAGAGACACTCTATGGGCCTCATTACAACTCTGGCTGTAGCCGTGCAGGTAAAACTCGCTCGGATGCTGCCGGAGTTGCATTTTTTCTGGCAGCCGCGAATGGCCAAGAACCGGGTCATGCCGAGTTTGGCAGACCAGGTAATTGCCCATATGCGGGTGCCGTCAACAAGGGCCTCCCCATCCCCATTTGGCCCGATAGAGCCGAATGGGGATGGGGACGTCGGATGCACTGACGCATTCAGAGTGCTGCCGGTGCATCCAACGTGCTGTGCTCGCAGGTGCCGGCCTGCCCGTCAGGTCAGACCTGGCAGCAGACAGGCACCTGCGACCACAACTCGTAGTATGGTGGTCCGGCAACTGTGGTACCGGCATGCTTACTGGTACCGTAGTTCCCGGACCAGGGTCGCAATGAGGCCCTATCTCTTTATCCACATTTCGCAGGCAAAAATAAAGAAAGTTGTGTGATTTTTTTCGGCACTGTTAAAGCCTGGTAACTCCTCAATATATCTCTGAGTTCCACGAAATGTGTACCAATGAGCATATTAGCCCATGATTATCACTGATACTTATGAGCATATTAGCCCATGATTATCACTGATACTTATGAGCATATTAGCCCATGATTATCACTGATAGTTTCATGATCATCTTTCCATTTAAAGATGTACGTTTCCTCTTTGCTTGTAATGCACATGTCACTCTTGTAGAATTAAGGCGAAGTTTTTATATCACACCAGCATAATGAGACTAAGGAAAACAGCATTATTATATAAGGGGAACATCCCTTTTTAATGCTGCTCTGAGATTAGCAAGCTTCAGATCACATTTTCAGAACTCTGAGTTGGGGGGTGAACTGATTTAGTTTTGCAGATGTTACTTCCTATTAGAAACACAGAAACCACAAATTGTCCCAACCCAAAGATGAGCTAACACTGAGCCTATGACATAGGGCCTTTCCATTTGTTTCTCTTCCCTTCTTTCAATCTTGAGGAAAGAAACTAAAAAAGGAATCTTGAAGAAATGGAAAGAAACAGAGGAGAGGTGATGGAAACTTAGTGAGATGGAAGGAGAGGGAAGGAAAATAACAAATGATTTAAAGAAGGGAAAAGAAATGAAGATTTAAAGAAAGGAAAGGCTGGCACCTTCCAGGTTTCCTGGACTGCACTGAGGTAAGAAGTGTGTACAAATGAAAAATATGCCACTGGACAATTGTAAAATATGATCACAACATCCATATACAAACACTTGTGTAAACATCATCCCATAAGAGCACTTGTAGATTAATGTTAGCATTGTCTACAATTCTGTACAGGCGCAAAAACCTAATGTGACCCGGAAAGGGTCGAATATATTGTCAAAATGATATGCAGAGATTTTCTAAAAGGCACTGTCACCTTTGCAGTTTCTTAGAGCGTTGTCTCCGTTCGATTCTTGGTTTTGCAAAAGGTAAGTCTAAACGTCCAAAATGCTTTTGCACATTTAGGTCCACTTTTCCAAATCAGCATCTAGCCAGAATGCGCACAAGGGTCAGGTGTGCCAGAGATCAAAGGACTTCCCAATTTAAAATGGTTTCCTATTGATCTCCAGCAGATTTACTGCTCTCTAGCTTGAGCCTGGACAGCTATGTCCCATGCACAAGAGAAGGTGCACAACTTTCCAGAGTTTAAATAAAGCCAAGGTAGCATTGATCTGACTAAAATGGAAATGATGAAATGCTGCCTATAGTGGAACTTGTGTATTGCTGATACAACAAATTAAAACAAAGAAAACCATGAAATATATCACCATTTGGAAGTCAGTTTAGAAAAACAACTAAACAACACGATGTTGCCAGCAAGTACATTAAAAATGAGAGAAGACTGACACCTAGTGTTCATACCAGAAACAAAACATGTTTATTAAAAATGGTTACATTTGTTTTTGGAATTGCTCTTGTATTATATTATAAGTAATCTGTTTAACAGATAAGATCGGGGAAAACGTAATTCAGAGATGTTGCATTTCAGTATCTAGACATATATTTCGAGAACGGTGCATGAAAAAGGCGAGTTGAAAGAAATGGAAGGGCATTTCAGCAAGTTGTTAACCATGATTAGAAACGTGAATAGGCACATGCCTTTTGGTATAGAAAGGCATGTGTGGGTATTACCACCTACAAGACCATAATATCAGAATGTGTTTCTATGAGATCTTTGTTGAGGCATGATGCTAAGGACATAAATAACATTAACTTCTGTAAAGGTGTATTTCTTGAATCTGTCCTATTGGACAGAATTTAGGAGGCCACTCTAGTTATAGTGAACAGGGAACTCTGAGAGGTTAGCCAAACAAAAACAAGGTAAGTGTGGAGAGTGGTCAAGGCTATTCTCAGGAGGGTGTGAATGGGGTCAGGGGTCCACAATGAGTCCACACAGTGAAGCATACAGTAATTCAATTTAGACAATTAGTACAAAAATACTATATTTATTATAGGCCCAAAAACACACTAGGAAAGGAAACAAGCAGGTAATAATAATGCCATACAACACTCAGTTATGCACAGTCACCTTACGGTTTTTTGAAATAGATTACAAAAATAAGGTAAATAGTGATACAATATAATGAAGCCAAAACATAAGAATAATGCCCTAACTTTATAAGTCCACTCCCTGTGATGTATGGGGACTTCTGCCCAAAGAAACAAAGCATCTTCTTAGGAGAAAGGGCAGGTTTAGAAAGTTCTTGTGGTGGTGGATATTCCAAAATATATTCAACAATGTTGCAGGTAGGTAAAATTACATTCCTTTCTTTCAGATCAAAGCTTTTTGAACCGATGATCAAAAAGTGATGGAATGGAATAAACAAAGTTTAGTCTAAGGAGAACAGGGAGAGGTGAATGTGTTGCAATTACTTAACCCCCAACTATGATTTTACCAGATGACTAGGTGGGTCGATTGGGGTTCACTGGAAGTTTATTTACCCACCAATTGTTCAGGTCAGGATATCTGTGGGTTGTGGTTTTGAGAATGTATCTAGTTGGCTGCTGGTGCAGAATGACACCACTGGTGGAGAAGGCAAGCAGGATTCACCACTGCAGGACTCGTCTGTACAACTCAAAGGACACAGGGAAGCGACTTCCACTGACAGTCACTGCACAGCAATGAAGGCAGGCGTCCCTCCAGTCATGGTTGAAGCAGACCTTCCTGAGCAGGATTCCGTGAAAATGGGAAGCTGCAACACAGCAGGAAATCAACTTGTGGCATGAGCTGGCAACCATTGAAGTCTTGGCGACTAACACAGAATGGTGAAGCTGAGGTAGCCCACTAGAGAGCAGGTCAGTCCACTGGGTGGTACAGGGACACTTCTAAAGGATCAGGGTGGCTGGATCCTCGTGAATGTGTCAAGACTGATTGGTCCCACCAGTCCAAGTGTTGAAGCACCACTCATGGCCTTCACAGATCAAGTAGTCAAGCATGGTTTCACAGGGCCAAATGTAGGACGTGGATGCCGGGCCTCTTTGGGAGTGATCCACAGATCCTCAGGTGGCTGTTCTTCTACACAGGATACTTGGCTCCAACGCTGAGTTGAAGAAATGGATGCAGGAGTCCTCTTGTCCTAAATCATGGGTGGAAGCAAGTCCAATCGCACCAATGTTAAGGATATGCACCATTCAAACAGCCAGCCGTGGTCCAATCAGGGATCACTGTGGCTTTCATTCATGTCCCACACCTAGATTCTCTTCCACCCCAGATATGGAGTGGGACCAGACAGCTCCAACCACATCCTGGATCCGCACACACCAGGCCAGCTGTAGACCACAAAAGCAATGGTTATATGTGATTATATGACTCCCAAAACATGCAAGCACATTTATAAAGACATTTATAACTTTTAAATTAATACCGACATGCTTTTTACATTGTGCATATTTTATACATGCATACAGTTTCTACAGTCTGTGACTGCCATCTATTGGCCCTAATAATTTAGAATTGAGGTTCTATGGCTTTTTTTTTTATTTTAAAATTCTTTTTATTTGACTTGACAGCACAACAAATACAAACAGAGGGGGCCACACGGCACCAATGAGTAGTATATGCAAAGCAAGAAGTAAATGATACATTTTAATTAGCGTGGATCATATAAGTAAACAGAAAGGGAAATCAATGCATTGATACATGCACCAGAGGGGAAGAGGGGGGGCAAGGCGGATAGGGGGGACCCAGTCTAGGGGGAGCTGCCTGGGGAAGCAGAGGGAGACACTGTTGGCGAGGCCAGGGCCGACATGTAGGCACGAAATCTCGGCCAGATATCTCTCGGTCTGGAGTGAGAATGCTGCAACGTGTTCCAGGATTGCTCAGTATCGTGGGCCCAGGAGACCAATCTGAGCCATTGCGCGTATGTAGGCGGTCTAGGCCGGAGCCAGCAGAGCAGTATACAGCGAACCGCCAGAAGCATGCATAGTCCAGCTAGTTTCTTAGAGTCACGGTGCAGCCGAGGGAGGTCATGGAACAGGCAGTGTAGTGGAGTTGGAGTAATGGGGTGTTCCAGGACATCTGACAGGGTGGTACAGATATCTATCCAAAATTGGGTGAGTCGGGGGCAAAGCCATAACATGTGTATATAGGAGGCCTGGTCAGCACCGCATCTGGGACAGGAGGGGGATGTGGTATTGAACATGCGATGTAATCTCATAGGGGTATGATGGTAACTGTGTAGGACTTTGAACTGGATGAGTTTGAATTTAGTGTTATAAGAGACCTCATGAGTCCGGGCGCACATCCGAGACCATCTCTCATCAGTGATATCGGAGCCAAGGTCCTCCTCCCATCTGCGACGGAGTTCAGTGAAATGGGGGGCCGCTTTAGCCTGGATTAAGGAGTAAAGTCTGGACACCTTGCCTCTGAAGGAGATGTAGGAGCAGAGCTCTTCCAACAAGGGCTCGTCGGGGGGAATGGCGGGGAAGTCTGTATATCTGGCTTTGAGATGTTGGCAAAGTGAAGAGTATTGTAACCACGCCGAAGGTCAGCGCCTAAGTGGCGAAGGGAGATCAGACCATTCAATGAAGTTACCCTTGTTAAAGGCATCGCGTAGTTTCAGGAAGCCTGCGGTGGCCCAGCGAGTGACCATGGAGGGTGAGACGTGTGGGACGTCGGGGAGAAAGTTCCACAGTGGCAAGTCGCCGTGGAAGGGGTGAGGGGTATGCACCGTGGACCAGAGTTTGGTGAGAGCCAAGGATGTGCTGACCACAGGGTTTGCAGAGTTTACGTCTGGGGGAACTGGTTGGAGGATCAGGGAACCAATCACACGGTCGCACACAGATAGCCTCTCAAGGCAGACATGTGGGGGGGGATCGGTGGTGTTGAACCAGTATGCAGAAAACTGTGACTGAGCTACTATCCAGTATCTAATGAAGTCGGGTGCGGCGAATCCGCCCAACGATTTAGTGGAGGTAAGTGTGGTCAATTTGAGGCGGACGGCCCAGGAGTGCCAGAGGAAAGTGTTACATATACTGCGTAGTGATTGGAAGAAGCTATCTCCAGGCCACAGCGGCAGATTGGTAAAACGGTACAGTAATTAGGGCAATACAACCATTTTAAGAATTCCAATTCTGCCTGCAAGTGAGAGAGGAAGCCTAGTCCAGCTGGAGGTTTTAATTTCTAGGTTAGTTAGGTATCTTTGGTAGTTATAATTTCGCAGTTGCGATGTGTGGCGGGAGACCACCACCCCAAGGTAGGTAAAGCTGGAGGGGGACCAGCTGAACCCATGCAGTTCGGGGGGGGGTCGTGTAGATTCCGTGAGCGGAAATAGTGTGGACTTGGAGCAGTTGACCCTAAGACCAGATATGGATCCAAAGCGAGTAACATCTGTCAAAACAGGGGGAAGGTTGATTTCGGGGGAACGAACATATAGCAGGGCATCGTCGGCATAAAGGGAGACTATGTCCGCCCGGCCAGATGTGCGCAGCCCCCTGTGTGAATGTGATTGGCGAATCATATCCGCAAAAGGCTCAATTGCTATGGCAAAAATGAGTGGGGAAAGGGGACAGCCTTGGCGTGTACCCCTGGATATCTGAAAGGAGGGAGATAATCTGTCCTCCGTACGGACCCTGGCCGACGGGGCGGTGTACAGTAGCTTTATCCAGGAACGGAAGTTGGGGCCGAATCTACATTTCTCGAGTACACACCACAGGTATTTCCACGAGACTGAGTCAAAAGCCTTCTGCATATCCAGTGTAGCTGCCACTGCCTGTGTGGCTGGCTCTATTCTGCTAAGTATATTGAAAAGCCTCCTTAAGTTTAGGGATGTAGACCTCCCTGGGACAAATCCAGCTTGATCTGGGTGAATAATGTGAGACATGCTCGGGGCTAAGCGGTTGGCTAGTAGTTTAGCGTATATCTTAATATCGCTATTAATCAGTGAGAGGGGTCGGTATGAGCTACATTGAGTGGGAGTCTTACCAGGTTTGAGGAGCACTGTAATCAGTGCCTCTCGCAAGGATGGTGGAAGTATACCCCTATCGCATGACTCTTCCCAGAGGGTGAGTAAGTGTGGCGCTAGTTGGGTCTTGTATCACTTGTAGAAGTCCATTGGTAACCCAACCGGGCCGGGAGCTTTTCCGGATGATAGTGAATCGATGGCCTCTACGACATCCTGGAGGGTAAAGTTCCTTTCGAGGGCGGCAATGGCGTCCGGTGATAGGACCGATAATGGTAGGTTCTCTAAGAAGGATTGAATTTCAGAAGTCTGGGCACTATCGACCTCCATGTACAGGGCAGTGTAGAAAGAATAGAATTCTGAATTGATGTCACGGGGGGACGTGGCGAGGGTACCATCAGACCTAGCAATGGCTGGAATGTTAGGTGCGCTGAATTCGCGGCGCAGCAGTCTAGCCAACATCCTTCCGGGGCGCTCGCCCTCGCCATATTTCCTGGCGATCTGGGGGGAGTCCAGGAACTTGACCTCACGGTCAGCAAGGTCTTGGAATTTGTGTAGCTCAGAGCTCAATAGCGCTAGAGTAGCAGGTGAGTGATCAACGGCGTACTGGGCTTCGTAAACCGATAGGGCCGACTCGCTAGTGGCGATATCGGTGCGGATGTCTTTCAGTATGCCATTGCTTTTGGAGATGACGACCCCTCTGGTGTGTGCTTTAAAGGCCTCCCAGAGCACTGCTTGTGTTGTGACGGAATTTGTGTTAAACTCAAAGTAATCTTCAATGGAGGACTCAAGCTCGGAGGCAAAGACCTGGTCAAGTAGTATATATGGGCTCATTCTCCACTGTCTAGTTCTGTTGGCATCCGGACCCCAA
This sequence comes from Ambystoma mexicanum, assembly GCF_040938575.1. NCBI lineage: Eukaryota > Metazoa > Chordata > Amphibia > Caudata > Ambystomatidae > Ambystoma > Ambystoma mexicanum. The sequence continues at coordinate 909,108,645 of NC_090930.1, forward strand.
TTTAGGGAGATGAGGACAGATGAATGGTCTGATAATGTTCTGGGGAGAATGGCTAAGTGAATTATACATCTGATCAGCATATCTGTGACAAGCCATCTATCAATTCTCGAGTGCAAGTCGTGTACAGAAGAGTAAAAGGAGTATGTACGGTCCATGGGGTACATCAGACGCCACGCGTCGATCAGGGACAGGCGGGGGAGCGATCTCAGGATGGTATATGCTGCCCTGGACAGTTGCCGGGGTCGAGAGCCAGACCTATCCAGGTCCACATCGAAGATCGTGTTAAAATCACCTCCCCAGAGGATAGGAATCAGAGGGTAGCTCTCAAGTATAGTGGCCAACTGCAGGTAGAAGTCAGGATCATCGACGTTTGGGCCATATATGTTTAGGATGGCTATCTCCTGCCGCTGTGATATGCCTGTAATGAGCACAAACCAACCCAGTGGGTCTATATGGGAGTGTTGGCATGTGAACTTTAGACTTCTATGTATTAGGGTGAGGGTGCTCCGGCTCTGGGTGGAATAGTCGGTGTAGTATCTCTGGGGTCCCCATTGTTTGGCGAATCGCTCCGCCTGTTCCGAGCGGGCGTGCGTTTCCTGTAAACATAGGATCTTTACCCTGTGGCGTTCGGCATGGAGCTGGATCTGACGCATCTTTTTATAATTGCCTAACCCTCTAATGTTCCAGCTCATAAAGGTCAGGGTATCATCAGCCATATTTGGAGGGGTGATAGTGAATTAAGTGAAAATGATGGATAGTGAGATGAAAGGTGTGTAGCCACGGTGTATGCTGCAATCTTGCTAAATGAATGAGTTGATTGTGCGTGATGTCAGTGGAACCTCTGGGGGCTGTCAAGACTTTTTTAAACCAAACTGTTCCCTTACCGCCCCTCACCCACATCCCTCCCCCAATCAGAGGGATGAAACCCAACCAAACCCAAAACAACATTGAACTTTCTGGCATCAGCGCCTGGGGGTCTGTTGACAGCCGAGCGACGGCGCGCCGGACTGGGGAGAGCGTAAGGAGTATGATGCTGCATAGTAGGATATATTATGGTATATATTACAGCAGGAGAAGGAAAGAGAAAGAGAAAGAGAAAAGAAAAAAAAAAAAAATAATAAAAAAAAAAAGAAAGGGGGGGATGAAAAGGGGGGAGAGTGACCTACGGAACGATGAGGTGGAAAAACATTGTAGAGATAAACATAGTGTCTTGGGACATATGATGGACCCTGTGAGAAAGAGTGGACTAGTGGTCAACAGCATATGATTACATTATAATAGCAGGAATTAGAGACCATTCGGAGGGACACCAGTGATTGAATGTCCATCGTGAAGAGAGGGGAGAGTGCAAGGAAGTCCCCTGTGCGAACCAGGTATAGTGAGAAACATTGAAGCATATGAGATTCATGTTAGGAGTGCTTGGGTTAGCCAGGGAAATGTTCGTCCATGAATTTCGAGGCCTCTTCTGGGATGGTAAAGAAGAATGTCTGATTGGCATGTTCAATCCTCAGTTTAGCAGGGAAGAGCATGGAGTATTTAACTCCCAGGTCACGGAGTCTCCTTTTTACCGCTAGGAAAGTTTTGCGCTCTTGTTGCACAGCTACCGAGTAATCAGGGTAGCGGTGTATCCTCGCTGCTCCAAGATGCAACTCTCCCTTGGCTCTAGCCGCACGAAGCAAGGCATCTCGGTCGCGGAAATTCAGGATTCTGGCTATGATGGGGCGGGGTGGGGCACCAGGCCTAGGTTTTTGAGCCAGGGAGCGATGAGCTCTTTCCACGGCAAATTGTGAAGAAAGCTTGGGGTTGTCGAGGAGCATTAGGAGAGTGCGTTCAATGTAGTCCTCCATAGGTTCCCTGATGTTGTCCTCTGGTATGCCGACTATGCGGAGGTTATTACGCCTGGAGCGGGATTCGAGGTCATCGTTCTTCTTTTCGACACTGGAGACCCGGTTGGTTAGTGTAGACACAGCGGTGCGTAGGGAGACCAGATCGTCTTCCAGGGCGCCGACCCTCGTCTCGACCTCAGCCACCCTGCCGTCGGTTTTCTCAATGTGGGGTTTTATGGATGAGATCGTACCATTCATGTCGTCCAATTTAGTGTGCAAGGCAGTGAAGCCCTCCCGCATGTACTCAAGCATCTTCTGTGAGTCATCGGGGGCTGAGGATGCTATGGCGGAAGATGATTCCTCCTGGGGGTCCGTGAGTAGCTTGGAGGGCGTCTTGGTGAACATATTTAACGAGCTTTGCTTCCTGCTCGCCCCGGCTCCCTTAGTCATGGTGGCAGGGCGATACCCGGACGCTGGGCCCTATCTGTATACAGAGGGGTCGAGCGCCGGACTCCTCTCGAGTGAACGCCCCGGCCGGGGGGTGAGGCGAGGACACCGGGAAGGGATATTGGGTATAGAGCCGGTGTAGGTTCCTTAAATAATGCCGTGGTATGGCGGATGCAGTAGACCGCTGGGGTGACGCCGTGATCTCCATGATGTATATTTAGGAAAGTGAGGTGGGCTAGGAGAACGGTTCCATATAGAAGCACCGCCTAAGACTTATGATCAAGGCTAGAGGATTGCGTGGTTAGAACAATTGATTAAGCACTGCACCGTGAGGCAGCAGGGACACCACAAGATCCACTCCAGTAGTTTGTATTAATAAGTTCAGAGTCCGATGAAGTATTGTATTTTAGCCCGTATGCCCATCTGCACAGCCGTAATGGCAAGGAGAGTCAATGTTTATGGCGCAGCAATGAGGGCGCACAGTGGGGTGTTTGTCGGCGGGCCGCCCAGGGCACAGACAAGGAACTGCGAAACGTATATTCGGGGGTCCCCAGTATATGTGCAGGGGGGCAAGGCGCCAGCAGGAGAGCAACAATGGCGCCGCACGGACCAGGCGCAATCCAGGCAGGTGCCTCAGAGGGCCGCGGGCTCCGCAGCAGCTCCTAGCACCAGGGGTCCAGGGCCACCTAGGGCAGGCAGAGGGTCCGTAATCAAAGCGGGAGTGGTGGGAGGGGGACCAACATGGCACACACGGAGTAATTAGGCTGGCCGCAAGGATCACCGGCGCCGGCCCCACCGGCCACCCCGGCCTCCTACCTTGTAGTTGTCAGGGTGTAGTGATCTTGAGTTGGGGGCGGCCGGGGGGGAAGGCAGCCGATGCGCGGGCAAAAGGGCCAGCCGCGGTAATCAGGCAGGCGGCGCAGGAGCTCCGGGGTCCCAGGATCCAGTTGATGCCGTGAAGGTGGCGGCCACTCCCGAAGGGGCCAGGGTCCCAAGATTGCCCACAGCAGGGTGACGAGAAGAGCAAGAGGGGGCAGCCTCGCCGGCCACCGCAGTTCGGCGCGCCTCAGGGGGCCCGGCGCCCCTCCCCCACAGTGGGCCGCAGCGCCGCGCTCTCAGGTGGTGGCGAGAGCCGCGGTCCCCGGAGCCGCGATGCGGGGGGAGGAGGCAGCAGCAGCCCAAACACAATCGGAAGCACAGCTCAGCGCCCAGGGCGCGTCCAACCTCAGAATACCGCAGGAATGTGTCGGAGGGGCTCACGAAAAGGCACCAGCAATGTCACGCGGATAAGGCAGCGGTGAAGGTATGGAAGTGTCGATTATTCGCTCTCCCCGTCCAGAGCCTTCCACTTAAGCGGCCATCTTACTTCGGCGCAACAGCGCCCCAGGTTCTATGGCTTTTAAATCAAAGTGTTTCAGTAACTTTTCCCTCTGACAATATTACTTTATACCTACCTTTGCCTTGCTAATACCTTTTACAGGGGGACACCCCTGTATCCCCTGAACCACTTATGCCTGGCATTCCTCTTTTTCATACTCCCCCTTATACTTTTTTTTTAACTGAAGTCTAATTGGACTTTTTCCCCCACTTAAACTCAAACCTGCATTAATATATAACTGCCTATATTTCGTTATTTATTCATTCTGCCATTGTTTTTTACCCTCTTTATTTTTGTATTGCATTATTTTTAGCCCTTCATTTACTTTCTCTTTTTTTGTACTGCAATGTAATCACTGATTAACGAAAGCAGCAGCTTTCCCTGGCCAATGCATGACCATATAAGGGATTTCATGACCTGAGAAGGCAGTAAGAAGGCCAAACAACAATATGGCCAAAGAACAAGTGAAAGATCTCATGCCACAGCCATTTTAGGGTGCTAGCCACATTTAGTGGCCATGCATGGTAAATGCGAATGTGCACACTTAAAGTAATGCAAAAAGGGTAAATATGTATCTGCTGCCATTAGCTTGTCTTTAAGCACATACAAGTAACCAAAAATCCCAAGTGTAAAAGACTTGGGTGATATTAATGTATTCGCACTGCATTGTAATACTCTCTGTGCACTGTCAGAAAGTTTCCAAAAAGGAAAAGGGCAAAAAGACAAAAGGGAAACAGCCTCCCCATACTGACAGTCTGATGAACTGATCAGCTTCCCCATATCAAACTGAGAAAAAAGGCCAGGGGAGTGAAACTGAAAGCTGTACTTTCCTGTGAAAAGTCAGAACAGGTTTAAAAACAAAAGCAAAACGTTTTGAGGTCCATGGAATATGGACATACAGTTGCCCAAAGAGAAATATTTCCTAACACTCACCCCCCAAGAATAGGGACAGGGGGATGTAATCCACCCCTGGATGTGTTTCCTGTTCCAGTCAGTTATACATTCTGGACAGTCCTTTAGCATGGCTATGTTGGGCACCTGGCCTATCTTCAATGGAGAAGTCAAAGCCTTGGAGGTTTACGACCACCGGAGCAACCTAGCCTTCTCTCCCTTCATGTTCATTAGACACTTTAAGGGTGTATAGTCAGTTTGAAAAGTGAAGTTAGTCCCAAAGAGATAGACTATCAGCTTTTCGAAGGGACCACATGATGGAAAAACATTCCTATTCCACAAATGGCACTACATGTATAAGCCTTTACAATATTTTGAGACCACCCTTCTAATTTTGTTTCCTCTTGACAAAACAGCATCACACTTTCCAAAACCATTTAGAATCAGGTCTATAATTAAATTCTAAATTGTCATGCAGTTTCATTGAGTGGCACCAAAGTTATAAGCATTCCAAAAACTGCTTTTCACCAACCCAGTAATACACAAATAAGCATATACCACCCTGAACATCTAAGATGTTTACGGGCATCACAGTACTTTCCTGGGTAGTTTGTGGACATCGAGGCAGACACACGCCAATTTTTTGGCTTTTAATGCCATATCCCATCCAATCCTCATTACCCCTCACCTCCCCAGAGCTTGTTTGATAAGTTTGACAAGTGCAATGTTGTGTTTTTTAACATATTTTTACCGTGATAATCGCAGACACAAGCACCTGTATGCGAAATCCAACATGGTGGGTGTTTCCAAAAATCTGACGCACCTGACATTTTTTATTGACAAATCAGCGGGCGCGCCTGCTGTCCTGCGGAACTCACATCGGCCCATTGGGTCAATATGATGCCCATTATGGTTATGGTTGTGCCACAATTAGAAATTAAAGTTCGGACATTCAAACATGAATGGCAAACCAAGGAAATTCTGGAGGAAGAGAACTGTACATATGTGTACACCGCTCATTCTATTCTTCTGATGATATAATGGGTTGACTCCTCGAAAACATGTTCAAGTTTATTGATGACACACTATGTCCATTTGTATCTTCAATACCATCTTACTTAAAAGACACTAAAGATCTTCTATCAAGGATAGAAGAAGTACTATGGGAAGCTAGCTACAAATTAGTGAAAACTGACCTGGTATAAATGTATATCATTGGATACGTTGATCCAGCATGGGAAAAAGGTATCTGAGTTTTTTCTTAATACACAGACTCTTAACTACCTATGCCACACAGAGATGGTCCTTGCCATGATTGACATATGTGTCAAGAATAATGTGTTCCTTTTTAATAATTCATTCTTCAGACAAAGGCAAGGCACAGCGATGGGGACAACATTCACACTGGCTATGCTAATCTTAGCATTGGGTACTGGGAGAAATGTATATGATATGATTGATATGATTGGTTATTTATAACGCACTTAATGCCCAGACATTTCTAAGTACGGACCCGGGGATCGAACCTGCGTTGTTCCATGTCTCCTTGCTTCCAAGGCGAGCACGTTGCCCCTGAGCTATCCTCCCGAGACACGCTATCCGTATAGTGTTGTCAGAAAACAATGAACTGTACACAGAGAAGATCGTAATGTGGCTTCGCTACACTGATGACCTGTTCATAATCTAGAAGGGGAGTGAAGCAGAATGGATTGAGTTTGTACGAGTATTAAAAAATGATCAATGTAATCTAAATTTCATTGAAAATCATAGTTTGAGTACAGTCATCTTCCTCGATTTGACCATCAGAATAAAAGATGGAAAAATTATGAGTGAAGTATACAGAAAACCAACAGGCTCTAATCCTCCACTACATGCAACCAGCAGACACCTGGAAGAATCTTATATGAAGCATCCCCTATGGGGAATTAATAAGACTGTGCAGAAACTGCCCTCCAATGGAGGAATTCGATAAATACAGTAGGATTACAGCTTGGGGGGTTCCACCAGCAAGCATACCCCAAAAGGATTATCAAGCATGCTTACATCAAAGCTCGCCAATGCGACAGACAAACTCTACTAGCAGAACGTTTGAATTCTAGGAATGGGAAGAATGAGAAGGATGTCACCAGAATAATTTTAACCTTTGGCACTCATGCACAGTCAATTCGTAACATCTTGAAAAGACATTGGAAAAACCTTATGGCTGACAATGATTTCAAAAACACTTTGAACGTAAGCCCAGACATCAGTTTTCACAAATGTTGCTTTCTAGGAGATGGGTTGGTTAGTAGTTTCATGGCAAACAATAATGATAACAGATCTGATAAGTCTCTCGGGGACTCTGGACAGGGTTTCCATAAGTGTACTAAATGCAATGTTTGTAAATATGCTCATAACTACCACATTCCAACATCCTATACTGGGACACATCATACATATTAAAAATTGTGATTCAGACTTTGTGGTCTAAATTCTTAGATGCCCTTGCATGAAGTGGTATATTGGGAACACTAAGTGCAAATCAAAGGTATGCATCCTTCAGCATAAACGGGCCATTAAAAATCAGGCTATGGCATATGATATGGCAAAACATTTTTCAGATGTCCATGGTGGTAAACCAGAGGGCTTTACCTTCTTTGGTATCCACAAAATTGAGGTTGGACCAAGAGGAGGGGATAAAGAATGCCTGCTTAGACAAGAAGAAACAAGATGCATTATAGACTATGAAACAAAATTCCCATTGGGACACAATATTGATGAAGAATTGTACACACTTTTAGGCCAAATATCTTGATGTATTGTCTCTATGGAGTTTTTTTTTTCCTGTTTCCTTATACACCACTATATATGAATAGTGGTTGTTATAGGTTTTTTCTCGATAAGCACTTTCCTTCATCTTTTTACAACTTTTTACGACTTTTTACGAATGTACGACTTTTTACGATTTTTGCACAGTTTATTTTTGTCATAATGTCACAGATCACTTGTAGTACCCTTTTCCTTCTCTTCTATTCTTATTATTCTTTTCTCCCTTTTTACCCAGTCGTTATTATGGTATGCCATTCAGCCAAGGTTATTCTCGGATGGTAAATACCCTGGCCTCCTTTTGTTTTGATTTAGATTTCATGTTTGGCACTTTTAAACATATGCTGATATTGGAGTACCCTATAAAATTAAGGCTGATGCCCACCATATTACGCATTCTGCACTTTTGATACTGGAGGCTGCTAAGCGGATGCCCCTTTTACTGTGAACTTGACTCATTGGGCCATAATCTTGCGACTATGGTTTGCAGTTTACAACACACTAGTCAAGCAAGTAAGGCCTACGATTTTGGATGTGGTCTGCTATACATTGCTTCTGTAATTTGAACTATGATGCTGCTGTTCTCCTTTTTATCTGTTGATAACCCTTGCACCTTAGCTAATGCGACACATATAGGAATTAGCTATTTGCACTTGCACATCGCACTTTGGTATGAAGAATGTTGTATCCGCAATTTGATCTTTGATGCTAAAAATCTACTATGCAAAAATCAAGAGCATAGCAGCAGCATCGAAATTCAAATTTCGTATGCAACATTCTTCATGCCAAGATGCAAATGCAAATAGCAACTTCCTATATATATCTGCAAAAATCAAGAGCATAGCAGCAGCATCAAAATTCAAATTTCGTATGCAACATTCTTCATGCCAAGATGCAAATGCAAATAGCAAATTCCTATATATATCGCATTAGCTAAGGTGCAAAATGCAATATGCAGTCAACAATGTAAAAAGCATATGCAACAAATGCAAATAGCAAATTCCTATATATATCGCAAAAATCAAGAGCATAGCAGCAGCATCAAAATTCAAATTTCGTATGCAACATTCTTCATGCCAAGATGCAAATGCAAATAGTACCGGTAATCCCTTAGCGCCAGGGTCGTAATCAGGCCCCTTGACTGTTACTGAGCAAAACCATGTGGCCTAGATATGTCAGTAAAGGAAAAAAAGGTGGAGCCAGACATGTGATGTCATCAGTGATGTCATCAATGACATTTGTGATGTCATCTTTGATGTCCTGGGTGTTAGTGTTAGCAGTGCACGGTGGTGCGAGTTATGGTTGCTTATCTTACCATAACTGCCGAATTTCAGGGGTTTTTCGGTTTTACTTTTAACCATAACGTCCCTTTAACAAAGTTTTTTCACTGAATATATATATATATATATCAGAAAAAAAGAGAGGAAAAACCGCCACTCCAAGTCATGGAAATAAACAGCAAGGTCCCGTTCTTAGAAAAAATGAGCCAGAAACTTGAAACAAAGAGGTTACCCCAAGAAAGTGCTGGAAAGGGCCTACAAAAAAGCACGAGAGAAGGATCGCCCTACTCTATTGATGTCTAAAGTTCTCACCCAGGAAGACCCAGATGACACAGATACCCGGCTCATCTTGACATATAGCAAAGTTTTAAACAACATACGCCATATTATGCAAAAACATTGGCACATACTTAAACAAGATGATCATCTGGGTAATATTCTGGGGAAAAATATTAATATTACTTTTGGACGCTCTACTTCACTTAAGGAAAACCTAGTATCCAGTTTTATGAGCCCTAAAAATACCTCCACAGGCCAAGGCTGGCTTATTGCCAATTCAGACGGTTTTCAAAAATGCATGAAATGCAAAGCGTGCAAATTCGCCTCGAACACTAAAAATTACCTTCATCCGGTACTGCACACCAATGTGACCATTAGATCCAGGATCACTTGTGTAACTGAGTATGTTGTGTATGTACTTTCCTGTCCGTGTGGCAAATCGTATGTAGGGAGTACCATTGGGAAGTTGAAATTAAGGATACTTCAACACATAAGAGCAATAAAAAACGTGGACCCTACATACCCAATGGCCTTACATTTTCAAGAGAAACACAGTGGGACACTTGAAGGCCTTTCTTACTTCGGCATATATACCATCCAGAAAGCACCAAGAGGAGGTAAACGAGAACTTCTCGTCAGACAAACTGAGACTAGATATATCCTTGACCTGGAGACTAAGAAACCTAAGGAACATAATCTGGATGAAGAACTTTACACTTCTTTAGGCACATAAGTATCAGGATTATAAGAGGACTTGAAATGTATTATGAATGTCTCCCTCTACAGACTTTGGACATGTTTCTAGCATTGATCTGTCTCTGCTCTTCCTTTTCTTCTTCATGCATTGTTCCCTCTTTTCCTTTTTTGATTATGACTTCTAGATTAACTTGAGTGGCATCCCCAGTCTCTTGGCTTTTTACACTGGTGGTGCTTACGAATTTATTTTGTAATTGTTTTTCATACATGGGCATACAAGGCTGGTGGAGTTTGTTTCTCACATTGGCATTTACGATTAGGTAATCATCCATTCAATATTTTACTTATTATTAGTAATTGAAGATATTTTAGATTCCCCTTCTTTTTTCTTCTTTTGTGCTATCTGTATATTATAGTTTCTTCTTCTCAGAGGGTCAGCAATGGTTTTGCTTCTATATTTATGAACACAAACTTACTGGTCACTCTGTATTTTTATGAGCTTTAGCCATACAGTCCACCTCTTTTTCTAATTGCACATATGTCTGTAATATTTTAGGTGTTTTTAACTTGTATTTAGGTGCTTTTAATTATCATAATGTGCTCTTCTATGTATTTTATGAACATTTAATTTCTAGGAGTGATGTCAAATATGGTTCGATATTGCCCTGAATCAATATGCACTAAGCACTTTATGTATCCACACTGAGGGTATAATTTTGCTCTGCTGCTATTTGAACATTGCACTTTATTAATATTAACTTGAAGATTGGGAGTTTGTACAGAATGTACTGTCAATTCTCGTTTTAGGGAAAACCAATATTGAGCAGCTATATGCACATTGCACTTTATCAGCATTTGCTGTGTATTGCATATTGCACAGCTAGCTATAACAGGCAGCAGCATTTTTTGTTAGCCAATTTTTGACATAGGAACCCCAAGACAACATCATCTTGAGCACTAAGCACTTTAATTTTAGCTCCCTGTACTCCCTACACCTCTAACACTCCTTTAGCGAGTCATGTGTTTAAACTGACATTACCTGATTCCTTGCAACAATTGGACCGATACACATTTTATATTACGTAGGTCACTCCTTGGACCCGGGAGGTTGGAGTCCATGGTTATCTTGATTGGCAGTAAATTATACTGGTGGGCCTATTGATGGCATTATGTACAGCTAAACACGCTATTCTATCATACGCTTTTGCATATTTGATATGAAAAAAGGCAAAGACGCAGCACATGCGCATAGCTCTAATATAGCGTGGATTTTATGCAAATCATAGAGGTAAATTAACATTTTTCATACTTCTAATATCACTGTGGCTATGTAACTCTTTTCCCCTCACATTGTTCAATTAATGTGACACATGTATTGACAATTTCATTAATGCCACTGTTGGTTTCAATGTAAATATTAACTTGAATGTGCAATGTTTAAACTATGTTGTGTGCAATGTTTTAAGATGGCGGCCCCTGCCAACAGGCAGACTGTTTGAGCATGACATTCCTCACACCGGAATCATAGAGAGTGTACCAGTTCATAAGTCCCTTCTCTGTGTTCATACCCTGAACATGATCAAGCGGTGGGATAACCGCGAAACGCTTTGTTTTTCGTGTGTTTCTTTCTTTGCCCTCGACATTTTTTTCACTTATTAAAGACATTTTATACCTGATTTACCTGGTTCTCTGACTCAGATGTTTGGTGTGGACAACACGCACTAAATTGCTGTCTGGAGTGCACTCCATCGACTTTGCACAGCTGTTCAAAGTCCTTTCTACATATATATATATATATATATATATATATATATATATATATATATATATATATATATATATATATATTCAGTGAAAAAAACTTTGTTAAAGGGACGTTACAGTTAAGTTGCGCTACTAAAAACCTATGAAATTCAGTGAAAAAACTTTGTTAAAGGGACGTTATGGTTCCAAGTAAAACCGAAAAACCCTTGAAATTCGCCAGTTATGGTAAGCTAAGCAACCATAACTCGCGCCACCACCGTGCACTGCTAAGACTAACACCCAGGACATCAAAGATGACATCACAAATGTCATTGATGACATCACTAATGACATCACATGTCTGGCTCACTATTTTTTCTTTTGCTGACATATCTAGGCCACATGGTTTTCTTCAGTAACAGTCAGAAACTAAGAATTTTATTTTATTTGTAGACATATCCTTCTAGTAGGTTCTTACAGTAATTCCCTTAGAGTACAGTCACATCATATGAAACATATACATATGGGAAAACACAAGCTTGAAAGACAGCAATCCTTTTTGTGCATAAAGATAATCACTAGACTTATGAGCACTTTCTGATAGTTCTGTTTTTTTTTTTATGGCTGTACTTTCCCTGTATATGGTCATATTTGTATACATTGTACTCACACTACTTTCCTTAGGGTCCAATCACATCAAGTGATACATATACATAGGGTAAATAGCAGCTTTGAAACAGAGCAATCATTTATTTGCATGAATCTAATCAGTTGAGTTATGAATTGTTTCTGCTACTACTTGTGCTTTTTTGCTAACTTCACTTTCCCTGTAAATACCCATATTGGTATGTGTTCTTGTGTCTTTGTGTTTGTCTATAGTAATGCAATTATGTAATACATGGGTTTTATTAGCTACTTATTACATATTTCACAGTACACAAAAATCTATTAAGAAAACAATTATCATTTCATTATTCAACATATTAACATTACGAATATCATACCTTCATCATTTCTGTATGAGTAGCTTAGTATACTAGATAGAACCCCATAATAGGATGCTATTTATATCAATGCATCGTTCAATGCACTTATTAGGGTATATTTCTTGCAATGATTCTTGACACTTTTTTCACAACATAATAAGAATCCCTTCTACACATATTTCATGAGAAGTACATACACATGTGATGACATCTTTGATGTCCTGGGTGTTAGTCTTAGCAGTGCACGGTGGTGGCGCGAGTTATGGTTGCTTAGCTTACCATAACTGGCGAATTTCAAGGGTTTTTCGGTTTTACTTGGAACCATAACGTCCCTTTAACAAAGTTTTTTCACTGGATTTCATAGGTTTTTAGTTGGAATTGCCATTGCATTTCGGTGCTGGACTGCCCCTGGGCAGGACAAAGACTGATATGCAAATGGATATTTCCCATCTGTGAAAGGCACAGTGAGTAAAAGCAGTGGCTGCGAACTCTCAAGTGGTTAATAACCACTGAACAGGTTATCAAGTCTGTTCTTTCGAGAGAGGGGCGCCCGCTACCTTTGCAAAACTATTTTTCAAGGAACCTGGGATTGGTAACCCTAGGTCTCCTGGGGGCAACCAGACGTGGTCTCCCTCTCACTGTGCTTAGAGAGGCATCAGCTTCACCTCACTGATGATCCCCAACAAGGGTGAAACACGTGTATGGGGTTGCTGGTGGTACTCTCGTTCAGGTTGGAATTGCCATTGCATTTCGGTGCTGGACTGCCCCTGGGCAGGACAAAGACTGATATGCAAATGGATATTTCCCATCTGTGAAAGGCACAGTGAGAAAAAGAAGTGGCTGCGAACTCTCAAGTGGTTAATAACCACCGAACAGGTTATCAAGCCTTGTTCTATCGAGAGAGGGGCGCCCGCTACCTTTGCAAACAAAATTTCAAGGACCCTGGGATTGGTAACCCTAGGTCTCCTGGGGGAAACCAGACGTGGTCTCCCTCTCACTGTGCTTAGAGAGGCATCAGCTTCACCTCACTGATGATCCCCAACAAGGGTGAAACACGTGTATGGGGTTGCTGGTGGTACTCTCATTCAGGTTAGAATTGCCATTGCATTTCGGTGCTGGACTTCCCCTGGGCAGGACAAAGACTGATATGCAAATGGATATTTCCCATCTGTGAAAGGCACAGTGAGAAAAAGCAGTGGCTGCGAACTCTCAAGTGGTTAATAACCACCGAACAGGTTATCAAGCCTTGTTCTATTGAGAGAGGGGCGCCCGCTACCTTTGCAAAATTATTTTTCAAGGAACCTGGGATTGGTAACCCTAGGTCTCCTGGGGGCAACCAGACGTGGTCTCCCTCTCACTGTGCTTAAAGAGGCATCAGCTTCACCTCACTGATGATCCCCAACAAGGGTAAAACACGTGTATGGGGTTGCTGGTGGTACTCTCGTTCAGGTTGGAATTGCCATTGCATTTCGGTGCTGGACTGCCCCTGGGCAGGACAAAGACTGATATGCAAATGGATATTTCCCATCTGTGAAAGGCACAGTGAGAAAAAGCAGTGGCTGCAAACTCTCAAGTGGTTAATAACCACCGAACAGGTTATCAAGCCTTGTTCTATCGAGAGAGGGGCGCCCGCTATCTTTGCAAACCAAATTTCAAGGAGCCTGGGATGGGTAACCCTAGGTCTCCTGGGGGCAACCAGACATGGTCTCCCTCTCACTGTGCTTAGAGAGGCATCAGCTTCACCTCACTGATGATCCCCAACAAGGGTGAAACACGTGTATGGGGTTGCTGGTGGTACTCTCGTTCAGGTTGGAATTGCCATTGCATTTTGGTGCTGGACTGCCCCTGGGCAGGACAAAGACTGATATGCAAATGGATATTTCCCATCTGTGAAAGGCACAGTGAGAAAAAGCAGTGGCTGCGAACTCTCAAGTGGTTAATAACCACCGAACAGGTTATCAAGCCTTGTTCTATTGAGAGAGGGGCGCCCGCTACCTTTGCAAAACTATTTTTCAAGGAACCTGGGATGGGTAACCCTAGGTCTCCTGGGGGCAACCAGACGTGGTCTCCCTCTCACTGTGCTTAGAGAGGCATCAGCTTCACCTCACTGATGATCCCCAACAAGGGTGAAACACGTGTATGGGGTTGCTGGTGGTACTCTCGTTCAGGTTGGAATTGCCATTGCATTTCGGTGCTGGACTGCCTCTGGGCAGGACAATGACTGATATGCAAATGGATATTTCCCATCTGTGAAAGGCACAGTGAGAAAAAGCAGTGGCTGCGAACTCTCAAGTGGTTAATAACCACCGAACAGGTTATCAAGCCTTGTTCTATCGAGAGAGGGGCGCCCGCTACCTTTGCAAAACTGTCCTAAGAACCCAATTGGTGTCCTGAAATGTTCGTAAATAAACGAAAATGATGTGTGCTGAACAACAGTACAACTGTTCGTAGTGTTCGCTAGCAACATGAAACTGTACTAAGAACACACGTGGTGTCCTGAATTGTTCGTAAGCAAAAAAAAATTAAAGTGTCCTAAAGAACACCATACCTGTCCGGTACTGTTCACTAGCAAGTTCAAACTGTTCTAGGAACGCTATTGGTGTCCTGAAATGTTCGTACGTAAACGAAAATGGAGGTGTCCTGCAGAACACTATACCTGTTCGTAGTGTTCGCTACCCAATTGAAACTGTTCTAAGAACACAATTGGTGTCCTGAAATGTTCATACATAAACGAAATTACACGTGTCCTGAAGAACACTATATCTGTCCTTACTGTTCGCTACCAAGATTAAACTGTTCTAAGAACACACGCGGTGTCCTGAAATGTTCGTTTCACGTGTGACACACTTTTAATTACTTCAGAACCCGAACAGTGTCTGTAGGACATCAATGCGCATGCGCTAACCAATCTCCGTGCACTTGGTGTCCTGCGGACAGGCGCTTCCTTCGCGGACTAGTTCGCGAACGGATCATATGACCGCGCCCACGCTCATTGTGTGTCCTGAATTGCGGACACTGTTCGTGTCCCCGAACAATTTAAAAGTACATTTTCAGTTAATCCATAATATTTTTCTATAAAATCTCACCTTGGCACAAGTCCCACATAGCAATCTTGAGTTTCTATATACCTTTTGAAACTTTCCGATCCTTTTTTTGTGTTCGATCTGTCCGCGGACAGTGCGCATGTCCGTGAACCGCGCACAAGCACCCCTATAAAAGACCACGCCCAAGAGCTTATTCCCATTGTGTTTCTGGCTATTTTTGAGAACACAGTGATTTTTGCTGCCACCTGCAGACTACACCATCATCGAGATGGCATCCTTGGCTGCTGAACTGCCACTTGGTGCTGCACCTGCTTCAGCACCACCCCCACCCCCTCCACCACCACCACCTCCCCAAGGGCCTGAAGAGGGGAACAGGAGTGAGGATGCGGTGGAGGAAGAAGAGGATGATGAGAATGAGGTAGAGGAAAACCCTACTACCCGCACTAGGCGTGAGTCTTGGGTGTGGCGGTTATTTACCATTCATGGTAATGTTCCTAAGGCTTGTGCGAACCGTGTTACCTGCAATGAGTGCAAAATGATACTCAGTCGCGGGAAGCACGGTAAGTACAGCTTTGGGACCACTACTATGAAGCGACACCTGAGGTCATTTCACTCTGGGGCTATTCGCAGGGTTGTACCTTGCGAAGAACGTAGCAGGTTGATTTCCTCTACTTCATCCTCTGTTTCTGATCCTGTCACCACAAGGACCACCTCTGTGGGACAGCGTCTTCCTCAAGCTGCCTCACAGGCCATACAGAATGCTGATGACCCTTACCTTTCGAGGGTCACAGTTGTATGTATGTACTGTGACACAGTACTCTGCTGGGGGGAGCGACTTCGGAGTGCTTTTGAGACTATCGTCTCAGAGCACGAGAAGACCTGCTCACTACCCAAATAAAACCCACTCTACATCTTCCTCTCTCAGCTCGCCCTTTTTTATCCCTGTGGTTGGTGTCCCCCCCTTTACTCTCCTTTACCCTCCTCTCCTAGTGTGTCATGTCTGAAAAACCAAAAAAAATAAAAAATTACAAAAATCAAAAAAAAATAAGGCTCTTTTCAGAGCCGCCTTTCCCAGTTAAAAAATAGAAGTGAAAATAAATGAAGCAGGGCTCTTTGTTTTTTTTAGAAGTCCGCGGACAGTTCACGAACATTAAAAAAATTGGATTGCTACTCCATCACAAACATTGTAATTTTCTCTGGAAAGAAGTGGTGGCTTGAAAAGAGCCTTTGGGTGGTGTTTGTAAGTCAAAAATTGTAAATGCTTAACATCTACTTCAAAATCGTTGTTGTAATTCCAAAAAAGGTCGCAATGCATTTTGTACATTTCTCAGAAAAATCTGATTGCCAGCATGAGTAAGATGGACTCCATCTCTGCGAAAAATGTATGTACTACAAAACATTATATTTTCATTGTGAAAAGAAGACATGCCAAAATCTCTTAGCAAGGCACAAATAGCCTTATTAACATTGCACCTTGCTTTTTCCATTTGTGGACCAAATGAAGAAGAACGAAGCCACATTTGTCTCTGCGCAATCCGTGAAAATATCACTTGAGAATTAGGAAACTGTCCATAACCTTCCTAAGTCCTTCTTTCATAGCAAATTGCAAAAAAAATTCCAGTCACATGTCCTAAACTGTTCCCTCCAGAATGAATTACAATTATGTCTGGATGTTGCTCTGTCTCCAAAGTAGCACAGAGAGGTAGCAAGTCCAACCACTTCAATCCACGTACTCCATGCCAGTGTACTTCCACATGTGGGAATCCAAGATCTACAGCTACTCCAAAGCTTTCTGCATGCACCTTCAACCAATGTATCCACGAATCTCCTAAAATCCAAACCATCTGTTTTCTGAAACACACAGCCATAGCTATCTTTTGTTCTCTCAGCAAAAAGAGTATCTGAGAAAATCTCTCCTGGCACAACACACCCGCCAAACTTTCCTGACCAATCCCTTTCAGTGCTTATTCTCATTTGCATGACTTCTGAACCCAAAAATCCCCGGATGTAACTCCTGATGGCCGCGAACTACCGCCATGTCCGCGGACATATCGTAACATGAACAACCCTTCGACCATTTCCACTACACTCTCTCTGCCATTCCCTCATTGGATGTACCTCAAAAATCACATGACCATGCACCAATCACATTCAAGACCTCTACAAGACCTCTACATCTAACTACATCATCATAGATCAGCACTGCAAATGTACTCTGAATCTCTCTGAGTACAAGTGTCATATCATTGGCAAGCAGCATCTACCAGAAATACTGTACAAGTCTTCAAGATTTCTACTTGCAGATCCATGCATATCCATATGCATGAACACAAACTTCAGGTATGCATATTTTCTGTATAGTAGATGAACTGTTACCTTGTAAAATCTGTAAAATGAATTTACTGTACTTTTTTCAATTTCCTAAAATCAACTATCACTTATAAACCTTTATACTATTTACTTTCTTTATACACACACACTCAAATCATGTTAAACTAACATTTTTTAAATGAAATATATAGACTACATATATTCAAACAAAATTGCATGCAAACACAATCTATGTTTAAACCTTTATAAAAATACTTATACAATTTCATATTTTTTGTTTTTATTTATTTATTTACTTAATTACTTTAAATTAGACATGACATTGAGGCGCTATTACCTAGAACAGTTTACTTACAGAAATAGTGGTATTCACTAATATATTATAAATTTCACAAGACATAGTAAAGATATTTTTTTTTGCTACAGTTAGTCATTCAATACAATTTGTTCATTAAGAACATATCATATGTAGTGAACTGATGCAATGTATCTTATGTAAATAAATTAGTTTAATGGTTTTACAGAAGGCACTGAGGATTTCAATTAAAAAAATCAATATCTAAATTAAAAACAGTGCTATATACAAACAAAGTTACTAATTTGAAGCTTTTACAATTGCAGTGAAGACCAGCTTCCTGAAAAGAAGCAGCCGAATTCGAAGAAGAAAGAAAAACTAAGAAGTTACCTGTTAATTTAAAAAAGAAGTAAGTAAAATATCACCATAATATTTGTATTATTAATCAAATTTACTATAACGTTACTACGAGCTATTTCGGTTTCTAAAAATAGAGATTTTGTACCATTTTGACCAAAAATGTCCATGTCTTAAACAGCGATTTACAGTCAGAATGGCCCACAAATTTCTATTTTTGGACACACAAATTACCCAACTGAACCACTACAATTTTCATATTATAGAACAAACAACTGTTTTAATTGTATACATTAGATTTACTATTTGTAATTTTCCACACCACTAGCTTACTTTTTTTTGTCATCTGAACCCCAGTTTAGTAACACATACATTCAAGAATACCTATCCCTACTAGTTTTAGTTCCCAATGCACAATCACACACCATTAAATACATCTTTATCATCTTACTCAAACACTCATGCACACAGCACACATACATTCCAGAACACCCCAACCCATATCTTCTTTATTTTTTCAACAGACCCTAAAGAATGCCTACCAAAAGTCAAGTCCGTAGAAAGCAACGCAAAAGTAGAGCAAATGAAAATAAAGGTGTCCAACATAAGCATCCATCTCTAGCAGAATTTGTAAAAAAAGTTGAAACAAAACAGCTAATACAATCATTTAGTGAAACACAAGAAGTTTCAAGTACAACAACTTCGCTTCCTCTATCAAAATGTAAAACAAACCAAAAAACAATTAACAGAAAATCAGCTATCAGTACAGATAAAACTACTTCTTCAAATTTTAATATAGTGCAAAGTAAGCATACCAAGAAAAGTATTTTAGCCAAAATATACCATCACAAAGTCCTTCAAAATCTTATAAAAACAGGAGAGAAATCAGGTTCAAAGCTTAAAATCTATCATAGGAAATTAATCTTAGAAGCATTGATGGACAGTGCAATTCTTCTCAAAAGAAATGTATTTATTTTACTGTTGAACAAAATGAAACCACTAATAAAACTAATAACTAAATTACAAAAAAGACTTCTCAATAAGCGAAATATCAACAGAAAGAACTTCTTAAGTATCAACGGAGGTGAATGGAATCACACTACAAGCACAGAACCATATTTTAATGAAGAAGCGTACAAACAAAAGCAAACAAATACAATTGCCATACATAGCAGTGGTCGAGGTTATGAAAAAGTGAATAATACCATAATGGAACAAGAAGTACTTCTTACAAAAATATGCCCTGAAAACTTAGAATTACCCCTCCATTCAACTGAATCAGAACGTCTAGTGTACAAATGGCCATACACGTCAATGTGTAACATTCCCAAACAATGTTTCAAATCTTTACGCCAATTCCTCAATAAATATGTAAAAAGCAAAGACAAAATCAAAATGCAATTACTGCAAAATATAGATACCTGTCCAGTGCGCAAGTACACAGGACTACAAGGACATTCATTGGCCTGCATTACAGGACCTACTTGTAAAACCACTTTCCATGATATCAAAAGGATATCAACACATCATTCAACTATAAGAAATCTAGTCTATAAACTGTACTATGCTAAATGTCCTGCTTTAGCACTAGCAAAGTTAAATAACATCCTTCTACATGGTACAGCAAAAGACCTACTTGAAGAAATTCACTATATCCAGAAAAAATATTTTGGAAGTGAAAGCCATTTACAGAATGAAATAGCTTTACACCAATTAAGCAACAATTCTACACATGGCAACCTTTTGCTAAACACATACAAAAAGAAATACTAAAATTTAAAAGTACATCAGCTGAAGTACCAAACCATGTATGTGTATGTTGCCGTAGAATTTTTTATAAAAGTAACACAAAAACTGTGGACCTATCATACAAAATAGAAGACAATGAAGATTCTAAATGGTTTGAATTAGCTCTCTACCTTGTAGCAGAAAACAAATATGAAATAACTGAGCCTTTAATACTTTGCAGTTATTGCACTACAAAACTTGACAACAACCAAACTCCTTCACGTTCTATCACAAATAATTTGGAATTATACCCAGTACCAAAACCTCTACAACAACTTAATTTATATGAGAGCATCATAATTCAAACAGAACACCCATTTCATGCAATAATACACCTTCAACCAAAAACAGCAAAATTACCTCCCTCTGAATTGGTAAAAGGCATTCGTGGAAAAGTAGTTTATTAACCATTAGATCTAAAAGAAAATGTGCATACTCTAGGAGTGCAACGTCCAATGCAGCAATCTTTAATTATATTAGTAAATGGAGTACCTACAAAAGACAAAAAAATATGGCAACAGCTGGTAGATTTATATAAAGTTAGACAAGCCTTCCAATATCTTAAAGAGAATAATGAATATTACAAAGAAATTAATATTGAAGAAAACTTGAAAGATACAACTGAAATAATTCAAGAAACACAAGAAGCTGGTCAATTTGAGCTACTAGATCCTGCTACAATATCAAATACTTTAGACCATTATACAATTCATCCTTTGCACTGTAATGACACCGTACAAGATGTACTGGAAACTTACCAAATGCGTCATACAAAAGGATCGCCAATCAGTATATGGGAAAAAAGCATAGAAGCACGTGCTTTTCCTCTACTCTTTCCTACTGGCATAGGAGGAAGGTATGATGATAGACCTATTCAAATATCAGCTTCAGAATACCGCTCATTACGGATGTATTCTGAAGATCCCAGATTTAGACAAAATGTGGAATACATATTCCACCTACTCTTTGAAAGTGAACTAGCAACTTTATGTTACAGAGTTGCACACATATTAAAATCAGGATCACACTTTCAAAATATGACAGCTACACAATTATTAGAGAAAGTGCAACAAAAGCATGAGGTTTTACAATCAAATATTACAAATCTATTAGCAAATATGCGTGGTACTTCAGAGTACTGGTTTCGACGTCATGGAGATGTACGTTGTATGATCAGAAACCTTGGCCCACCCACTTGGTTTGTTACATTAAGTTGTGCAGAATATGCATGGGAAGATTTACATGATTTCCTACGCATATCAAATAAAAACAAAACAAACATAGATATTCTAACACCTGGAGAACTTTGTTCTTTGGATCCTGTTAATGTTCCAAGATATTTTCACCATCGCTTCATTGCTATGCTACATTTTATTTGTAATAAAACTGTTCCTCCCCTTGGAGAAGTGCAACACTTCTTTTGGAGAAAAGAATACCAAGCCAGAGGAGCAAAACATATCCACGTGCTTTTATGGATTAAAGATGCTCCTAAATTTGGTCAAGACAGTGATGCCACTGTTTTACAGTTTATTGAAAAATATGTCACATGTGAAATTCCATCAAAAGCCACAAATAGTGATCTTCATGCACAAATTTTACAATTTCAAAGACACAAATGTGGAAATATTGTTGTCGCAAATACAAAAACAAAGGCAAATACTACACCAAATGCCGATTTGGTTTCCCTAGACCAGTTACAAATACAGGTCAAGTAAACAACCTCATGTCTTCAGTTAGACATAGTGTTAAAAGTAAGTCATCTAGAAAATACATATTACATAAAAAGAAAAGAAGAAGAAAAATATATCAATGATTATAATGCAATCATTGCCCACTTATGGAATGCAAACATAGATGTGCAGTACATTGCAGACAATTCTACTGCAGTTGCACGATATGTCACAGCATACTTAACTAAAGCAGAAAAGACAGAGCTCCAAGACCTCTGGAATGACCTGTCATCAGATAAAACAGTATCTCAGAAATTATACAGCTTGGGCATAAAAATTCTCACCCATAGAGAATGTGGATCTTATGAAGCAGCTGATCGTTTAACTGGTACTTCATTGTATGGTAAATCTGAAAATATAGTATGGCTAAGTCTTGGTCCAGCTAAATCTAGAAAAAGAGTTCTAAAATCATATGAAGATATAGAAACAATAGCCAAACATGATCCCAACAGCCAAGACATTTTAAAAAACAATTTATTGGACACATACTACCCAAACAGAAGTAATACTTTGGAAAACATGTGTCTAAACCAAATAGCCCAAAACTACACATACAAAAATAATATGAAACCCGATGAAAAAAAAGGTAAATATAGAGTGACAGACTGTGAAGGCAGCTTAGTTAAACACACTAAACCAAATTTAATTAATCATATCAAATTGTCATTGAAGACTCCTCAACATAAAGAAGTATATTACATGTCCCTGCTACAACTCTTCAAACCATGGAGAAAAGAAGAACAATTACTAGATAACTATGACTCATATGAGGATGCTTTCAAAGCAAATGAAAGCACTATAACTGATTTAAACTTTACACAGTACAAAACAATGTTGCACAATGAACAGCAACATGAAGAAGAACTCCAAGCCCAACTAGATAAGGATACTCCTGACAGTAGTCAACCTTCTGTAACAGGAAGCCAAGAACCACTGGGAGAACCACTAATAACAAATGAGGCAGAATTAGCTATGATAGAAGTAGAAAACACCATGTGTCAGTATGAAGATAAGGAAGACTTAACTATACTACAATCAAAACTAAACAATGAGCAAAGTAGCATTTTTCAAGAAGTAACAAAACAAATTGCACATGGTGTAAAACATGAAAATAAAGAATGTTCCTGCCATAATTATAAACCTATACTACTGTACGTCAGTGGTGAAGCTGGTTCTGGCAAAACATTCCTAATCAAAATCATTAGTAAGTTCCTTCAACAATTGACAAACAACAAACTGTCAGCTGTTGTCACTGCCCCCACAGGTTTAGCTGCCTACAACATAGGTGGTGTTAGATTACACCGATTACTACTATTACCAGTAGAACACCAGAACAAATTAGACTATTACAAACTTTCTACAGAAGCTGCAATGGAATTACGCAGAGTATTGAAACAAATGAAAATGCTACTAATAGATGAAGTGAGCATGGTCTCCAACCTGATGTTAGCTTTGATTCACCTCAGATTACAAGAAGTACTCAAAACAGACTATGAAGAGCTCTTTGCAGGAAAACACATTATTGTTTTTGGAGATCTGCTTCAATTAACACCAGTAAAAGGTGAACCTATTTTTAAAACATTAGGGCACAAACTCTGCCGTAAAACTGTTGGCAGCATTGGAAATGTCAACCTTTGGTAACATTTCCAATACAGAGAATTAACAGAAAACATGCGCCAATCTGCAGATCTAACTTATGCCAACATTTTAAAAAGTTTGAGAGTTTGTATACTTTCTAAAGAAGCAGAAGCAACATTTAAAACCCGGCACATTAATGCACTTTATGGCGATAATGCATGTACTACAGATGTTATGGAACAATTAGCCCACAAAAATGTCAATTGTATGGCCTTAATGCCAACTCTTGCAAGCTGTCTCAAATTCAATGAAATAATGTTAAGTAAAGAAATGCAACCAATAATGGAAATTAGCGCCACAGACAAACTAGATGTACATGGTATGACACTACCCATGTGTGACCAAGCCACAACAAGACTTAATAATTTAGAAAAATCAATCTCAAACACAGAAGGCTTAGAAAAGCTGTTAAAATTATCCTTAAATTGCAGAGTAATGCTTAAACGTAACCTTGACTTGGACCAAGGACTAGTTAATGGAGCACTAGGTACAGTTGTTGGCTTTCAAACATACCCACGTGACAACAAAATTCAGTTTGTCAATGTACTCTTTGACAAACTTTCAGAAGTAAAACGGATAGGACGCTCAACAGATAGATTCCTTCTCTTCAAAGAAATGTATGTACGCAGAGAACAATTTTCTCTAACTCTTGCATACACAGTCACGAATCATAAATCACAAGGTCTTACCCTAGACAAAGCAATGATAGATATTGGAAACACAGTCTTTAAAGAAGGCATGAGCTACGTAGCACTATCACGCTTACGTACACTTGACAGTCTATTTCTAATCAACTTTGATGCAAGTAAAGTAAACGCTGATATTCCTTGCATTTTAGAATATAATAGACTTCGCTCACTATACACTCCCCATCTAAACACATATTCTGTTCCACAAAAACTAAAACGTTGTAAAAGAAAACTAAATCAAACAGAAATGCAACAGGACGTCACTGCAAATCCTCCAAAGAGAGTAAAAGAAACTAATACTTCATAAAGTACCACAAACAAAAAAGAATCAATTAGAGAAAGTAAACCAGGTACTTCTTTAAAGAAGGAAGACAAACTCCAAAAAAAGAGGTTAGATACAGAACTACCTGGACCATTTAAATTCTCAAATATAGTTGGTGTAAGTTGCTATGCAAATGTAGCAATGAATATTCTATTTCAATTACCACCAATTGTTGACAACATTTACTTACACAGTACAGACCCTTTGTGTTTGCAAATGTTAGTACTTCTCAGAAATGCAGCAAATAATACTGACAACACATATAGTGTTTTTGGAATAAGACGACAATTGGACTACTGTGCTGGAATGGTATAATTCACTATAAACTCACAGGAAGATCCACAAGAATTTCTAATGTACTTACTATTAGTACTGGAAAACAAAAACATACCTATAAATGAAATCTTCCAGATTTCATACATGTGGAAACATACATGCACTCTGTGCAACAATGTGACACAAGAAGAAATTCCCAATGAACGCTTCATATATATATCAATACCAAATTGTGAATCCATTCCATTTCAGCAACTTGTACAAAATGCAAACCATGGTAGATTATGCTCTACCTGCAATTCAGATAATCGCTCCACGTTAGTAATACAAACACATAGTAAATATGTAATACTAATGCTTCTACGTTACAATGCAGATGGTACCAAAAACAACTGCAAGCTGACTGGATTCACACATAGTCAAATATCACTTGGTAAGAAAACCTTCACAACAATAGGTATAATCTACAAAGCAGGAGGCACCACCAATTCAGGGCACTAAACGGCATATATAAAAAAGAAATGTGGATGGTTTGAATGTAATGATAGTACCATTACTCTAAAGCAGAGATTACCAACAAATCTTACAAACACTTATTTGATGTTCTTAAAACCAAATTTGATAAATAAACTGTATTTAAACCTTTAAGTAAATTTGTGTTAAAAAAATATAAACTGTTAGAATACTCCAAAAGCTATCTAACTGCTCAAAGATTCTACAACAACTAATCAGATAAATGAATACCACTAAATTAGACCAAAAAATACACAGTTAGAATACGCCAATAGGTATCTAACTGTCCCAAAATTATAAATTTGTGTTAAAATAATATAAACTGTTAGAATACTCCAAAAGCTATCTAACAGCTCAAAGATTCTACAACAACTAATCAGATAAATGAATACCACTAAATTAGGCCAAAAAATACACAGTTAGAATACGCCAATTGGTATCTAACTGTCCCAAAATTTAACAATATCCAAATAGATAAATCAAAACCACTAAAATATATTAAAAAAATAGACAGTTAGAATACGCCAATTGGTATCTAACTGCTCCAAAATTTTATAATATCAAAACAAATGAAGAATCTGTTACTGCTCCAAAAAAAATACAACAAAGCAAAGTATAAAGCATTAGCCAGAAACAACAAGTGAACACTGAAAACAAACAAACAAATTGTAGCATAACACAAAAAGGTTTTTTTTTTAATCCAACATGGATTTTTTTTTCTCCCACAGCCCCAATGATTTTAGCAACAAATACAGAAACTGAGCAAATTGCACAGTACTCTGATTTGTACTCTACTAAATATGAGGGTCGAAAAAAAATAAAAGTATATTGCTTATACAATGTAATAAGTCATTACAAAATACTAATACTAATATGCTATTTTCTTTTATCACAGAAATGAAGAAGAAAAACATGGACTCCCATTACTAGACCAAACAGTAAGTATACAATAATAAGGACAACCATAGCAGCATATCACATCCATAGTATCTAATACCTTTGTTCCCTATATATTTGTTTTTCACCCAAAGTTATAAGCAAATATGAATGTGATATGCTGCGGTGGTTGCTGCCAGGGCATAGAGTCTTGGGTGCATGGCCAAATGGCCATGCACCCAAGACTCTATGCCCTGGCAATAACCACCGCAGCATATCACATCCATAGAGTCAAACATTTCAACTATGATCTATGGGAAACTTTTAATGTCCGCGAACAATGTGAGTGTTCTTAGAACACTTTGAACTTGCCAGCGAACAATACGGACACCGTTTTCAGGACACCCCCTACGAACATTTCAGAACAACGCGATAGTTCTTAGAACACTTTCAACTTAACAATGAACAATAAGGACATCGTCCTAAGGACACCCCCTACGAACATTTCAGGACACCGGGAGTGTTCTCAAAAACGTCTTCAGAACACCCCCATTTTGTTTATTTGCTAACATTTCAGGACACCGCGGGTGTTCTTAGAACACATTCAACTTGACAGAGAACAATACGGACAGCGTCCTCAGGACACCCCCTACAAACATTCCAGGACACCGGGAGTGTTCTTAGAAGCTTCTTCAGAACACCACCATCTTGTTTATTTGCGAACATTTCAGGACACCGCAAGTGTTCTTAGGACACATTCAACTTGACAGAGAACAATACGGACAGCGTCCTCAGGACACCCCCTATGAACACTCCCCGGACACCGCAAGTGTTCTTAGAAGCGTCCTCAGAACACTACCATCTTGTTTATTTGCGAACATTCAGGACACCGCGAGTGTTCTTAGGACAAATTCAACTTGACAGAGAACAATACGGACAGCGTCCTCAGGACACCCCCTACAAACATTCCAGGACACCGGGAGTGTTCTTAGAAGCGTCTTCAGAACACCACCATCTTGTTTATTTGCAAACATTTCAGGACACCGCGAGTGTTCTTAGGACACATTCAACTTGACAGAGAACAATACGGACAGCGTCTTCAGGACACCCCCTACGAACACTCCCCGGACACCGCGAGTGTTCTTAGAAGCGTCTTCAGAACACCCCCATTTTGTTTATTTGCGAACATTTCAGGACACCACGAGTGTTCTTAGGACACATTCAACTTGACAGAGAACAATACGGACAGCGTCCTCAGGACACCCCCTACGAACACTCCCCGGACACCGCGAGTGTTCTTAGAAGCGTCTTCAGAACACCCCCATTTTGTTAATTTGCGAACATTTCAGGACACCGCGGGTGTTCTTAGAACACATTCAACTTGACAGAGAACAATACGGACAGCGTCTTCAGGACACCCCCTACGAACATTTCAGGACACCGGGAGTGTTCTCAAAAACGTCTTCAGAACACCCCCATTTTGTTTATTTGCGAACATTTCAGGACACCGCGGGTGTATTTAGAACACATTCAACTTGACAGAGAACAATATGGACAGCGTCTTCAGGACACCCCCTACGAACATTTCAGGACACCGGGAGTGTTCTCAAAAACGTCTTCAGAACACCCCTTTTTTGTTTATTTGCGAACATTTCAGGACACCGCGGTTGTTCTTATAACACATTCAACTTGACAGAGAACAATACGGACAGCGTCCTCAGGACACCCCCTACGAACACTCCCCAGACACCGCGAGTGTTCTTAGAACAGTTTCACTTTGCTTGCGAACAAAATGGACACATATTGAGTCCTTAGAACACCCCCCAGTCAGTTTATTTAGAACATTTCAGAACACCCGTGATGTCCGCAAACAAATCGAACACAAAAAGAACGGCTAACACATAAAAAACACAACTTTCATCCTATCTCATACACTCCCACCCTCCCCAAACACTCCTACACACCAACACACTCTACAAAATACACATTTTGAACAAAGTTTCACCGCGCTGTCCGCGGACGTCCGCAAATCCAAGATGGCGAGCGCTACCGAAAAATCTGACGCGCTTCACGCTCCACGCCGTCCAATCAGCGAACACGTTGCATGTCCGCGAACATCACGCAAGATGATTGGCCAATCAGGACATTGTCCGCGGAGCGAACAGGGAAGTGTGTCCGCGAACCGAACACAGATATCACTAATTTTTTTTACCTACTTTTTGGTCATTTTAAAAAAACTACTGGACGGATTTTCACCAAATTTGCAAAAGCACGCTTTCGGTACCAAGCCGCTGCTCCTTATCCAAATTTGGTGGAAATCCGTCCAGCGGGTGGGCTGTAGGCGCGAGCAACATTTTTTTCCCATTCAGTCTATGGGAAAAAAAAAAGTTTTGGGACCCCCCCTATAACTTTTTTTGCAGAGTTTGGTGAGGATCTGTCCGGGGAGACCTAAGTTATAAGCCACCCAAAAAGTGCTCTTCCTATGGAAACAGCAACTTAACCATAACTACATGGCCACTACCATGGCCATGTAATATATATATGTAGAAAGGACTTTGAACAGAAAAAAAGAGAGGAAAAAACCGCCATAAAGATGGACAGTTCAACCTGCACTCCAAGTCATGGAAATAAACAGCAAGGTCCCATTCGTACAAAAAATGAGCCAGAAACTTGAAACAATTTACTTTCAAGTTTATTAAAGATACAAAAAGTGTATCATATTTAAAAAAAATGCCATAGGCCCCAAAACAGAGGCAGGACACCCAGAGAGCAGTCCTGTATGGATGCATTTCACGCTATACACAGCGCTTGTTCACCAATGGGGTGGGGGCTCAGCATAGTATACATAGCACGGTAAATCCCTTCATGGTTTCTACAACTCAACAAGTGGATACATGTAGAGGTAAAACAATGGCAGACATCTTGTGATGTAATGGCAAAGTGCTTGTGTCTAAAAACAAACACATGACATTAGGAAACAACCTGATCACAAAAAGACAGGGGTAATGAAGTGAGAAAAATTACCCGAGCTAAAATGTGTAAAAGAGTCAACATTTTCATACAGTTGCATAGGTTATAAGAATGCAGCACAAAATCGAACCAAACTGTACAAATGCTGAGTAGCAATGAAATAATGGCAAATTGCAACACCTTCAATATGACATGATTAAAAATATTAGAATGAGCTAAAATCATCAACCAATTGTGTCGATCACAGTATAAACAGCACAGGATAAAAGTAAAGTGCAAGTGCTTAATAGCAGCATGATGTTAGCAAAGTGCAAGTGCTTAATAGCAGCCTGATATTAGAAAAGTGCAAAGCTTTGATAGCAGCATAAGGATAGCAATAAAGTGCAAGTGCATATAAATGCCTGAAAAATTCATCAGTCAAAATAGCAACATGAAACAACAGTTAAAGCGCAAGTGCTTGAATACAAAACAGTAATCGATAACATTGATGGATGATAAAAAGATCAATAGGCTCAAAAAGTGCAAATGTCAATGCAAAATTTAAAACCTTGAAAAGCGAAATTGCAAATTCACTGCAGCAACGGGACAAGATATGCAAAAAAAAAATGACGGGAGGGTCCATGGTCAAAAATGGATAGCTATTCAACAGCAAGCAGAAATGTGATGCTGTCATAGGATTACAGATGTTACTGAGCATCAAAGAAGATGTAGGGCCAAAACAAGATAAATGAACAAAATATTCAGACCATAAAGGAAAGAACACTCCATGTACCAAAGTAAATCTATAAATAATGACCATGAACCATCCCCAAACGCCCCCATTGACACAGAAACCAAAAGAGCAAATCAATGTATAAAAACAAACATTATGAATGAGAAAAAAATGACCTTATTCTGGAAATTGGAGATCTAATACAAGTGCCAGTCTAATGAGCAAAAAAAAGGGGTAACTAAAGCAGACACTGCCACTGGACAACAACTATGTATGACCAGTGTGTAAATTCAGAAAAAAAACATGCTGTGATACCACATGCAATGACGCTAAAAAGGAAAAAGCCCTGAATCACCGAAAAATCCTCTATGAAAACCAATTTAAACTCCCAGAAAGGTATATAACTCCTCGTCAACATTGTGACCATTTGGTGCCTTGGTGTCAAAATCCAGTATATATTTAGTTTCGAGCTGTCGTAATTTTAAGACACGGTCGCCACCTCTAGGGTTCTTGGACTCATATGCCACTGCAACGAATTTAAGCAGCCGAAAGTCATTATCATGTTTCTCTTTAAAATGCTTGGCCATTGGGTAGGCCGGGTCAGGATTTTTTATGGCCCTTAAGTGTTGCAATACTCTCAGCTTTAATTTACAGGTGGTGCTGCCCACATGCCATTTTTGGCAAGGGCAGAATAGGACGTGTACCACAAATGATGTATCACAAGTCATAAGAGGCTTAATGTCATGATGAATGGAAGTCACTGGGTGAATAAAGAATTTCTGTATAATAGCATGTACACAAACTTTGCATTTAGAACATTTTGTAAACCCCATCGGGGGAGCAGCAAACCAGCTAGGAGTCTTGGAGGTACTCGGTAAGGCGGATTAAAAAACTGGATACAAGTTTGTCCTTAAGAGATGATGCTCTTTTGTATGTGAGAGTAGGTCGCACAGACAATAAAGGAAGAAGATCCTTATCCAATCATAAAACACGCCAATGTTTTTGGATAATTTTCTCACTTGACCAGATGAACCGTCATAGGTGATGATAAGACGTGGATCATCATTGGAGACAGATTTAATAGGTCTGTTGCCATGTAACAATTCATCCCTTGATAGGGCACGTGCCTTGTTGTAGGCAGTCTCAATAACTATTTTGGCATACCCTTGTCTTAAAAAGTCTGTGGCTGCTAAGGCACAAAAATGATCGAATTGTGCTACATCACTGCAATTACAACGATACCGAATTATCTCGCCATAGGGAATACTTTTTTTGCAGCTCGGTAGATGGCTGCTGCTAGCAGGCAAAGGTACACCAGTGTTCCAAGATTTTTTATAAAGAGATGTATGTATGTATACCCGAGATGTCAATATTAACATTGACATCCAGGTACACAATTTTAGTCACACTGTGTGCTTCTGTAAAAATCAAATTCACCCGATTAATGTTGATGAGCTTACCAATGATAACCAATCCTTTTCAGTGCCCTTCCAAATAACAAAAACATCATCTATATACCTCCACCAAGAAATAATCTGTGTGGGAAAATAAACAGAAATCAAATCAGACAATGATGCGGCCTCCAACCATCCCATCATGAGATTGGCATACGAGGGCGCGAATGTAGTGCCCATCGCAGTGCCTCTCACCTGGCGGAAAAAAGTGCCCTCAAACAAAAAAAAATATTGGTCAGACAGAAAAGTAACATTTCCAAAATCGTGGTGGTGTGGCTCAATAAATGTAAAGATCGTGAATCCAAAAAATGCTTGCAGGCCCTCATTCCAATGTCATGATCAATAGAGGTGTATAAAGAAACAACATCCAAAGTGGCCAGAATAAGACCCTCTTCCCATGGAATGTCACTAATATGTTGCAGAAAATCCTTGGTATCATGTAAATAAAATGGTAAAACTGAAACAGATAAAATCAGAGTCTCATCTATAAACTGTGCCAAGTGTTCTAACAGTGAACAACATAAAGTGATGATGGGTCTGCCAAGTGGATGTGTTGATGATCTATGGGTTTTTGGAAGAAAATGAATCGTGGGAATGGTAAAACAAGAGGGAACAAGACGTTTGCAAAGATCCTCATCGAGCAAACCATTTTCCAACCACTTACCACATAATGAAGTCAATATATATATATATTCACTAAAAAAACGTTGTTAAAGGGATGTTATGGTTAATTTGCACTAATAAAAACCTATGAAAATCAATGAAAAAAATGTTTTAAAGGGATGTTATGTTAAGTTGCACTAATAAAACCTATGAAATTCAATGATAAAACGCTGTTAAAGGGACGTTATGGTTAAAAGTAAAACTGAAACCCCCCAGAAATTCACCAGCTACGGTAAGCTAAGCAACCATAACTTGCACCACCACCGTGCACTGCTAATACCAACACCCAGGACATGAAAGATGACATCACAAATGTTATTGATGACATCTCTGATGAAATCACATATATGTCCCACTTGTTTTTGTTTATTGACATGGTTAGGCTGGTTTTTTGCTTTTACTGACAGTGAGAATTTCAACATTTTTAAAGTTGCTATATATTTACACATTAACCTTTTCATATGTTCGTAAAGTACTTTCCTTAGAGTTTAATCTGAGCTCTCATAGTGCACATACATGGGGCACGCCTCAAACACAAAATTAATTTGTGTACATGATGATTTATTCTAATGTTATTGTCATTTTTTGGTGCTGTCTCTTCCTTACTTTAGTTTCCCTGTATGTGCATCTAATTTGTATGCATTGTCTGTTTTTATATGTATTTTTCTACTAACACAATTGTGTGGTACATTTTCAATTATTACCTTTTTATTCCATGTTTAACAAAACTTAAAACTCTCATAAGGTAGCATTTATTATTTTACAATCAGAAATTACAAGATTAAAAATATTGTACTTCTATGGTGCATGTGAAACCATTGTCTATATGCATGTATGATTAGGTTCCCCTACTAGCAACAACGATAGAATATAATGATTTGCTTACAGAAGTACATTATTTAATACATGAATTAGTTCATGATTGATCTCCCAGTCCCCCATAACATCTTGTTTCCAACATTATAAACTCAACCCCTTATAGAGACTGTTTTTTAAAATGTATTGGATATGTGATGTCATCAGTGTTGTCATCAATGATATTTGTGATGTCATCTTTCATGTCCCGCGTGTTAGTCTTAGCAGTGCACGGTGGTGGAGCGAGTTTTGGTTGCTTAGCTTATCATAAATGGCAAATTTCTGGGGGGTTTCTGTGTTACTTGTAACCATAACGTCCATTAACACATTTTTTTAGGTTTTTATTAGTTCAACTTAACCATAACGTCCCTTTTACAACATTTTTTCAGTGAATTTCTTCATGGCTTTTTACGAATGAATGCAAATTTCCTGCAATTTACCATACTTACCCCAATGTAGCAATATTTTTGTCCAGTTTACAAAGTTTCACCTTAAAACTCTGCAATTTTCCACCATCTAGCATCATTTTTAACACTTTTATACAATTTTTACAACTTTTTCCACAGTTTTTGTATTTGTCAACATCTGCAAACCTCTGACGTCATTGCAGCCTTTTCGGGCAGTATCACGTGACCACGCGCATGGCATACTTATATGTTCGCGAACACGTCTGCACTTTGAGAACAGGTATAAGCTTCACCAACAGTTTGGAACTGCATTTTCAGCTCATTTAGGAACTTTAAAGCTCAAAATGTACCCTTGTGCAGCTCCTACACCTATTCTTACTTATTATCCATTAACAATCTAGCACACAGCACATACATGGAAGAATATTAGCAAAACTGCTATTTATTCCCGACTCCCCAAGAGCCACCACCAGCTGGAGGATCTACACAACAAAAGAAGCACAGTACTTCAAAAAACAACGAAGAGGACCAAGAAGATGAGGTAGAGGAAGTGCCTACCTCTAGCACCCAGAGAGAATTATGGGAGCGGCACTTCTTTACCACTGTTGGGAATGTACCAAAGGCTACAGCTACCAAGGTGAAATGCAACGTTGTAGTCAGTCGCGGACCACCTTTACACTACTCCTATGGGACCACCTCCATGAGCTGACACACCAAATCCAACCATCAGCTTCTTACTCGGCTACTAGTACTTCTG
Organism: Ambystoma mexicanum; assembly: GCF_040938575.1. NCBI lineage: Eukaryota > Metazoa > Chordata > Amphibia > Caudata > Ambystomatidae > Ambystoma > Ambystoma mexicanum. The sequence continues at coordinate 909,142,653 of NC_090930.1, forward strand.
TGGTAAAGTTCACTTCAAACAACTTAGTAATTAATACTTCTTCCTAAAAGACATGAAACATATTGGTGCTGTTTATGCCACAGGCCTCCTTTTGTTAGGAGGGCAGCTTCTGCCTCTCGTTTTCCCAATCTTGCATCAACCAACTGCTGATAATGGCTTTTTACCACGCTTGCTTTTCTTTGGCTTAGGTGCTGCTTGTTTGGATTTTGGCTTTGGCAATGATAGTTCATATTACCATCCTTTAATATTGCCCTCTTTAGGTTTAGGCAATTGTTTTGACATTTGCAGTTACAAGTGCAACCTTCTTGTTTGTTCTCAAGGTTCTTATAAAAAGAATATGGCATAATATCAGATTGGTATAGCTTAGTCTGCCACTTTAGTCTCCCCACATTAGTTTGGAATTCAATATTGTCCAGCAGGTGTTTACGGAGTGTTCCGGGGTCACACAACACCAGTGAACTCACTGGATACTGCATACGCTTGCTCTACTTCTGCTTCCTGCTGAAAGGTAAGCTGTTTCTGCTTCCTGTGGCCCACGCTAGTTGGGAGAGGAGCATGCTCCAAGGGAACTCTGGTGCTCGTCTGTCACTGGAGTACAAATTACTGTGGGGAAAGCTTCTCGGATTAACGCTTCCCTCATTGCAACCTCGGCATAACAGTTCACCAAGGGGAACATTTTCTGGAACCACGCTTTCCGCTGTGCAACCTCTGCATACCGGATCCTTAAGGGTTGAGGCCCTCACTAAGCCGGCATCCGCTTCACAACTAGAGGCGGCTCTGGAATCTAGGCTTCCCATCGGATCTACGTGATCCGACCGCAGCTGATTTTGCAGCGGCCGGAAAGTTTGCATGAGAAAGGTACGAACCACCAAATGTTTGCACCTTTCTCATGTGAACACGCGTACATACCCACACCCACAAAACACCCATGACACACCCCCAACATAAACAAACCCCACTTACCTTTTTCTTCACGCTGAGTCCCTACGCCGCCAGTTCCCTTTCACTTCCGTCTTCCGTGATCGGGAACTGGTGCCGCAGGGTCCTTTTTTTTCTTTTGCGGGGGATCGCCCACGCAGTCTTTTTTATTTTAGTGTTTTTTTTTTATAACTTAACTGAAATTCTACCACCAAGGGTACGAACTTTTGGTGTTCGAACCTTTGGTGGTAGCATTGTTCATGCGACCGTTTAGATACCAGTCTTTTTGTATAATACCTTCCCATCAACTTCTGCTGCCACTGCAATGTGAGTCTCGACCATTACTACTACTCCCACTAGCATGCACCTGAGAGGGCCCTTTATACTCACTAAACCCTCTCAGGTGTGGGTCATTAGAATCACAAGACCGTATCTTGCAGTCTAGTGCCTCCAAATGCCTCTTCCTCATCCTAGTATTTTTGGACTTCAAGTCCCCAATGTTCAAATTATCTTTTTCTTGTGTGAAATGTTTTTTCATGTTCTTACTTCACTTCCATTATTGACTACGTTTTCAGAAGGAATTTTAAAAGGAGTCAAGGATTGTTTTGGAATCAAGGAAAGTTCGCTTTAGCAGAATTTAAGATGGCAACTTTCTGGTGTTTAACATTTCTTGTTGACTACAATAGTTCTTACTAACACCTTTTTTAGGGGGGAACTATATACCTAATATTTAACAGTTTTCGCAACTCCCAGGATGAATAGCTTTCAGACGAGCAATCTCACTTTGACAACAAGCTATTACATATTCTGGCATGTCAAACACGTAACACGTCTCACCCAACTGTCCTCCTGTTCCCCCTCAGGCCCTTCCCTTCCCAGGTGATCCTCCTGGCGAATACCACCCCCAGGGTCAGGATCAGGTAGTGGCTGCCTTCCCTGGCCACATGGGAGGAGACTTTTTCAGTCGTTTTTTGTGAGGACTCTACAAGATTCATCACAGATCCTAACTCCCAAATGGTCAACAGAGGCGTAATGCTGTACTTTTGGTCATCAGGAGTCAAAAGTTGATCCTATTACAGGGTTCGAAATTTCTGGGAGCTATCAACCCCAACAGCTACATTTATATCCATAGGCCAATTGGTGGCATACAAACATCCGTATGACATAGTGGATTTAGGAATGTGTATACATGAGAATTGGGACACAGCCAGAAGACCTAGCACAATGGGCTATATATAGTTAACAAAATATAGTTTGCATCTCATGTTTAGGCAATATACGGCATGCTGTAGAATAGCTCCTGGTTTCCAGAGGTAGCACCTGCTTACTGGGTGATGCTGGATAACCAGGAGCTGCTTTAACTCCTGCTAATCCAATCCTTATTTCGATCTATGTAGTAGAGGTTCATGTTTGACTAACAGGCCTTGGTGTTTATAACGGCCGTGGGATTTCTTACAGGTAGCAGTGCTAGTAGGCACTGTCTAAGCCCCATGTACAGTACTGCAATGTCAACCAGATTTCTTTTGGTGAAAAATCGCCTGGGTCATCATACTATTCTCTCAAACTGGTTTTCACCACCTTCCCACGTTTCACGTTGTTGGCTTCTGCCTTGCCTATATACCTACTCATTCTAGATGATGATGATCGTGATTAGACATGCATAGCCTTAGGCAAAACCTTCTATCACCGGTTTTGCAGAATGCTGCTGTTTTTTCCTTTTATTTTTGTCTATAAAATCGGTTTGGTGTCCTTTTTTTTTTTGTCATGCTTCACTGCTTTAGAATATTTCTTTACAACATTCATTTATATCCCCTATGTTTATTGATTTCTCAATGCTTGTATTTGTCCTGATACTGACTTACCCCAACTAAAAATATATTATATGCATATGACAATTGTCTGTGTTACAACGGAAGAAACATAACCATGAAAATCTGTCCTTGAAAAATGCTGTGTATTGTCTTTAAGTTCGTCAAGCGCAGATTTTATTGTCCTAATTTGTGGCTTACCCCCACACATATTTTAGCCCTATGATGCGATGAGTGTAGAGGGAATATATAGGTCAGGATAGTGCTGTTGAATGCGTGAAAAGGCACGAGTGCTTAAAGCATATGAGTAAGTGGAGCAGAAGAGTGCGGGGAGCAAAGAGCGCGGGGATCAGATAAGTGCGTAGTGGGGATGAGTGCGTAGTGGGGATGAGTGCGTGGTGGGGATGAGTGCGTAGAGGGGACGAGTGCGTAGAGGGGACGAGTGTGTGGTGGGGACGAGTTCATAGAAGGGATGAGTACGTAGAGGGGGTGAGTGCGTTGAGGGGATGAGTGCGTTGTGGGGATGAGTGCGTTGTGGGGATGAGTGCGTTGTGGGGATGAGTGCATTGTGGGGATGAGTGCGTCATGGGGATGAGTGTGTCGTGGGGATGAGTGCATCATGGGGATGAGTGCGTCGTGGGGGTGAGTGCATAGAGGGGGTGAGGATGTAAAACTGGTGAATGCTTAGAGGGGGAGAGTGCGTAGAGGATGACGTGACGAATATACTATGATTTGAATGCAGTGAATGTCTGATAACACATCTTATCTCACCACCACGCTTACTCTCTCCTTACATCATCACTCAACTAGAACAAAGAGATACTATGGGCCTCATTACGAGTCCGGCAGTAACCGCAGAGCTAAAACTGCCTGGTTACTGTCAGACTCGTATTACCAGTCCGCCTCCGTGATTCCCGGAATTACCGGGGCATTACAATCCCGGTTTTCCGGGAATCACGGAGGCGGAATGGTTTTAATCCCCATTCCCATCGAGTCCTATGGGACTCGATGGGAATGGGGATCATGGAAACACCGGCAGCATCTCGTAATGCTGCCGGTGTTTCCTCGTCCGCCTGCGGGCGGTGTTAAACCCGCCAGGTCAGACCTGGCGGGAACATCACCTCCCGCCTGCTGGAGTCGGGATCAGGCAGTCCGGAAACAACGGTGGCGGCGGGTTTACCGCCATCGTTATTTCCGGACCGCCTGAGTTATAATGAGGCCCCATGACACCATTCGGTATAACTGTTCTCATACCAACACTCGAAGGTCACTGCATATCATTCTAAGCAATCACTGCTGGTTACACACCCCCAGCCAGGCATTCTCCTCAGGCCTAACGCAGCCACATCCGATCTGGATAAATCCTGCCAGAATGAACACATACTCCTGACCTCTCAACCGGCACACCTACCGCTAGAAAGCAGCAATCACACGGATACCGCACGAGCTGCACACATACCCGGTGCTCACACGCACCCTTTGATTTTTGACTCTCTCTACTCTCTCTACTGATATGAACTTCGGTTCCCAAGGGCGTTCAACCTACCAGCGCCTTCAGACCATACCAATGGTATATAAGGCGCTATATAAATGCAAAATAACAATCACAATGTTCCCAGAAAGGTTGTTCCTTTCTTAGAAAGTAGTAGGCTGTCTTCCTCCACCTCATCTTCCTCAACCAATACTGTAACCACAGAGCCTACTTCTGTGGAACACAACATCCCACCATCTACCTTGCAAGCGATAAAAGAGACTGTTGATCTATATCTTTCTAAGACAACAGTACTTTGTATATACTGCAACGCACGACTCTGCAGGGGGGGGAGCAATTTTGAAGTGCATTTGAAGCTGTAATCAAGGAGCATGAGAAACATTGCCACCTAACTTAGATGTAACACACATGTAACATCTTGACCTGTCCACCTGCCGCTCCATATTTGTGGTTGGTGCCTCTTCCCTCATTTCCCTCCCTACCTTACTTTCGGACTCCTCCTGCATAAAACAATAACGCCAACAAAAACGGTTCTTTTAGGAGCCACCTTTCAGAATAAAAAAATAGAACTAAAAAATAATATTCGTATAGGCTCCATCTACTTTACATTACTCATTGAAGTGGTTAGACTCAATCACATTCTCCTACATTTCTTTAGCATTTTGTGTTATGCTAATGGGAATAATGGACAATTGTATCCTAGAGAAAAACATAAAAGGACAGAAACAATTTTTGTCCCAAATACTTTTATGTAGCTTACAATAAGGACCATAATCGATGGACCTTTATAACTATCTGTGGCCCCCAAAGTCCACTTTCCAGGCCATGGATCATTAAAAGACCAGGATGGCACGTGCACACCATTGCACAGGGCAGCCCTTGTACCCTTTTACATTTTTTTTATATTTTTTTTAATGCCTGCTTTCAAGGAGTCACACATCCATCCACCAATCACTCCCAAAAACTGTACATATAACTAAATTATCATATTAAGCTTCCACGCACCAACTGCCACTTAACAATCTTCTTCAAATCTTTTGCATCGGCATTTTCCTTACTTATACAAAACAATTATACACAGTGCTCCTATAAATGCACATGTGCATTGTGCAGTGAGAGAAGTGCATAAATAGAAGGAGCAGTATGGATGGGCGGGTGCTCATGAGAACCCAGAAAGGAAATGCCAAGGAAAGCCAAGGTGGGATGGCACTGGCTAACTACTGGAGCAGAGGAGTCCCAAGGATGGGATGCATCTTAACCGTAACATCACTTTAACAATTTTTTTTCTGTCAATTTAATAGATTTCTATTAGTAAAAATGTTCCATGGTGTTACATCACTGTACATAAGTTATTCATAATTCTTCTTTTCACATATATTAAAGAACTATAAACATCCTTTAAGAAACATATTTTTTGCAACACATACTTATGTCTGTCGTTATCAGCAGCACATGCTGGAGATGCAAATCATCATTCAATTGCCTACGGCATAAGGCTCAACCATAACCCCAGGCCAACCATACCACCCCTGTTATTCACTGCACCTACCCTAAATCCTAGCTCGGTATCCACTTTATCCTAATAATGTTACCAATGTCCAGTGCTCATGGCTTGCAGTCATGGCCAGTCTCCAAATCAATGGGGCATGGGCTTAGGCCATGCACATTCATCAATGAGCAAATCAGAGTACGCATTTGCAGAGGGCCAGGCCCACTATCCAGACACCAAATGTATATCACTAGTTTTTGTACTTACACTCTTACACTTTGGAAAAATAAAACACAAGACATATTTCCAAAAGCATGCTTTTAGGTCCTTGCTAATGCTTGTTGCGCTGGTTTGTTGTAATCTATTCCACCACTGCAGGCTGTAACCACAAGCAGAATATTTTTTCCCATTCAAACCTACCGCTTTGCCTGTGCTGCATGCCCCAATAAGTAAATTACAGTACACATTTCTCCTTGCTGAAAGCCAGGCCCATTGCCCAGACACCAATGTTATAAAAAAAAATGTGCAAAACCATGCTTTGAAGTTCTAAATGACCCTCCTTATGCATAATTGCTGCAATCCCATCGAGCATTTCAACCTGTACACACAAGCACATTTTTGTTCCCATTCAAACCTATCCCAATTTCAAAGAACATTACCACATAGCCGGTCCCTGGTGGCCATTTATTATTTATTTATTCACATTTGTTAAGCGACAGCAGCCCGTGGGCATCGTGGCGCTGGTTACAGTAGATGTTCATAGCTTAGTTACACACACGTACACATAAAAGGCGCAGGCGGCATTGCGGTGCATGCTACAATAGGTGCAGATAGCATAGTTGCATGCAAAATACAGACAATGACCTAGCAAACTAATTGAAGAGGGCAGTTTTAAGGTTTTTGCGGAAGGCATGGAGAGAGGTTTCAGCTCTGAGGGCTGTGAGGAGCGCGTTCCATAGCTTTGGGGCAAGATAAGGGAAGCCTATTCCTACTGCCTTGGCACTAATGATTCGCGGCACTGTAAGTTGGTTGGTGTACCTTAGTCTGATGGGCCTTGTGGATACTGTTCTGGCTAGAGTGTCTGATAGGTAAGAGGGTGCTGTAAAGTTGATGCATTTGTGTGTGGTAGAGAGAATCTTGAATGTGATGCGGTCTTTGACTGGGAGCCAGTGTACAGTTTTTCTTACTTGTGAAATGTGTTCTCTTTTAGGAATACTGAGAGCTGCTCTAGCTAAGTTTCTTTTGGAGGTGCCAGCTAGGAGGGAAATGCAGTAGTGCCGTTTGGCTCCTATGGTGGCTCTGGCAATAGAGAGGCAGTTGTCTTTTGTTAGAAATGGCTTTATGGCATTCATGAGTTTGGTACTCAGTGCGGAGGCCGAAGCAATGGCGCTAACTTGTTTATCCATGGAGAGTGTAGCATCAATGTGGACTCCGAGCGTTTTAACAGAGGACAGGACTGGAATGACACAGTTGTCGATGCAGAAGTTGAGAGAGGTCGGACCTAACTTGGCTAGTGTGGATTTTTGACCAAGAATGAGGATTTCAGTTTTATCCCCATTAAGTCAAAATCCTGGGTGTCATCATCATAGTTTGTGTATGTGATCCCAAGAGCATCCAGTTTATCAAAAAGAGGCTTTGTAAATAGAGTATAGAGCATGGGGCCAGTACAGGATCCCTGGGGGATGCCACAGTGTATGATAGATGGCTCTGCATTGGCTATATTGGAGAACACTTTCATGGCTCTGCCTTCTAAGAAGGAGGTGATCCAGGTTGCTGCGTGATTGGAGAAGTGTGCAGTATGCATGAGGTGGTTGGTGAGGGTGTTGTAGTCAACCAGATCAAATGCTGGTGAGAGGTCTAGGAGCAGGAGTAGGGCAGGCTTGCCCTTGTTAAGGATGGTGGTGATTTGATTTTTGTAGATCTAATAAGGCGGTTTCCGTTCCGTGTCCTTTGCGGAACCCCGATTGTCTCGTTTCTAGGATTGAGTTGGTTTCGAGGTACAATTGGATTTGTCTGTGGGCGGCCTTATCTAGTATTTTAAGAAGAAACGGGACAGATGTTATGGGTCTGTAGTTATTAGGTTGAGAGGGGTCTAGCGTAGGTTTTTTAAGGAGTGGACGTACCCATGCCTCTTTGAGGCAGTCGGGGACTATGCCTGTTTTGAATGATGCGTTTATGAAGGCGGTAATGATAGGAGCAAGTTGCTCAGCGCATTCTTTTATGATTTTGGGTGGGCATACATCGTCCTTGCATAGAGAGGGTTTGAGTTGTTTAAGGATGTCTAAAACATCTACCTCAGAGATTTCAGTGAAAGAGAATTTAGGAGGGTTGATATCTATGGGTTTGTGCTGGGTTTGCTTCTGTTGGTTCTGCTTAGGTAATGCTTTGTAATGGTCTGAGATTTTGTTCTGGAGGAGGTCTATTTTTAGCACAGCAGATTGTAGGCTGGTGCACCAGGCTTCATCTTTAACAATTTCACCAGTGCATATGGGAGGTACTGTTAATTCTTTAAAGATGGTAAAGAGTTCTTTAGTTTGTGAGTTAGCAGAGGAGATTCTATTATTGTAGGCTTCCGATTTGGCTTTGAATATGCAGTCTTTGTACATTTTAGCGATGGATTGGAAGTTATCTTTAGTGGTATCACAGGGGTTAGCCTGCCAGGTTTTAAGCACCTGATGTTTGGACTTGCTCAGATTTTGGAGCTCTTCTGTGAACCAGGAATTGGAGTGGAATGATTTGTTCTCTTTTTTATTTTCTTATGGGGCTACAGTGTTGATGGAATTGGTAAGTGTGACTTTGAATAGTTCAGCTAGTATGTTGGGGTGTGGTGAGAATGGTGGTGCTAGGCATGGGAGGTTAAGACAAGCACTGATGTTCTCTGCAGTGAGTTGTTTTGCGCTTCTAGCTAATGTAGCCAGTGCTGGTGTAGTAGGTTTTCGCGCATGGTGTTATAGGGATGGTGAATTGTAAGCAGTTGTGCTCTGTCCATGGGAGGCCAATATTCGATACAATGGTTGTGTCACAGTTATGGTCTATAACCCAGTCTAGGATGCAACCTTTCGCGTGTGTGGGAGAAGTGACTTTCTGAGAGAAGCCAAGGTCACTAAGGTCCTTTGTGAGTGATGGGACAGTTTTTTTTTATCATTGGGGTCATTGAAGCCTAGATTAATGTTGCCTAGGAGTAGTGTTTTAGTAGATTTTTTTATATTATTTCCTAGAAGGTGGGTGACTTGACCTAGGAAGTCAGAAGGGGTTCCCGGTGGACGGTAAACAACATGTATATTTATGGTATTTTTTGGCGACATGTCTACATTCCCTTCTCCTTGGTGGGGTATAGATCTGATGGATATATCCTCTTTGAATATTAGGGCTACTCCCCCTCCTGTTTTGGCTAGCCTGTCCTGTCTGAGGATAGAGTAACCTTTGGGAAGTGTTAGTGTGATGGCTGGGCCGGAGGCCTTGTGAAGCCATGTTTCTGTGATGGCTATTATGTCTAGGTCTTGGCTGGTGATTAGATCATAACTTCTAGCGCATGGGCATTGAGAGAGCGTACATTGAGTAGGGTGCATTTGTAGAGCAGGGGTTGATTGTTCATTTTAGTAGGAGCTAGGGTTCATGTTTTACATGACGAGGAGGATTGTTTGGTGGTGTTGTGGATACGTATTTGGTGGTGCACCTTAGTGATGCTAAGGTTAATGGCGGTAGGGCAATGGTAACTGGTGTTTGCTCTATAGATGGTCCTAGATCCTAGGCGGTTATTTCTGAGTGCAGCAGAAGAGGGCATGGTAGCAATGTTCATCGGGTGAGTGCGTGTCCTACGTTTATGTTGTCTGGAGTGCAGTATAGCTGGGCGCATGGCTGCATGCATGGTAGGTTGGATGGGACTAAGCAGGAAGTTCATGGTGTTAGAGTTAAGGCTGCTGGCGTAAGTGTGGTTGGCTAGATATGGCCTGCGCGTGTTATGTGAGCATATTAGGAGTGTGAGCATGGTGCCTATCATGCATATGAGTAGAGGCAAAGTGTACATTCTGGATAGATATTACAAAATTTAACGAGGTGTGCTAAAAAAGGTGTGCATTAGACTAGTGAGTGCTGTCTATTCCAGGTATGGATGACGGTAGGTGCTAGTGGTTAGAGGTCTGGAAAGTCTGACCCTTGCAGAGGGTGCAGTGATCCCCAGAAGATACAGATAATGCTGTGGGCAGTACTTAAGACCATAGAGGCTAAAAACAGTAGTGGCTGTGCCGTGTATATCTGAGCAACAGTTAAGCCAGGCATTCATTTACTGAGTGTATTAGGTATCTAGCACAGTAACCTGTCTACACTTCCAGGTGCTGTATTTGTGTACACTATGACAGGATGTGCAGATTACAATAGCAGTACATTGTATGGTATTTGTGTACACTATGACAAGATATGCAGATTACGAATAACAATACATTGTATGGCAGAAACAACAATAAGTTCTGTATTTAAAAACTTTACTGGGGGGGTGTGCCGGTGTGTGGATACCACAAAGGTTGAGAAAGTCAATCTCATTCTTATGATGATGCTAATCGGCGTGCATTGTTATACGATAATCCAGTAGAGTTAGTGCTACGGGGACAGGTGTAGCAATGGGCAGCTTACCTGGAGCAGAGCGGTGGGCAGTGTTCGGGGCCCCAGGCTCCTACGGCCATGCCCACTTTATCCCCATTGCTAGTCCCTCATGGTCATGGCCAGTAGCCAGATTGTCAGGGCCATGGCCTTAGGACTATCTGGCCACTGTCCATGGCCACAGGCTATACCTCAGTCACTAAAGGTATGTGACTTTTTTTGTACTTACATTATGACACTATTCAAAAAATAAAACATGGACACATTTGAAAAACCATGCTTTGAGGTCCTTGCCAATGCTCCTTGGACGAGTTTTCTGCAAATCCGCCCGTGTTTTATTTTTTGAAAAGTGTCAAAATGTACATACATAAAATCGTCATATAATTTAGCCCGCACTTGACAAAATCCATTCAGACTTTGCACAAACATTCAAGGTTGGATCTATAATCATTCTGAAAACTTTTTTCCACATTTGTCAAATGGCAACAAAGTTATAAGCTATCTAAAAATGTTGAGAGACCCCCTCTATTGTTTCCCCCTCTTGACAAAATCCCACCAAACTTTGCAAAAACATTCATATCTAGGTCTAAACACTTTTTGCAAACGTTTTTCCAGGTTTGTCAAATGGCACCACATTTATAAGCCTTTAATATATTTTGGGACTCCCCCTCTAATTGTGTTGCCTCTTGGCAAATCAGCACCACAGAACCGTTCTGAGACAGATCTAGAATGCAAATCCAAAATTTCATGCAGTTTCATTGAGTGGCACCAAAGTTATACGCCATCCAAAAACTGCTTGTTTTCACCAACCCTGTAATGCAGAACTAGGCATAGATGCCCCCAAACATCCCAGGTGTTCGCGAACGTCACAGGACTGCCCAGGACATCAGGACTGTTTGCAGATGTCTGAGTTGAAAAGCACCAATTTTTGGGGCTTTTAAAGGCCATATCGCAGCCCATCATCATCACCCCTCACCTCCCCAGAGATTGTTTCATTAGTTTGACAAGTGCAATATTGTGTTTTTTAAAATGTTTTTACTGTGATGTTCGGGCAAAACAGGAGCGGCCCGTGAATCTATCATGGCAAAAAATCTGATGCACCTCATGTTTTTTATTGACCAATCAGCGGACGCGTCTGATGTCCGCGGACATCATGTCACTCTCTAGGTCAATCGGAAGCCTGTCTGTGGACCGAACAAGGAAGTGAGTCTACAGACCGAACCCAGATATCACACAATTGTTTTAACCTACTTTTTGGCCTTTTTTAAAAAAATCTACTGGACAAATTTAAACCAAATTCACAAAAGCACACTTTCAGAACCAAGCTGCCGCTTCTGCTGCAAATTTGATGAAAATACACCCAGAATCAATCTGACAGGGCCATATACTTTTTTTGCAAAGTTTTGTGAGGACTCATCCAGGGGGGGTGTCAAGGGGCGAAGTTATAAGCCACCCAAAAGTGTTCTTGCTATGGGTTGAGCAACTTAACCATAACTGCAGGGCTGCTACTGCAGGCCCTGTAAGTTATATTTATGTACAGATTGAATGGAATAAAGACTGTTTTGATAAATTAATGATATTTCTGCATGTAAGAAATAGAAACATGCGGTGACATATCTATGATTTGTTTATTTACTTTACTCACTCTTAAAGCACAATTTTTAACTTCACCATGAAAAATCCATCGCTTGGGATAATGACCTGTCCCAATTTCTGACCTTTGGCTTAGCCTCAGCCATAACTTTGTGGAGGGTCATTATCACACGATAACAACCACTCCCTCAGTCTGTAAGACTATATTAACTACACTTTTCAGCAGTTCAATTGTCTATTCCTCTGGATATTTTATTTGACTCACTACTAAGGATGATTCAAAATTTAAGTTCCATCTCATTACGTTTGTCTTTTTGATGCACGCTTGGAATGCAGAAACTTGAATATTTATTTTTTTAAGATCTCATCACAAAAACTTCAATATTAACCTGGGCTGGTACTGACTACTGTCAGGTCATCTGCATGCACTGAATGCTTTATCTACCAATTTTTATGCAAGGATGGACAAATATAATGTTAGCAGCACTATTGCTATACAAATCAAACATCATTGCTGAAATAGGTCTTCCCTACATAGTCCCACTCTCCATGTTAATTCTGTAACACAGAGTGATGTTGTCTACTATTTTCATTTCAGCAGTGGCATAAAAGCTTTATGTTAATCAACTTAAAGCATAAGCCCTGTACTCCAAGTTGGTCCAATAGGAAGGACCAATACACCAGCCACTGGTTTGGCTGGCCTTCATGGTAATGAGTGAAAGGAAATTGTTTTCTTACTCGCGACAACTATTGCAGCAATAAAGGAGTAGTCAAAGTAGGAAAACTTCCTGGTCGAGGCACTTTCACCTATTTTTATCTCATATATTTAATTTCTGACTTCATCTTTCTTACTTGTCTGGGATTCTTTTAAACTAGGGAGTTCCAGATAATCAGTAACTTCTTTCTTAGAATCTGATAGAAACTGTGTGATTCTGTGTCTTCGTTGTATACGTTCTTATAAATGGCTTCTCGTGAAATCTTGAGTTCATATTTATTTTGAGATATTTGGGATTTTAAGACATTCTCTGTTTCTTTAACACAATTTCTAACAACATCTTCACTGATCTTTCATGCAATAATTGGCCCTTATTTGACCCCTTATTCCAAATTCTTGCAAATGTGTACCTTCTTCTTTTTTTGATTAATCACCATAAAGATTCTGTGCTCAGAATCATAAATGCTTCTCAGATCTTTGTTTATTTTTCTTCTGATCTCTTCAGTTAACCATTGATCTGTAAGATCCTTCTCAACTTCCAGTAATCAGTTTTCAATGTCTTTTTGTCACTGTCTTTCATCCTTAGTTGATCTAAATTATATATGAGTTACCTCCCTTCACATGTAGGCCTTATATTCACCCCAACCTGCACTCGTTGATGAGAAATTGTTGCTAAAACTGAAGTATTATTTTGTGGTATCAGCCAACAAAGGGACAATGAGTGGGATGAGAAAGAATTTATTGTCCATAGTCCACTTCCTTTTCCTTTGATTTAGCTAAAATCCATTTACCTCAAATGAGATAGAGCCTCTTGGTCCTGGCTTGCTCTTTTTCTTTTCTCAGTAGGTGGCTTTTTCATTTTGTGAATTTGTATCAGTGTTTAACAAGGTATCATATTATAATGAATCTGGAAGCAGTATATTTGCATGATATATCAAAGTTGGTTGGGGTGGGGTCTAAGACCACATTGAGGATTTAGGCTTTTGTGTAAGTTGTTTTGAAGACATATACATGTTGGATTGGTTCAGAGAAACAGTTCAGGGTGTCTATATTTGGCCTATGTTCTAAAGCTAGGATATATTTCTATTTCTCTATACATGCAATAGAGAAGCCCCATCTACCCTTAACATCTGCTATGTTATTATTTAAGGGAATTTTGTGTTTAGTTGTACTATTTTCCAGTCTGGAGATGCTGTTGTTTGGGATGAAAAAACCTTTAATAGAGCACATGCTATTTTGAATGCAAATCTACTTTTAATTGATGCAAATGAGTTTCTTGTAGTTATATGACCATATGTCTGCCAGCTAATAGATATTCAAATAATGGGCCTCATTACGAGTTTGCTGGTAAGGCCGTGAGGCACTGCTGCCGGAATCTACGGTAGATTCCGAGTCAGAGGGCACGTGCATTCCGGTGGGCTGGAAATGGTAGCACCGGCATGTCTGTAACGGCTCCTAAACACCCGATACTGGCAGACACCAGCTCCGGCACCACCGCCACCGTAATTACCGGTACCGGTATTACCAGCACCGGAAGCAACGTCATCGCAGTGGAATGGGAAATGCACCAGCGGCCATTATTAAAACACAATCCATTGCAATCCTGATTGTACAGGAGTTTCACTCGAAAACCAAGTACATACCGACACTGAGGAACATGTCAGCTAGGCAAGCAGCCGTCCGTCTCCGCAAACCACACCGCAACCCACGCTTCAGAGAACAGGAACTTAACATGCTGGCAGACACCCTTGTGGAGCATGCTGATGTGTTGATCTGTGCTGAACTGCGGCGCACAGCACAACTAAGAAAAAAGGCCATTTGGAAGGATTTGGCCCTAAAAGTCTCGGCGGCGGGGACAACACCCCAGATGGTCTGAGTTTGCCGGAAGAGGTGGGACGACCTCTGTCTCCATGTCCGCAACCTCCTTGCTGCAGAGCGCAGCCAGTGGCTGGCCCCAGGAGGTGGCGCACCATCCCCCATCAAACTGCTGGCGTGGGAGAAGACCTGCAGCACCGTCCTCTACATGCAGAGGATAGCAGGAGTTGGAGATGCGGAGACGGGAGCAGCGACTTCTGATGATGCCAGTGAGTGTCTGTAACCGTCATCCCAAAGTCACATCACACAACTTGTATCCCCAATGCCAATGGTCAAGTCTAAATGCCAAGTAAGTGGCACCAGAACCCTGCTGCCATTCCACCCATCGACAACCTCCTTCCACACAACTACAATGTACCTGGCAGGAAATCAAGAAACAAACCCCACTGACACACCCCACAGTCAACATCAACGCAGCAAAGTTCACAAGTGAAACACATCAGTTTCACTATCAAACTGTACATGTCACACAGCCCCTGTGGCATGTCCACAACACCCAGCCCACTACACACCAGTACCCCAGCCAATAGGCACTGCACACTCCATGACCGCACCACTAAGATGTTCCCACACTGCAACCCCCACACATTCGTGTGTGCACCATGCCATGCCCTCCACCATGTCCATGACAATGCACATGACTCTGAATGTACTACCATTGATGTGTGTCAGATGTATTCACAGCCATTACTGATGCCCTGCCTCACTGTCCCCCACAGGCGCATCATCTGACAGCGAGGGTGAACATGCCACCACACCCAGGTTCACTGCAGCACGTTGCCGACACAGGAAATCCACTGTCTCTAGCCAGGAACAAAAGCACTTCCACGGCAAAACCTCCTACCCAGCAGCCCCAGCATCCACCAACACCTGCTGGCAAGCAGCCCTGGCAGGAAACAACACCTGTGGCCAAGCAGCCCCAGCAGGCAACAACACCTGCGGCCAAGCAGCCCCAGCAGGCAACAATATCTGTGTCCAAGCAGGACCATCAGCAGGAAGAGCCGAATCCCCAGACCACACACTGCAGGAAGAGCCAGAATCTGCATACCACACGCTGCAGGAAGAACCAAAATCTGCAGAACACAGGATGCAGGAAGAACCAATATCCCCAGACCACACGCTATAGGAAGAGCCAGAATCTCCGCTACCCAGCCAGGCGCCCAAACCTGCAACACCAACAGTAGGCCCTGGAGCACACAGCACTGTGGAGGCCAGTGGGCCCGACAAACAGAGTGACAGTGGCCATGCGGACAAAGCTGTGTTTACTCCCCAGGCCTTCAGAGCACACCTCCCTTGTCACTACCTGGACTGCGGCACATACGAGATATTGAGGGGTGCCTCAGTAGAATGGAAGAGCGGCAGCAGGCAATGCACGCCTTGGTCACCCAGTACCTCGCTGAGGCTCAACTGACACAACAGACTATGCAGGACACCTCAAGTAACACGGCAGAGATGGTCGGCAGAGCCACAGAGGATGTCTACCACCTTGTGAGGCGTGTGCGGGAGGGAAATGGAGTGATGTCTGCTATGGCTGAGTCAATTGACATGTTGGTAAACGCTATAGCCGAACAACGGCACATCACCACCCCACCCAGCCCATCCTCAAGCACAACACAGAGCAGTTACATTCAGAGTAACCCTCTGCATCAGTCACAGTGACTCAGTCACCCACCATAGGCTCACTCCATGCTCCAAAAAGGGGGCGTAAATAGGGCATGTTACTAGTGCATGTGGGGAGGGAGTAGTTGGGAAGGGGCTGTGGGGGTAATTGGGGAGGGGGTAGTGGGTGTGGATGTGTTGGGTGTGGGGTGGTCGGGGAGGGGGTAATGGGTGTGGTGTTATTGGGTGTGGCGGTGGTGTGGGAAGGGGTAGTGGAGGAGAGGATAGTGGGGGAGGGTGTGTGGGGTAAATAAAATGGGATGGTAGTGTTAGGAAATATAAATCACATCTGTATATAGTTCATCTTTATGCAATAGACCTGGTGTTCCAAACAAACATGACTAGACATTGCTTTTTTCAGTGTGAGTCTATTTAATCATGTACAGTGTCCAGTGCCCAGTGTGACCCATGTCCAGTCCTTTGTCTTTAACAGTCCATCAAAAGTAGTGGTCAATTAATTCTTGCTGTTTTGCACATCCATCATTGCCATTGTGGCGCGGAGGATTCCCCCTATCTTCTTCATCGTCATCCTCATCCTCTGGTGGCATCTTGTACATGTCAGGGGGCAGGGGGACACTGTGCCGAATGCACATGTTGTGTAGCATGGCACATGCCAGCATGATTTTTCCAACCTGCTCTGGCCTGTAAATGAGGGCTCCCCCCGACCTGCTAAGGCAGCGGAACAGGGCCTTTAACAGGTCAAATGTCTGCTCGATGGAGACATGCCTGTGTACATGTGCACGATTGTTCCCTCTTCATGCCTGTTCTGTGGTTGCCTGATGGGTGGTCATGAGCCAGCCCATCAGGGGATACCCAGCATCACCTGCATGGGAGTGAGAAAAGGGTACCTGTAATTAATTTGGTAATTTCACGTTAACACTGGCTGTACAGTGTTCATTGGAAAATTCAACTAAGCACAAGAAATCATAAACGTACATGGCATGCGTCATTGTCTACGAACCCGGTAAGTGAATTTAGGGCTGATCCATGGGTGGGAGGCGGATGAGTGCATTTGCTGTCACATGGAACAATCAATGTGAACCTGCACTCTTGCAACTCAACCACAACAGACCACAATGCACCTCATTGGCATTATTGTATTAGCAATGGAAATGGACTGTGCATATACAGTGGCAACGCACACATTTCCCTAATTAGCCTTTTGTGATACAGTGGTAGCGCCGGCATGCATTCAAGACATACAGGTCATTATGTGCATATATATTGACATCTTCACCCATATGACTAGGTCAGATATCCATTGGTAGTATGTGTCACGGGTGAGGGGCTACGTTACACGAATACGGATGGGTGGTTGTTAGCATGGTGGAATGATGCTACATTGGATGAGTCCTGCACCTCTCAATCAAATATTGGTGGTAGTCAATAATTGTGGTTTGCTTCATTTTCAGGCAACAACACCTGTGTCCAAGCAGGACCATCAGCAGGAAGAGCCGAATCCCCAGACCACACACTGCAGGAAGAGCCAGAATCCGCAGACCACACGCTGCAGGAAGAACCAAAATCCGCAGACACAGGATGCAGGAAGAACCAATATCCCCAGACCACACGCTGTAGGAAGAGCCAGAATCTCCGCTACCCAGCCAGGCGCCCAAACCTGCAACACCAACAGTAGGCCCTGGAGCACATAGCACTGTGGAGGTAAGTGGGCCCGACAAACAGAGTGACAGTGGCCATGCGGACAAAGCTGTGTTTACTCCCCAGGCCTTCAGAGCACACCTCCCTTGTCACTACCTGGACTGCGGCACATACAAGATATTGAGGGGTGCCTCAGTAGAATGGAAGAGCGGCAGCAGGCAATGCATGCCTTGGTCACCCAGTACCTCGCTGAGGCTCAACTGACACAACAGACTATGCAGGACACCTCAAGTAACACGGCAGAGAAGGTCGGCAGAGCCACAGAGGGTGTCTACCACCTTGTGAGGCATGTGCGGGAGGGAAATGGAGTGATGTCTGCTATGGCTGAGTCAATTGACATGTTGGTAAATGCTATAGCCGAACAACGGCACATCACCACCCCACCCAGCCCATCCTCAAGCACAACACAGAGCAGTTACATTCAGAGTAACCCTCTGCATCAGTCACAGTGACTCAGTCACCCACCATAGGCTCACTCCATGCTCCAAAAAGGGGGCGTAAATAGGGCATGTTACTAGTGCATGTGGGGAGGGAGTAGTTGGGAAGGGGCTGTGGGGGTAATTGGGAAGGGGGTAGTGGGTGTGGATGTGTTGGGTGTGGGGTGGTCGGGGAGGAGGTAGTGGGTGTGGTGTTATTGGGTGTGGCGGTGGTGTGGGAAGGGGTAGTGGAGGAGAGGATAGTGGGGGAGGGTGTGTGGTGTAAATAAAATGGGATGGTAGTGTTAGGAAATATAAATCACATCTGTATATAGTTCATCTTTATGCAATAGACCTGGTGTTCCAAACAAACATGACTAGACATTGCTTTTTTCAGTGTGAGTCTATTTAATCATGTACAGTGTCCAGTGCCCAGTGTGACCCATGTCCAGTCCTTTGTCTTTATCAGTCCATCAAAAGTAGTGGTCAATTAATTCTTGCTGTTTTGCACATCCATCATTGCCATTGTGGCGCGGAGGATTCCCCCTATCTTCTTCATCGTAATCCTCATCCTCTGGTGGCATCATGTACATGTCAGGGGGCAGGGGGACATTGTGCCGAATGCACATGTTGTGTAGCATGGCACATACCAGCATGATTTTTCCAACCTGTTCTGGCCTGTAAATGAGGGCTCCCCCCGACCTGCTAAGGCAGCGGAACAGGGCCTTTAACAGGTCAAATGTCTGCTCGATGGAGACATGCCTGTGTACATGTGCACGATTGTTCCCTCTTCATGCCTGTTCTGTGGTTGCCTGATGGGTGGTCATGAGCCAGCCCATCAGGGGATACCCAGCATCACCTGCATGGGAGTGAGAAAAGGGTACCTGTAATTAATTTGGTAATTTCACGTTAACCCTGGCTGTACAGTGTTCATTGGAAAATTCAACTAAGCACAAGAAATCATAAACGTACATGGCATGCGTCATTGTCTACGAACCTGGTAAGTGAATTTAGGGCTGATCCATGGGTGGGAGGCGGATGAGTGCATTTGCTGTCACATGGGACAATCAATGTGAACCTGCACTCCTGCAACTCAACCACAACAGACCACAATGCACCCCATAGGCATTATTGTATTAGCAATGGAAATGGACTGTGCATATACAGTGGCAACTCACACATTTCCCTAATTAGCTTTTTGTGATACAGTGGTAGGGCCGGCATACATTCAAGACATACAGGTCATTATGTGCATATATATTGACACCTTCACCAATATGACTAGGTCAGATATCCATTGGTAGTATGTGTCACGGGTGAGGGGCTACGTTACACGAATACGGATGGGTGGTTGTTAGCATGGTGGAATGATGCTACATCGGATGAGTCCTGCACCTGTCAATCAAATATTGGTGGTAGTCAATAATTGTGGTTTGCTTCATTTTCAGGCAACAACACCTGTGTCCAAGCAGGACCATCAGCAGGAAGAGCCGAATCCCCAGACCACACACTGCAGGAAGAGCCAGAATCCGCAGACCACACGCTGCAGGAAGAACCAAAATCCGCAGACACAGGATGCAGGAAGAACCAATATCCCCAGACCACACGCTGTAGGAAGAGCCAGAATCTCCGCTACCCAGCCAGGCGCCCAAACCTGCAACACCAACAGTAGGCCCTGGAGCACATAGCACTGTGGAGGTAAGTGGGCCCGACAAACAGAGTGACAGTGGCCATGCGGACAAAGCTGTGTTTACTCCCCAGGCCTTCAGAGCACACCTCCCTTGTCACTACCTGGACTGCGGCACATACAAGATATTGAGGGGTGCCTCAGTAGAATGGAAGAGCGGCAGCAGGCAATGCATGCCTTGGTCACCCAGTACCTCGCTGAGGCTCAACTGACACAACAGACTATGCAGGACACCTCAAGTAACACGGCAGAGAAGGTCGGCAGAGCCACAGAGGGTGTCTACCACCTTGTGAGGCGTGTGCGGGAGGGAAATGGAGTGATGTCTGCTATGGCTGAGTCAATTGACATGTTGGTAAATGCTATAGCCGAACAACGGCACATCACCACCCCACCCAGCCCATCCTCAAGCACAACACAGAGCAGTTACATTCAGAGTAACCCTCTGCATCAGTCACAGTGACTCAGTCACCCACCATAGGCTCACTCCATGCTCCAAAAAGGGGGCGTAAATAGGGCATGTTACTAGTGCATGTGGGGAGGGAGTAGTTGGGAAGGGGCTGTGGGGGTAATTGGGAAGGGGGTAGTGGGTGTGGATGTGTTGGGTGTGGGGTGGTCGGGGAGGAGGTAGTGGGTGTGGTGTTATTGGGTGTGGCGGTGGTGTGGGAAGGGGTAGTGGAGGAGAGGATAGTGGGGGAGGGTGTGTGGTGTAAATAAAATGGGATGGTAGTGTTAGGAAATATAAATCACATCTGTATATAGTTCATCTTTATGCAATAGACCTGGTGTTCCAAACAAACATGACTAGACATTGCTTTTTTCAGTGTGAGTCTATTTAATCATGTACAGTGTCCAGTGCCCAGTGTGACCCATGTCCAGTCCTTTGTCTTTATCAGTCCATCAAAAGTAGTGGTCAATTAATTCTTGCTGTTTTGCACATCCATCATTGCCATTGTGGCGCGGAGGATTCCCCCTATCTTCTTCATCGTCATCCTCATCCTCTGGTGGCATCATGTACATGTCAGGGGGCAGGGGGACATTGTGCCGAATGCACATGTTGTGTAGCATGGCACATACCAGCATGATTTTTCCAACCTGTTCTGGCCTGTAAATGAGGGCTCCCCCCGACCTGCTAAGGCAGCGGAACAGGGCATTTAACAGGTCAAATGTCTGCTCGATGGAGACATGCCTGTGTACATGTGCACGATTGTTCCCTCTTCATGCCTGTTCTGTGGTTGCCTGATGGGTGGTCATGAGCCAGCCCATCAGGGGATACCCAGCATCACCTGCATGGGAGTGAGAAAAGGGTACCTGTAATTAATTTGGTAATTTCACGTTAACCCTGGCTGTACAGTGTTCATTGGAAAATTCAACTAAGCACAAGAAATCATAAACGTACATGGCATGCGTCATTGTCTACGAACCCGGTAAGTGAATTTAGGGCTGATCCATGGGTGGGAGACGGATGAGTGCATTTGCTTTCACATGGGACAATCAATGTGAACCTGCACTCTTGCAACTCAACCACAACAGACCACAATGCACCCCATTGGCATTATTGTATTAGCAATGGAAATGGACTGTGCATATACAGTGGCAACTCACACATTTCCCTAATTAGCTTTTTGTGATACAGTGGTAGCGCCGGCATGCATTCAAGACATACAGGTCATTATGTGCATATATATTGACACCTTCACCAATATGACTAGGTCAGATATCCATTGGTAGTATGTGTCACGGGTGAGGGGCTACGTTACACGAATACGGATGGGTGGTTGTTAGCATGGTGGAATGATGCTACATTGGATGAGTCCTGCACCTCTCAATCAAATATTGGTGGTAGTCAATAATTGTGGTTTGCTTCATTTTCATCCTTAAGTCCCTTGAGGTGACATGACAGGGGTACTGACCTGCAGTATACCTGTGGACTGTGAGTGCAGTGAGTATGTCTTGAGTGTGGCAGATGGTTTTCTCTCTGGCTGAGCATCATGACTTGTGAATTGCTTTGCTGGGTTCATGTATTTCATGCATTGTCACTACAGAGTGATGTTCCTAATATATGTGCTGATGTGAGCACTTTGTTAAATGCATGGAGACACGGCTGTGTAGGCCTTGCACTTCTGTATGCATTTGCTGTGTTGCACATTCTGTTGAATTTCCTTTAGTCACAGTACAAGGCACCCATTACGCTGTGCCTGGTCTTCTTCCATTCAATGTGTAAGGTTTTGTGTTGTGCAGGTTGGGTATGATGAGGTTGCTTCGTGTAATTCCTCATCTTATTTAGCCTTCTATTGCCTACCCAGTCTCTTTTCACTTTGATGGATACCTGGTAATGGTTACGGGTATTTTGCAGGATAGATGATGGATGAATCCATGCAGTGTGCACATGTGCTCCTCATGCATGCTATGCTATGTTTGGACACCCCTCATGGCCCTGTGGTTTCACTCACCCAGCAGACAGGTTGTCTATGCTCTTAACTGCCCTCCCCCAATTCAACACCCCTCGTGGCACTGTGATTTCACTCACCCAACATCCAGGTACAATGTCCAGCGTGTTGTGCCATGTACCAGGGCACCGTGGAGTTGCGCAGCACCATGGAGTCATGTGTGGAGCCAGGGAATCTTGCACAGCAATGCGTGATTATTTTGCGGCCATCGCACACCATCTGTACATTGAGGGAACGGTACAGCTTCCTGTTGAAGTACACTACCACCACAGCATGCCAGACAACCTGCTTCACATGTGTACAGTCAAGCCAAGATATCCATAATGGGTTTAGATCAAAAATCTCAGTTCACAAGGAAAACATCAATAATTCCCTCAAAAACCAAGACCCTTGGCTCTTGCCTCATAGCGCAAAGCCTCTCATAAATCACCCCGATAATATTCCACAATTCTCACTTTACCACTACTCAGAGAAACAGGTGCTCAAAGTGATTCAGGATCTTAAAGCCACATCCTGCCCTGGGTACGACTGCCCCAGCAGCATCTTCAAAGAATCAACTGATCTCCTCGTTCCATTGCTTACGAAGCTGATCAATTTATCTTTTGATGAGGGCTGGTTCCAGACGTCTTGAAATCAGCATGGGTGACTCCCTTGCTGAAAAAAGAAAACCTTGACCCCAATAATAAAGATAATTATCGACCGATCACTAATGTCCTATTTATTCTGAAAATCTTAGATAAGCTAGCTTACAATCAACTTCAAGATCATGTTGAAAAGCACACTATCTTGGGCACTCGTCAATCCGGCTATAGGGCCCGTCATGGCACTGAAACTGCCATGCTTGACCTGAAGTCCACCTTGGCTGGCATAGCAGACAAAAACCATGCTGCTCTGTTGATGCTACTAGACCTCTCTGCAGCCTTCGATCTTGTTGATCACTCCCTACTAGTGACAAGGCTCGGAGAGGTCACAAACTGTTCCACGCTGGCATCCAAATGGATTGTCTCTTTCTTGGGACCACACACGGTAAGGGTTTGTGTGGGCAACCACTACTCCACTTCCATCTCTCAGACTTGCAGTGTTCCACAAGGCTCCTGCATGTCACCATTACTCTTCAATCTGTATATCTGACCACTACCAGACCTTGTGAACAGCCTTGGTGTCCTGTACACACAAGGACGCAGACGACACTCAGGTTATCATTCAGCTCAGTGACCAATAC
Organism: Ambystoma mexicanum; assembly: GCF_040938575.1. Classification (NCBI taxonomy): domain Eukaryota; kingdom Metazoa; phylum Chordata; class Amphibia; order Caudata; family Ambystomatidae; genus Ambystoma; species Ambystoma mexicanum. The sequence goes on from NC_090930.1 coordinate 909,166,229, forward strand.
AAGAAGGACGTTAACACCCTCAATAACCTCTACAGAGCTATCCAGAACTGGATGGCCTGTAAATCTTTGGCCCTCAACAATAATACAACCGAGCTGACGATTGTCTCTACCAAAAACACTCAAAGTAAGCTGACCTCAGATTACTCCAACTTTCTGATTGCAGACTGTCATAACTGTCCTAACAAAAGTAAAACCTCTGGGTGTCATTCTGGATGACAAACTCTCCATGAAGCCTCATGTTTCCAATATCAGGTCATGCTGCGGACTTATCAACAAATACAATATATTCGACTTTTCATCACAACTGACAACTGTGCTCTCCTGTCTCCTGTCTACAGCACTGATTTACTCCAGACTAGACTATTGCAACAGCCTGTTGACTGGCACCATTTCTGCGAATATACAGGCTCTTCAGGTCACACAAAATAACGCTGTACGAACTATCTTTAAACAATCGCGGCGTACCCACATTTCCTCTTTCAGGAAACAACTTTACTGGCTTCCAGTAAAACAGTGAATAACGCACAAAATGCTCACACTAGTGCGCAAATGCGTAGCTTTTACAAGTCCCACATACCTATCAGAGCGCATTAAAATCAAGCCTAAGAATTGAAATCTTTGTTCTAATTCAGCCAATATGCTCAGCCAGCCAAGGTCCAGGCTTACCAGGTTTGGAGGTTCTAGTTTTGACTCTCAGGCCCCTATGCTCTGGTAGCTACTACCAGCAGCTATATCTGTCAAATCCAAAACTACTCTCGCTTCAAAAAGGCTGTAAAAACCCATCTTTTCAACCCTGACTAAGCTCCTTAATTTTCACCCTCTCTGCTGCTTTATGTTCTAGTGTGTCTTGTATCTTGTTTTGTATGCGCCCTGAGGCCCGCGGGCATGTTGGTGCATTATAAAAATTCGAAATAAATAAAATATTACATTCAGCATGCCTGCAAGTGCATGGAATGCTGTTGTGGTTGCATTCACCTCCTCTGCAGTCTGTGGTAGGCTAATGTGGTCGTGTATGTGCGACAGGAGTGCATCTAGCACCTGGGTGAGCACACAGGAGAAACAGAGTTGGGAGATTCCATGCAGCTGCCCCACTGCGTGCTGAAAAGTGCCTGTGGCAAGGAAGTGTAGCACACTCACTACCTTCAGCAAGGGGGGGATGGCTATCCGGATATTGATTAGGCTCACCAGGTCATCATGTATGATGTCCACTATAGTGGTGATGGGGTCCCTGTCCAGCCGGTACAGGGTGTGGATCTGAGCAGGGGTTAGATTGAATGGGCTGGCCCTTAGGCGAGGGATTGGTGGCTGCCTGCGGGGTACAACTGGCTGCACATTGGGTATCTGCTGGCCCATTATCACCCTCCTTCTCCTCTTGCGCCTCTGTTGCATCCTCTGGCTCAGTGCCTCCTCAATGAGTAGCTGTGCAGGCATGTCCTCCAGCTCCAATACTGCTAGTGCCAATGGTAGCATTGTGGATTTGGAAGGGGTGTGATGTCTGGGAGTGCTCCTTTTGTGCTGTGCCACACTCCATTGCCTTCACCTGTGCCCATTGTGTGCACCTGTGGCAGGTTTGTACACACCAGATTCTTATTACCGCTTGGTCCGCGATGGCGGTGTTTCTGGCATCATTTGATCCCTTATTACCAGCATATCCTTGCCGGTATTTGCGTGTCCACAAACCTCTTAATGTGACCTTACTTGCGGCATGCTGGTGTCACTGGCATGGCTGCTGCGTGTGAACGCTGATACCAGCACGGGTGTGGACGGCCACGTGACATCGGCATCATGACTCGTAGTACTCCGGTCCGGTAAAGGATGCCGGCATGCTAATACCGGCATCAATTTTACCAGATCGGCATACTTGTTATGAGGCCCATTGTCCTTCATTAAGGTATCCTTGGTGTGTTTATGTTTTAGCATAGCATTTCACTGATTCTTTTCATATCTACCCAGCACATGCCCGTCTGTGATCACAGTTTTGTAAGATTTTTCCTTGTAAATAATGTTAATTTACATAGTCTGTTTTCCACTCTCAATGCCCTTTCAAATGAATTGAAATGTTTTCTCTGCTCCCCTCCTTCCTCATTTACATTCTCAATGCCAACATCAATCTCTCACACAGTGTACTGCACACACATCAAGTGGCCCTGTCTGTAAAACAACGTTTAACCACGACAATATTTAACTTTGGATTACGTGTTCACATTCCACTCTAGTTTGCTCCATCTTTCCCTGCCTATCCTCTCCCACTTCCAACTCCTTCATCCATTTAATTTGCTATATTATCTCGCCTTTGGTGAGAAATTGAAATTTGGAATTTTAACCAGACATGATGATTCATACGCCTGCTTTGAACAGCTAATTGTGGCTGCTACAAAAATCACAAGAATAGCCACACGAGTGCTTAATGAACTGAAATGGCAGCAATTGCATATGCCTCGATTATTAAAAAACATTTAATAACATGCTTCTTGTTATAAAGTCAATTTCACAACTGAGTGTATTAAAATTGTAAGTATATCCTCTTAAGAATGTCTATTTCAATATGGCAGGTTGAAACTCAGTTAAAAATATTTCTGGGCAACTTTAGGGACATTGGGCCTCATTACGACTCAGGCGGTAAGGGGTTTACGGCGGCGTAAACAGCGCCGACCCTTACCGCCTGATTCCGAGGTCCCTTAGCGCCATGGAGCTTTTAACACCTTAAAATCCATGGCGCTAAGGGACCTTGATGTTAATTACGCCACCGTAATTTACGGTGTCGTAATTAACGCCTTCCCCACTCCCATTATGCCCTATGGGGCAAAAATGGGAATGGGGAAGGGTAAATGGGGATTGGGGACTTACCGCCCCGCCAACCTCGGAATGGGGCGGAAAGCCTGCCAACCACCATGGCGTAAACATAGTTTACGCCATGGTGGTAAAGGTACGACCCAGGCGGTAACTTACCGCCTGGGTCGTAATGAGGCCCATTGACTATTCTTCACGCATCTGTGTTAGCATTAACTAGCAATGAAGTCCTTAACACTTCATTGATATATCATTTTTGTTAATAGTTATAACCTGTAGAACATTTTGTTGAGGAACGCTATATTCCATTTACATCGGTATATTGTTATTTGTATTGCTGACAAGCAAATGTGTACGCCTCACTATTCATAAATAACATCTGTGATGAGGTTATGCTAACAGAGCATTGGGAAAAGTGGACACATGGGATCTGGTGGCCATTGTGTTGGTGATGATGCCCCTGTTTATGGTATATGGAGGATCTCCCACAGTCCAGGCACCGTCTCAGGACCAATATCAAGGGGCTGTAAAGAAACTTCTGAAAAACCAACACAATGGCTTCAGAGGTAGTTTGTTACAGAAATCTAAAACACTAAATGTATAAGCATCAGGGGGGCAATAGAACAACTAACATTTATAGGGTGAAACGAAGATCCAAAACACTTTGCTAGTCTGATTGCAAAGCATGGAATCCTCTTACCTGGTGAACTGCAGCCTGGATCACAATCATAGACAGACAACTAAAAGGATCAGTGGCTTATGATAGCAAAGATGCAAGTGGACTATGTGTGCACTACAGACAGGGCAGTACAGCAAACAGTGCAATCAATATGCAGGGCAGGGGACGGGCATGCAGAGCCACCCATCAGTGATATTGACTCTCAGATGGTGGGTGTCCATCTTAAGCCTTTGATCCACAGAGTGCATGCTAACCAATCCATTAGATACATTAAGCAATTCAGAGAAGCACAACACATGGGACTAATTAGTGGTGAAGAATCGAAACAGGCGCCACAAACAGCTGCCAACATACGGAGCTGATTGTAAAGCAGAAAGATTACTAGTCACTATCATGTTTTAAGATACAATACAATATACAATCAGACATAAGCAATTTACCAGTGAGGGAGCTTGGACCGCATTACAGAGAGTTATGGTGTTTACTTAAGCAATAAGTCAAGAGCGGGGGGGGGGGGGGACATTGCCACTTCAGGTAATGCCCCGGGGCCCCTAGTTACAGGCCTGAGCATAGCCAAACTTACCTCTAGATGAAAAGAATCTATCATAATTCTGTTAACTCGCATTAAACCTACTTGAAGAGGATAATAGCACAAGGTGATCATATTGAATTGGAACTGTGAAAATGAGAATTGACCATGAAGGTATCTTTCAAAAACAGATTAAACTATGGATGGACGAGCTAGCTCAAATCAGATTCAAGCCTTCCTAAATAATCAGTGCATGCCTCTGCTTGAAAAATGTGTGTCATTTGGATCTGAAGCTCTAAATGGATCAAAATGTTTGAGCAGATATTCGAGGAGCTTTTACAGATGTGAGCATTTGCTGTCTCGACTCAGCTCGAATAATACTGTAGGGTAGTGCTGAATTCTGGAATTCTGGTGGCTTAGGAAATGATGCAATAGGGTGATCATTTCCTGTATGGGGCCATTCTGTTTCAGGGAGAACAGACTATTGTGTGCTTCATCCATAGCCATTCTTTCTCAAAATTGTCATTTATTTGAACAATTGTACTTCTTTTTTGTAGTTAAACCATTTAACTTTAAGAACAGTGATTGTGGCTTACTTTTGGTTTTACCTTATTTTAAAATAATACAACATACATCAGTCCCTGGTTCTTTGAGCCAATGCAGAGTCAGTATGTGATTTTTTTTGACATAGCACCCTTCATTTTAAAGAACATTGTTTTATTTGCTTTCAGTTCATGTATTTTCCATCTAATTTAAGTGTATATTGCATTTTGTTTATTCTTCTGCTTTTACCTTACTGTTGTTAAACTTTTTTGTTTACAAATACAATTTTCTTTGTCCATTACATTTGTTCTGATTTAATTGGTTATAGTTTCCATTTATCTTGTTTTTTATTACATTTTTCTTTTTCCAATATATTTGTTCAGCTGATTTCGTTTGTTATCATTTCCGTTTATCTTGTTTTTTTATACTTTGTAGAGTGATGTTTTCTATAATTTCCAGAGGAAAAAAAAAACAAGCCGAGTGACAATTTAGAGGAATTGGACTTGGACATAGATTCTGTAGAGTCTAATCCTGAGGAGAGTATGGCTCAAAGTGATACCCAACATGCTGATAATCAAAAGAATGAAACATTTTGCAGGATAGTGATTCATAAGGTTCAGTCGAGAAATCATGCAAAGGAAATCATGAGAAGCCTGACACAAATTCCAGGACAAATAACTAGTGATAGCCAATGCCCAGAACAGTCCTTAATGTTGCCATATGAAAAATCCCAAAACTCAGATTATGTTCCAGGTTTAATTTCTAAACTCGGTTTGGAGCCACTCTGAAATCAACCCTGAAGAGATTGCTACAGCTATCTGTACCATCTGAAAGCAGAAAGTGAGCTGTGGAAAACAGGCAGCGCAATTCGGCACAACTTGGATTGGCCACCATTTTGAGTGATGTCATCAAGTGGCTACTAATTGTGAAACAAACAGTACACAGTGTTCTGTCCAGACTATAATTTTAGTTGAAAATGAAAAGAATGATGGCAGCACCTCAACTAGGAATGCAAGGTCATCATAACACGGTGGAACATTACTTCAACAGCAAACTATAAGTGCCATGTTAGAAAAGAAAACCACCTATGCCAAAAACACCATAGTCATTGTAGAAATGAACCAAATGATTGCAGAGTTTATCACCAAAGAAATACAGCCTTTCAGTGCTGTCTAAAAAAAAAAATGGTTTTAAACCCCGTATTTATTACTTTGGACCAAGCTACAACATGCCAAGCCAGATGCACTGTTCAAACTGTTGAAAGCAAGGATTATATGATAACCTGCAAAAAATGTACATTCTGCCCTTAGACTCAATGAAAACCAGACTATACATTTAACAACCAATATTTGTACCAGCTCCCAAGCAGCTGATTACATGTGCACATTGGGTGTTGTTCCAACCGACAGACCAAGAAATCTCTTCTTCTAAGTCCTTGTTCGCCAAATGCCTCCCCATCAGCAACAGGTGCAGTGATATAAAGAAAATGGCTGCTCCCTGCATCCGCTCCTTTGGATAAACAACACACCACAAATAACATCTTAGAAGATCTGCAAGGTGGTATCTCCAAGTAGCTGCATGTCAGTTTTTTTGGTATCTGAAAATGGGGCAAACATAGTGTCTGCTTAGTGAAAGGGCAGATCACACCATACACCATGCCTTGCCAATTGTTTCAATCTTCTGGTCCATGACTTATGAAAGGAGAACAGCAGCGTGTGTACCTTGGTAGGAGCAGCAATGAAAAGAAGAGACCATGTTTGCCATTTTGTTAAGGAACAGGCAGCATGGGCAAACATTCAGGCAAAACAACTTACACAAGATATGACCATATAGTGCCATTCCACTTTTTACATGTTCGAAAGAATGTTAGAGCAAAAATAGGCAGTACAGATGTGCACATTGCAGCATGTAGTGGCAGATGGGATTATGTTAACTTTGTCATAGTGGTTCATGTTACAGCACCTAACAAACTTTCTGAGACCCCATTTGCAGATAGGACCCCACACTAAGTGAAGGGATACCACCAAAAACGCCTTTAGATCAAAGGCTGAACACATTTGTAGTGCGTTTCAGAGCAAAGGGGGCATGCTGGCATGCACCTTGCTGGCCGTATGCTTCACCTGCTACAAAATTGTAAATGATTTAACCACCTGATGGATACCAAACACTGCAAGAAACCTACCCTACTGACACAGCTACAGAGGTGATTGGAAACACATTCATGCGGTTTTCTGCCATACTAAAAGATATGATGAGCCAACTGATAACCAAAGTACAACTTCCAACCAGCATTTCAAGGATGATTTCTAGCTCAGATACAACATGCATGCTTAAATGTACTGAACACCGCACTCAACAGTGTGCATGTGTTAAGGAAACCTTTTGGGACAAGCTACTCATGACCGCACAGTGCGTCACTATGGTTGTGTCAAGTGAGCATGCTATACAGGGCACTGTAGACCGCTATATCGGGAACAGTGTCACGCGATTTGACACTGACCCCCTCAAATACTGGAGCAAAAATAATCTGATCTGACATGGTCCTTCAAGATTAGTCTGAAAAATGGTGAGCAGCCCACCAACCAGTGTTTTCTGCAAGCAACCATTTAGCTCAGCTTGTCATATCATGTCCGAAACACCTACTTGAGTCAGTTCCAAAAATGTTCCAAAAATGTTTAGCACTGTTCTGACATGTAAAACATTCTAAAGTGCATGTCCAAACCATTGCCTTCCACGGAAATGAGTGACAGAGATCCTTATATGCACACAGTGGGCCAGATTCTCAAAAAGCAGTGCAAATGAAATGTGCTTGTTTCAAATGCAGTGCATTCAGAAATGCTCAGTTCACCATATGTAAAAGGGTGGTCTGAGTATTTCTGCAGGGGCTGGACAATGGCATAAACCCACTGTTGTCACACAAAAAAATCATGACTTGGTCAGAAATGTCCCTGTCATGATTTAAGCCTCCTTCTGCTACTCTTTTAAGGGAGTGGCGCTGATTTCAGGCCATTTAAAAGCGTATCCCATTTGCGAATTCTGGATTTACTTTTAAATGTATTGAAACACCCACGGATTTGCACAAATGCACACAGGGGAAAGAGGGGAATCTGAAAGAGCGCATCTAGAATGCGCTCATTCAGATGCCTTTTGTGAATTGCTCTTCTCCTTTTTATTGGAGCAAGGGAGGCAATGCGCTATTGGACATAAAACCAGGATTGGGGAAAACAGAACAAAAATACTGCCCCACTCAACATTCTTAAACACCTAACATTATTTGAGTGTTTTTTTTTTAATGTCTTTCTTTTGTATTTTTTGGGGAAAAGACAACTTAGACACACACTTGGGATTGGAGGAACCAAAGCGAACCAAACAAACGTACTCACCACACTGTAGTCTTCTAGTGGATTTTCCATATGGTAGCATGGAATCGCCACAGATGGGCCACCATATAATCCCCCTCTCACACAGCGTGTCAACACAGACCACAGCATAGCTAATGCTCGAAACATAGTAAAATCAGCTCAGGACCTATTGCATGTCCTACTTTCACTCCCTAAGGTCTTCTCTGCAGGCTGCCATTTCCTCTTTCCCCTTACAGTGCTATAGAATGGCTCTGCTGCAGACTCACCTGAAGCCAACATAACAGCATGTTTCCTCTACAGGTGTCTCAGCCTCCTCAATTGTCATAAGGTGTGGGCCTCTGCTATGGGTCACAAGGGCCATGCAGATGGTGCATTGAACATGGGACTTCCCCTTCTTGTCTTCAGCAGGATTACCTGGCAAAGCAGCACAGTGTTACCAGGCCTTGTATTTTCTTTCTTTGTAGAGCACAACGAAAATCCCTGTTCTGCTGTGAGTAGTGGAGGTACGTCCTGAGCTGCAGCTTGGGGTGGTGGCACTGGTGGGGTTTGCTCCTGGGTACCCACATTGGGGTGCTGCCCCTGAGCAAACTGTGTGGGTCTTGCTGCCGCTGCTCTTTCACTGCCTGGGCCTGCTACTGAGTTATTTGGGGGACAAAAGTGTTTCCCCTCCTAAATTTGAATTCTCCCCTCTCCTGCTTGCTCTTTCCGTCCCTTCCCACCTGACTGCCTCATCCAAAGAAACACACACAATACACAATACCTAGTTCCCCCTCCGTCTCTACCACCCAGAACAAGCTCTCGCATCCCCTCCCAGGTCTCAGGCAAACCCACACATGAAGCAGGAAGTATGTAATCCAGTGACCTTTTTAAACCCTCAAGAGGATTCAACAGGCTTCGAGCCAATAGGCACGAATGAGCTCGAAATCATGCGAAATCCACTCAAGGCAATAATAAAAAATAAAATCGAGTTGACGCAACATAATTTGAGGCAGTTCATGCCTATTGGCTGGCAGTGCGTGTCACTCTCTGAGAACGATCATCAAGGGATGAATTACTTCCTATTACTTTTTTGGCTTGAAGAGTGCTGAATCGGCTTTTTGATGAGCGAGCCGAATCAGACCATATACGAGTCAAACCTTTTCTTACTCAACTCAGATATGTCTGTGTGGCATGTCAATGGTAGCTCAAAAGGATACAGATGAATAGAGCTATTTTCTTAAAGTGTTCAAACTACGATCAAATCGAGCACTTTAAGTCTTGCCCATTCCTAGATGGAACATATTTCTAGAATATATTGACTGCATATCTATCAGTACTATCCCTAGATTGTGGATTTGCACCACTCTGGAGCCCCTAACATGTTCACCCATACACAGCCATAGGTAGTATTCATTTACTTTTATTGTCCACAAATGTATAGCATGAACCGCGTACTTAGCCCAGTATTTTGAGCTGGTGCCGTAATTTCCTTTCTTACAATCCTCATTTCTCTGCTTTTATTTACTTAATTACTTGTTTGCTTCACTTCTTTCCACCCCCTATCCCGCATTGTCTCGTTTCTTTCTTTCTAGTTCTTCTCTACTTCATTCTATCTAATCTGAGACAGATAATGGGGGAGAGAAGATATATGGAAAGAAAGGAAAAGGCTCACTTTAGCTCCTGGCCAGGGTTTCTATGTGCAGTGTGGATCTTGCAGGTATGAAGCACTGATTAGGTGATTGTGGCAGTTAATCTCTGTCTAATATAACACACCCTCAGCAAATAAACTTGTGCTAAGTATGACATACAGTGCCAACTTTACAACCACTGCTCTTAATATAATTTAATGAAACAGGATTTCTAGAGAGTAAACAAGGCATGGAGGCATCTAGTCGCTAGGAGACCAACAGCTGATATACAAAGAGAGAAGAAAAAAAGACATGTTCTATTAAAAAAGATACATTTTTTAAGCTTTCCGGACCCTTAGATGGTCGCTTATATCCTATAGCTGCCGTGAAGAGAGTTCCACATAGTCAGTGCCAGAGTCGAGAATGCTCAACCCTCCCACACTAGCACGGCAGAACCGTGGAACTATCTGGAGATTATGAGAAGCAGACCTGAGATTCCTTGTGGGGGCATAAGGGATCAATTTGTCCTGAAAAAATTCTGCACCGTCATGATGATAAGCATGGTGAGCATTTCACGCGCCTGCAAAAATTGAGCCAGTGCAACTGCCAAAGAAGGTTCTGGGGGTGAGCCAAGCAATTAGCTCCCAGGGCCAGCCTGGCTGCAGCATTTTGCAATAGCTTGCGCCTCTGGATTAGAAAGGTTGGTTGACCCAGATAAATGCTGTTGCAATAGTCTATTGATACTTGAATGGAACTGCTACAAGACTAAGAATGCATACGAATATGGAATTGTAAGCATGTCACTGCCTCTGCTTTCACCACAACTCTAACTGCTAAGTTAGTTATGTTGGAGTCGTTTGATGATCCCACTGACCTGGTATCACATCTGTTGCTTGCCATATGTATCACAATGAAACTCTTGGCACCAGAAAAAAACAAAATGATCAAACCAGACAAAGCTAAGTATTCCTGGTTTGGGGATGACATTATTCATGTCCGAAAAAGCAAAAGAGCCCTGGAACGGGTATGTAGGAAAAGTCCCTGTCCCCAAACTTTAAGACTGGGTAACTTGAGGGACAGCTCAGGTTTGTGGGAGGATTTATGAGCTAGTTAAACTTGAAACACAGGGGGTGGCGTCCTACCACATAAAGTTGTTTATTTACTCATATTTTGTGTAAATAATATGTATTTCTTCATGTTTTAGGGTTTCACAGGAACAACTCTGTGCTATCTTTTATCAAGTTGAAAAGTAGAAGAGCAAAGAAAATTATTGAGTTCACACAGCTTTTTATTATTTAGCTGGTGGGTCGATCTTATCTTTTTGCAGTTTTCAAAACATTTCTTTTTTAATTATTTTCAATTGTGTGCTTCATTTTTCTATTGTACTCTTTTTTACAAAACATTTTCAGTGCTAATCACAGTGCAAAAACAAATGGAGACACTTAATCAAACAAAATCATACAAAGGGTGTAACACATTTTAACACACACTGTATGCTTTTTCACTAAAGAGCATATACATTGTTTCATTCAACATCACAGAAATAACTCTTTTTTTTTTGTGCAAAATAGGTGTTTACATTAATAAGGCCTTTTGCTTTTAAACACTAAATGGTCAGAATTGCCAGGCGGGAGGGTGACCTAGTCATGGGTCTACGTCTAGATTTAAATAAATCAACTGTAATTGATATTGACATGGGACTATTAAAACACTTGAGGTGTTCCGTCCCATGATGGTTCGACGGGTTGGTCAGTTAGCCTTCATCTTGGGCCAAGACTGGGTCTTCCTTAAAAGAAGGAACATACAAAAGTAACTCAATTAGTGGGGGGCTCTTCTGGAGTGCAGCTGTTTGCTCAAACAAACACATGAATATATATACATGAATTAAAAACCGTATATTGAAAAATAAGAAAGTGACATTTCTATTTATCAAAGGCTGCCCAATATAGGGTCGGCTGTCATGCACCAGTGCGTCATTGTGTGGACAGATTTGTAGTTTACGCTGTCCCTCTAGTAACATAAAGCCCGCTGGTGGCTAAGAGGGGCAGACAGTCTAATCTGCAGTGGAGGGGGGGGGGCAAAAGTCGAGAGCAGGAAGTTGCAAAGTTTGAAAGCCCACCTGGGGTGTTGAATAATGTTGTCTGGTGCGTGCCAAGGTTGCACTCGGTTAGCACATGAACATGCGTTGGCAGGTACAGGAAATTATTTTGTTTCATTAATTGACAAAAGAGACAAGTTAATGACAACATTGTTATACTACATTTAACATTTCAAAAATATTATTCCTGGCTCTTCTGTATCACAATGCTAGGTATATTCACCTACTGGCCTCAATGAGATATCTACCCCTACATGCATAGGTTCTGTTGCGGGGTAACAAGTGCTAGTACTCCTGATGTCATATGTGTACTGCTGGGGAGCGGCAGTGTTGGCACCTAATCGCCATGGTGGAGCACCTGTCTGAGGAGTTATTAAGTGTAATAACCCTTTTTAAGGAAAATATGAAGAAAGGTACGTTAGTAGTTTATCTCTGGCAAGGGTTGGTAGGTAGTACTTCGTTGAGCCCCTTAGTTTTAATTTCAAAATCCACCAAGATTCTTTATGATTTAGTGCATTTGTTTCATTGCTAGTGTTCAGAACTTTGTCTACTACCCACCATAGCACCTCTTCCGGGATGTGTTGGTATTCAAGGTAGTGCGACACCCAGCAGGCTGTGTGTGTTCTGCATCTAATCCGAGATCTATGCTCCTCAATTCTTTTATTTATTTATCTTTTTGTTTGGCCCACATAACTAAGCCTGCAAGGGAATTCCATTATATAGTCCACATTGGCTGTTTTGCAATTAGAAAAGTGTTTGATGTTCCATTCTTTTTCTTCAATTATGAAGGAGGTTGTTTTCTTTGTTAGTCTGCATACATTGCATGAGCCACAAAGATGGTGTCCTACAATCTCTCTCATGCTCCATAGCTCAGACCTTTGTGATTTCTTATTTATTCTTGCATGAGTTAAGAAGTCTTTAAAGTTCTTGCCCCGTTTTAGTGCCATTCTTGGCATTGGTTCTTCCGGTAGGCTTAGCTGCACAAGAGGCCAGAATTTTTTGATCAGGCCCTTTCGTTTGGTAGTGGTGGGTCCGAAGGTAGTCACGCGTGTCATTAGTTTTTCATTTTCTGAATTATGTGCTTTAGGTGTAAGAAGAGACACTGGGGCTGATTCATGGAATTATTTGCGCCGAAAACCGGGGATATGTGCGCCATTCTGCCCGCAAATCCCTGTTTAACAAATGGGGATTTGCGGGTAGAATGGCGCACAAATCCCTGTTTTTCGGTGCAAATAATTCCATGAATCAGCCCCTCTCTCGGTGTGTAGCATGCTCTCTTTTTAGTATTTTTCACCAATTTCTTGGGGTAACCTATGGTTTGTAGTTTAATTTGTAGATCTTTGGCATGTTTTTTTAATTGACTGTATGGCAAATTGTCCCTCAGGTTTTTAGGGTGGTCGCTCTGGTAATGTAGGGGTGTATCCCTATCAGTTTCTTTCTTGTACAGTGAGCATGCTAGTTTGTTCTCTCTTAGGCTAATCACGAGGTCTAGGAAATTGATTTCTTGGATTCTTGGTTACTTTCATTTAGTATAAATTTAATTTCTTGGGTTTGCTGGTTAATCCAATTGAGAAAGTTGTCTAGGGTTGCATCATCATCTTTCCAAATGAAGATTATGTCATCTATGTAGCAAAACTATCGGGTGATTTTATCCAAAAACGGGTTGTTGATATTCAAGATGTATTTCTGCTCGTATTCTGACATAAAGATAACGCCCATACTGGGGGAGAAGGCTGCCCCCATGGCGGTGCCACTAATTTGTAGGTAAAAAACCTCATTGAATGAAAGGAAATTGTTAGTCAAGGCTAATTCGAGGAGTTCCACAATGAAGTTGGTGGGGACCCTATTATGTGCCATATGGTGTGTAAGGTGGTGGCGTATGCATTCTATTGCTGAGTCATGAGGTATACTTGTATATAAACTCGTAATATCCATTGTGACCAGTAGTTCTTCAGAAGGAGTAAATGGTTGATTTTCAAACATCATTATGGCCAAATCCAAGGAGTATAACACCAGAATTAATAATGCACGGTTGAGCCGAGTGAACAGTTTAAAATCCTGAGTTTGAGGGCAAAGCTCCAGCACCACCTTCAATTATCAGGAATGCAGTCTGGTGCCAGGAAGTGCAGAACTAGTTTGTAAGCAAAATCGGAGGTCATCAGCAGGTTTTAATCCTTGACAGCACTTACTGAAGGGTTCCACTTTGGACACTGAATTTGTGTGTACATGTAGTAGCCCCACTGCTAGCACCACTCTTCCTGAGTTTAAACTTAAACAGTGTTCCGAAGCACAAATCCTCAGGATAGTTTCCAACTTGAAACCAAGATCCTGTATTGGGGATGCCTGCCCAGCTAACATCTGCAAAGGGTCTCTCAAAGTACTTGTTCCATGGATCATAAAGATTGTGAATGCCTCTTTCAGAGATGACGTAGTTCCTTCATCTCTTAAGGAGACCTGGAACACTCCACTGATAAAGAAAATGTGCTTGTATCCCTCTCATTACTGCCCCATTACAAATGTGCTGTACCTTCTCAAAGTTATCGAATGGGACGCATATGTACAGCTCCAGGAATTTGTGGAAACTAACATCATCCTAGGTATCCAACAATCTGGATTTAGATCCAGACATGGTATGGAGACAGCCTTATTGGATCTTAAATCTAGCATTACCAAGATTTTGGAGAGGGGCCATGCAGCATTGTTGATGTTACTGGACCTCTCTGCAGCCTTCAATTTGGTTGACCACACACACTTGATGAAAAGGCTGAAGTGTATAACACATCATTTCAGAGATGGCTGCCTAGTGGATTGAATCCTTTCTGGGCCCTAGAACTTCTAAGGTGGTGATTGAGAATGCCAAAGCATCTCCCACTATCACCGCCTGCGGAGTGCCACAAGGATCATGCTTGTCGCCTACCCTTTTCAATATATACATTCAGCACTTCCTTGACCTCTGGATAGTCTGGGTGTACAGTATACCAACTATTCTGATGACACACAAATTCTCCTTGAGTTATCAGGCAATCATGCTCACAAAATCGAGGACTTGAATGGGGTTTATACCGCTGTACCTTGTCTGACCCTCATTGATGAGAAGGAGCTGCTCATTATTGCTTCAGGCACCTGATTGAAGAAATTGTACCCTCTCTACAAGTGCTTTTTGATAATGAATAGCGAGATCCATGTGTTTAGAATGGTCAAGACTTTGGGAGTCTACCTGGTCTCTGATTTGTCCATAAGACGTCATGTCTCACACCTGTGTTCCTCCTGTCTTTATGTCACAAAGCTCTTACATGAAATAAGGCTTTATTTGTCTATTGGAAACAGATCCCTCCTGGCCACTGCTCCAGTTAACACTAGACTTAACTACTGCAATAGTCTCTTACGTGGAAGATCCCACGCCCTTCAAACAATGGAAAATGATGTGGTTAGACCCATTCATGGCCTACTAAAACAAGACCATGCTACTCCATCCAGACAGGCCTTGCATTGGATTCCGGTTAAGCACAGGATTACCCACAAAATGTTCTGACTAACATACAAATGTCAGACAGCCCTTGCTCCCCAATACCTAACTAATCGCCTGGTAGTTGACCAGCCAAGGCATAACTTGCATTCCAAGCATTTGCAACCACGCTTTAAGCTGATGGAATTTGGTGGAACAAGTTTCGATGTGCAAGCACCAAAGAAATGGAATGATCTCCCTCTTCCTTTGAAGGTGTCTCTCTACCCTGCGCGAGTTTAAAGGATCTATCAAAAATCATCTTGAAACCAGGTTGAAGAGAGCTGAGGCATTTCCTCTTGTTGTCTGACTGTCCAGGTGACTATTTCCTGTTTGTTATTCTGTGCCCTGAGGCCCATGGGGATGTGGCACATAATAAAAATTAAACAATGACAATAATAGTAATAATAATAATAATAATAATAATAATGCTACTACTACTACTAATAATAATAATAATAATAATAATAATAATAATAATAATAATAATAATAATAATAATATGGGCGCAAAATTGTCAAAACATGCAAGATGGGTTGAGGTAAGAGCAGGTATTTTGTACTTGACTGGAATAGTCTGAGACTGGCAAGAGCAGATGGAAGTACAGCTGAATTGGAAAGCACAGACAGGTGCTGATTGTAACATTTGATATATATATATATAACATTTGTTGTAACATTGATTGTAACATTTGATATAATTAATGCATTTGAGGTAGAACATGGTAGACAAACCATAGCTGAGTGAATGATAGTTTGCTTGATCTATGAACATGACCTTACCATAGTCATAGTGTATGCAGATTTACACAGCCTCTTTAATGAAAAAAAAAGGCGTGGATTTCTCTCACTTGAGCGGTTTTATACAGCACCTTCATGAACTTTTCAGTGTACACACACTGGGATTGAGCTAACTAAAACCAATGGAGCGGTCTAACTGAATTTATTAACACACATACATGCATATTATAAAACAGAAAAAATAATTCAGAAGTAGAGAGAGAAATAAAAAAAAGGAATAATGAAAAGGAAAGAATAAGATAAAGTTCCAAAGGAAGGAACAGGTGTGGGTTCCACATCTGTTTCTGAACACAATGACAGTTTCAGGGATATCACCCTGTCAAGAGTTGATTGTGACACCTTTTAACCTATGGCAGGAGGCCCACGTGGAGATTCCCAGAGAAAGCCGTGCCCCAGAGGCAGAGTGTGCAAGTTGAGAGGCCCCCATAGAACAGCATCGCCCTGTTGTCCTGTCAGTAGAGGGGTGAGTATGCAACCTAACTGGGAGAGAGCCACCGAGGGACTGCAAGTGCACATAGTTATTCAAAGAGCAAACCAGTAATCCATATACTCTACTCAACAAGAATTGCACATCATATATTTAGCAAATGCCAGTGGTGTTGCAAACTATAAACATGTATTATCCTTTAAGCAGGCCACCATTACCAAATGTCTGTGGTCCCATGTATGTAAAGGGGACAGGGCTTAAAACCTAGAGTATGTGTTACCTTACCTGTAGAGCAGTCCCCCAGAGGAGAAGGAAGCCAGAGGATGGCCAAAAGAACCAGCTGACGGGCAAGTACCAATGTACGCAGAGAGGGGGTGGGGTATATTGTTATCTGGGTTAAGGCAGTGAGGGTTGTTCAGCTGAGGTCAAGGGAGGAGAAAGAGGTCAAATGATAAAGTGGAGGAAGGATGTTGCAGAGGAGCGTGCAGCAGAATTTCTACAAGTATGTGTAAGGTGAGGCATTGGTTGGTGGGAGAATGTGCTACATTGGTGTGGGGGTGCATGCAAAGTGAGGGAGTGAGGCTAACCGGGGAGAATAGGGGTGAAGACAATTGAAAGTGAAGGTGCCTTGGAGAGTGAACAGCATGCAACCATGAGAGAAGATGTGGGTAGAGTCCAGTGTAGTAGAAAGAGAATAAGTGTGGAGAGGGGATTGTAGTAGAGCAGAGAGAGGAGAGTAGTAATATGTAGAGGGGAGAATAGTAGAGTGGAAAGGGGAGTATTACTGGAAGGCAGAAGAGAGTAGGAGTAAGAAAGAGAACATCATAGTGACAGAGGGGGAGAATGAGAGAAGGAGATTTAAAAGGATATTGTGATCAAAGTAGAAGGGAGGGAGTGGAACAAAAGAACATCAGGGCCATGGGTACCAGGGCGTGAAAAAAATGGTCTGCCTGTGACATTTGTGCTTGGAAGGCACCTCTTCTTGTAACAATTCATTGTAGGACCTTGGTTAGTATTCACTTAGTTTGTTCCCACAGGGAGAGAGAGAATGAGTGTTTGCCCATAGGACATCACAACCAGCCAGTCAGTTATTAGACAGTAGGTGTTACAGATCTCTATTGCCCATCGTGTGGCTTTGGTACACCTGCGCTAGGGAGGGAACTGCCCTAGGAAGACAAGTTAAGATTGATCCTTATAACGCACCTACAGGTACTGGTAATTCAGGGCAAAAACAATACACAGGAATGAGAGACCAGACTGAAAGAGAAGACAGGAAAATAGAACATAGGAATGCACTCAGGAAATACTAAGGATCAAGTTACAGCAAGAGAACTAGATAGCCAAGAACATGATTTCATCCTGAACAACCGAGGAAGGAGCACATAGATAAGAATGAGAACTAATGCGAAGGTAATGTAGACTTAGGATGACAATGGTGTAAAAATGAAATGCAAGGGAATGGGAAAACATACGTAAACACAACACGCTATGGAACTGGGAAGAGAACTAAATGTGGAACATAAGCAGAGGCAGGGTGGATGTGTATAGAGAGGCTGTACACAATAGGAGCAGAAACAAGTTGTACAAAGGATTTGGCCACACACAAAAAAAAGCAAGGGTTGTGTAGAGGAATTACAAAATGGAGGTGCACACAGAAGCCACTCACAACAAGAATCAGACAAGGAGTGTATGTAGGAGATGAACACAACCAGACGTAGGCATGTTGTGAACAAAGTATCTGTCCACACAACAGCCACACAAACAAAGAATACAGTAGAGCAGCACACATCCAGAATCCTAAGCAAAACCGACACAGAGAAACAACACTGCAAACCATGCTGTTAATGGCACACTGGTTCAAATAGGCAACTCTCTGGAGGCAAATAGTTGAATTTAATGAGCCAGCTTCTATTCATCTGGAGTCGATCCCCCTGGGTTTGATCTAAGCATGTCTTGAGAAAGGAAGGACAGTGTTGGATTCAGAAACCCAGGTGCTTTTCTCCAGAGCTATATCTCCTGGGAATAATTAAGGCGAGTTTCGAGAAAGTAAGATACTCATGGACCATTGGGAGAGAGAGCATCATGAAATTCTGGAACAGGTTGTGCTTTGTTACTGATTATTATTATTATATGTTTGTCTTTTGGAATTAGATTTTGTCACATTCCAAAAGTGATTTGTTTAACAAGTGCCCATTTATGACAGCACTACATCCCCATGACAATATTTTCAGTTACATTTGTGTTAACTGTGTATGTGTTACTTTGTGTAGGACGCAAAACTTTAAATATGCTTTCAAACGTACATTTGTCAGGCTCGGTTTGATGCACACAGTGTATGAAGATTTGTGTGGCCAGGAACCACATTTTTATAATGTTGTATGTCTTTTGTATACATACAAGAAGTCTTGATAAGGAGTGAGAGGTTTGAAGCACATTCTGACTTCTGGAAACGCAATGTACTGCCATGATAAATGAACTTTACTAACAGGATGTTGGTTCATGGATATCTAAATGATAGGAACGAAATAGTGGCACAGGAAATTTGTTAAGGTGTTGTAATGATGGCGGAGTAACTTTGACAGGTCTCTCTTGGTAAATATTGGTTATTGAAATAACAAATAATTGCAACATATGGTGCTAATATGTTTAGGGTGATACTATTTTAACCCTCTCTGAAGCGCCTGCTTCACTCGAGCCGACCTTCGGCTGGCAAGACATTGCTGTTCATCCTTGCACAAAGTGTATATTTCTGATAGCACTTGCCGAAGGGAAGTTGATACCATGACTTATATTTGCCAGATTTCCCTAAAAACAAACTACAAACAAAAATGGCTGACAGGGAACTGGTAAAGGAGCATTTTTCCGTAAGCATAACCGAACCTTTCGCTTTTCGTTTCCTTTTTGTATGTGCAATAGAGCATATGCTCAATGACCAGTGCACTTTGCCAAAGTAACATGGTCACTCCTATCATCTGGGCACTGTCCTCTTTCTCTTTTTTTATTTGTGCTACTCTTTGTATGTCAATACTAAAGCTCTTCTGCATGCCCGAATACACAGAGGATCTGGAATCCAAGAAGCCTTCTCTGATGGTAAGCTTCTCGTACTTTACCTCATGACCGACTTCTGAATTTCCCCGGCCTGGTCCAAACTGTGTTTGTTTCCTTTTGGAAAAGCACTGCTCACCTTCAGCACCCTCTTTTCTTGTCTGACTGTTCATTCTCTCCTGCCACTCAAATCTACCATTCACCCTGCTCGTTCCGATGGCAAACAAATTGCTGCATGACTCCTTGCTCAGAACGAGGATACATTTGTGGTTTTGGCGCTTTGTCATATTTGGTCATATTGCCAAAACATTGATACTGTAAAATAAAAGGAGAAAGGGGAGTTTGGGAGCAGTGTGTGGTGTTGGCATGGCAACTTGCTGATGCCTGGACAATGAAATGGCTGAAGCACCATGCTGGCCTTGACCCTCTCGCTCAGGTCTGCCAGCCTGCTGCTGTTGCTGGCAAGTTGCGCGCACTCTGAAGTAGGATCAACATGACTGCACCTAACTATATGTCCATTATATTTGAATTTTCTATGCACCAATCCTTTTTGTCAGTTGAAGTCTTGTGGACTATGTTTAAAGTCCAGCGCAGAGTGATCTCTGGAAGGATTGTAAGGCTGTGTCCCACCTGGCCAGCTGCCAGGAGTGATTGTCTGGGAGGAGCAATGGGGGTGTCTCGGCGAAGGCCTAAACCATGCAGACCTGACAAACTCACGCAAAAAGCGTAAGACTAACTGCCTTCTGCCATGTGCACCAAATGCCTCAAAAGTGGACCGAACATTCAAGTAAATGGGTCCACAAAGGGAGAAACACACAATGCATGCATACATGCACAGTGGTGCCCCAGGGAGTTTTGGGAGGGGCACCACTTTAGAACATGTAAAACTAGGAAATTTAGATTCACCGATTTGGTAAAATTTGAGAAAATTCGTAACGCCCACTCCTCCTTCAGACAGTCGTAACATGTGGAGCAGAAGGCGAAAGCAGTGAAGGCGGCCCCTTGCGATGGCTGATGCTGGTGTGCCCATGTTTTACTGGAGGCCATTGGCGAGACCCTCCCACTCCCCATACAGTGCGGTCCAGGAATAAGGTGCTGCACAAGGTGTTGTCACACACTCCCTGCATTGAGTGAGGGAAGGCAGCTTCCATTCTTAATCCAACTCCACTGCTATTCTTGGCTGGAGGTATCTGCAACAATATCAGCCCTTCCCACACAGACATGCATTTTTCATCTCATCAGCCCATCCCCAGAATTCACCTAAAACGATTTTAAAAACCTCTTTCAGACTAAACATCACAGGCACATTATCCACAATAGAAGAACGGCCTGCCACGTGGGGTTACAATCTCGCAGGTTACGTGATCTCCTAAACCAGCTAAAGCATCAGGAAGGAACGCAAAGTAATGAAGAAATGAGCTTAACATGCAGTGGGAAACTGAAACCTGTGCCTGTTTAGAAACGCGTTCAACTTGTGGCGTGCACTATGAAAGAATACATTTAAATGACTGTATTTGGCTATCTGCATATCTATTAAGTCTCTTCACGTAAAACACAGAGCCCACAGTTCTGGTACACGCCATTGGTTAGATCAGCGCTGGTGTTTGGGCCGGCTCTTGCCCGATCCGAGATCCGGCACCAGATGTGTAGCCGGATCTCAGGATCCAGCCAGAGTCAGCGCTGGGGGGAAAAAAAGCGCCCTCAAGCATATTGCAACTTCCTGTGGTGACCCCCTGCAAGGGGTCACAAGAGGAAGTTACTGTCCTCAGCCACGACTTGGTCCTCAGCCACGACCCAGTTCATTTATTTATTCATACAATGCTTGTCAGATACCTGTATCTGTCAAACATTGCATAAATAAATAAATAAATACATATACAGGTATCCGACAAACATTGTATGAATAAATAAATACCCCTATTAACATTGAAATGATCACACACGATGCAGCCACCAAACTGCTTTCAGAGGGGAAAAGCAGGATCTGTTCCGGGTGTGGTTCAAGTCAAAGAAAACGTTGCTTGTGGCAAACAGAAATCAGCAGGTCTGAATAATACCGAAGGGGGAGTTTTTTTTATAAAATGGGATGCAAAATTGCAAATAGTGCATTTTAAAGAATATTTACTCAACAACACTGGTCAAAACTATTATGCGCATAGTGAAGTAACTCATCACCAATGCCATCGAAGTGGTTTAAAGTGGAATTAATATATAGTTTGGAAAAGAGCAGCATGAAAGAAATAGCACTGTTTTAAACTACTATTTTCGACATTTCCTTTGATCTGAGGCAAACTGCCAGATCTGCCCCTTTCCCCTAAACCCCCCAACAATTTTCTTTGCATTTCCACCACTGGGTTAGATAAAAGTACCCCCCCATTTTCGATTACGCCAGTAGGCATGGTCTTCGAAAGCTTCCCCAAAAGCAGCCCCTTCACCCACCAATTCACAGGTAAACACTAACATGGAGCTTGTTTTGCCATTTCAAATGAGAAAACTGCAGCAGCCTCGTGCTTTCAAGAGGTGGGAGCATGGCACAGACACCCCTGCCACAGGAAGGCATTTATAAACGACGTGGGCCAGAATAAAACGTTCAAACCCTTTTATTCCTATCCACAAGAATAACTTGGTTTTAGATTAAACTCACCATTACCAAGAACATAGAGCGGAATGTAATTTAAAAGTGCAAAAACTCAGGATTCCAGAGTACGAAGTGGTACCGTACACGAGAGATTTCGAGGGTAACATGTTATTAATACTCGCGCTCAAACATTCACTTTGAGGGTGAATGCAATAATTAAAAGCTCCATCTTTAATGTCATCTATAACAGTGTTCCTTGACAGGGGTGTGCCCGGGGGAACGCGAAGCATAGAGCACCCACTGGGGGGTATTTAAGGCTCCGGGGAAGGTTCTGGAGCAGGCGATGGTTGGACGTGTGTTTGAGGAGTCGTGGTCGCCTGCTCCCGAGCCTTCCCTGAATAGCTGCGCCTAGCGTTTAAGGTTAGCTCTTAGCTGAGGTGAGGTAGGGTTTTTTATTAGGTATGAGGGGTGCTTAGGTATAATCAGGTATTATTTAGATATAAAAAATATATACATATATATATATATATTTCATATTAATAATTTTAATTACCGTAGATAAGGTACCCTCTCCTTACCGGATCTTTCGCCAGCAGCATTCTGGCTGCTGTGGGGGCAGGAGAGCAGGTTTTCCATTGCCCGTTTGGACTTGCTTCTGTTTGTGTAGGGGGAAGCGGCTGTTGTGCGTCGGCCTCATTATATCTAGTAGGCCTAGAACAGGGTGTCTGTCCATTCCTAGCTGCCTGCGTGTGGCTGGGTAAGGGAGGAAGTGGCCAGTCTACGTGATGGGAGTTTGAGCTGCGCATCATTTTGGGAAAGGCAGCTCTGGCGGACCATCTCGCTCTAGTTAGAGTGAACAGGGCTGGTGTGAAGAGTTTCCCAGCTCTGTTTGTTTATGCTACGCAGCGCACTCTGAGCGGTAGCAGGAGGCGGACACTGGCCCTCATTACGACCCAGGCGGTAAGGGGTTTACGCCGGCGTAAACTTCGCCGACCCTTACCGCCTGAGTACGAGTTCCCGTAGCGCCATGGCGGATTTAACACCTGCTTTTAGCAGGTGTTAAAATCCATGGCGCTACGGGACCTTGTTGTTAATTACGCCACCGTAATTTACGGTGGCGTTATTAACGCCTTCCCCACTCCCATTATGCCCTACGGGGCAAAAATGGGAATGGGGAAGGGTAAATGGGGATTGGGGACTTACCGCCCCGCCAAGGTCGGAATGGGGCGGTAAGTCCGCCAACCACCATGGCGGAGTTGGCAACTTAGCGCCATGGACCATGGTGCTAATAGCACCATGGTTCTCCGCCAAGGTCGTAATGAGGGCCACTGTGAGGCAGTGCGGATCCCTTAAAGGGAATGCACTGTTTTTATTAGTTGCCGGGCAGATCATTTCTCAGCCAGGAGGCAGTGTTTTCCTGCCGCTTTTGTGCCTCATTTGTGCATGGGCAGTGTTATGTTTATATGTACCACCTCTCATTTAACAGGCAGCCTGTTTTATTGGTGAATTTTTATGTGGTATAATGTAGGTGTTCAAGGCACACAATGTTTTTCAATTTAGTTGGTAATTTAGTTATTATTTATAAAGAAGAGTTTATTTGACTCTTTATGTAATAGAACCATATTTTTGGGTGTGCCCCTCTTGTCAGGGTTCACCATTTTAGTGGGGAAGTTGTCCACGGGTAGGTGTTGGCTCTGGAGTATTAGTGCAGTTAGGTGACTCTTTATAGGGCATATTTTAGGGTGCAGCCATATTATTGGGTGCGCCATGGTGGGTCAAGGAGCCAGTAAGAAGGGTTTGAAGGATGCCAGGGCTCTGAGGGAGGCCCTAGAAATTATTAGCAGGGCATCTACGGGCCAATTGGAAGGGGCGGTGGTTGAAGTCAAGGGAGACGGGGAAGTAGGTGGGGTAGGCCGCAGCATAGAGTGGCGGCAGATGGGCTCTCGTAGCAGTGGTGGCTTGCTCCCCTGCGGCTGGTAGAGGGGAGGTCTGGGAGTCCAGGGTCAGGAAGATGAGGAGGGAGATTGACAGGAGAGCATCCAGGGGGGAAGTGCAGTTGGGTGAGGGGTTAGATAGAGCTCTGGAGCACAATGACCAGGTGGAGGTAGGGGATGTTAGGAGTGTGCACAAAGGGGTAGAGTGGGGGGGCACAAAGGTGGAGGTCATGGGGCGCAGAGTGGGGTGACAGGACAGAGGGTAAAGGGGGATAAATACCTGCAGAAGAGTGCAGGTGGGAGGAGGAGAGAGAGGTCCCAATCAATTAGCAAGGTTAGGGAGGGGTGCGGAATGCCCCCCTGTCTAGGAGGTTTGCGGGCGGAGGGCGCAGAGCAGCCCCCACTGTTCCAGAGGACGAATATGGAGAGGGTTTAGGAACGGCCGCTCCTCGGTTGCCGCAAGGACAGTCTAGAGGGCGCAGCACGCCCCCTAGCAATGAAGACCGCAGGGTGGAGGAGAGCACACCTCGCCTGAGAGAGGAGGACCAGGAAGAGGTTTCTGCAGCCCCGCCGAGAAGACACCAAAGGAGTGGCGGGATGGACACCCCCGGCTCACAAGAAGAGGTTCTACTCAACCCGAGCATGAGCTTGCATCAGGGGTGATGAAGTTGGGATGGATGAATATGTGGGGCAGTGGGAGGATGAAGGCGTAGGGCGGTCAGGAGGGGGGGGAGAAGGGGTTTTAGGTGGGTTTGTGAAAGACAGGAGCAAGGAGTTTGGGGGGCAAGAGGTAGGTGGTATAATTGGCTGGGTGAGACTGCTGACAGGTTTTGTCCCCGCAGCAGGAGCCCAGTAAGAAAAGAGGTGAGGAGCATCGGAGTGGAGGCCAGGCCGCAGACTGGCGTTGGCAGGGCGAAAAGAGGTGAGCGGGAGAGGGACTGGTCAACTGCATGGCAGAGGGGGGACGCGAGAACGGGGGCAGGAAATGAAACGTCTGGTTTGCAAGGGGTAATGAGAGAGATTGGTGTACAGGCTATTGGAGCATTGGTGGGTGAAAAGGGAAATTGTTTGGTGGAGGTACAAACGGACAAGGTGATGGAGCAATTGGCGCTCGAGGTACAGATTTCAAAGGAAAAAGAGGTTGAAGCGAAGGGCAAGGAGAAAAAGCTACCTTACATGGGCATCACAAAACCTTTGGGTGCACACTTGATGATAGTGACTAAGGATAAGATTCAGGCAGGGGAATTTGTGGATGTTTTTAAGCTACTTCATAGGGAGGTGAGAGCTAAGGAGGGTTCTAAGGAAGAAGAGAGAGAACTGGCCTCACTCCCAAGAGTCCCAGTGACAACTGAAAATTGGACGTCAGCATTTATTATTTACGCCAGTGTGTATTGCGAGAAATTTCCGTAGCGATGCGTGGCCCTGCTAAAATATATGGATGTGATTAGGAAGGCATTTACACGTTTTGGAGGCTTTGCGTGGGTGCGTTACGAGGAAGAATTCAAAGCAAGGATGGCAGAGGACAGTCTGTATGGGTGGAAATGGACATGGATCTATGGCTGCAGTGGATGGCACCGATGAGACCTGCCCCAACATTGCACACAGCAAGTGGTTTGCCTGTGCCTTTCCGGCCCTTTCTTGGCCGCCCCACCCATGAGGGGGCAGGGAGAGGAGGTAGAGGGCAGTCATCGGCGGCATGTTGGGCCTTAATAAAGACAGCTGCACAAGGAACTTATGTAGATTCACACACGAATGTAGCAAATGTGCAGGGATGCACCCTATCACTCAGTGTTTCCAACAAGGAGACAGGGGGAGGGGGAGAGGATACGGAAGAGGGGTTGTGGGGAAAGGCTTTTACTCCAATTAAATTGGATGTACTGGAGAAGTGGTTGGAATTTTATCCGGACAGGGAAGGGGGTCAGATTTTGAGTGAAGGTTTTTGTCATGGTTGCAGGCTGGGTTATCAGGGGCTAAGGGTGCGTCAGAGGGCGGAAAATTTGAAGTCAGCCAAAGAAAATGTGGAAGTGGTAAAACAGAAATTGGGCAAGGAAATAGTGGCAGGGAGGATAGTAGGGCCATTTGATGATCTGCCGAGTGATTTAGTTGTATCCCCACTGGGTGTTGTGCCTAAGAAAGCCCCCTGGGAATTCAGATTGATACACCATTTGTCATGGCCTGAGGGCATGTCTGTTAATGATTTCATTGCTCCTGAGGAGTGTGGGGTTGTATACGCAAGTGTGGACCAGGCGGTGGATTTGATGAGGAAAGCGGGGTGTGGGGCCTTCATGGCCAAGTGTAACATTAAGGCTTTCAGGTTGTTGCCGGTGCACCGAGAGGATTTTTGACTGTTGGGATTGCAATTTGAGGACCGCATCTACATCGAAAAAGCTTTGCCAATGGGGTGCACAATTTCGTGCGCTTTGTTTGAGTGTTTAAGTTCCTTCTTACAGTGGGTTTTTTCATACAGTTCCGGTTGGGAAGGTGTACTGCATTACCTAGATGATTTTCTGTTCATTAGCAGGGCAGACAGAGAGAAGGAGTGCGAGGAGATGCTAAAGCTGTTTCAGGATTTGATGGAGGAGTTGGGTGTGCCTCTAGCAGAAGACAAAACAGAAGGACCGGCAGTGGTGTTGACATTTCTAGGGATTGAACTGGATTCAGTGGCCATGACCTCACGCTTGCCGCACGACAAGGTGAGCAAACTGGTAGGATTGCTGGAGAAAGCGGTGGGGGCCAGGAAGATGATGCTTGTGGAAATGCAGAGATTGGTGGGTGGGGCATTTGAATTTTGCATGCAAAGTGGTGGCCCCAGGGCGTACTTTTTGTAGCAACATGGCGCGGTCTATAGCGGGAGCAAAGTGCCCACATCAACAGGGTTAGGGTATCAGGTGCAGTTCGGGAGGATTGTAGGATTTGGCTGCATTTTTTGGAGAGATTTAACAGAGTGTCCATCTGGTGTCATGGGAGGTGCCGATATTCTCAGATGCAGGAGGTGCGGGAGGTTTTGGAGTGTTCTGGGGAGGAAAGTGGTGTGCGGAGAAGTGGCCATCGCTTTGGTTGAAGGAAGGAAGGAGCATAGCATTCCTTGAATTTTTTCCTTTACTGGTTGCATTGGAGTTGTGGGGGAAGCAGTTGAAAAACAAGAAAGTGACTTTCAACATTGACAACGAATGCGTTGTTCATGTAGTGAACAGGCAGTCAGCAAGGGATCAGAGGGTGGCGAGACTGATGAGAGAGTTTGTTCTGCGTTGCATGCAATGGAATGTGGTATTTAAGGCAACACATGTGCCGGGGAAGGATAATGGCATTGCTGATGCATTATCTCCTTTTCAATGGCAGAGATTCCGTGGATAGGCTCCAGAAGCAGATCAGGAGGGGCAGAGGAATCTGGAGGAGCTGTGGAAGATAGGAAGCTGAGAGCGCTTGCATTGGTGGAGGGTTTGCTTGCTCCGGCATCTAGAGAGGTGTACAGGAGAGCATAGGAGGATTTCATAGGAGAGGGAGCTCAGAGTTGGAAGGGTAGGGGGGATGTGGAAGAGTGGAGAAGGGATGATGTCACTAACCTCCTCTTGAGGTGCATGAATAGGGGCTGGTCTAGAGCAACTATAACGGGGAAATTGGCAGGGATTGCTTTCTATGGGAAGTGATTTTGGGGTTTTCAGCCGAGCGGTGGAGAAATGGCAAGCAGGATGTTGGAAGGATGGGCAAGGGAAAGTAAGAGGGAAAAGGATAAGAGGAGACCGGTATCAGTGGAATTGTTAACAAGGTTGTGTAAGGCTATGGGGGTGGTTTGCTGGTCGACCTGGGAAGGAGAGTTGTTTGCGACTTGTTTTACATGGCTATTCTTTGGGGCCTTTAGGGTTTCTGAGCTGGTGGGGGGAAAAAAATGGGGTAAGTGGACTGCATTGGGATGATGTTCATTTTACAGAGTTAGGTTTGGACATCAAGATTAAGAGGTCTAAGACAGATCAAAAAGGAAAGGGCTCTTGGGTTTTGCTGGGTCGGGGGAACAAGGATTTATGCCCGGTTTAGACAGGTTTGGTGTGGAAGGAGCGTTGTGGGGGGAGGACAGGTTTGTTTTTTCAGCATGAAGATGGGGCGCCAGTATCAGCGGCGCAAGATTTGGGGGCACTACGTAAGGTTTTGGTAGCCATAGGAGAAAAGGCGGAGGAGTTTGGAGCTCATTTATTTAGGATGGGTGCAGCATCTGAAGGTAGTAGGTTAGACTTATTGGAGGATAAGGTGAAAAGTTTGGGGCGGTGGAAGTCCGGGAGATACAAAGGCTCATCAGGGACCTCAGTAAAGGGGACATTTTAAAGCAGTTTCGAAGGTTCTCATGAGTGTAGCGTGTGGTAGGATGGTTGTGATTTGTAAGTGATATTGTAATTTCTTTTTCAGATGCTGCTCGGAGGTCTGAGGAGATGCCGCAAATTTGGATCATGGGCCACTCTATTGTTAAGTGGGCGGGGAAGGAAGCAGAGAAAAGGGTTTTTGGCAGGCAATTGGGTTGCAGCTATAAAGTGGCATTGGTAAGATTCTCTGGTTTAGGGGGGCTTCGCTGGGATCACCTACTGCCTATGTTGTCAGGGTTGAAGGAACATTATGGGTCTCCAGAGGGGATGATCATTCATGCAGGGGAAAATGACCTGGTAAGAGATACAGGTGTGGCTCTTCTTAGAAAAATGAAAAGGGATTTGGTATGGATACGAGAAATGTGGCCTCAAGCATGTGAAGTTTGGACTAAGTTGTTGCCGCGGAGAGTTTGAAGGGGAGCGAGAAGTGAGGGAGCAATAGAACGGTCAAGGAAAGGGATAAACAGAGATGGTAAAATGTTGTGCCTCGGCGGCGGTAAAGGTTTTGGAACACAAAGAAATAGTTTATGAAGGTTTCATGATATTCAGAGAGGATGGTGTCCACTTGTCAGTTTTCGGGAATAGTTATTATCTGGCGGATTTGACCTTGCTGGTGGGAGATGTTGTGAGGAGTTGGAAGTAATGAGAAATGGTAGGGGTGGGGCAGAAAGAACACCTCTGTGGAGGGTTTTCTGTTGCCGGGGGCATGGCCCTTTTAGATGGGGGGGCACAATGGGGAAATGGCGTGGGAAAGGATGGGAACAGGTATTGAACATGGAGGGCATGGCTCCGGAAAGAAAATGGGATGCCTTGAGAAGGGGTAAGGAGACGGTAGGGAACAAGGGTTAGTTAGGGAGGGGAGAATTGCTTAATTATTTATTTGTTGAAAAGGAAAGTGTTAAATTCTTAATTGGTTGTTTGGAAAAACATTTTGTTAGTCTGTAAGGCCATGGGAGCCTGGTAAGCGGTTATTTGTAAGCTTTGTAAGCTTTGGCCTATAAGCGAGTCTGGGTTTTTGTGCAATAAGTCAAAAGGAGCAGTTTGTGTCGATTGCAGGTTTTAGTTGTGTTTTGCCTTGTAGGTTTGATTTCACGACTTTGAGCGTTGTGTTGGTGGATATTTGGGTGGCGGAGGAGATGTTTGCACTGCGGCAGGTGGCATCTGTCCCATGGTCGTGGCTTGAGAACAAAGAAATGGGGGAATCCAGACACAATGGGCATCATTCCGAGGTGGGCGCAAAGGGATACCGGGCACCGTTAAGGACATCTGTGCCGGTAATCCCTTTGCGCCCTATTCCGAGGTCCCTCAGCGGGTCCCGCAATGGGCACCTAGTTTTACCAGGCGCCCTTAGTGGGAGCTGCTAAGGGACCAGACAGCTAATAACGGTACCGCAAACTGCGGTACCATTATTAGCTACTTCCCCATTCCCATTGAGCCCTATGGGGGCTCAAATGGGAATGGGGAATGGATTTTTCAATGGGGACTTACCAGTCCCTCCCCATTGAACCAGGTTGGACTCGGACCCTGTATGGTAGGTAGTCATGGCGCAAATAGCGCCATGAATATCTCCATACTCGGTATGAGGCTGAATGTGTAGTTACATGCTTTCTTAAAGAGGGTTGGTCATCACAACAGGGTACTTTCACACTGCGGTTTGCAACAACGGTGGAGGTGGAAGGTGGTGCCTGCGCACCAACAGTGTTCAGTAAGCTAGGAATGGTTACTGGGGGATTGGTTTCAGGGCGAGCTGTTATATGTTGACCTGCGGCTCTGCTCCAAGGAAAGCCTTGCACGTTTGTCATGGCCGTTTCGCAGGCGTCAACATTTTTGCTCATGTGGGATTTCCTGTGCAGGAGGGTACAGGCCCTGCGCTCGGCCCTCGCCTCCTGAGTTGGCACAGTGGGGGGTGGGGCGGAGAGGGTCTTCTGTTGTGGGATTTTTAAATTTAGGGAACTCCAAACAGATTCAGCCCTCAAAGGTTTAGACTCCAGGCCCATAGACATGAACAGCGGCAGGTCCTGTCATCCTTTTCAAGTCTCAGGCTCAGAACACGGCAATACATACCTTTATACATTTGGTTCGGTGGGGGCATTAAATTTGTGCATTGCATCGCTCACCTTGCGTTTGCTGCAGCCCTTCTGACCGTCACTTCCCTCGGGGTAGACAAAATATGGTCAACTCTTTAAACTGCTTCCTCCACATCAGCCCCTTGTCCACAACGATTGCTCTGTAGTTTTAAATGGCCATTAAGTGTTTCAGGCCCCCTGCTGACTAGCCATCTCGGGATAGTATCTGTGTTTCCATGGGCAGGTATGTGCCCGACGGGTGCCCCAGACTAATTTGCTCCTAGCAAAGGGTGGGGGTCACAATTATAATGTAGGAACACCACAGGACTTTCAGACTGTTATCTCCAGACAATGGGTTCATCCATGTGAGAAAAAAGTGCTGCTATTTCTCCAACGTTGTCGCTCTCATTTTCTCTGAACCGTCTCGTACGCTGTCACACTCCTGATGTGCGCTGTCACTCTCTCTCCCTGCATGCGCGGCCACTCTCTCTTTCTCTCTGTGCATGCTGTTGCTCTCTCTCCATGCAAGCTCTGTCATATGCACGCTGTAGCTCTCTCTCTCTGTATGCACATGCTGAACTGTCTTTCTCTTGCTCTCCCCGCATATGCAGTTTTTCTCTCTATGGCACTCTTGAAGATATCCCCTTATTCCGTCTTCACCAACTTCTCCTTTGCTCTCAGCCCTTAGTTTTGTTTCTGTCATCCTTCCTCTTACACTCACTGTTTCTGTTACTCTCTCAACCTTTCTCGCTCATATTTCCTATTGCTTATCATTGGCACCCTCTATCAATGCCTTCCTCAGTTGTCAATTCTCCTCCTTGCACTCTGGTGCCTATAAATGCAAAATGCAAATAACTTCAGAAAACGCCAAAACTATTGGCATTGACAATGCTTGTTTCAAATGTTTTCATCTTTGTGCTCAACTGGACTCCCTCGCCCAGCAGGGGACCCACGGGCCACCCCAACCTGGGATTGAGCCAACTGTCCAGCAGACCAGTTCCTCAACCAGGAAGCTGCAACAGTTGCGCCTCGAAAATCAGCCACTAGAGGATGACCGTAGTAGTAAGCTGTGCTGTAGCACACCGATATGTTGACATATGTCCGGAACATGCTGCTGCCTAATTCAACCATAGTCTTTTGTGAAATAAAATATCTAAGACTGTTTACAAGCTTCTTACTCATCCATCAGTCAGATCACTATTGCTTGGAGTCTTTATTAATTTAATGTGAAATAATTCATATTTTTTCAATTGTATTTACATGGAATTCAAAAGAGGTTTAGAAAGCAAGGGCTATGTTTTCTGAAGAAGCGGCATTTTCTATACACCGGCATGGCCAATGTGAAAATCCAGTTGCAAAAATGCAATTCAAGCTGTAATTGCATATCTTGAGCTAATTTCCAAATCATACTGTGCTAAGACCGTGTCTACGTCTCGGAGTGGTGGAGTTCAATCCCTGTAGGTCAACTCCTCATCACTGAGTAATCCAAAAATAGTCAGCATATTGGTGCTAAGTGAAGGGTTTAATATTACTTGACACTCTGCAGCATGCTCTGCCTGCTAATATTTGCTTCCAGATGCTAATTGAGCCCATCAAGATGGCGCACGCCTTCAAGGGTTACAGAAAGAGGGAGACACTCTACAGGAGCGACGTTTAAGTAACAACGCGGACATTAGGAATATGCATTTTCCCAGCCGCAATTCGAAGGAGAATTACCAGACACTGATCATAATGCTGGCGAGTGGAACATGGCTGCGAATTCGGAATGTCATGCGTAGCACACACAATAGGAGCACTGGAGTCCTAGTGTCCCTTGCTTCATTGCTACCTTCTATATTGCAAAGGGAGTGTTTTTACTGCGCATGTGCTTGCAAGTGGGTGATAATTATTAATAACATATTGGGCACAGCAATGTTATTTAGGATTGATTTTTCTTTCGGGTTCAGCATTGGTTCAAAGATTTTCATCCCAACTGTTCTATTAATCAGCCCTGTGCAAAGAGCAACATTCTCATGTACCCCTAAAGGATTATACTTTAGCAGTGAATATCCGAATCTACATATTCTAACTCAAAACCTTTATGTGAAAAATACACTTTGCTACCCGACCCACTCCCCTCCCTTGCCCCTCTCCCCCCCCCCCCCCACCGGGCCCCAGCCTTGACATTGATTTCTACCATGGCACTGAGTCTCCCAATGAACCACTTTCATGCTCCACTCTGTGCGAGTAGACCCTGTGCCGCCCTCTAACCCCACAGCCAAGTCTGGTTGCATGTCATACATAACATGCAAACACTTTATATCTCTGCTGCCCAAGGCATATTTCCTCTGTGGGGGTGCAGTTAACATGAATCATTTCAGCAACTGTGCATAAGCAATGATGCAGTTCCATTCATTGTGAAGTGCTTGGCGTTCTGCGGATCACTATGCTGTCCACAAAAAAACGTAAGGTTACACAGGGGCTGTCCAGGTCTGCGGATTTCCAGAGCTGTGTTTTTTAGTCTAAGGCCCACCTCCCCCTCTGACTTGCTGTGTGAGTTTAGACAAGGCCTTCCACTTTCTCCAGGTTACAGTCTACTTTCCATTAATTCATCTTAATATTGTTTTGAAGATCAAAAAGTAAAATGTGTTCTCGACACAAATACAAAGTAAAATACATTATGTCAAAGAATAATATAAAATCAAAATATATCCTCAAGAAGACATAGCAAAGAGGCTATAATGCACAGTGCTCAACACATTCCAATGCATTTCATTGCAACAGCTGTGGAAATTTAACTTAATATAATAGTATGCGTTATTGTCAGTCAGGTAACTGAGCATATGATCAAGTTACAATATATACACTTAGAAAACAACTGGAATGACTAGAGAAAATCTGCACATTTGTGATGTGCAAGCACAACGGAAAGAGTTGTTGTCATTAGCATGCAGAAGATTTGTTTAATGTCATCTTAGAAAGTATGTGCAATATTATTATGTTTCTTCTCATGAATGGGTTACATAATCTTGATGTATTTTCTGCTGTAATGAAGATTTAATAATCTTCTATACATGTGACTCTATTTCCCGTTTCTCCAATTGAATCATTCAACATGATCTACACACAGCTTTGAATGGGAGTTCGTGTTCCTTTTATTCACGTGTTTGCTGCCAAGGGCAGACATAACTCCAACCTCAACAGAAGGTATGCTGGAATCGAGCAGTCAGATGCGGGGTAAACAGGCAGACATATCACCTGGCACGTTAATGGATATCACAGATGTGGCCGTGCATTTGCCGAATGAAGAGGGAAAGGGCAGAAAGGGATCTTTGCGAGGGACTGGAGAGAGGGGCAGACACAAGCAGTAGATGAGATGGTCACATTGATGGAGATGAGAGCAGGACATAAAAGGTTACAAACGAATGAAAGAGAGATTTATAAGGAAATCAGCTGGGGACTCACACAAACACCCAACCATAAGACACATGCACCATAAATTCAATGTGTCATATTCAAGTGTTCATATGTGAAGATGTCCTAGTTTGTGCAAAGTTCAGGCATATAGAATTTCCATGGGTTTCCTCAGACTTAATTTGACAGGGCATTTTTGATGTTCGAATCTACTGTTTTTGATCTTGCATCTATATAAAGAGAGATGAGTAGAAACTTGCAACAGTCGATGGTTGGCATTTGAAGAGGCCGGAGCAATGCTTTTTAAGGAAGGTCACAGTAGCTAGGATTGTGTAAATTATAGTGAACTTAAATCGATACTATGGCATAAGCAGGGTTAGGGAATTAGGTTTGATTTGTTTGGAGGGAGGGCAGGATTGAGGAACCACTTTATTTCTGGGTGGTTTTAGGGTGTGATTTGAGAGTAATGCGGCAGTCTAACCAACATCCACTTGTTAGGCATAGGGGAAGGTCAACAATGTTAAAACTCCATGTGCATTTAATAGGTGTAAGCGAAAGCCACAGCAAGTAGAGGACAAGGGCAACGCCCTGAGAACCATACATGCATTTTGTTTGTGAAGGCCAAAGCACTGAGAACTCCATGTTAATGTATTAGGCATTGGAAAAGGCCAAAGCATTAAGA
The DNA here is from genome assembly GCF_040938575.1 of Ambystoma mexicanum. Lineage (NCBI taxonomy): Eukaryota > Metazoa > Chordata > Amphibia > Caudata > Ambystomatidae > Ambystoma > Ambystoma mexicanum. The sequence continues at coordinate 909,200,616 of NC_090930.1, forward strand.
AAGCACATGCATTTGCTAGGTTGAGGAGGGAGCCCAAGCACTGAGAACCCCACATGCATTTTGTAGGCATAGGAGAACGCCAAACACTGAGAGCAGCAAATGCATTTACTAGGCATAGCAGAAGGCCAAAGCACTAAGAACCCCCACATGAACTTAATTGGAATACGAAGAAGAAAAATCACTGATAACCTTATGCACATTTTGTAAGTGGAGAAGGACAAAGCACTGAGAACCCCTCATAAAACCCTTCATTAAAGAAGGTAAGTGGTGAATTAAATTGGCTTTTTATGTTGTGTATGTTATGTTAAGAGATTTATATTGTGCATTGCTGCCCTTTGCATGGTCTTCAGGTGCTCTGGTTAGATGTTTGGGTGTTGCGCTTGCAGTGTGAAGTTGGTGTAGTGCTTTAGTATGTTTGATTTTTGTAAGAGTATGTAGAATTTAAGTAAGTAGGGTTGCTGGGAAGAGGTAGGAGATCCTTGTCTCATATCATTGAGTTATCGTCACACAGATTGCTTATTGCTTAAACTGGGACCCACTGTGCATTGGTCTCTCTGGCATTGGTGGGGCTAACAACCTGGATAGCGTGGCCCTGATGCCCTGAGGTGAGAATCAGTAGTTTGTGCTGTATCTCTCTGCATTGGAGCTGTTTGTTTCACTGACCTATCGCCATGCTTGTATGGGTTAGGTTGGTAGGTCAAAGAGCCATATTTTAAGTTATTCTATGAAGGTCAGGTCTTTCTCTATTGTGAGGATTCCCTTCAGAAGGACATTTTAGAGTTCTGTTGAGATGTTCGAAAAGGTTGATCCACAGTATTTCATATTTAAATAATACTTGGGTTTAAAACGTATGCCATTGCTGGACCCAATGCATTCTTTTTGGCCTGGAAATATTTTTAAAATTCGTTTTTCGTGCAGGAATTCACTGCCATTGCGAAGTGTTTTGAAACAGATTTTTTTTTCTCGACTGGAAGCCAGTGTAGTGATTGAAGTACTCGTGCAATATGTACTCTCCTCCTGAGTCTTAGGAGGAGACTTGCTACTGTATTTTGGATCTTTTTTAGTTAAGACTGTTATTCATTGAAAGATTGATTTGCGAGAGGCAGTTGGTAAGGGGTGTTTTTTTTTTCCTTGCTGGTGTCAATTTTGTAGATGATTTGAGTGCCATCTGCATAGTTGTAGAGTGTGTGTCCATGTCCCTTGATGATGTTGAAATGTAGTGGTAAGAGGGATGAGTCTCACAAGTGAGTGTTCGCGTTGTTGAGCAGAACGGAGGTTTCCAAAGGGTTTCCATTGTATCAGTTTGGAAAAGAATCATCCACTACAGTGAAATGCAGCTAATCCTGCTTCTCGTATCCCTGTCATGAGGATCATATGGTTAACTGTGCCAAATACCACTGAGAGGTCTATTATTATGAGTACAGAAGTAATTTTGAATGTGAATTCATTTTTATATCATTCCAGATGGAGATATGTGCTGATTTGATTTCTCTTATTGGTCTGAAGCTGATTTGTGCTTGGTCCAGTACATGGTTTCCTTCAATCTGTGAGTAAAGGGAATAGCAACCCAAAACTGAGCGGTAAAAATTATCCAAAAGGCCAAATAATCACTGCAACTCTTTGTAAGGGGAAACAAGGTTTATCACAAGCAAAAAGGGTCCCTGATGGTCCTGTAGAACTGAACTGACATGGAGCTTGTCACTTCCCAAGAGGTTACAGGTTATATAGTGATAAACCGAAACATTTGAATAAGTATGTTACAATGTTATCTCACCACCCTCATTGGCTACTACCTATAGAACATTCTAATACCCCCTATCATCACTGGACCAATTGACAACACCTTATCTAAGCCCATTCCCCTAAACACATGGTCCACTACATTGTCACTATTGAATCCAGGTACAGGATTGGTGGTTAAAATGTATTGACACATTAATCAACCAAGATTGTCATGTGATGTGCACCCCTCTGATCCAGACATGATCAAAGTGAACTGAAGAGGCCAACTCTGCTTTGATAAGACAATAGGACTTCTCATTGTACCAGATGATCCTGCGCACACAAGCTGAGCCCCAAACTTGTAGTAAATGTATTGGCATCACCTCTGCTCTTCCTATCCCAAATCATGGAACATTCCGGGGACGGCTCCCCCTTATATCCTTCCTTCCCATGTGACTGGGGCACTGCTCTTGAGACTGAATTTCAGGGGTTTATTTGTTTTTGGTCATATGTGTGCTTGTAATTCAATAGGGATGACGGCTCTTTGGTTGAGGGCAGTAGTGCTCTAAATCTTCTCCTTGCTCATTGACATCACAAAACCGTATGCCCTATTCTCATGAATTTGTCCTTCAAAGGTTGCATCCCTTTCTGCTCTCTCCACAGAAAACATTCCATTCCTGCCACGTTCAGGCCTTGCAGCTGGATACAATTAGCATTTATCTGTGCACCAGGGGTGCCTCTGACCTAGGATTCTCTTCCTGGGAACAGGAAAAGGGATTTGTTTTAGGAGCTTAGCTTTAACTGAGTCGCAGCTCCACATCAAGGCCTGGATTATTTTCGATTCATTGTGTGATAGGCCTTAACATCCAATATGGTGACCCTTCTGCCATGTTAATACACTGACCTTGCTTCTACCACAATACCTTTCTGATTCCATCTTCCAACTGTTTCAGCTCTTCCTGCACATCTCACTACACAATATTACTAGAAATACGACAACTAAATACAGGGCCTATAATGCTGCCCTACCCATAACCTCTGTAACTGCAAAATGAATACATGTGTTGCTCTTTCTGTGTTACTATATGTATCTAATATGTGTCAAATATAACGAAACAACCCATGTGCCTTCTTCAACGCAAAGCTCAGTCTGCTCACACAATGGGTTGTGCTAATAAGGTGTTTTCAGCTTGAACCTTTTTGCCTGGCTGGGACACTGTATGGGCATTCCAACATGTGTTAGGATGTGTCCATATTTTCAGGTTTCTAGAGGTTTGGCTGGGTAGGGGGTGTTTTGATATGGGCCAATATTTGTTGGGGGTGTCTGTGTTTCCTGAGGGATCTTTGAGAAATGACTTAATGAAGGGAGTTTTAAAGCTCTGAGGTATGGTTTTTGTTTTGAGTGAATGGTTCATCAGGTTGTAGAAGTGTTCTGCTAGTACCTCATTTCTGCAGATGTTTTTGTAAATGTTTGGTGGGGAAGTGTTTGCTGGCAAGCTTACTTGGTTGCTTTCCATCACTAGTTTAGCAAAGTTTTTCTTTATAGATTGGTGTGTAATTATTCAGTATTGTGGTTGTATCTGGGGTATTATCATTGTTGATATTGTTTTTTATGTCCCAGTGCATATTGTCAATGACTTCTTGGATGTTAACAATTTCATTTTCAAAGTGGTTTGCAAGATAATTGCAGAATTTCTGCCAGGGAGTAGGGGCGTTATTGCAAGGTGTTGGAATTTCTTTGCTTTGTGATGAATCTTAGGATGGGAGACCTTTCCCATCGGACTAGGGCGGTGCATTCACAGTACAATAGTCACAGTACAATAGTCCCCTTAGGGCGGTGCACCGAGGGAGGAACACCTGAGGGAGGAACCACCTCATGCGATTAGGGAAAACTATCTTCACAAAACATGATATTCCCAAGCAGTAGTGCCCCTAAACCCCTCTCCAATGTACAATTCTCCACTGCCTCCTTTTGACAAAGTCAATATTTGTTATAGTCAAGTTAGTCATTCTAATATACCTGATAAAGTTAAAAACTTAGAAAATATAAAGTCTCTTAGATCTGTCTTTCTGACATATACTGGTAATAAGAAGATGGTTAGGAAGCAGGGATTACTATTGGGAAACAGAATGAGAATTCTAGCTTCTCAAGGACTGAGATGAAGAAGATCATCAGGAGTCCACGGATCATTATCAAAAAGCCGAATGATCATTCTAGTTTTCCAATGAATGTGATTGGCCCAAAGCAACTCCCTTTACCAACTCAGGAGTTTAAATCTTAGACAGCTGAGATGTCAGAAAGAGATGATCATTCAAGGATGAAATCGGCAAGCAGAGCCATGGCAAGCAGGACGAGAGTTAGCTGGAGGGAATCTGAGAGCAGAGGAAGAGAGGAACATGAGTAAGGTCTCAGATCCATGGACTGCTTGTGTCATTGCCGCCTGGATCCTCCATGTTTGCCGAACTCCGGCAAAGCGACCAGCAGAATGGTCTCACCGCTGGGAAGAAGCTGACTTCCGGGAAGCTGCTGCTGCCTGCACAAAAAGCCCCAAACATGACCGGAGCCTCCAGAGAAGCTGTCACCGCTCAGGAAACAACAGTACTTCTCAATGTGGGCAAACTGGTATGCAGGTTGCTTGAGTGGTACAGGCAGTCTGGGAGAGTGAAGGGGTAAAGGTGGAGGCTGTCAATAGGGGTTTGGGACACTGAGAGCCAAGTGCAAGTCTGGGACTCATTGAAAATAAAAGTCAAAGCCAATGCGAACTTTGCGAGTCTGGGACTCACACCCATGTCAGAATCTGAAACCAAGCCATACCGAACAGTGAGAGGCTGGGACCCACACCCAAAGTGAGATAGCTTATATTGAAAGTGTTACTTGTCAGGAGAGTAAACCAAGTAATTATGAAAACTATGACTCTGGGAATCACACCCATAGCAGGCAGTCCATGAAAGGACAAAGGCTTGACAGGAGAGTACACTAAGTCAAATTGAATGTTGCAAGTCTTGATCACGCACCTAAATAAGAAGTTTCATGAAAGAATAACTGCTTGGCAGTAGAGTGAACCAAGCAGTTATATTGTAAATCTTGGACCTGCACACAAATCAAGAGAAGAAGGCATAGTACAACCAATCCTACACTTATCGGGGCATCTTTCATCAAGATGTTGGAATTTCTTTGGGTCCCAGTCAGAATCTAGTCTAATCTCCATACTTTGGTTTTTGCTAGGTTTGGATTGTCATGTAGAGTTTTTAGATCTATGTCGTAAAACTCCAAGATTTCCTTGCAGCGGTTATTCCAGAGTGACAGAAGACACGCAGGATTTCCATTGCCTGGGTTAGCCTGGGTTATGCAATATTTCAAACTGCAGGGCCACTTTTCTTCAGTGTCACCATCTTCAGAACTCTGCACTCTCCTTCTCCCCTCACACCTCTGACGTCTCGAAGAAGTCACACTACCAGCTGCACCTCCTTAGAGGTATTCTTCCTTTCCTATCCTTCCCCCAGAAGCTCGCTGTCTCCAGAGCCCTGGTCATCTCCAAGCTGGACTACTGTAACAGCCTCTATCTAAATCTTCCTGCCTCCACTCTCCGTTCTCTGCAACTTATCTAGAACAGGACTGCGAGACTTGTCCTTGCCCTCAAGCCCAGGGATCATATCTCTCCCGGACTGAAATCTCTGCACTGGCTCCCAGTGGCTGCGAGGATTACATTCAAAACCCTCTGCATTGTACACAAGGCCTTCTGGGGTCTAGGCTGAAATACCTTCAACTCTCTCTTCCTAAATACCTTCCTTCTCGAGCTCTTCGCTCATCTGCCTCCAACTCCCTCAGGGTCAGTCGCTTCTCCAAGCAACGAGTTGGTGGCAGATCACTCTCTTCGGCAGGGGCCTCCCTCTGGAACAGCCTTCCTGCCTCCCTGAAACTCGAGGAGAACCCCCTCCGGTTCCGGAAACACCTCAAAACCTTCCTCTTTGCTTCTGCTTTCTCTCCTCCCCTCCCTTTCTGAACTCCTGGCTGAAATTGCACTGGTTATCTGGCCACCCATATTATCTCTGGCCCAGGCCCTGTCAATTGCCCACCTGCACTGCCCTCCTTGGCAACCCCTGCACTTGGAAACTGTTTCTGTATCCCTTCAGTCCCCTTTCCAGCACTTGTCCACACTTCCTGCACTTGCCTGTTTTTTTTAATGTGTTATATTTATCTTATTTATTCCACTTCTCATGTACTGCACTTCCCCCTCTCCCTTTCCCCCCTTGCACTCTTCCTTTCCCCCCTTTGCATGCACTTGCGTGATCTGATTGACACCTGGCCTAGTAAGATCATTATCTGTCCTCCCTTTGTTCCCCCCCTTGCCTCGTCTCGCCTTAAAACACTAGTGTATAGGCGCGTTATAAATGCCATATCATATCATATCATATCATACCTTCCGGAACAGACTCAGAAGATTCCAGCTGACACGTGCATTGATTGAAATTAGATTTAATTCATGTCTAATACAGGCAGTAGCTGTTCCTTTTGGTAGTTGCAAGACTCTTACCCAGAAAATGTTCTCTAAGGTAGACCATACATCGGAAGAGCATCTAAATGCATTTTCCGCACCGAATATTAGGGCCGGCACTACCTTTTGGCAATAGAAATTCCTTACTGGTTTAATGGAAAATTGTACATACTTCTTGTGTAGGACACTCGCTTGGCTTACAAATTGTCGACATTTTGTTTTGGTGACTTCTTCCCAAGGGCTGTTGTTCAAATTTGCGTTGATTTGCATACCCACGTATCTTGTGTTTGTCACATTGCTGAGGCATTGTTTCCCTAAGTACCATTTGGTTTTTTTCTGCTTGGATGTTTTCAGATATTGCAGGGTCAAAACCTCACTCTTTCTTTTGTTAATCTGTAGACCATTTGCTCTTATGTATAGGTCCACAGCGTCCATCTTTCGCTGCAGGCCTATTGGTGTAGTATCCAGTAATATTAAGTAATCTGCATATAACATCCAACTTATTTGGGATCCATGTATTCTCGGCGGCAATGATCGAACGCTATTGATGGATTTTCCAATGTCCGATAGAAATAGGTTGAATATAACTGCGGCCAGTGGACAGCCTTGATTTACTCCACAATAGGTGTTGATCGCCTCGGACAAGGTGCCCTTTTGATCTAAACGGATTTGAATGCGAGTTCAGGTATGTAGCTCTTGGATAGCTGCTAACAGATTTTCAGGACACTCCCACATCTTCAGTTTGTCCCATAATAGTTCTCGATCTATACTATCAAAAGCGTAGGAGAAGTCTATTAAAGCTAAGTACACTTTGGTTCCAGTTCTTATAGATTCCATCATTAGTAAGTTTATCAGGAGGAGGTTCAGTCCGCAACCTACGCCCTTAACAAAACCAGTCTGCCCATTTCACTAGTTGCTGCTGTAAAAGGGTTGCATACACTTTCCCCAGCAGATCTAAGAGTGCTGCAGGGCAGTAGTCTTTGGGATCAGTGCGATTTCCTTTCTTGAAGATGGGAATAATGATTGCGCTCTTCCATGATTTGGGACTTTTGCAGTTGGCCGATACCCTCTTGAACAAGGCGTAGCATAGCTCCGTCCACAGTTCCGGGTTTTGCTTGATAGTGTGGTTTGTTAGACCGTCAGGTCATGGGGCTCTGGAAGAGCTGGCTTTTTTTTCATTATCTCCTCAATTTCACTCTTCTCAAATTTTAGGTTGCAATTTTCAAGTATGGGGGCGGATCTCGTTCTTGCTACTCCTCTTTTGTTGTATAGTGTGGAGAAATGTTTCACCCATTTGGCTTCTGTTATTACATTGGCCATCAATGCCCTTTGGGGTGCCCCTTCGTTGTTAATAATTTTCCAAAACTCTGACGAGTTTTTATTTTGAAGTTTCTCCATGATTAGTTCTGAGTCATTTTGCACCATAATTGCTTTGCGGGATCTAAGCCAATGTTTATATTTTTGCCTGCATTTGCGTTTCGCAGTTAAATAGAACTTGGTGTCCATTGTTGGCAGGTGCCTTATTTGCGTTCTCATTTCTCTCTTCCTTCTCATCACTTCTAAGTCAAACCTGTGTTTTGGGACAAACCCATAGGCTTTTGAACCCTGTTGTTTTTCTTTGTATGAGGCTAGTAGATGGTTGTACTCTGTTTCTTCCTGCCCCTTCACATGCGAGCTTATGATATGTTTGACATCCATCTCTTTTAGTCTCAGCCTGACTCTGTTGGATTCAACCATGACTGGGAACGTCAATGTTGTAGGTTTGGACCCATCAGTAGTGGCTAAGGACATGATTACTAAATCATGGTCACTGTGGCTCATGTTGTGCACCACCAGTGATGTTGAATTATGATGTAATTTCTCGCTGACGTAAAAGTAGTCCAGTGTGGAGTGCTGGTTACCTCTGACCCAAGTTGGTTTGGCCGGGATGTCGCCTGCAATATTTCCATCAGCATCCCCAGATTTCTTAGCTCCATCTCTAATGTCCATTGTCTTGCTAGTTGTATTTTAGCAGCGTTGTTCAGTTTTGGGTCGTTGACTGTTGTTAAACAATTCAAGTTTAGATCTCCACATAGCACGATGTCAGCCGTAACCTCTTCCTCTCGCCACTCGTCAATGATGGTTGTTACTTGATCTATATAAGTAGTTGTGCCAGCTGCTCTATGATTCCAACAGAGATTTATAATGTGTACCATTCTGTTGCCTTCGTTCTTCTTTCTGATTGATGTCAACTGAATATAGTGGGACACATTCTTGGTTTTAACAATATGAAAACCCAAACTTATTTTTTACAAAGGTTAGTAGGCCCGCCACCTGCCCATCATTTGTTTAATTGCAGGATTGAAGGCAACTTCGTACTCTCCTGCAATTGGACATTCATCCAGCCACCTCTCTTGTAAACACACTACATCAAATCCAGCCAGCCAACTCTCTTGGAACAAGTGTGAAAATCCTCTTGTGTTCGAAGTCCCAATCTTCCGTAATAAGATTTTGTCTTCAGGTTGGGGTTAGCTCTGGGATATCTTGTTCAAGGCCTTGGCTAGCCATCCCCAGTTATCAGTTTCCACATTCTCAATGTTTCTAGCTTCATTTATTCCACTTATATTGTTGAGTGTTTGGTTTCTAGTGAATGTTATTTGAATTTGGTCTGCCATGTCTCTAGGCCCTTGGTTCAAATTTTTGTACTCTTCTTCGATTTCTGAGCCTCTTTTACACTGGTGCGAGGCTACTTGTGGCATTGACCCCGGGGACCCTAGCACAGTTATTTGCTTCCCTGCACTTAGTTCTGGCTGAGCTTCTGGAGGGTTGAATCTGGTCTCTTTGTGAGTCCCTTTGTTCACTAATTCCAAAGTGCCGAATCCCAGCGACATCAGCTCAGGCGTCGCCTCGAGGATGATGTTTGTGATCATTTTTGATCCCAGATGTAAGATCACTTGTTCATTCCGTCCTTCTTGTGGAAATTCCACTGTTTGGATATCGTTGGATTGTATAGTCCTAAGGCATGGTACACAGTGTAAGAGGCATAACACATTATTTCGATTCATGATGAGATCATCACGACTCTCTATTCTCTCCAGTTTCAGCTTATATATTGATGTGCAATTTTTGCTGTCTTTAAGTTCTATTATGTGGGTTGTTCATGATTTTGTCTCCTGAGACGCCTGATTCTGCGCGACCTCCCTGCTCCTAGAGTCTCCCTTCCCCCTGTACTTAGCTGGAGCAAATTTACGAATGTCAGACTGACCCCCTTGGTTTTTGTTCATTGACATAGGTTGAAGTGTAATTTTAAAGTCTGTACTCTCTCTTCTTTCTTGGTCAACATTTTTCTTGATCAGCCTTTCACGTCTTTCTTTCATAATGTGAAAGATCGGGCTTACAGCGGTAGTTGACTCTCCTTTTGCATGTGTGAGCTTTGGTATCAACAAACATGTTCGTTGAGGTTTTTTTTCGAGGGACGCCGATGCAGGATACTGTCAAAACAGGATTTGTTTTTAGGGGGCCCTCTTCCCGTTATCTCTTGTTCAGTTATTCTTGGAGGGTCATTCACCTTCTGGGCTTCCTGGTTCGAACCTGATTGGTGTGGAAATTGTGTTTTTTCTCTAATGTTGGTTCTCGCTGATTGACAACGTCTGTCGTTAGATCTATTGGAGGTGGTAGTGTATCGATCTCGTTGATTCTTCCACTTGCATTGCGGGGTGCTTGATCGATCGAGCAATACCCTGCAATTAGATCAGAAGCCCTGGCTGCTAAGCATTGAACACTTTTTTTGGTAGCTGAAGCAATCGACTCCTGTTCTGTCGATTTTGAATCATTCTCCTTTCTTTTAGGTTCAGTAGAGGGTCTTTTTGTTTTGAGGAGATTGAGTGCTTCCCTGGTTATATCGGCCAACATCTTCTTCTCCAGACCATTTGGTTTTCTTTGGTCAATCATAAAATGTAGGGTGGCCTCAATTCTCTTGTTAGATTCACGCTGCAGCTGATTGGTTAATGTAATTTCCATGTCCATACCTGTCAGTTTTGAATTTATCAGCGCAACCAAGGTGGTTAGATCTTTAAGATTCCCGTCCACTTGCTTGTATAGTTTTAGAAAAGGAGCAATTGAGATGGCGAGCAATGACATGACAAGCGGTTGAATCTCTCTCATTATACAACCCACCAACTCGGAACTATTCTCCTGAGTCCTGCGTTGTGTTTATAGCTGTTGTCGTGTTTTGGAGTGCCTCAGGTGGATATAGTTTTGCTCTGTGCTGGACGAATCGGAGGACGAAGACAGCGAGGTATTTGTTTTACTTGTATTGGTAGCAACCCTTTGAATTATGGGCGGTGAAGTAGATCGCCTTGTGGGTGCATCCATTTTTTTTCGGCCTTTCCTCTGTGAGCATGACAGTTTGGGTGATACACTGTGTTTAATGCGCCTTTGTTTTCCATCTGGATTTTTCCATTTAGATAAGGGCAACGTGCACAGTGCTTTCTTCATTACATCTGCAATGTTTTCAATTGCCTTTTTAGCACAGGTTTTGTGATTCACAGCGGCTGCATTCTCTTTGAAGACGTCGCTGTGTGTTTTGTTTATTAGGGAGATGTCGTTTAGTATTTTGTTAACCACTGTGGGATGTTTTTATCCATGCATCCGAGCCCTACCTCAAAACTGTGCAGTACTGACATGGAAAACATCATGATGGCCAGAGCTTCCCAGAAAATGCACAGGGAAATGCGTGAAGAATAGGCTGCCACTCATTTTTGCCGATGTTATGGGCACAGAAGGGCACTGCCTAAAACCACCATTGGACTACCCACACAGTAGTCTGAAACCATTGGGAATGGCAATGCTGATTGCCAAAAGCAACCTAGAATTGTGGGGAATTCATTTTCTTAAATCCCAAAAATGGGTGCATTACCAGTACTCACCACTATCAGAAAGCCGGCGTTTTAAAACAACACCAGACATTTGTGTAAAACTGAATAGATGAACCCAAAGCATGCCAAAGAAAGACTTACTGAGGGGTGGATACAATGTAAAGTTATATTCTGAAGTGAATTGAAGGTTTATAACAAGACTGGCTGAGCTGTGGATTTCAGCAGTTTAAGTAAATTTGGACTGAAAGACACTAAAAATCTAAATGTTTAAAAGAAATGAGTGACCTACTTTTGAGTGTCACATAGGTTGCAATTGTTTAAATGTCATAGTTTTAAACTTAGAATCAGCATTCTAGCTGCATATGTAAAAATGGTTAGTTTTATTTGAATGCAGAAAACTGGGTAACTAAAAGTGACATTAGCTGGGGCCTGGCTTAAGGAACTGGATTCTGCTTGACAACTTCCCCCCAATTGGAGTGAAACTGGATCCACAGCAGTTCCCAGGCCTAGCTGCCTTTTGCTGTTCCCACCAAAAGGGATATGACACTTCTCTGATTGAATTACCAAGGGACTGCTAGAGACTAAACATAGGACCCAGGCAGAGGGTTTATTGAAGCGGCCATAAATGGCTTCCTCTTGAACAATGGGCCTTCCAGGGCCCAGGAAGATGGTTTATTGGGGGACCGTAAAACAGCTTCCTCTTGGCAGAAGCTGGGAGGGGCAGGGCCTCTGAGCCTGGCAGAAACTGGACAAACTGGTTTCTACACCATGTGACTTGGGAAACCACACCCTTGTAGCCAGAATATGGTTTTAGAAAAAGATGAATAACTCATAGTACGGACTTGTCATAATTATTTAAATGATAACATAATTCTTGTGATTTTTCTGCCCACATTTTAAGAGGTTTTTAGAACCGGTGGCATGATCTGGGGGCAAACTAGCAGTTAAGAGGGTATTACTTAAAATGTCTGCATGTGAAAAGTCTGATACTTCACCAATTAATGCCTGCATGCCTTGCACACATTTGGGTAAATTTGAGTAAGAATCTGATATTGGTAACCTGACCAAAAAGTGAAATATGTTGCCATTTCTCAATGCAAGCTCTCAGGAAGAGCAGATTTGGACAGAGTATACCTCCTGTGATATGTGATGGGTGCATGTAATTTTAAACAAATGTGTACCTGTGCAAATATGTCTTTTGGGTCAAAATATAGATTGTGTGTAATTTGACAGGGGTGGGTTCTCTGTATCATAAACAGACCTCATCATGATGACACTTCATTTCATTCCCACAATCAAGGGGAAGAGGATGAAGTGGCCAATGACAAGTGGAGAGGGGTAGGGCCTAGGAAGCTAGCCTCTCCACCCATTTTCAAAACACATAAAAGCAGACAGTCAGGACAGATAGAGACATTCAATTCCATCTGCTGCGGGACGCTCTGCCGGGAAAATCCATACTTTACCTCCATCAACCTCCAGAGAGCCAACATAGAGACTTCAATCTATCCACCTTCAGAGACCAAGACTTTACTTCAGAATTTGTAGCAGAGAGGTCAACTACAAGCTAAATCCCTCTTTAGCAGGCCTCAAATCATTGCCATTATCACAGCCAGGCGAGCTGTTTGAATTCTTTGCAAGAACTCTTGCCATTTGCCAGAGAGCAGTGTTGTATCCAGAGAGAGACCAGCTGAACCGGAGACCGCTGTATCCGGACCCACAGACCTGATCAGAACCAGAGACCCAGACCAGACCGCTGTTCGCAGAACTAGAGAGCTGACCCAGACGCTGTGCGCAGAGACCGTCCGTGGCGAGTGAAGAAAACCTGACCAGATCCGTGGCGAGGCCCATTCTATTTCTAAATATATTGTGAGTACCTAGCAGAACTGTGCAGAACAATCTCTTAGTTAAAATAATATAATTCAATCTATTTTAATCTAACCAGAACTGTCTCCTAACTGTCACCTGTGATTTGCAAAGCTGTCACCTGTCATTTCTAGTTGCTAGCTGTCACTTGTCACTTTGAACTTTAAAATTTCAAATCTGAAAAACAACCTTTACCATATCGCTCATATCTCCGTGACCGTTTGTCTTAGAGACTTGCAGTAACTTTCCTCTGAAAGCTGGGAATCTTGGCTTTTCAACGAACCTAGAACCGCATTCCTACTCCCTATACTTCTGCCGCAATCGCGAAAAACGCACTCGCGAATTTTACCGCGATTTGCAAATTTCTCCACGTGTGAAAACAGCAGCTTCCTTGCTTTCCTTGCTAAAAATTTGTTTGCCTCTTAAGAACCATCCCTGAATCATTGCTAGAGTGAGCCTGGACTAATATTAACTTGATACCACTCACCCTGAACCTCTAGAGAGAATTAAAAGCATTTTAGCATATTTTTCACTTCATTGCCAGCACATATAAAAGCATTTTGGGCCTGTGTTTCAAACTTCTGTAGTCTAAGCTTGCTGGGGTGAACTGAATTACATTTGATTGCATTTCTGAGAACTGTGTGCTTTCCTTCCATTTCCTTGCATTGCATAAAAGGGGGGGTGAATTGTCCAAGAAAGTGATTACATTGTCTTTTGCTGAAATCCTATCAAGTTATTTTCTGTACTGCATTTCATTCCACATTGCATCCATTTGAAACCATCAAAGTATTGTTGCTATTTTATCCATCCTATAACCACTCATCATTGATTATAAAGAAGTGTGCTAGTGCCGGACTATCCATTATTGATTACTGCTCAGATTAAGTGTGATATTCAATTATTAATTTATTATAAAGTATGATATATATATATCTATTGTTTAAATTATCAAATAAACCTTTTAAACTTGCAAAGCAGAACTACTTCTTGGCTCAGCGGGGTCAGGGGATTCCAAGAGAGGGGTATTATATAGGGGTAGTCATCCAGAACGTATGAACTGGACATAAGGATATATCAATAAGGGTTTTCATTCAGTATTCTAGACTAGGCGTTGACTTAGCTGTAGTGTTGAATTGAATCCTCTTACAAATTGGGGGCTCGTAGCCGGGGATTCCGGATTAGATCTATCACTTGTGCAGATTAATACAGTGTGCCAGCTGACCAGATACACATATCCGGTCGGATCATCACGCTGTGTTACGCTGTAAAGCACTCCTCAAAGGAACGCTCTAAGGAAAAGGTCTGTTTTGCAAAAATAAAATACAAACTTCTGTAAGTCAGGAAGGAACTCAAATTCCAGAATGACGACCTTGGTAGATATGAAAATAGCCAGAGAGCACTTCCTACATAAGCTATTTGTGAGAGGTGAGTGGACTCATCAGGACCAGACGGTCTGGTTGCAAGCAATCGCACCCCAGATCACGGAAACAGGGTCAGATATATGGAGAGACCAGGGTCCCTTACATGTGGCCCTGAGTGAACTATATATGTCCTCTAAGGCCAAGGATGAGCACAACAAGATTGCCAGGGTAGCGGCATATTTATATTTACATATGGGAGCCATGCAGGACAAATGTGCTGAAGGCCAAGATCTGGCGAGTAGGCAACTGCTGGCATTACAGAAGGCCCAATCTGATCTGGACTCTTCTGAGCAGAGGCTGCAGAGGAGCCAGGAGTCAGAAAATGATAGTAGGCAGTATATCATTAAAATAAAAGAGGACATGGATATACTGCAACAGGAAAAGGCTGACCAGGATACTAGATTTCTGGCCCTGCAGAAGGAGCACCAAGACAGTTTGGACTCCTTACTGCAGAGCCAGAAAAAGCTGGAGCAACAATTAGACTTTAACAGGGCATGCACGGAGCAGGTAGCCACCCTGCAAAGTCATCTAGATAGAGTGAAGGCAGAGAGCAACAAGCTGATTTTGAAAGACCTGGATACCCAGGCAGAGTTTGATGAAGAACGCTAGAAAGCTGGTGCCTTTCAAAGGCAGAGGGACGACCTGGCGGCACAAATGCAGGCTCTTAGTCAGGAAAGAGACGCCTTAGGCCAGGAAGTCTGCCATTTAAAAAGAAAAACAGAAGAAAATCACTTGGCCCTCCAGGGGCTGGGTGACCTCCAAAAAGAACACCAGAACTTGTTAGAACACACCAGGAGGGTGGAGGATGCTCTGGCAAGAAAGGAGCAGGCCAATAGGGACACAGCTCAGGAGGTAACCCTCCTGCAGCAAAGACTGGCCCAGTGCTCCAGGACCAATCAGGAGGTACAGAGAGAGAATGAGGCTCTCTGCCAGCACAATGATAGACTCCAACAACAGGTAGCGATGCAGGAGAGACTGATAGAGTCTAGTAAGGCCTTAACTGAGGAACTGAAGGCGCAGGCTCTTGCATTGCAACAGGGAGCAGGGGCGGATAGAGATGAGGTTCGCTGGGAAAGAGAAACTCCTGAGCATAACCCCAGGAGCCCTAGTACCAGAGGCCTATATCTCTCAGTCCCTGGACTTTGCCACCCCATGTCCCCTGGCGCACATGAGCACAGGGCCACAGGGATGGCAGATTACTATCCAGCCAGAAGCATGGGGCTCATAGGCCAGTACCACCCAGGAATGGAGGGGCGGGCATCCGGGTATGGGCACCCAAGCACAGTGCAATTTGATGGGGAACCCCAGGAGAGTAGGCCCATTAAGGGCATCCTGAAAACCTCTGCCCAGTTAGGTCAGTGGGGGGGTACCCATCAAATCCTGGCAGCAAGGAGGGATCTAAAGACTCCTCTGAGCGGTACAGGACACAGGAGACCAGGTCCCCACATTCTGCCAGCCATTCCCAGGCTCGCAGAATCCGGGAAAACCTGGAAGAACAGACGGGAACCTCTGGGAGCAGTGCCTCTGAGTCAGAAGATGAATGGACCAGGGTTACCCGGACCAAAAGGGCCAATAAGACAAAAAGGGCCTTGCTTAAGGACCCCTTAAAGCAGATTAAGGCAATCAGGAGCGTCATCACGCCTTATCATAAGAACGCCAAGTATTCTGTTTGGGAGCACTTAGAGTTGTTTGAGCAAATGATGGAGACTTTCCATTTGAAGGACAGCCAAAGCTGTATTCAATATGTAAAGTGGACCTTCTCCCCGGAATACTCCAGTTTCTTTGCGGGGCTGGAGGACCAAAATCATTTAAGATGGTCCACCTATAAGGCGACCATCTTGAAACATTTTTCTACTCATGATATGATATGATATGATATGGTATTTGTAACGCGCCTATACAAAAGTGTTTCAAGGCGCGACGAGGCAGGGAGGGAGGGAAACAAGGGGAAAACAGACAAACGATCCTACTAGGCCAGGTGTCATTCAGATCGCGCAAGTGCAGAGGTAAGGGGAAAAGGAGGAAGTGCAGGGGGGAGGAGGTGGGGGGAAGTGCAGTATAAGGTAAGTAGCGTAAAAAATAATAAATAATAAATAAAAAGGGCCAGCTGGTGGCAAGTGCGAGGTAAGTGCAGAGCAAGTGCTGGGAAAGGGGCTGTAGGGATACAGTGACAGTCCCACAGTGCAGGAGGAGCCAGGGAGGCAGTGCAAGTGGAGAGTGGCTGGGCCCTGGACCGAGGTTGCTGAGAGTGGCCCAGATGCAGGTTTAGTGCTGAATTCAGTGGGGAGTTAAGCAGGATTAGCAGGGGAGAGGGAGAGAGAAGGCAGAAGCGAAGAGGAAGGTTTTGAGGTGCTTCCGGAACCGGAGATGGTTCTCCTCAAGTTTCAGGGAGGCAGGAAGGCTGTTCCAGAGGGAGGCCCCTGCTGCGGAGAGAGATCTACCCCCAGCTCGTTGCTTCGAGAAGCGGCTGACCATGAGGGAGTTGGAGACGGATGAGCGAAGGGCTCGTGAAGGAAGATATTTAGGAAGAGAGAGTTGGAGGTATTTAGGTCCCAGGCCCCAGAAGGCCTTGTGGACAATGCAGAGGGTTTTGAACTTAATCCTCGCAGCCACTGGGAGCCAGTGAAGAGATTTCAGTCCTGGAGAGATACGGTCCCTGGGCTTGAGGCCAAGGACAAGTCTCGCAGTTCTGTTCTGGATAAGTTGCAGAGGGCGGAGAGTGGAGGCAGGCAGATTAAGATAAAGGCTGTTACAGTAGTCCAGCCTTGAGAGAACCAGGGCTCGAGAGACAGTGAGCTTCTGGGGGAAGGAGAGGAAGGGAAGAATACCTCTGAGGAGGTGCAGCTGGTAGTGTGACTTCTTAGAGACGTCAGATATATGAGGAGAGAAGGAGAGTGTGGAGTCGAAGATGACCCCGAGGTTTTTAGCCTTGCAGGTAGGGGCAGGAAGGGGGCCAAGGGAGGCCGGCCAGAGAGCTGCAGGGAAGGAGGGAGTGGGTGTGCCGATGAGTAGAATCTCAGTCTTACTGGCGTTGAGGCAAAGGTCATTGGCGGCACACCATTCCTGGATAGCAGACAGACAGTCGGAGATGAGGGAAGGAGAGGAGGAGGCTGAGGGTAGCCTGAAAATGAGCTGGGTATCGTCTGCATAGCACTGGAAGTAGGGGCAGAGAGCGGCGATGCGGTGGGCAAGGAGTGCCAGATACTGGTTGAAAAGCCAGGGGGAGAGGTTGGATCCCTGGGGGACACCACAGGTGGAGAAAAAGATGTCAGAGAGGAAGGAGCCCATTTGGACCTGGGAGGGTCGATCGGAGAGGAAAGAAGTCAGCCAGGCCAGAGCCTGACTAGTGATACCCAGGTTATCACGGAGACAGTTGAGCAGGATGGCGTGGTTGACAGTGTCAAAGGCAGAGGAGAGATCGAGCAGAATGAGAACACAGGGAGTGTTGGAATCGAGGTTCAGGAGCAGGTCCTCACGGATGTTCAGGAGAGCAGTTTCCGTGCTTCTGGCCGCTCTGAAGCCGGATTGATGGTCATGAAGATTACCAACAGAGTCAGCATGGAGGTTAGGCTGGGAGATGGCCAGTTTCTCCAGGAGCTTACCCATGAAGGGAGTAATGGAGATAGGGCGATAATTGGCCGGGTAGGAGGGGTCGGCAGAGGGTTTCTTGAGGAGGGGGTGCACAAGGGAGTGCTTGAGGGGGGATGGGAAGACTCCAGAGGCGAATGAGTGGTTGCAGAAGTCAGCCAGGACAGGAGCCAGGGAGTCGATGTGGTCCTTGATGGTTTTGGAGGAACAGGGGTGAACCTGTTTAGACGAGGCTTTCATAGATCGGACTTGTCTGGAAACCTCATCAGCAGAAAAAGGTGGAAAAGCAGAGAAGGAGGGTGGAGGGGCGGCTGCAAGAGAGCAAGAGGAATAGCCGGGAAGAGAGGGAGGGAGGAGAGAGGAGGAGAGCGAGGACAGGATGTCCTGAGTTTTTGAGATGAAGTGCGAGGCCAGTGCAGTGCAGAGGGCCTGGGAGGGGACAGGAGAGGTAGAGACTGCAGCAGGGTTGGCCAGCTCCTTGCAGATTTTAAAGAGTTCGGCCGAGTTGTTTGATGCCTCAGAGATGCGGGCTTGGATAAGGGCTCTCTTCTTGGTGAGAACGGAGAGCCGGTATTGCCTTTGGAGCAGGCGACAGGCCAGTTTGTCAGAGGATGAACATGAAGCACGCCATTTCCTCTCTGCCACCCAACACTTGCGTTTTAGGGTGACGAGATCCGAGTCATACCAGGAGTTACATTTGGCTTTGGGCTTCAGGCGGATTCTCATGACAGGGGCAAGGATATCGAGAGTATCAGATACAGAGGAATAGAGCATGGAGAGGGCTGTGTCAGGGTGGGAGTCAGCCGAGGGGGGAGGAGGGGGCGAGAAGGTAGCAGCGAAAGCCTCAACTGACACGCGCTTCATCGGTCGGATGACCGAGAAGGTGGGTGGCAGTGAAGAGGGTGGCTTTGCCTGTGGGGTAGGGAGGGAGAGGTGGGAGGATAGGAGAAAGTGATCACTCCAGGAGAGAGGAGTGGAGAGAGGAAGGGAGAGGGGAAGGTCAGAAGAGATCATAGAAATCCTCAAGAGGCTCGCAAGGCAGCCTACAATTTACAATGTGGGGAGGATCAGGCCCCACAAGAATTTGTGCAGGAGTTAAAGCGTGCTTTTGCACAGACCACAAGAAGGGTGCACACGGATAGCAGAGAATTTATTAATACGTTTTTCCATGCCTTGCCCAAATACATAATGACCCAGCTCGTGAGGGATTTTCACGAGAAAAGATCTTTAGACTGGGTCATTGAACAGGCGACCCGGATCTATGAGGTGCAGAAGCCAATAGAAAATAAAAATAATGCGCCCAAAAACCCCAAAGCCAACAACACCCCTGCTGCTGCCAAGGTGGCAGAGGTAAAGGTCACCCCCGTTTTAGATTTGTAGATGGGGGGGCCTAAAAACCTACCTGCACCTAATAATGCTAGGCCCAGAAAGTCCTCGGGCCAGTCACAGACAGGGAGCCAGGGAGGCAGCCCCACAAATGGGGTCCCTCGCTCTCCTGATTATGTAAGCCCCCGTTACAAGGGAAACAGACCCATCCTGGGTTATGTGTGGACTCCTCCAGCCCAATGGGGGGGGATCCAGCCAAGCACCTAACCCAGAGAACTTCCCTCCCAACTTCTCACAGGAGGGCAGAAACTCACCAAACCCTGGGCAGAACTTCTTCCCCAGGTATCCACCCAACTTCCAGCCCCAAAATCCTCCACCCTTCTTTCCCCAATTCCCTGAGCCCAGACAACCGAATCCGGGAGAGGGGAGGCCAAGGGTGGAGGGGTATCCAAATCTTCCCAACCAGGGGTACTACCAAAGAAGGGATAGCTACCCATCCCGGGATCAGCCCAGGGGAGAAAACAGGGCCCCGTATCAGCCTGAGCGGGTTTCCCAGCTAGAGCGCCAGGTTCAAAACATGGCGCGGGATCTGGGTCACATACTGAGGGCTCAGCAGAACCCTCAGATCGGCATGCCGGCGCAGAACGCACCCAACTCTGGACCTGGTGCTCCAGAACAATGACGGGGGCAGCACCCCGATAACTCACCGGTTCCCAGGGAGGAGGCACAAAGGGAAGCGGGGTGTAAAGCCTTGGAGGAAGCTTCCTTCCTCACTTGTAAACAGCCCCTGGAAACCCAGGAACGGGAAACAAAATCTCTTCCCTCTGAAAGTCTGCCTCCTAAGGAGCAGAGAGGGGGTAGGAGAAACAAAAGACCCAAACAGACTCAGTTTGAGGAGGAGGTACAGATCTTCCAATTTGAGGGAGAGGGATCCTCAGAGGATCCTGGGAAAAGGATCTTCTCCTTCAGAGAGGGGGGAACTCCTCCCAAAGAAAAATGGGTCCCTAGGGATGCAAATCCAGACTGGGGAGATGGGGAGACTGAGCTACCGCCGCCCACCATCTCATCCCAGAACCAACAGCAAGAAAATCCCCTGGTTCAAACCCATCCTGGTGACTGCCTCCAAAAAGGGGGGGTGGCCCAGAACCGGAGCCAGGGGAACCCACAATGGCTCTGATCTCCAGTTGCCAACTTTTTCTTTCAGATTCCCAAGGCTCTCCACAGAATTCTGCCCAAATCTCTTTGCTAGCGATGTCCAAAACCAGAAAGTTAGCCCACCAGTTGTCCAAAAATGTGCATTATCTGCCCCCTTGAGGAGAAGGAGGGAAGATACTATGCCCCGGTACAAGCACAGGGGCAGGGTACAATTTTGGCACTGGTGGACACTGGATCTCAAGCTACCCTTCTGTCCAGAAGGGCCTTTGACGAACTGAATGCAGGAAGGGGAGAAAATTACCAAATTCCTCTCACCTCTCTTCCTGGACAACTGCAGAACTTTGACGGGAAGGAAGTTCCCGTTGAGGGGACTGCAGACTTGGACATTACGATCGGGCGACACAAGGTGAAACACCCGGTCATAGTAGTGACTCCAGAGGGCACCCCCTGTTTACTGGGGAATGACCTCCTGAGGAGGTTGTCACCCTTAATAGATTGCATAAACAAGGTCCTCTGGACCCAGACTAGCCGACCAATAAAATTAAAACAGAGTGTCAACCATGTTAGTTTAAACGGCACCTGCCACATGGTTGAACAAAAATCTGACCAAGTAGAATTTCACTTCCAGAACAACCAAATTCCAGACGTGACAGTAATAGCAGTAGGACAACAGACTGGTGATGGGGGGTCCTCTCTATTTCTGAAAATCAACCTTCCTTCCAGTTTAAGGTGGTATTCCACACTGGAAGGAAACACCCTGAAATTCTTTACTAATCCACAATCAGAAACTCCCACTCCTATAGTCCAGAAAGATGTGAAATCAGCTCAGAGCCTGGCTGATATTCAGCAAATTGGAGAGCAGTTGTTCATCCCTGTTCAGTTAAATGATGGGAAGGACTCTGTTCTCGCTCGAGTGTGCATGAACAATGGTAAGAGCTTCATCAGCGAAGCCATGTTTCGCCAACTCCCAAAAGATCCAGCCATTCCCACCTTCAAACTGATAGACAAATGGGAAATGGACCTGGAAGCACCTAATTCCAAACATCTCCTGCCAAGCAGGTGTATGCTCAAAATCTCCATTGGCAACAAGAGCATAGTCCACAATTGTTGGGTCGTGCGAGACGTCCCTGCCGCCTTTTACTTAGGCAGTGACATTCTCAATCGCTTTGCCATTAGTTTGGACCTAATAAACTTCAAAGCTTGGTCCCGATTAGCGGATAATCCCATGGGCTTTGATGATCCAGAAAAAGCATTTAGGTCAGCTCAATTGCTACCTTATGCAGTTGAAATTCAGATCAAAGAGGAGGTCACCATCCCAGAAAGGACCCGACAATTCTCCCTGGAAGTGAAAGCTAAAAGAGGACAATATTTGCAAAACCCTGATGCTTACATACATCTAAACGCTTCTCTCCAACAGCAAGGGTTGGGGGTAAACCCAACTCCATTAGTCAACATAGAACATGACACCATTCCAATAGAGGTGGATAACAGCGACTTAAAGAGTATTACTCTAGCCGCAGGCACCATTATTGGAATGGCGGTTGATGACCGACATTTTTCCATAGATTTAGGTAATGAACTGTTAGGGCCAATCCCCAAGGACTGCTTTGACAGTGACAGTGATGACAATACAACACCAGACAGGATTTTACCCGGCATGGGGGGAACTTCCTGGTGTACACTTCCTGCCCCGGAGATAGCCAAACCAGAAGTATTTCCAGGCTTCAGGCAGATGGTGGAAGAGAGAGTCAACCTAGCTGATGCCTGTGTGACTCTGGAACAAAAGCAAAAGTTGAAACAAGTTTTCTTGGATTTCCAAGATCTCTATGCGGTAGACTCATATGACTGTGGTCGCACTGACATCCACACAACAACAATCCCCACGGACCCTGGCATGACTCCTTTGTTTGTGAAGCAATATCGCTTGCCTCTCGCATCAATGGAGTCCCTTACTGAAATAATTAAGAACCTTGAGTCCCGGGGAATAATCCGTCCAGTCCACAGCACCTTCAATAATCCGGTGCTGGGAATATTGAAGCCAAACGGCTAGTGGAGACTCCACACCAGCCTCTGCAATATCTCCAAAGTGACAGAATCCGGACCGGAAATGTGAGTAATTCCGAATTACTTCCTGGATTCTGTCAATGCAAGGCTTTCCTGTGGAGGTCAGATATGGCCAAAACAAGAAGAGTCCCCTCGCGCAAGGTCTGGCTGACTTGCATGATTGTGCCAGAGAAAACTGTCTCGAGGACGAAAGTCTAAAAATAAAGGACAACATGGAGGCATACCTTAATTCCCCCCACAAAGTCTTTGAAGAAGACAAGTGTGAGGGAATGCCCACTGTATATGTGGATGGATGCTCTTACCATGTTGACAACGGCGGGGAGAAAGAACTGGTGGCCGGCGTAGGGAATGCATGGGTGAATGAGTCCCCAGAACCCTCCGCTGGATACAAAATTGGTCCCCGAAGTAGTCAGGTGGCAGAATTGATGGCTGTGTATCAAGCCATCCTCACTGCTGTCCAGCATCAACTCCACGAACTGGTCATAATCACAGATTCGGATTATGTTCGGAACGGGTTTGTGGAGCACCTGGTTAATTGGAAAACCAGAGGCATGTTATGTGCTAACAACAAACCCTTGAAACATAGGAAGTTGATCCAAAACATTGATGATCTGGTCACCTCGAATGAGATGACCATCTATTGGAAAAAGATCAAGGGTCATTCCAAAGTAGAGGGACCAGACAAAACTGGAAATGACTTAGCTGATCAGCTGGCCAAAACCGGGGCCATCCACGGGGATCTAATTGAGATTGAGTCCCTGTTGGGGGAAATCCAGGTCACTGCTATCACTAGGTCCCAGACAAATGCTCACAACGACCTTTCAATTGCACAATGGAGTAAGGAGACCCCTGATGCTGATTTGATTACCGCTCAGAAGGGGGATCCAATAATTGGTAAATTTTACCAGCACCTTGAGGACCCTGAGAACTTTCCCCTGACGGATACCGATTACATTGGGAAAGAGGACCTTAGAGTGTTGATGAAATGTCCAAAAATGTTCCAGATCCAAGACGGTTTGCTGGTAAGGAAATCCAAAGCTGGCCACGATCAGTGGGTGGTTCCTACCTCATTCCGAAGCCTGATGTTAAGTCACGCCCAAGATGCGGCCACCGCCGGTCATAGGGGGTTTCACACAACACTGGAAATCTTAAGAGAGGTTGCATACTGGCCACACATGGGGCAGGACCTTGACCAATACTTGAAGGGGTGTCTTGTGTGTGCGCAATTTCAGCCGACGTCCCTCACACACCGCGCGCCTCTCCAAAAGAGGGGGATGACACTGCCATGGTCAGATTTACAAATCGACTTTGTAGGCCCCGTGATTCGCTCTGCTAGGGGGAATAAGTACATGTTGACTGTGACATGCTTGTTTACCAAGTGGGTGGAATTGTCTCCCAGCCCTAAATTGCAAGGCAGAAACTGCAGCTGCCCTGATGATTAACCACATCTTTTCCCGTTTCGGTCTACCTCAAAGGATTGAGTCAGACAGGGGTAGCCACTTCACCAGTGAAGTAATGACAAAGATGTGGGAGATACTGGGGGTCAAAAGGAAGTTGCATATTGCTTACCGGCCAGCTTCTTCTGGGGCAGTAGAGAGATATAACCGAACCATTGTGAGCATATTAAAGAAGTTTGTGGCAGATTCTGGGCCAAGTTGGGATATCCGATTACCTCTGGTCCTAATGGCCATCAGATCTACCCCTTCATCTGCAACCAAAATGTCACCATTTGAGTTGATGACTGGGCGCAAGATGGTGCTTCCTCAGCATTTGCTCTACATACCCAAGAGCAGACCTTAATAAATGCCTCCACAACTCACGAGTATGTGGAGAATTTAAGGAAACACCTTCAACATGCTTTTGCTTATGCTCAGCGGAATCTAGAAAGATCAGCTGATAGCATGAAGACCCACTATGACCTGAAGACTTCCAGGAAGGAATATCAGGTGGGGGACCGGGTCTATCTATACAATTTCCAAAGGAACCAGGCCAAACAGCGAAAATGTTTGCCTACATGGAAGGGACCCTTTGGGATTATAGACAAAATCTCCCCTGTGGCCTACAAGATCCGCATCCCCAAAGGCGGTTTGGCAGAGGGGGAAGACAAGTGGGTTCACATAAACCAGTTGAAGTGTTGCCATCCCAGGCACAGTCTGCAACAACTGGAGGAATCCTCTGGAATCCTAGAGGGTACTGTCTCAGATTAATTCAGTTCTAACTTAAAATATCCTACATATCGCCTATCAAATTCTGAGTTTCTCAATGTGGGTGTTTTCGTTTTTCAATGCAAAAAGAAATGTGCATGTTCATATGTTTTGACTATAAATTTATATGCCACCCCACTATATCAATGGTGGGGAAAAAATGTCTATGAATGGGTATTGCCGCTCTTCCTTTGTCATCCTAGGAGAAAGAAAACCTCGAGACTGGCCAAGGAGGACGATCCGGAGACCGGGAGCAGAGACGCAAGGGGCCCAGTGTACCGCCCAATACTCCCATCAGGACCTGCGAGGAGAACCGATCGATCCGACCGGATGGAGGAAAAGATGCTGAACTGTGCCATCTATTGGAAGAAGATGAGGAAACATCCCAGGTCTTGCGAGTCCCATCAGTGAAACAGAATGGCCATCGCAAGAGGGGGGCTTGTGGGATGTTTTTATCCATGCATCCGAGCCCTACCTCAAAACTGTGCAGTACTGACATGGAAAACATCATGATGGCCAGAGCTTCCCAGAAAATGCACAGGGAAATGCGTGAAGAATAGGCTGCCACTCATTTTTGCCGATGTTATGGGCACAGAAGGGCACTGCCTAAAACCACCATTGGACTACCCACACAGTAGTCTGAAACCATTGGGAATGGCAATGCTGATTGCCAAAAGCAACCTAGAATTGTGGGGAATTCATTTTCTTAAATCCCAAAAATGGGTGCATTACCAGTACTCACCACTATCAGAAAGCCGGCGTTTTAAAACAACACCAGACATTTGTGTAAAACTGAATAGATGGACCCAAAGCATGCCAAAGAAAGACTTACTGAGGGGTGGATACAATGTAAAGTTATATTCTGAAGTGACTTGAAGGTTTATAACAAGACTGGCTGAGCTGTGGATTTCAGCAGTTTAAGTAAATTTGGACTGAAAGACACTAAAAATCTAAATGTTTAAAAGAAATGAGTGACCTACTTTTGAGTGTCACATAGGTTGCAATTGTTTAAATGTCATAGTTTTAAACTTAGAATCAGCATTCTAGCTGCATATGTAAAAATGGTTAGTGTTATTTGAATGCAGAAAACTGGGTAACTAAAAGTGACATTAGCTGGGGCCTGGCTTAAGGAACTGGATTCTGCTTGACAACTTCCCCCCAATTGGAGTGAAACTGGATCCACAGCAGTTCCCAGGCCTAGCTGCCTTTTGCTGTTCCCACCAAAAGGGATATGACACTTCTCTGATTGAATTACCAAGGGACTGCTAGAGACTAAACATAGGACCCAGGCAGAGGGTTTATTGAAGTGGTCATAAATGGCTTCCTCTTGAACAATGGGCCTTCCAGGGCCCAGGCAGATGGTTTATTGGGGGACCGTAAAACAGCTTCCTCTTGGCAGAAGCTGGGAGGGGCAGGGCCTCTGAGCCTGGCAGAAACTGGACAAACTGGTTTCTACACCATGTGACTTGGGAAACCACACCCCTGTAGCCAGAATATGGTTTTAGAAAAAGATGAATGACTCATAGTACGGACTTGTCATAGTTATTTAAATGATACCATAATTCTTGTGATTTTTCTGCCCACATTTTAAGAGGTTTTTAGAACCGGTGGCATGATCTGGGGGCAAACTAGCAGTTAAGAGGGTATTACTTAAAATGTCTGCATGTGAAAAGTCTGATACTTCATCAATTAATGCCTGCATGCCTTGCACACATTTGGGTAAATTTGAGTAAGAATCTGATATTGGTAACCTGACCAAAAAGTGAAATATGTTGCCATTTCTCAATGCAAGCTCTCAGGAAGAGCAGATTTACCTCCTGTGATATGTGATGGGTGCATGTAATTTTAAACAAATGTGTACCTGTGCAAATATGTCTTTTGGTTCAAAATATAGATTGTGTGTAATTTGACAGGGGTGGGTTCTCTGTATCATAAACAGACCTCATCATGATGACACTTCATTTCATTCCCCCAATCAAGGGGAAGAGGATGAAGTGGCCAATGACAAGTGGAGAGGGGTAGGACCTAGGAAGCTAGCCTCTCCACCCATTTTCAAAACACATACAAGCAGACAGTCAGGACAGATAAAGACATTCAATTCCATCTGCTGCGGGACGCTCTGCCGGGAAAATCCATACTTTACCTCCATCAACCTCCAGAGAGCCAACATAGAGACTTCAATCTATCCACCTTCAGAGACCAAGACTTTACTTCAGAATTTGTAGCAGAGAGGTCAACTACAAGCTAAATCCCTCTTTAGCAGGCCTCAAATCATTGCCATTATCACAGCCAGGTGAGCTGTTTGAATTCTTTGCAAGAACTCTTGCCATTTGCCAGAGAGCAGTGTTGTATCCAGAGAGAGACCAGCTGAACCGGAGACCGCTGTATCCGGACCCACAGACCTGATCAGAACCAGAGACCCAGACCAGACCGCTGTTCGCAGAACTAGAGAGCTGACCCAGACGCTGTGCGCAGAGACCGTCCGTGGCGAGTGAAGAAAACCTGACCAGATCCGTGGCGAGGCCCATTCTATTTCTAAATATATTGTGAGTACCTAGCAGAACTGTGCAGAACCAATCTCTTAGTTAAAATAATATAATTCAATCTATTTTTATCTAACCAGAACTGTCTCCTAACTGTCACCTGTCATTTGCAAAGCTGTCACCTGTCATTTCTAGTTGCTAGCTGTCACTTGTCACTTTGAACTTTAAAATTTCAAATCTGAAAAACGACCTTTACCATATCGCTCATATCTCCGTGACCTTTTGTCTTAGAGACTTGCAGTCTCGCAGACTTGCAGAACCTAGAACCGCATTCCTACTCCCTATACTTCTGCCGCAATCGCGAAAAACGCACTCGCGAATTT
Source organism: Ambystoma mexicanum (assembly GCF_040938575.1). Lineage (NCBI taxonomy): Eukaryota > Metazoa > Chordata > Amphibia > Caudata > Ambystomatidae > Ambystoma > Ambystoma mexicanum. Next base: position 909,228,177 of record NC_090930.1, read on the forward strand.
TACCGCGATTTGCAAATTTCTCCACATGTGAAAACAGCAGCTTCCTTGCTTTCCTTGCTAAACATTTGTTTGCCTCTTAAGAACGATCCCAGAATCATTGCTAGAGTGAGCCTGGACTAATATTATCTTGATACCACTCACCCTGAACCTCTAGAGGGAATTAAAAGCATTTTAGCATATTTTTCACTTCATTGCCAGCACATATAAAAGCATTTTGGGCCTGTGTTTCAAACTTCTGTAGTCTAAGCTTGCTGGGGTGAACTGAATTACATTTGATTGCATTTCTGAGAACTGTTTGCTTTCCTTCCATTTCCTTGCATTGCATAAAAGGGGGGGTGAATTGTCCAAGAAAGTGATTACATTGTCTTTTGCTGAAATCCTATCAAGTTATTTTCTGTACTGCATTTCATTCCACATTGCATCCATTTGAAACCATCAAAGTATTGTTGCTATCTTATCCATCCTATAACCACTCATCATTGATTATAAAGAAGTGTGCTAGTGCCGGACTATCCATTATTGATTACTGCTCAGATTAAGTGTGATATTCAATTATTAATTTATTATAAAGTGTGATATATATATATCTATTGTTTAAATTATCAAATAAACCTTTTAAACTTGCAAAACAGAACTACTTCTTGGCTCAGCGGGGTAGGGGGATTCCAAGAGAGGGGTGTTATATAGGGGTAGTCATCCAGAACGCATGAACTGGACATAAGGATATATCAATAAGGGTTTTCATTCAGTATTCTAGACTAGGCGTTGACTTAGCTGTAGTGTTGAATTGAATCCTCTTACACCACATCTAGTAAGTTTCTTCTATTTGATTCATTAGGGGTAGACGCGATGCTGCATAAGTTCTTTATTGCAGAGTGATGAGCTTGAGTGAATACTTCATCATCATTTTGTGTAACCTCGCAGGTGGGACTCTTGATCTGAGGCGAGTTATCATTAAGAGCAATGTTGTTACTGCTAGGGTTGGTCGATGAGACAAGGGCCCTCATTACGACCCTGGCGGAGATTGCGGTGCAATATGCACCATGGAGCACGGCGGAAAGCTGCCAATACCGCCATGGGGGTTGGCAGATTTACCGCCCCATTCCGACCTTGGCGGGGCGGTAAATCCCCAATCCCCATTTTACCCTTCCCCATTCCCATTCTTGCCCCATAGGGTATAATGGGAGTGGGGAAGGCGTTAATTACGCCACCGTAAAATACGGTGGCGTAATTAACAACAAGGTCCCGTAGCACCATGGATTCCTCCGCCCGGAAAAACCAGGCGGAAAACGGCTCCATGGCGCTACGGGAACTCGTAGTAGGGCGGAAGGGTCCACCGCGAATACCGCTGGCGTAAACCCACTCCGCCAGGGTCGTAATGAGGCCCAATGTCTGTCTTCTCAGTGTTTTGAGCCAAATCACGTCGTTCCTCTTCATGAATTTCTGTTTCGTTTGTGCTAATGATCTCCTCTCCGCCCGCTATCGATCGCATTGATGCATTCGAGATGGAACTCTCTCTGGATTTAGGTGAGCAACTCCTAGTGGCGTCTCTCGGGGAGGGCCGGGTGCGTCGTGCCTTGTCTCTCGTGGCTCGAATCTGCACCCCATCCTAGTACGAGTGAGGTCCGCAGAGAGGGCCAGAGAATCGCGGCTCAAACCCACAGACACCAGAGCTCGTGCAATTACAAGTTAAGTCTCCATCCCGGACTTCTTCCAGATCTTGGGTGGCTGAGCATAGGGCTACGGGGCAGCTCACCGACTGAGTAGCGGTCGCCAGATGTAAATGAGCATTATCCTTGTGATTGGTGTGTGAAGTGGTGCCCACCTCTCTCACATTGATATAGTGGTCTTTAATTTCGTTTCTTAACACACTTTGTCCTGGGACTAGGTCACCGACTGAGTCGTGGGTTACACTATTTGTCTTACCCACCGGGTCAGTAGATAAATAGATCGAGTGGGCGCATTTGGTTTTGTTGGACGATACTAAGGATTTCCAGCGCCGCAGTTGTTGTTTAGTCTGTGGGTGTGATTGAGCTTCGTCTTCAACTCCGTCAAGTGGCGCTGGTTTGCCACGTGGAGGTAGTTCATTACGCAATCTCCCCTGTGATACAGACATCCCACGACCAAGTGTTTCAAGGTAAAAGGACACATGGGTGTGTACAAAGCAAGTTCAGTTATTTTACTGGGCAAGTCAATGTGTAAACAGGACACCCTGCTGCCTCCAGGTTGTAGAATCCAAAGGGATCAAAGGTGTTAGACTCCCGCAGTTTCCCAAAGCCAAGGTGTTGTACTGTGTACAGTTTGCTGTAACTTTTGCCAATAGCAAGGAGTATTAAACTTCGCTTCACTTCACTTATTCGCCAGGTGGCCCTTTACAGGCCACTAGCCACACAGGTCACCTTTCACGTTCAATCTGCTATGGTCCGGTGAAAGCGTCCAAGCTGGTGCTCGAGGCTGCCTAAGTTTTCTGTCACCCGGCAGCCGTCCACGCCGAACAGCCAAACAGCACCAGCCCTTTTCACACCAGAGATATCGCCGCAAGGGCTATGGGCTGTCTCCTTTGTAGGGGCACGCTGTGTGCGTGCACTGTCAGCTGATCCGGGGATTCTTCAAAGTGTTAAAGGAGCCACTCCTCCCGCGGCTTCCGTGTAAAGAAAGTTCAGGTTGAAGAAAAAAAAAATGTCACTCGAATTCCAGGCAGCACAAGCAATATGCAGCCAAACAGCACCAGCCCTGTTCACACCAGGGCTTATCGCCGCAAGGGCTGTGGGCTGTCTCCTTTGTAGGGGCACGGTGTGTGCGTGCACTGTCAGCTGATCTGGGGATTCTTCAAAGTGTTAAAGGAGCCGCTCCTCCCACCGCTTCCATGTAAGGAAAGTTCAGGTTGAAGGAAAAAAAAAATGTCACTCGAATTCCAGGCAGCACAAGCAATAAGCAGCCAAACAGCACCAGCCCTTTTCACACTAGGGTTATCGCCACAAGGGCTGTGGGCTGTCTCCTTTGTAGGCGCTCGCTGTCTGTGTGCACTGTCAGCTGATCTGGGGATTCTTCAAAGTGTTAAAGGAGCCGCTCCTCCCGCGGCTTCTGTGTAAGGAAAGTTCGGGTTGAAGAAAAAAAAAATGTCATTCGAATTCCAGGCAGCACAAGCAATATGCAGCCAAACAGCACCAGCCAGCAGCACCAGCCCTTTTCACACCAGCGCTTGCTTTGACATCTGTGCAGAGCCTGCTAACGCAGGTTTGAATCCCAGCAGTGCCAAACTCAGTCTTTCATCCTTCTGAAGTCGATTAATGAGCACCACACATGGTGGGTAATAATAAGAAGCACTCAGATACCTGAGGGTTTGTAGCGCTATATAAATGCTAAATTATTATTATATCACAAGTCTGAGTCTTGCTTCTGACCCCTCACTGCTTTTAGGATTTCTGAATATCTGAACCTACTGCTGAACCCTGTAGGGGATGGGGCAAGGGTTGTGGTAGCAATGTATTTATTCAGGGTTTTGCACCTCCTAAAGAGCAGCTGTTTTCTGTTGAAATGAGTCTCCAACCAGCCTTGGCAACCAATCTGTAGCCACTGACCTCTCCACTGAAAAGAACCAGGACATTTGTCTCAAAATAGTTTGGTGCATTAGGAGGAAATGTAATCATGTCTGCAGCACTTTTGCAAATGCAACATGTTCCAGAGGCTGGAATTTAGGTGGTGGAGGAGAAAGCAGAATGGAGGAAATATACATTCAGCTCAGAAAAACAGAGAGAACTCCTTATATGAAGAAAAGATTCCGGAAAAATCCCCACCTCTGATCTACTTGAAAAAGGTGTGATTGAAGAACACAACACAACGAATATGCTGCATCCCATTATGAAAGATCAAAACTCAGCCACAAAAACACAGATAGTGAGGGGGATGAAGATACATAAATTGAGGGTGCAGGCATTGGCAACCCCATGCAATTCTTAAATGCACAAATTCATACACACATTATGCGAAGGAAATAAGCTGCAGATACCCCTCTTGCACCATTGTAAATGCTGTTCCAAGAACGGTCTGAAAAATGCATGCAAATGGCAGCACCAGTTTGTAGTCAGTCACATCAACAGAACCAGCTTCTCAGTCAATAGGATCCCCAAATCATGCACTGTAAAGCACATTGGGGCTACCTGAAGAAGAAGGAGAAGTAAGGGCCAATCTCAGCCCTCAAGAAAAATCATGAGTGGATTATTATTTGAGGGTGGAAAGCAACAAGCGCATCCTCCCAACTCTCACCTACAGGCGATGAGCACATTTGCACCACCATCCCGCTGCACCAAAACATGAACATTGCTTGAAACACAAAGAAAAACAATGTCCTAAAATGATGAGGAATTTGAGTGTGACCAAGCCAGTTACAGTCAAGTAGATGGAGAGGTAGAGAGGTATGTGGAAAGGTGGCAGAGACAGTGCCTCAAAAAGTATTTATTGAGTGCATTGCAAAATTAAATCTTCAATTTGTTCATGTATTCTCAGTTTATTGTACTCTACCAATCAGCTGTGCAACCCTACTACTTCTAGTAATGTGCTCACATTCTGGAAGTTCTGCCTCAATTCATTTGGCTGTACCATCCAATGCAGCCACACAGAATCATGAACATAGTGTTTGATTCTTGCCTTCTTATTAACATTGGATTCAGTAGTCCCTCACAATCAATGTACTCTGTATAATGTTCAATTCTTGACTTTTTCAGTCTAGCTAAGGCCATCATTGGATTCAGTGGAGTATCTGCTTCATTTATTTTGCTCTTTAACCATCAGAGTCACTAATGTTTGCTGGTTGACTTCTTCCACGTCTGACATCTTCTCACACCAGCACTTCCTCCAAACAAAATGACATGTTGTCTAAGGTCCCAATGAGCAAAGCAAATCAATATTCCCAAGGTACCGAATGAGTCTGAAGAGTTAATGTGAAAGCAAAAACGACACAGACAAACAAAGGGATTCTTGCAAGACTCAAACAATGGGAAAGGAGTCTTGAAACAAGCAAACAGTAGGGAAGGTGACTGAACACAGGATAGGAAGACACATTGGGTTCACAAAAAATGGTGTCTACAAACACAGGAAATGAAAGGTGGTAATCCACTTTTTAATTTTTTACATTTTTGGCATGTCACAACTGAAACATGACAAAAATAACTTATTGTGTTGTTTCATTTTATTGAAAGGGAGTATGGATGAAAAGGGAAGCTTAGAGACGGACACTAAAGAGCACATGTAAACAGACAGAAGGAGATAAAACAGGGTTCAGAAAACACCAGAACCATTACAAACTAACATACTCATCCAAAACTATTTCTAAATCTCCTAAACTTTCTAAACACATTCCAAAACGCATATAAAACGACCAATTTGTGAGCCTGTCCTGTCCACTCTTAACTCGAAAACAAAACAAAACCCACAAAGGATACCAGAGCAAGATGCTCCTTTTAAATGCCCTCCACCCTCTTTTGGAATGGCTCATGGACTCTGATTGCCTAGTCAAATTGTCTTCTCAAGTCTCAGGGCTTGCTTTTGGACGGCAGGTCTTGACCCCCAGCCTCATTCATGCATCAGATTTCGAACCTTGGAAGAACCTGCACATTTTGTTAAGTCATCCATTGCCTCAACCCCATCATACTGTTATTGATCGCAAAATGACCAATCACAAACGTATATTTGGATTGTCCAATCATCCCTATACATAATTGCTTTATCAGTAAAATATTGTAGAACAAACGGTGAAGAAATGTATTATTCCAATTAATACAACGTGATTGCCAAGGTGTAGAGTGATCTTGCCATCCTGCACATTTCCAAACAATGCTATTTCGAACACTTGGGCTAGTACTTCTAGTCTTGCCAATGATTACATATGATGGGCATTACACGGTATAAAAGGGCACTTGTTTGCAGTCAATATCCATAATGGCAAGTATACCAAATGCATATTAACATATCTACTATAATATGCTTTCAGCAATGAACCAAAAACTCTGTTCGGACAAAAGACACAATATTTCACGCCAGGCAAAAACATCTGAAAACTATAAGAACATAAAACATTGTGCCTCAAAGGTCAAAGTATGAAAAATACATTGCTTTTTTTAAATTAGATTCATATGCTGTAAATTAAATTACACCTAAATGAAAAAAATAACTGTAACAACTGTGCATTATAGAGCATTTACCTGCACTCGAGTGACATGTAAGTACATAATACAAGCCACAAGGAAGCACATGCAGAACACCAGGAGGACAAGGACTATGGTACTCCTAAAAGAGAGAGAAAGATACATAGGTTGAAAGAATTCACATTCTGATGTATGGTGTTATTCATTTCACAAGATCCTTGGATTCTTGTACAGTAGCCTGTCCAGAAATTAACATTCCAATCTACTCTCTGTGACTTAATGGTCTGTCATGCATACCCCCTATTTTACAAATAACAAAGCAAATGCATTACCGCGCAAAGAGTGTGATTCTTTGTTATTGTAAATATACATGCTACAGCGGAGGTAGGCACACATTGACCAATGTATCAGTTCATGTAATTGGTTGATTCATCAGTCAAGGAGATGGCATATAACACACACTTTTGGGATTTCCCGAGAAGGGAGCCTGAAGGTGAAATGCTACACTAAAGTGATTACCGTCAATAATACCTATTGTTAAAAGTCAGTATTTCTTAATTGTGCATGATCAAACTACCCCCTCTCCCACTCTGTACACATCCGTTAAAATTGCTTTTATTTTTAACTGGAGGCATGAAAAGTGAGTGCAGAGTTATAATGGATACATGGCTGGACGTTCACATTCCTTGTTTCCATGATTCCAATTCCAGCCCTTTTGTTTGTGGACGATAGTGTCCTACTATCCACCACTTCTACAGGTCTCAGGGCCTCCTTAGGAATATTTTCTAAAACATTCAAGGACATGGGGCTGGAAATAAATGCAAGCAAGACCAAGTCTATGGTGTTTAGACCAAGGTATTCCTCTCCATATAAGTGAGGACGATTATGAACTGGAGCAGGTCTCCCAATATGATTATGTGTTCAGCTTGTGGAAACCTGCACATGGGTTGGTCAGATGACGAAAGCTAATGCCATTCTGGATAAAAACAGTTGGGGTGTGAAAAAATACCATCTTGGTCATGGTGGGGGTGCAGTGACTCCAGCCCTTGAGGTTTATAAGCATCAGGTACAATCGGGGCCCTGTTTGGAGCCAATATAATAGGCTATGTAAACACAACATGCCTAGTGATGACGGAAAATACTTTCTTGAAAGGTCTTTTGTTGCTCTTGCAAGGTGCCTCCAGGGCCCTCACTTAGATGGATGGTGATCTGTGGCCATATGATGCTGCAATAGCCATAAGACCTTTGTTTTATTGGGTCAGGTTTGGGGATCTCCCAGGCTAGGTAAATATTGAGAGCCATGGCCCATGTGATGCTTCTGGATGGGGTGGGGGGGGTTGATCCCCTGGATGCGCCATATTAGAAAATGGCTTGGCATGTTAGACTTGGCCTGCCTGTGCGATAATTCTGCTCTCATCTTGATGGAATCGACACTCTGTGGTAAAGAAGCCGTTGCTAAGCAATGTTAGCATGAAAATGGTAGCTTCTTGCTCAAACTTGACCCTGGGTCCTCAGTATTTGACCTATAAGATTGAGTTTGGCTTTGCAAGCTATCTTGGTGCCATTACTACAATGTTTGCATGCAGACAGTATGTTGAATTTCGATTAGGATGTCTGAAGGTCTGTAAGTTTACAAGTTCCTGGGATAGTTCTTCAGATAGTTGTTTGATTTGTGGTGCTGAAAGTCACTAATGCATATTATGCTTTTTTGTGATGGAATGAACACTTTGAGGGTGAAATATCTTAAGCCTCTCTTTTATGCTCACTGTATCCGTTCTATCTCTTTTGCACTCTCCTTTTGTAAAACAACATTGATCCAGGATGTGCCTTTCTATGTGGCCAAATACATTGACCGGGCCTGGCTTAAGAAGACCTCTTTAATCAGGCATTCTCACTGAAGTAACTAGCATCCATTTGTTTCCTGGGCGATAATTATCAATCTCTGGTTTTATGGTCCCTATGTTTTTTTAAAGTTGCCATTTCTTGGATGTTTTTTATTCTCTTAAATGTTGTTTTGTATTTTATTGTTCATCCTGATTGTTGTATTTGATGGTGTTTTTTAACATAAAGATTTAATATTGAATAAAGATTATAATGATGATGATGACTTGAACAGGGAATATTGTGTGGAGAGAAGAAACATCTTGATGGATTGTCATCAACAACTAGACTTTAAACGTGCAATGTCCAAATTTGGCAGTTCTAATGATCAATAAACTGTCAATACGTTCCAGAATTTGTGGGGGGAAAACAAACCTGGTCATATAAAGCATCAAAGTAAAAATGCCCATTTGGTGTCTCAAACATACGTAATGTAATCTAACTGGTCTTGTTTAGTGCCTGTCTACCATTATTGTGGCCTCACTGTGTGTGGCTCTGTAAGAAAAAAGGTAGGGTGGGAGGGTCATTAGTGGGACAGTTGGAGAGGCAGACATGAAACATGTGGTGTTAATGGTTTAAGGTTGGTAGTACCAGGCACCTTTGTGCCAATCTGCTATCTATGGGTTTGGCGGAAGACATTTGGAGTATGTAATCCATAGGGAAGAGCCCAAGATTTGATGTACTATAGCGCTTGGAGTCTGGTTAGCAACTGATGTGGAAGTGTGTGTTAGGGCTAAAGGAAATATATTAGTTGCGGTTTTATTAGTATTGATGTGGTAACAGCAAGGACTGTGTCCATCATGTGTGCAGGTCTTTGTGTGTAGTGTATGGTGATAGGAGAGCTTAGCAGTGAGCTGGTTAGTCAAGGGAAAGTGGGAGTAAGCCTTCCAAGGAAAGACAACCTTGTATTTTGCAGGCAGGCACTTTTTTTCTAGCTTCTAAACACCACCTGGCAATCTCCTCTATCGCTCTTGCTCTCCTGCCTCAAACAGAAACATTGTATTCAATGAGGAATATTAACAAGCATCTGTGAGTTGGCAGATCATGGGAAGCGGTAAGTAAAATGAAGGGAAGGCCCTATGTATTGGGAAGGTCAGGTTAAGGGCATCGAAAATGCTGTTATACAAACAAGGAGCTGACCTCATCCCGGTAAAAATATTCTTCTTATTATAACAGACACTATTTCTTCCCGTGTGGTACTCTGCGAGCAGAAGGCTTAAGACTAATTCACTTATAAACCAATGAATGTTGAACCCAAATACTCTGGATATCTGATTAATTTGATATCCCAGGCTACCCCGAAGCATCCAGTGTTGCTGCCTTGGAGCGAAAGACAATACATAAAGGAAAATACTGTAATAGCTCAGTGGCTATTTATTAGTTTTACCGTTGTTGTCTAACAAATGAACATGATCTCCCAAAGGAGCATTTACAAAGATGATACTTTCAAAAAGAAGCAGTGGTCATTAAAATGCACAATAAATTACATCAGATAGTATAGAACATATACTCTGGTGTTGGCAAGAAATAAACATTTTCAAACACAAACCATCCACAAGGTGTATAGCTGAACGAACAGTCTATCTAATGAAAAATAAAGCAAAACAAAAGAAAGGAAAAACAAAGCAAAAACCCCAACACGTCCTGGTTGTGTATGATAGGGCAAAGCAACTAAATGCGACCCCCACCAGAGTCTGGTGTGTTTGTGGCCACGGCCAAAGAACCAAATGTCAAGTCCTAAGGTTTGGAGCCCAGGGCATACGTGGTTCCAAACCAGTGCCAGCGGTCAGGTCCTTCTGGTGACTTGGAGGATCAGCTGATGGGAGTTTACAAAGAGATCAATCCTAGGTCAATTTTTACTTTGCATTACAGGTGAATCTGAACAAGAATCAGACACTGGTTTCCGTCCGAAATCCACATTTTGTCCCACTGAAGCTGAGGTGGCCCGGCCATTATCGCATTTGAGAAATGTGTACTACAAGAGGTCCAAATAATACGAGCTAGAACACCTGTACACCGACACAATCTGTCGAATGAGGAACGACAACCCCTGTGTAAATTCATAGACTTTTTCCTGAAACCCCTCAGCCAGAAGACTCCAACGTATCTAAGGCACACAATGGCTACCAATGAATGCTTTGAAGGCCAACTACACAACCCCATGAACAGCCGCATTGCTACAATGGACATTAAATTGCTATATACTAGCATCCCGCAAAATGAGGCAATTGAGTGCATGCAAGTACATTTGACCCACCATATGACACAAAGAAGGGTGCCGACAAATTTCATAATTGAACTTTTGGAATTGGCCCTGACCAAGAACTTTTTCTTCTTTAACGAATGCTTCTATTTGCAAATTAGCGGCACGGCCATGGGGGCTGCATTTGCCCCGAGCCTTGCCATTATTTTTATGGCAGAGTTTGAAAGGAGCTTTGTATTGGATATTGTAAACCCATTTCTCAATAACATTAGCCACTGGAAAAGATATATAGATGATATAATTTTCCTGTGGGAAGGTAATTTGGACTCTCTTCTAAACTTTCAACAGTGGCTCAATTCCTGTCATCCATCTATATCATTTTCTCTTGAATCCAGTCCATCCAATATTAACTTCTTGGACCTTCAAATCAGCGAGAAGGAGGGTTCGTTGTCTTGTTCATTATACAAGAAACAGACAGACAGAAACTCACTACTGCATTACACCAGTTCACACCCACGGAACCTGAAGGACAACCTACCATATGGGCTATTCCTCCGTTTGAGGAGGAACTGCACCGAAAAAAACAACTTCCGCCACCATGGATCTCAGCTTAAGGAACGTCTTCTAGACCGAGGGTATCCAAGCAAACTAGTTAGGAACAACTACAAGAGAGCCTTGAATACCCCCAGAGAGGTCTTACTACAACCCAAACCCAGATCAGAAGAAGAAGTCAAGATGACTTGTGTCCCCACCTTCTGCCAGGCAACTACACAGATAAAACAGGCCATCAAAAAATTCTGCCCGTTAGTCCAACTAAATCTGGAACACGAACCATTCCCTCGAATGGCTTTGAAACGCTCTAAAAATCTTAAAGAAGACCTCACTAAGGCCAGATTCACCAGTGCCACTTCACGGAACACACTCTGGAATTTACGAAGTCTAACTGGACACCACCCTTGTGGCAACTGCTCCATATGCAGATTCACCATCAAGCTAAAAAGCTTTGCCATCTCAGGGAAGCAGTGGGTCTTCCGTCACTTTTCGAACTGCAAAAGCCAGAACGTGATATACCTCATCGAATGCCCATGTGGACTGAAATATGTGGGCCAAACAAGTCGACCAGTGCACAAAAGAATAGTGGAGCACCGTTCACGAATCAGGTGTAGGAGCCTCACATCCCCACTAGTTGGACATTATGTGGAATACCAGCACAGTCACGATGACATCAAATGGTGGGTGGTGGATATGGTCCAAGGCAATACCAACACTGCCAACACTTTTAACCACAAGAAAGCATGGTGGGTGTTTAAACTGGATACCGTGAAGAACGGGTTGAATGAGGCTAATGTTGTGGACTACAGATTTTAATTTTGATACACAATGTTGGTTTTGCCTGTTTGAATTTTGAATTTTCTTTCAAAATCAGAGGGTGTGTTGAATAGGGGTTCGGGTTACTTGTGAGGCTTCTCAATTATACGCCGGACCCTCTCCATACCCAGACTCTTCTCTCAGATTGTGATTGGTTTTTAATGTGCCCTTGTGCTGCTGTTGCTTTGTGTCACCTGCCTCTTGTTCACTGTTGCATGCTGTACGACTTTATTCACCAACATATGTACCAACTGTGGTTTGACAACGTGAGACTCATTTTTAATTTTTACTTTGCATTACAATGATGATTGCTTCTGATGCAGACCATGTTAATCTACTAGAGCTTTCTGATTCACTATGGTTGTATTTGAAGCTAGTGTAACCCCATTAGATGTATGCCTTGTCTGCACACACTCAGTCCCCTGACGCACTTTTGCACAGTGGGCACTCACCAGCTCCATGCATCCTGCTTAGTGCGCTTCTCTTCCCCACCCTCGGAGATCCCCTGTGTGTTTTTTCACTGCAGCACCTCGTATTCTATTAACCAACTCGTGCTAGCTCTGAGAGTTCCCCTTCCATTCGGGCTCGGCCCGCATGACGTGTTGAGCGCTGCTTTCTGGGACGCATGCGCTGGACAAGGACACTACACTCCTATGCCATGCGCATGCGCCCAGTTACATGCTACAGGAGCCCCCTTGGTGCTCACACACCCCCCAGGGAGCAGTGTCTCTGCTCCCGGGCACGCACGGTCCCCGCCCTCATGGGATCAGTGTCCCCACATCCGCACATGCGCGGTACCCTCTTTACTTTGAGCGCTTCAGGCTCGCTCGAATATTTCAGCAGTGTCTCCGACTTTGCACTGCTCACTTGCGGCTCGGGACGCGGACCGGCACCCATCTGAGACATCTCTCCACAGCGATGGCTTCACTCTACACGCCGTTTTGAAACGGGTAGGTACCATACCCCTGGGGCTCCAGCATTGACAGTTATGCCCACCCTTTTCGTTTTATGGGGTTGCTCTGTTTTCACTAACAGGGTTGCTTTGTCTTGATTCACTTGACTCAGCATGAGCCTCCGTACCCCCAAGCCTTTCTCCCTTCTCCCCTGGGGCATGCAGATCTGCTCGCTACTCTATTTCTCCACACTGCATGTCCCGAGCCATATCTACTATGTGATTGGGCATTTGCATGGACATACTTTGTGTGTTTCACCGGGTTGGGCCCTGAACCTTCCATTGATTTTGTTTATGCGCTTTGGGGAGACCACACTTTGGAGTTGCCATGCATGTTCATTTGTAATCCTCAGCCCCCTGGGGACGTCATTTCTCATTCGCCTACACTGGCAGTGCATTCACGTCCATTTCTTGTGATGGGCACCTCAATCTGCCCCCTGCACCCTTCGGTCCTTGCACCGTTCTTTTTTCTTTTTTTTCTTGAGCAAGTTACTTTTGCTCGAGTTTTCAGCCCATTTATATGGCCGTTCTCAGATTAACTATGATTAGTCCCACATTCATATTAATATTTTTCTCCGCTCTTGTTGCAGGATCCCAGCCACGATCTATTACTGGCTCGGGAATGATCCACTTGTCCATAGGTTTCACATCATTTACATACCCGCCCCTGGGTTGGACTGATTGACGTGCACGCCGACTTCTGACATGACTCTCAGCTTGTCCGAAGTAAGTGTTACCTTTCTGCGCTGCCTGCCCTTTGGCCTGTACTGTTGCAGCATAGAGATGCTCCTGCATTTTCTGGATCTCTCATGCCTATCCTCTCTCTCTCTTGTTCTTTGTATCCCCTTGACAGGCCTCCCAGTTTTGATACATCGGGTGTCAATTCAACTTCTGCTCTACTGGTCTCGGGCCCTTACGGAGGAACCTGTTCTTCGCAACCACAGTTCCACACATTACCCGTGGGTCCTCTCCTTGGTCACATTGATCATCGGAGTTTCTTTTCTACACCCCCCTTCCTTTCTGTTCAGGTGGGTGGTGCCAGCCAGCAGGTGCCAAAATGTCCCCTTTTGGTAACCTTTTCATCAGCTTTATGTCTTGTCCTTTATGAACCCTCCCCTTTCACTGTTATTGCTTCACTTGTTCTACCATAAGTTAGGCTTGCATAGATTGGTGGGATATTGGGGGTGAATTGCTCCTACCCTCTTCCCCACCCTCTTCTGATTTCTCTTCTTTGCTCTGTTTCCCCACGTAGAGCGACATCCGCAGGTCCAGATGAAGGTAGCCTTCACTGCCCGCCGAAACGTCTTATTGGACACGTAATTGCTATAGGGCCCACTTTTCAAAATCAGCAGGAATACAACCACCGACATTGACCTAGGATTGATCTCTTTGTAAACTCCCATCAGCTGATCCTCCAAGTCACCAGGAGGACCTGACCGCTGGCACTGGTTTGGAACCATGTATGCCCTGGGCTCCAAACCTTAGGACTTGACATTTGGTTCTTTGGCCATGGCCACAAACACACCAGACTCTGGTGGGGGTCGCATTTGGTTGCTTTGCCCTATCATACACAACCAGGAAGTGTTGGGGTTTTTGCTTTGTTTTTCCTTTCTTTTGTTTTGCTTTATTTTTCATTAGATAGACTGTTCGTTCAGCTATACACCTTGTGGATGGTTTGTGTTTGAAAATGTTTATTTCTTGCCAACACCAGAATATATGTTCTATACTATCTGATGTAATTTATTGTGCATTTTAATGACCACTGCTTCTTTTTGAAAGTATCATCTTTGTAAATGCTCCTTTGGGAGATCATGTTCATTTGTTAGACAACAACTGTAAAACTAATAAATAGCCACTGAGCTATTACAGTATTTTCCTTTATGTATTGTCTTTCGCTCCAAGGCAGCAACACTGGAGGCTTCGGGGTAGCCTAGGATATCAAATTAATCAGATATCCAGAGTATTTGGGTTCAACATTCATTGGTTTATAGGTGAATTAGTCTTAAGCCTTCTGCTCGCAGAGTACCACACCGGAAGAAATAGTGTGTGTTATGATAAGAAGAATATTTTTACCCAGATGATGGGAAGGGGCAGCCTGGAGACTTCAGTCATTACCATAAGCTATCTTCTAAGAGTTATGAGGCATGAAAGTTTGATTCACAGGAAGAGCTGCTAGAAAATTGAGGGCTGCAGTCACCTATTTCATCTTCCTAGTTTGCTGGTTGGCAGGCAGAGAGATGGCTCAAATCTCACTTTAACATGCTGAGAGGCTGTTTTCATGGCCTGCTGGGAATTCACCAGTCGAGGGCAGAACCTGTTGAGGCATGGCACGGCATGTTTGACGCATTTACGATGCATTGGCCGGGGAATGGGCCAGAACCCCTACTCGTTTCATCCAGAAGTTCACCCTGCAGTCTCCCAGAGCCCTATTCTTATAAAATCTCTTGAGATGATTTTAATACTCTTTGGGGATTGCCAAATACCTGGTTCGATTCCCAGGTAGCTGCGTTACTTTTTCTTAAAAATCCTCTAGGGTTGATTTCTGTCCATATCAGAGCCAATACACTATGTTCTCTCCCCTCTACTATTTCTTTTTTATTTTATAACATGTATTTATTTATATACAGGGAAGAGCAATGCTCTTTTGATCACAAAATAATGTACAATATATAGTTAATCAGATTGGATGCGAAGCAGTGAGATTCTTACAATGGGGTGAGTTTAAGTGACATTCAACCAGGTTGTGTGGAGGGGGGTAAATTGAACAATCACTAGGAAAATACTTGGTTGGTCATCCATTGATTAAGGACAACCAACATTAGACAGTTTTAAGTGCAAACAGGCGGTATGTCCAACTGTGTTAGGGATGTGATCATGATCTATGAAGTGCTAGAGTGAACTATATCCTCCACGTTAATCAATATAAGTGGTATATTGCTCTCTGCTCAGCATAACAGAGGGTGAAGTTCAACTGCCAGGGATAGGCACTTGTACAGATCAGATTCCAGTATGAATCAGGATTTTTCTGATTTGATGAATGTTGTGTCTTGACTTTCCCTGCACCCTCCCCTGTATGCATGACATGCCAGGAGTGAGTGGCATGGAATGCTGTGTGTGAGAATGACATCTTCTGAATGGTTCTGTGAATGTCAGTAGGAATATGGGGTCACTGAAAGAGGATGCCAGTGGATGTTATCCCTTTGTTACTTACCTGATGTTCCTTAAATGTATACCTAGGTCTTGTACCTGAGACTGGAACATGAGTAAAGATATTTCCTATGTCTACCCCAGTCTTAGTGTCATCCCTGGCCAAGACTGTGCTATTACTTTCCCAACGTTCTATACAGTGTGACACGACATATTGAATGCTAGACTGAGGAAGGACTTGGTCAATCCTAGAGGAAGACAGCTGAGTTGCCTTGAAAAGAACATAAAGGCTAGGTGTGTCATTTAATGGAGATAACAGGAAGGTGAACAGTGTTTTCAGCTGCTGGTATCAGAGAGTATCGTCCAGTAGCAGCTTGCATTTAAACCTCAGTATTTCAGCTTAGTGTACTGCATCCATCTAAGACTTGGCTTATTTTTCATACCCCTGCTTCTGGCAGCTTTTCCAGTTGAGCGAGAAGTTGTCAATCTTTATAGTGGGATTCCCCCAGAGGGATACATCTGTGAATTCCCTTCTTCCCTTCTGAAAGCTCATGTTTAATGGATGGAGGGGTAGAAGCTGTTTGGAATACATGGAGCATGGACAGCAGATTAGTTGGTGGGGTTGACTGGGTTCTCCTCATGTTGAACCCACTTTATTGTCTGTACTGAATCCCAATCGATCCAGTGGTGAGGAGTCCAAAGTGCGTATGTGCTGTGTTATCGATGTATCTTGGGTAATCCAAAGCCCCCGTTATAGACCTGGCTTTGCAACATATCTAAACATATCTTAGGCAGGGAGCCAGCCCCTGTCATGAGTCGTTAGTGGTTTTGTGTATTCCTGAGAGTGATTATGCAGACAGCACAAAGGGGAGAAGCTTGGGCAACAGGGACATCTTTATTGTCCAAATCTTTCACATCAGTCTATATACCTGAGAAGCTAATTAAGTTACTTTGTACCTTTTTTCTCTATTTGTTACAGCCTCCTTGAAAAGTGGCTTATTTATTTCTTGTCTATTGACTGGATGATTTCCCGCCCTTTTAGAAGAGACCAACGGGCATTTCAGACTCGGAGTAATTTAGTAACTTCACTGCTCATCTAATTTTATCCAGCATTCTGAATCGTTGATTGCAATTCAGTTGAAAAAGCCTGCACAGATCTTGCCACATACTCTTTTTCTATAAAGCACCAAGACACAGACACTGCACAGAGTTGATGATGATCTCAGCATATTAACTGGTCAGGGAAGTAAACTGTGGCATGACCTATTTATTCATTCATGCATTTATTTATTATTATATAGTGTGATTTACAATCCAGGATTGCTTTGTGGTACTCCAAGATGAGTGGGGAGGAGAACACTGATAGCGGAGGGTCATAGCTAAAAAGTCATTCACAGTTCTTGGTATATTTGGGGCCACTTTAAGAGAATGGGTTGCCGCTGAAGTGCATGATTTTGTTGCACCTTTCAACATGTTCTCTAATATGGTCAACCCTCTGTAGATGTGTGAGTTAGTGGATGCAGGTATAGGGCACACTCCTCCCAACCAATGTTACATACCTTTTACATGGGATTTCCAAGTAAGTGCCTTACATGTTTCTGCTCTCATTTTTACATACAGATAGAATATTTAAAGCATAAGTATTCCAGATAGCTCCTCATTCCTGTCATGTGAAATATCCCAATATTTGATATAATCTTCAACCTTTTTGTAATATGTATGTGTATACATATATGCAGATTCTTTGTCTTGGGGACAAAGGGGAGACATCTATATCCCGAAATCTGAAGATAACAAGCTATTGAATATAAATGGGTCATCTCCATTAAACATTGAGGGCTTCGTTCTATCTAACGGCATCGTTTCGTCCCAGAAGGATAGCTCAGTGGCAACGTACTCGCCTTGGAAGCAAGACGACAGGAAGCAACACACGTGCGATCCCCGGGTCCGTGCTTAGAAACCTCTCGGTATTTAAGCACGTTATAAATATGAATCTAAGACAACAACAAAAAATTCTGTAACAGCGCCTCGATGGGCTGTTTGAGTGCTTTAAACATGCAAACAAATAAAATTACGTTTTTGGTAGTAATTCTAAAAGTGCTATTGTAAAACCTATTTTTCAAATAACATGCCAATTTTGGTTTTGATTTCAGTCGGATATCCCAAGCACACGGAACATATAAAGCACTGACTGGATGGAATATGGGACATTTTCTACATAATGTTATCTACAGGGGGTAAAACACCATGGCCCTGATTTACAAAGCGTTTTTCAATGGGAGTTGACCATTGAAAACTATTTTTGTAAATGAAGCCCCACATCTTTAACATTGGCACCGTCATGTTAACCTCTTAACTGCTGAGCTTTACTCAAGTCTATGCAAAAAGAACGAGCATACTCGGGAGGATAGCTCAGGGGCAACGTGCTCGCCTTGGAAGCAAGACGACACAGAGCACCGCAGTTTCAATGCCTGTTCTGCGCTTCGAAACCTCTGGGTATTAAGTGTGTTATAAATAACCTATCATCATGTCATATCAATCTCGGTAAATCAGATAAGTGTGTTCGCTTTGATTTAAACTTACACTTTTTCAATTGTTTCATTCCTCACTAATCAGTATATTTGTTTTGCTGAATGCATTTGTTTTTGATATCATTCATTGTTGTGCAGAAAATGCCTTTGCTGTTTCATGCATCAATTCGTTTTCCGACAAATCAACATTTTTCATCATTAATGAAGAAGTGCTTTGTTTTTCAGGTATCAATAGATTTAGGGGGTAATTCATGGATTATTTGCACCGAAAAAAAAAGGGATTTGTGCGCCATTCTGCCCACAAATCCCCATTTGTTAAACAGGGATTTGCGGGCAGAATGGCGCACAAATCCTGTTTTTTTTGGCGCAAATAATAAAGGGATTTGTGCTCCATTCTGCCCGCAAATCCCCATTTGTTAAACAGGGATTTGCGGGCAGAATGGCGCACAAATCCTGTTTTTTTCAGCGCAAATAATCCATGAATTACTCCCTTAGTCAGACATCATTTTATTTTTTGATTTGGAATAATTGGTCATAGCTCACATATCAATGCAAATATGAATTTTGAAAAAATGTGCATGTTTTGCTCTTTGACGAGTACAGTTTCCCCACTGATAAATAGCAGATATGTTTAGGCAGGAAAAGATGGCACATTACAAATTCAGCGCAAAAAAACTGTTGAGCTGCAAATAGGAATTGCAACTTAAATGATGGTTCATATTTCTGAAAGAAACCCGGCACATGTTTCCCGAATCATTTATTCATGCCTCTGATTGTGGCAGTCATCACACACACACACACACACCCACAGTCATCACAGCTACTGACACAGCTGCAGGATACATGTACGGAATATACTTACTGTGGGATGATTAGAAGGTAGACAAGGCCAAACAAGGCAGCTAGAACCAGTGAGAGAACAACGGCACTGGTGAAATATTCATCATGGAGCTGGTGATACTGGGAAAGAAATAGAAAGAGCATAAGTTATTGGGGTTTTCTGAATTGCACATGTTATTGCCTTGCTCCAATTCCCTGTACTTGCTCGTGCTCGCATTGATTTTATTATCTCACTGTGAGGTATGTCGAAGACAATCACACTGATCATATAAAAAGGCAGTAACACTAGAACGTCCCATTGAAAACATGTTTGTAAATCAGGCACGTGGTTTCAATGACTATGAGTATGTGTATTCTCTGATGTATATGTATTCTTTGATCAGACAATCGTTTAGGCTCGAGTCATATTTGGAGCTGAACTACGCAACACCTTGGGATAAAGACATCTTTAACATTGGGGAGATACCCAAAGTTGTGTGCAAGAAAATAAGTAGTTGGCAGTGTGTCCTCCACGTTTGAGCTGTCATGCTAAAATGTCTCAATGGCTTCATTAAAATCTGACATAGATTCCAGAAAAGGCAAACTCTGAGAGCAGCAATATTTGCCAAATCTTTAATAGACAGAGCTATTAATCAAAGACAGGTTATTTTCCATTGTACTGCTCTGCTTGCAAGCAGTAATGTACTTTCATGTTTTCTTGAAACATATGTGTTTCTGTCTTAGATTACTTTTCCAACAGTTTCATGACACTGAGCCAGGCAGTCTACATCTGCTGCAAAAAGTCCCAGACCTACCTTTGTGAAACTCTGTCCCATGACTTTGTGTGGCAGGGTCTAGAAGCTCCCTTAACATGGTTGAAGATAGATAATTCACATTGTGTCTTGTAGAGCGTCTGGCCCCAGCCCTTCAAAGTAATTGGGCCAAACCCCATGGACTAATCTCTGTGGATGCACATTACTCCTTTTCTGGGCCACCTCCTGGAAAAGTTGGCCATCTTGCAACGTAAGCTTCATTATGATTCTGTTGGCTGTCTCCATGATCATCATTCTGGCTTTAGAGCTGCCAGAAGCACGGAAACTGCTCTCCTGAACATGCGTGAAGATCTGCTCTCCAACCTTGACTCTAACATTCCCTCTGTCCTCATCCTACTCATCTCTTTTCTGCCTTCAACACGGTCAACCATACCATTCTGCTCAACCATCTCTCTGACAAGCTCGGTAACACCGATCAGGCTCTGGCCTGGATGACCTCTTTCCTCTCTGATCAACCCTCCAAGGTCCAACTTGGGTCCTTCCTTTCATCTATCTCCCTTTCTACCAGTGTTTCTGCAGTGTTCCTCAGGGGTTTAACCTTTCATCTTGGCTTTTCAATCAATACCTGGCAACTCTCGCCCACCACATTGCCATATTCTGCTCCAATTTCCAGTGCTATTCTCATGACACTCAACAAATTTTTATGTTTCCCTCGGCCACGTCCTCTCCTTCTCTCATCTCTGATTGCCTATCTACCATTCAGGATTGGTGTGCCGCCAATGATTTCTGCCTGAATGCCAGCAAGACAGAGATCCTCCTCATCGGCACACCTTCACCCTCCCTTGCCCTCTCTCTCTGGCCGGCCTCCCTTGGCCTCCTCCTACCCCCACCTGTAAGACTAAGAACCTCAGTGTCATCTTTGATTCCATGCTTTCCTTTTCTGCCCACATCTCTGATGTCTCTAAAAAGTCAAACTTCCAACTGCACCTCCTCAGAGGTACTCTGTCGTTCCTCTCCTTCCCCCAGAAGCTCAATGTCTCCCGAGTCCTGATTCTCTCTAGGTTGAATTATTGTAACAGCATCTTTCTAAATCTACCTGCCTCCAAGGGCAAACTGGCCTATCTGCCATTCTGCCACTGGGAGAGTCAAAATGGACTTTGGATGTCCCTGGTGCCGATTTTATAAGCCACTCTGGGCCGGTTTTATGAGCCACATTAATATCGATGGCGTTCGGCTGGATTTTTGTAACTGAAGTTGTACTTGTTACGTTGCCTCACACAACCTGCCACCAGCTCGCCGCACAGCGGCAAACGGAAGTATTTATGATTAGAATGCACACAATGTCAGTCGGAGAAAAGTTAACACTTATTAAAGTGTTAACTTTGCTTTGAGGGTGCACCAATAGCATGAGTCGTGGGGCTGCCAGTGCCCCAGCCATCCACTGGCTTGGCGCCAGGCAGACAGCTTCATGTTCTCTCGATAACACCAACAATTCCTGTTGTAGGGGGTGGGCTCTAGATCGAGTTTGCTTTTGCCTGCTTGGGTGGAGGGCAGGGCAGGTTTGACCCAGGGATGACTCTTGAGCCTCTCCCTCTCAGGCCAGGGTCAGGGGGCCTGTTGATATGTAGCAGGCTGGCAGTGGCAGCAAATCATGCTCAAGATGCGTGAGCCGTCATGCACTTTGGTGTGTTGCTGGGTGCCACACCCAGCACAAAGCGCAGATATTCAAAAGGAAGTGTTGATGATAGAGGAGGGAGCAGGCCTCAAGTAAAGCACACCCGACAATGATGAGGGGCATATTCGAGCTGCCTGGCCCAGTCGTGAACTGCAATGGAGAGTCTCTGGAGACAGAATTTGTGCATGTGGGTTACACACAGTAAGTAATAAAAACATAAAATTGAATGGGCCAGCGGGGGTCAGGATTCGGAGACGAGTCAGTCACTCTGAACGAGAACGATCAAGTGAAGTGTTTGTGATTAATTGTTACTATCTCTGTTAGTCGAGAAAGGGCCAGAGCACTGCCACTCAGTCTGTGTGTCACGGCCGTGCAATCATCGTGTCAGCATGACTAACAACACATGCAACTCAAACCTCAAGGGGATGTTTGAGCACAGACAAATACAACTATGAAAAAAAAATCACATTTCCAATCAGACTAAATGAGTGTCTTTTGATTGAAGATCAGGTTTTCTCAAACACCTGTTTCAGGCAGCAGCATTCCTCCCAACCATGGCATATGGTGGTGGGAGCATGAGATGACTTAAACTTGATGCTGTTCCTGGCAATGTATCCGGAGCTAGTGCGGAAGGGAGCCGTGTTGTGGTCTGCGTGGGTAATTGCTTGCAACACCTGGCTCAGTGTGGGCTAGACAGAGGTGGAGAGCCGGCCTTTGTAGTATTCCTAGTTCTTACAAAAGTGCACCATGGCAGAGGGGAACACTGAATCCTAAAACGACCCTTTTGTGTGTACAAAAATGTGCACGTCTAGGATTGCCAATTTGAATGAATGCCTGAACAACACGCTTAAAGTAGTGTGGACTCGGCCCACATGGAAGAGCTTCCCTAGACAGACCAGGTGCAGGTAAAGGTGAAAGGTCCTGTATTGGTGGTGCATGCAGGACCTAGGTATCCTGGATGATGTTAAGTTTTCAGAAATAGTATCATTGTGCAGTCTTTCATTCTACTAATTGAAGTGTCGACCTGCTGCAAATTCCCATTCCCCTTTTACCTTTATCTTCTTGTCTCCACCCTCCATATTCAATCAAGCCTGTCCCCAAGTATTCAATAGAATCCGATTTCTCATAATGTGGGCCCAGGGGGTGTTAGGGACTAGGCTGTCCATGTTGCTCGTCTGTGCATAAGGCGTTTATGGTGCAGCTCAATTGATTTGTTGGAGGCAGCGCTAGTGGGCACTGGGTTTCTGGTCACAAGTCCGAGACAGTCTGCGCTTGACTATGCATTTTAAGACAGTCCTGGCCGGCCATGGGCCTTCACTTCTTTAGGATGCTATCCGATGGGAGGGATCCACAAATAGAGGAGGTCCGACTACAGTTTAGGCAAATCAGGCGGGACTAGTTCTGAAGTAGTTATCTGCTGTAGCAATGTCAGGACAGAGTTACCAAATGTGCAGCCTAATGTATAAAACATTAATTCTGCTCTGTAATGCTACTCAGGGAAAGAGATGTTTACGCTTCTGTCAAAGGGGCCACGCTCCTGTCAATGCTGCTTTGTGTTAAAGGCATGTGAATGTGATGGTGTTCTGTGGTGAAAACACCCAGTGCTGCCCAGTGGTAAAGCAATGTAATGCTATTCAGTGTGTCAGTGTTAAAAAAGCACGGTGAAGGTGGTTAATTGTAAAGGTTTAAATTGGGTGGGCCTGGGAGGGAGTGGTGAGGATACAGTATTTAGGTGGCTCCAGTGTCACAATAAATATGTGCAGGAAGCTCTATGTTTCGACCTGGGCTGCCCGCAGTCTATGCTATTATACCTGCTGGCTCTTTCATGCAGTGAGATTGTATTTATGTATGTCACATTTATCAAGTCATGATCAGCCTCTCTGAAATCTCTCTAAGACTGAAAACAAACTGCATCCACGCCACGTGTCTCTTTTTAACCCATGAGGGAAAGCTCTTAACTTCTAAAAATGTCTGAAATTCAACATGGACAAACAGTTACAGGCAAGTACAAAACTTCATAATTTTAGTTTACAAAAATTGAAATTTCCCTGAAACTGTAGTGAATATTGCTGCATGTATGTGTATTTTGTGCATGGCCGTTGACTAGGAGTGTCCAATGCACAGTGCTTCTTGTGAGAGCTGATTTCCTAAATTCCAGTGTACAATTATAGGACACAGTCAGTCAATTGTACTTCTGCATTAGGTATGAAGTGTGGCAAGCACAAGTGTGCACTATAATGTGTCATAATGTGGTACTTTCTCTCAGTCCAAACTGTTGGCTTTGGAGCATAGAGTTTGACCTTGCTTCTAAACTTTTCAGTATACGGCTGTCACGTTCTGGCTCTAGGATTGTATTTCAGAATGTACTATATATCCAGAATATGGGGATTAAGGCAATCAGCAAAGCTAATTTAATTTTAAGAAACTATTTCCCAGAATTCCTTGCACACTGCTTTCTCCTTACCTTTGCAGGTCAAGGGTTGGAGAAATAAAAAGAACATTTGTACTGGCAGATGGTGGCATTTGATGATAGCTGAGGGGTACAATCACTGTTCTCTCTTGGGGGGCGTGGCTTGTGCTCATGCTGGGAGGATGCTTTCAACCGTGGCTCCTGCCCTGATCCTGGAAAGATCCTGTGTTCTTTAAATAAAAGGCAAGACCGAGCGACTTGACCTGCACTGGAGGCTCCGACAAGCGTTTGCCCAGCCCCCGGACCACACAAATCCTAAAATCGGAGTGCGTGCGGGAGTGGAGATGACAGCAAACCCGAGACCCCCCGGGCTTCAATATGGCCGATGCGGCCTCGGCTCGGCAGCGAGGGGGAGGAACGGCTGGAAGTTCGACTCTGAGTGAGCACGCCCGACACACCGAGAAGGTGCGGCAGAGGACATCGAGGGACACAGAGACCGGCCCGCCAGAGTACTGGCGGGTGCAAGCTCGAGGAACCTGGTACACACGGGTAGACCCTGGAGGGGATAAGGGGTACGTGGTGCGCCCGCACATCTGAGCCCGCAGAGGGGCTAAGTCCCGGTGACTCCTGGACATAATTTGTCGTGGTCACCCATGCAACAATGAACGACCCAGGGACATTATTTGCTGAAGGTACTGGATGGGTCAAACATTAAAACAAGGCACCGGGGGCAGCGTACCGAGGCACACTGCATGCTATACTACACAGATCCTGGGGCCTATAACCTCTACAAACTGCGGGCGGCTGGTCCCTAGACGCAACATGTGAACCACCAGGCACAATACTACCCTTGCAAGACCACTACATCCCTATCCACTCTCAACCATCACTGGGGCCATGCCATCCACGAAACAAAAAAAAGGAAACAACGATCATGGACTCCTTCAGTGCCAGAAAGTGCAACCACATGCCACCCCAGAAGCACAAGCACAACCCACAGAGAGCCCCGCTAGCAGTGACAATCAGGTGCTCGAAGCAATTGCAGCCCTACGTACCTTCTTCGACACCAGAATTGGGGAGATCAAGTCGGACATGCAACTGATGAGACAAGATATGAGAAACCTCACGGAAAGAGTCACCACGGCCGAAACGACTCTGAAGGAGACAGCAGGAACCACCTGTGACCTGGAGAGGCGACTGACGGAGCTCGAAAGGAAGAACACAGCGCTGGAAGCCCGAGCAGAAGATGCTGAAGGACGAACCCGGCGCAATAACATACGGGTCCTGGGGGTTCCAGAGGGAATGGAAGGGCCCAACCCAACGGACTTCATTGAAAACATGATACTCCAGGAGATTGGAGCTGAGAAATTGTCACAGGGGTTCACGGTGGAACGTGCCCACAGATCACTACAAAAAAGGCCACCTCCGGGTTCGCATCCGTGACCCATGATAGCAAGGATACTGAACTTCCGCGATAGGGAAATCATTGAGAGGGAGGAGAGATCCGCCGGGATAACGCCAAAATAGCCATATCCCAGGACTACACCCCAGCGGTGCAGAGAGCCCAGAACTCCTTCTTGCCAGTTAAGCTGAAACTCAGGAAACTGAGCCTCAAATATATGCTCATGTACCCGGCCCGCCTCAGGGTCCTTTACAAAGGGCGTGCCGTCTTTCTTGAAATGCCTGCCATGGCCAACATGTGGCTGGAGCACAACAACCTGGACGATGGCCGTGAAGCTGTTACATGAGAAACGTTGATTCAGACAGACACAGGGAGAGGGGGGATGCATCAAGTGAACCCTGCTTGGGCACAAAAGAACAATGAGAAGACCGCCACAGTATTTTATGAGGGAGGGGCAAGCGGGGGCCTCGGACTGGGCGAAGGTACACACCCCACGAACCGTTCAGTGTCCGCTGGTTGCTGACACACCACAGCCTGCACGCCTTGGCCCGGGAGGGCCAGTCAGTTGAGGGGGCGCTCGAGCGCCACGGACACAAGGTGGCTGCTGAGCGCAGTTACCCAGTTCTAGTTTTGGTTTGGTTATTAATTTGTTTGGTTCTGGTTTGTTCTTATTACGCAAGTGCTGAGATCTCAGTGCAAAATGAGGCATGTGGCATGAGGGGCGAGAGTACTACTGCAGGTTGTGGGGTGGGGGTGAGCTCGGCTGGGGCAAGCGATTGGCCTGTCTGCTGGGGCAAGATCAGTGGCTGGATGGCTCTGGATCCAGCTGGTGTGGTTGCACATGCCGAAATGGCCAATGACATTAGAATCCTAACATGGAATGTTGGGGCCTGTGCACCTACATGCGCAGGAACAGAATTAAATCCTTCCTTAACAGGAAGAAGGTGTCCATAGCCCTGCTCCAAGAAACCCATATGACCCAACAAACCCTGGGGGTGCTGAGCGACCACTGGGACGGGCAGTGCTATGGGGCTCTCTACTCCAAATACGCCCGGGGGGTGCTTGTCTGGATCAGCCCTTTGGTTCCATTGAAGGTGTCAAGCTGGGAGGCGGACGAGGAGGGTCGCTATCTGCTGGTGAGGGGATGGATCAAGCAGACGGAAATCTGCATAATAAAGTCATACTTCCCCAACCATGGAATCCCAAAGCACCTAGACACACTGGGAGCCAAACTAGCTGGCTGCCTGGACAGCCTCTGCATCTGGGGGGGGGGGGACTTTAATTATGTAAGGGACTGGGAGCTGGACAGATCTAGATCACCAGTAACCAGAAACGATGCTGCGACCAGGGCACTCAACACGCTGATTGAATCCCTAGACCTGGTCAACGTGTGGCGGGAACTCCACCCAATAGACAAAGAGTACTCGTACTTCTCTGCCCCCACACCTTGCGCACCAGGATAGATTACATATTTGTGCCGAAACATTATCAGTCACAAATGGACTCTGCCCAATACTTGGGCAGGTCAATATCGGGCCACTCCCCGCTGCAGGTGCTGTGGACAATGAGGAGCCCCAGACCACCTATACCACTGTGGCACATGTCCCCAGATGCCCTGACAGACCAAACCTTCGCAGAGGAGTTACGGGACAAGCTAGAAGGGTATTTGGAAACAAACGTGGGCAGTGTAGAACACTGGGGCACGGTGTGGGAAGCAATGAAGGTGGCTGTCAGGGGGGAGGCTATTGCAGGAGCCGGTGGCATATGGAAAACAATAAGGGCGGAACTTGAAAAAACTGAAGAGGAAATAAAACACAGGGAAACCAACACTACAGGAACACGGGGGGAGGAGGAAGAACTAGCACTGCTGCGAGGGAATTGTTCAGTGGCATGGGGCAGGCTCTCGGTATGCCGGAGGGAACATCCGAGGCACCAAATCATCGAGATAAAGGATGAAACAGGCACGACACATAAAACGCAGCAAGACATAAATGACACTTTCTGTGACTTCTGCTCCTGCTTATACAGCCACGACCACCAAGTGGCAAACTCAGACATATTAGACACTCTAGATGAAATAGGCCTTCCCAAAATAGAGGACACGCACAGGGAGGCCCTAGACGCTGAAATAACAGGTGAGGATATCACTGAGGCAATCAGGTCCCTCGCCTCTGGCAAAACACCCACAGCGACGGACTGCTCCCAGAGTTCTATAAAACATATGCTGATGTCATCACCCCGGTCCTGCTCGAGGTCTACCAAGAAGCATTCACCAATGGGGTATTACTGGGGTCTATGAGAGAAACACTAATTGTCCCAATACCGAAGCCCGGAAAACCAACTGAAAGCTGCGACTCAGACTGCCCTTTGGCAATGTTAAATTATGACGTCAAAATCCTTACCACAGTCCTCGCCAAACACCTGAATAGAATAATTGGGGATATAATATACAGCGATCAAACGGGCTTTATACCTGGGTGCAGTACTGCCCTAAACCTGCGCAGACTGCAACACACCCAGGCGCAGACTGAGGGCTCCCAGAAGGAATATGCTATACTCTCTTTGGACGAAGTTAAGGCATTTGATTCGATCTATTGAGATGGGCTCTTGGCGACATTGAAGGGGTTTGGATTCGGGGAGGCCTTCATTCGCTGGGTTTGTATTCTGTACACTAATACTAAGGCCAGGGTCAAAACGGGGAAGTTGGTGTCTGCCATCTGGGATACTGAGAGGGGGAAAAGGCAGGGTTGTCCGCTCTCCCCAATGCTGTACGTCCTGGGTCTTGAACCCATAGTGATATACCTAAGGAAGCAATACTTAGATGCGGGCATCTGGGTCGGGGGTGCAGGGCACTTAATATCGCTTTACGCGGATGATGTCCTTCTATACGTCAGATACCCGCATTTAAACGTCCCGGTGATCCTATATATACTGGACAACTATGCCAAGGTTTCTGGAATCAGCTTCAGCAGATCTAAATCCTGCATATTCCCAATTGCTGGCCTAAAAGGGAGAGACCCCAGCATGCTGCCTGCAGTTGGTCTCCGATGGGAGACTGTCTCATTTAAATACTTGGAGGTCAACATTAAACACTTGCCTGAACAAATACACGAAAACAACACGGCTAGGGTGTTGCATGGCTTGAGGAACTCTATGAAGTTCTGGGCCAGGCTACCGCTATCACTGTTAGGTAGAGTTGCTATCACCAAGATGATCATCCTCCCGAGGTTCCTATACTTTTTTAATAACATGCACTATTACGTCAAGGCCTCCTTCTTCCGCACACTGGAGGGCCTGATCGGGGGTTCCTGTGGGGTGCCGCTTGCCATAGACTCTCACTGAAGACCCTATACCTGCCATACGACCGGGGGGGGGCGTGAAGCTGCAAAACCTAGAAAAGTACTATCTGGCGGCCCAACTTAGCCATGTTGTCAAATGGCTGTCTGATGACCCCACCTCAGAGACTGTCCAGCTACAACAGCTGGTTGCGCCCCTCACACTAAAAGAAATACTCTGGGTAACCCTTGGGGCTATGAAACACACTCCAATGGTGGTGACACTGGGGCAGAAGATAAGGAAAAGAAGGCAAGCGGTACTGGGGACCACACACCCTTAAACCCCAGAGATACCAATAGCGGCAGGTGCATGCCAGGATAGTTCGGACCTGGCGGCTCTGCGAAGATGGGAAGGGCATGGGATATACACGTGGGGAGACATGTATGATGAAGGGGTCTTCATGGAATTGAGCTCAATACGGAAGCGGGAGGGGGTCCCCGTTGGGCAGTTCCTGTGGTATCAACAGGTCCGAAAGGTGGCCAGAGATGGCTGGGAGGGCTGGCCAGACGAGCCGCAGGCTGAACCAATTCTTACCCTAATGTACAACCTTGATGGTGGCTGGTGCCCAGTCTCTAGCCTATATAGCACGCTCATAGACACGCCCAACCCCAAGAGTGCAGCATTGAAAGAACAATGGGAGGCAGACCTGGGCACGACATTAACAGAACGGGATTGGGAGAGGGCACTGAGTTACCCCAAAGCAGTCTCACGGAATCATTGGTTCAAACTGATACAGCTAAACGTGCTATGCCGCACCTACATGACCCCACACAGAATAGCCACCTTCAACAGGAGCGCCAGCTCGGTTTGCCCATGGTGCGGTAGGGATGAGGCAGATATGATACATATGTTTTGGGGCTTTGAGGGGGCGAGGGATCTTTGGGTCCGGATAGGACAAGCCTGTAGAGCTGCCGGCGTTGCCCGGTATGAGTGGTCACCGAAACCGTGCCTGCTTGGTGCTACCCCAAGATCAGCAAACATAAGCATGTGCATAAATCATGGACCTCGCATGCATCCTGGCCAAGAGAACCATTGCCATGTCATTCAAGAGGGATGGGGGGCCACGGTACCAACATTGGCATAGGGAATTCGAGAGGTGGGCGAAGGCTGAGACTAGGGTATGGGCGGAGGCGGTAAGCAGATCAGAGCTGGATGGTAGTGACAAATGGGTTGCCTGGAAAGCACTAGTATGGGACATGTTTCATCCTTCCGACGACAAGCCTCCATGAACGAACTGCACACCATGGTGAGCACTCCCCCCACGCCTGGGTGGTGAACTGCCCACCCCCACCATGCGTGAACTGGAGGAGTTGCCCCCAAGAAGGGCAAGAACGGCACCCCGGATTAGGAGACATCCGCTCGTTCTCATGTTTCACATGCCAAGACTGTAACGAGAATCGCTTGTTTTGCTTTTTTGTTTTTTGTTTGTTTGTTTGATGGTTATTATTTAAAACTGGCATTACTGCATAATTAACCTCTTGTAACGCAAATGTATTTTACCAAAATGCCAATAAAAACATTTAAAATAAAATCATTATTCTCTCTTAAAAGCTCAGTTTTGTTTATTCCGTTAGTCATGGTCTCTATCATCTAAACCCTGGCCCTTATTCCAAACAGCCTGCATTAATATATATTGGTTGTATGGTTGAATGTACAAATTCTACCTTTTATTGTTCCTGTGCACTTGCACAGCTGAACCCCAATACACAAAATGATATGAAACAATGTTTTCTCTGTGCTTCCCTGTGCATTGCGAGTTTTGTTACAGGCCCCTCAGTAAGGGACCTCTCAGAGGCTGTGTTTGGTTCAGATTCAGTGGCTGCATTGAGGACCCTTTCTGAAGTTGCATCAAGGCCTGTTTCCTTGGGCCATTAGTGTGCCTGGGAGAAAGCCTGAGGGACATAAGGTTTATTGCACCATGTTTCCTTTGAATACATGTTTTCCGGTGTAGGGCATGTTTGCTCATAGTTTTGAACAGTAAACAGGAAGTTGTGGAAAGTGAGAGTTTCTCACTTCACTAAAGTCTAAATACAGTGACCTAAAGCCAGGTAATTGATAGTGCCATTTCCGCAACACGATGGGCCTCATTCCGAGTATGGCGGTAAGGGATAGCGGCCACCGCTAACGAGAGCGGTGGCGGTAATCCCTTACCGCCATACTCCGAGTTCCCTTAGCGCCATGGTGCTTTTAACACCTGCTTTTAGCAGGCGTTAAATACCATGGCGCTAAGGGACCTTGATGTTAATTACGCCACCGTAATTTACGGTGGCGTAATTGACGCCTTCCCCACTCCCATTATGCCCTATGGGGCAAGAATGGGAATGGGGAAGGGTAAATGGGGATTGGGGAATTACCGCCCCGCCAACCTTGGAATGGGGCGGTAATTCCGCCAACCACCAAGGCGCTGCCGGTCCGGGTACGGCGTCAACCAAGGCGTTAATAGCGCCATTGGTTAGCGCCGTACTCGGAATGAGGCCCGATGTTTCATATTGGTATCAGCATCACGTGGTGCACTGAGAACAGGTTTCCTAATTTTCCAGCAGCAATCGCACCTCACCAGTTTAGGTGCATTACCCTGATTTAACGAGGGATGTTCTCACACTGTAGAATTGGGTAGAATTGGGGAGGTGGTAACTGTAGTGTTGCATTGCTTTAGATTGGGGATTGTCTGAGCGGCATGAGGTGTGTGGTGGCACCATGATTGTGGTGAATTGTGGCATTGTTAAGTCGTAGCTGAAACTACATGCTTGCGGACATCACCCTATACTGGCACCTTACCCGCAGGACTAGACAACACTTACAAGCATTGTAAATCCTGGCCCCTAATCCCATGGGATATCTATGCCTAGACAGACCCAGATGTTGGGTTTGTACATGCTTAGATTAAATGCTTCTGTCTGAACAGGGATTTATCACACTCTCATGCTGTCTCAACTAAGGGCTTGTTGATGCAGCTGCCCTTTGGTATCACCTGTGATTTAAGAATACTGCAGAGCCCATCACTGCACTCAACTCGAGTGCATCCTAGCTTGTTGACCCATGCACAATAATGAAAGAAAGGGGAGAGAATGGAAGGGGAAGCAAAAAAAAAGGAAGGAACAAAAGAAAAAAGAAAGAAGAAAATCAAGAGGAAGGAAGGGAGGGATAAGGGAGTGATGGATGATGGGAGGGAAGAAAAAAGGAACTGCTTCCTCCTCCTAGCTTACTCCAGTAATATAGACTAGCAGGTTGAGCGCTCGGTGGTGCTGTTGCGATCTATGCATGATCTGCAGGTAGTAGGTTCAAATCCTGGCAAGGCCAACTCAGCCTTTCATTAATCAGAGGTTGATAAATGAGTACCAACTACTTTGGTTGTGAATGATTGTATGTAAATATGTGCTATGCACAGTGCTTTGCCAAAACAAGCTATTGAAATAACAAATTATTATCAGATGCCAGGGCCATGGAAAAGGAATGTTATCGCTCATGTTCTCAAGTGTTTACACAAAACATTGCATGCAACAAACAACATTAACCCTCAATAAGTAGCATTTTCTGTAAAGTTTAAGGGTCACTTTTTTTAGGTGAGGACCACTTTTTTTGAGGGGTCTGGGCCCATTTTTTTCCCAGTCTCACCCTGCCTGCCTCTACTCATCACCCTTTGCAACTCAACCAGAACAGGACTGCAAGACTTTTCCTTGGCATCAAGCCCTGGGATCTTATCTCTCCAGCCCCGAAATCTCTGCAATGGCTCCCAGTGGATGCAAAGATTACATTCAAAACCCTTTGCATTGTCCACAAGGCTTTCTGGGGCCTGTGTCTGAAATACCTTCAGCTGTCCCTCTGTTAACACCTCCCCTCTTGAACTCTTTGCTCCGCTACCTCTAACTCCCTTAGGGTCAGTCGTTTTTCAAAGAAACAAGCTGGCGGTAGATCTCTGTCTTCGGCTGGGGCCTCCCTCTGGAACAGCCTCCCTGCCACCCTGAAACTTGAGAAGAACCATCTCTGATTCCGGAAGAACCTCAAGACCTTCCTCTTTGCTTCTGCCGTCGCCCCTCCTAAACCCTGCTTCTCCCTCTCTGCACCGTTCACATGGTCTACTCTCTGACTTCCGGAACCAGGTACCTACTCACCCTGCCGCCACCTGCACTGCTTCCTGGCAATCCCTTACACTGGGGTCTGTATCTGTAACCATACAGCCCCCCCTTTTTTTTCCTGCACTTATCAGACATGCCCTGTCTGCTGCCTTAAACCCAGTACCCCAGCACTTGCCACTTGCTGGCTGCACCACAACTGTTTGTTGCTTTTTATTATTTATTTTATTATTTATCTGTTTTCCTTTGCTCAGCACTTTCCGCATCTCCCCCCCTTCCATGCAATTTTCCCCTGCACTTGCACATTCTCAATGTCACTGGGTCTAGTAAGACTGTTGTTTTTGCTCTCCCTTGTTCCCCTCTCTTGCCTTGTTGTGCTCTGAAACACTTGTGTACGAGCGCGATACAAATAAAATATCAACATCAATATAAATGCAACTCACAGTACTGTGCTAATGTTATAAGATGCCAGCCCAAACGCTGGCTACCCAAACCATGTACAGTGCTCTCCTAGTCTCAAACTACGTCCGCACTGTAAACAGTAAAATAAAATCAATGTTCCATTAATCTGTGCCTTGGACTGTCTATATACTGCCCTATCCAAACAGGTCTAACCTATTCCTTACTTTTCGTTTGTGTTTCTGTACATTAGTATTCTATTGCCAATATGCATATTAGAGATCTGTGTATCCCATATCATCATCCTCTCTATGTGTTCTGCTTTGAGAGTAAGTAGTGTGCCAAACTCTCCTTGCTCCAAATCTAGCTTCTGCATTTTTAACAATGCTATCTTGAAAATTAGTGATCACACTTCCTCTAGAAATCCACTTGTCGTGAATTTGGATAGAATTAAAAAAAAATAACATTTGTTTAATTTCTCTCATTTTGTCAGCAATGTCACTCATTGTAGTATAGATACCTTTTTTTTAAAAATTTTCGAATGCGTACAGATACACCACCCCACACACATACATCATGAACAAATAAGTAAATAAACAAAGATGACATTTGTGATGTCATCTTTGATGTCCTGGGTGTTAGGCTTAGCAGTGCACAGTGGTGGCACGAGTTATGGTTGCTTAGCTTACCATAACTGGTGAATTTCAAGGGTTTTTCGGTTTTACTTGGAACCATAACATCCCTATAACAAAGTTTTTTCACTGAATTTGATAGGTTTTTAGTAGTGCAACTTAACCATAATGTCCCTTCAACAAAGTTTTTTTACTGAATTTCATAGGTTTTTAGTAGCGCAACTTAACCATAACGTCCCTTTAACAAAGTTTTTTCACTGAATTTCAAAGGGTTTTAGTAGCGCAACTTAACAATAATAACTTTGACTTTATGTACATGTAATATGGAACATACTGAACCCCTTCAACTGAACCTGATGTCCGCAAACTCTTTTAATGTCCGCGGACATGTTCGGAGAACAGTACCACTACATAAAAACTCTGGGGGGTATGTTTGATTGTTATATCTTAACATAGAAACATTTAACAAATTCAAAAAGCAGCACACATACACATTATATGTAGTAATACATAAGAAATGTAACCCCGATATGTAACACACTAACCGTTCATTTAAATACAATGGCCCTCATTACGACCCTGGCGGAAAGCGACTGACCGGACCGCCACAGCGTAAATAGCGTTTCCGCCATTGCACGATGGAGCAAAGTGCGGCCCATTCCGACCCATCGGGCACAAGCACCACGCCATGGCGGAAGTGCAAAGTCCGCGATGGCGGAAATGACCCCAAAACGGCCCACACCGCCGCCGTACGGCGCCCTAGGTGCAATACCGCCCCCCATCATAGCGGACACCGCAGTGAGCGCCAACCGGAAAGTACGGCGACCGTAAATATACGGAAACGGAAGTAAAAACATGGGCCCGGAACGGGAAACAACACCCCGTACACCTATAAAACCACTAAATACACACAACCACTAAAAACACCACCCTGAGACACATCCCAACCCGTCATCCACCCTAGTGAAACCAAGAAAAATGGGAAAAGTAGCGAAGAAAGCGTGCGACCGCAAGCGGCAGGTCCACTTCTCCCGTGAGGAACTCACCGTGCTAACAGAGACCCTCCAGGAGAATGCCGCCGCCGTCTTCTCCACGCAAATGACCAGGACGGCACTAGCGAACAAGAAGGCCATATGGGCCCTGGTGGCACAGCGGGTAAGTGCGGTGGGGACCGCACCCCGCAACCCACAGCAATGCAGGAAGCGGTGGGACGACCTGCGGATACGCGTCCGTAGCATACTTTCTGCCAACCGCAACATTGCCACAGCCACCGGGGGAGGGTCGGAATCACCCATCAAGTTGACCCCCTGGGAAGAAATCTGTGCCTCCACCATTGGAATGGAGAGCATAGAGGGAGTCGGAGGGATGGAGAAAGGAGTGCAGACATCCGGAGAATCAGGTAGGTGGCCCAAATAAAACCATGCCAAATCCACAATGTCCAATCATGTGACTCACATGTGTCCACATAGCGCAACAGCAACACATGGCCAGGAGAACGTCCACACACATTGGCCTGATAGCGCACTTTAAAACCACAATAAATACATAAATAATTAAAAAACCCAAAAACACCCACTACACGTGCAGCAGGCACACCCTAACTGCAGGCTGCCAAACAACTGCACCCTCACTCCACACACAAATGAAAGCACCTCCAAGGCCCCGACCCAAATCACCCTCAGGTACCACCCCAATGCATGTGATACATTGCCATTCCAATTCCCACAGACCCATTAATAACGCTCGCCCTCCTTTACTCCACCACAGGGTCCGATCCAAACGACGAGCTCCAGGACACCCCTACCAGCACACCTGCAAAGAGGGCCAAGACCGACGGCCAAAGACCCTCCACCTCAGCTGCACGCATCAAGACACGGCAGCAGCACATATCAAGAGGCAGCACACAGGAGGGAACATCAACAGGCACCCCAGCAGCCAGCATGCCCACAACAGCACCACCACAGGTCCCCCCAATGGATGCCACAGAAGGTACTGCCTCTGGTGGCAGCAGCACCATAGGTGACACCCCATTAATGGCAGCATGCTCCGACACAGAAGACGGGGATGTCGAAGTCAGATCCATCCATGACCTGCCCCAATCCCCCTGTCTGTTCCATCCCGTACACCATGAGGATGCCACGCAGGGGCACCCACAAGACGAACGACTGGCCATCCCCCACAAGCCCTGTGGCAGGGCAACATGAGGCGAACAGCCCCTCTGTGACACCACCGCAAATGGCCATGGCCCAGCAGAGGCAACAGTCCCTCGACCAGTTAATCGTGCAACAGCAGCAACTGGCCACGCTCCTCAAGGACCATGCCGATGGATGTGGGGGCACTAAGGCAGACATAGAAACATCAACTGAGACACTTAGGGCACAAATGGAGAGTAGCACCGAGAGCCTGAGAGTCCAAATGGAGAGTAGCACCGAGAGCCTGAGAGTCCAAATGGAGAGTAGCAACGAGAGCCTGAGAGTCCAAATGGAGAGTAGCACCGAGAGCCTGAGAGTCCAAATGGAGAGAAGCACCGAGAGCCTCAGGGGGGAACTGCATGCGACGTCCAAAGACGTATGTGCCGAACTTGCCGCAGTGCGCCGTGTGCTCACTGAGCTCTCACAAACCCTTAGGGACATGCATGGACGTGAGCAGGCAGAGACATCATCCGTTGCAAGTTCCGTCCAGGGCAGCCCCCAACGTAGATCTGGGAGGAACCTGCGCTCCACAGGCAGGGGTGCCCCTGATACCCGCAGAGGGGGCTTGCAATAGCGACTGCCCACTGACAATGAGCATCTTTGGACACTGGTGTCCGGGGGGGAGGTAGGAGGGTGGAGGGGGTGTGTTGGGCTCACTTGGGTGGCGGGTCGATAGGGTGTTCAACATGATATCACATATGCCATAAACAATGCACGATCAAACAATGAGATGTGTGGACAATGATCTTTGTGTACTAGGCCATCATAGGCGTACAGTCCATATTGTGCATGTACCAGACACACACAGTGCCACGAGTCCCGTGTCCATGTATCAGCCACCAGGCGTGAGTGCTAGAAGCATGCATCTATGAGATGCTGACGAATTTCACGGCCCTCCTGTGCCTCGCAGACTCCTTGAGGTGCTGCCACATCCCCACCCTCATCATGACCATCTTCAGGTGCTTGCAGTTCTGCGTCAGGGGGCATGGGCACATTTCTACGTACGCACATGTTGTGGAGCATGACACATGCCATCACCATCTTTGCAACCTTCTCATGGCGGTACAGGAGTGCCCCGCCAGACCTGCTGAGGCACCGGAAACGAGTCTTCAGTAGGCCGAATGCCTGTTCAATGACTACACGGGTACGTGAGTGGGCATGGTTGTAGTCCTCCTCATGCTGGTCCCGTGGGTTCCGGACTGGTGTGAGGAGCCATCTCTTCAGTGGATATCCGGCATCACCTGTATGTGGACGATAAACGAATTATGTGGAATGCCATTGCTACGTACGCACCCCCCCCCTTCCTGCCAGGTCATTGCCGCATCACATACCCCACATCATCATGCATGAAATGAGACTCACCGAGTAGCCAGGATCTGTTCCCTCCGTGTCGCTCCATGTAGCGTGGTATTGTAGAGTTCCTCATGACCATAGAATCATGGGTTGATCCAGGGAATCGGGCACAACAATGTGTAATGATCCTGTTGGAGTCACACACCATTTGTACATTCAGTGAATGAAATTGTTTTCGGTTGCGGTACTGGGCCTCCATGGCATGTGGGACGACCAATTCCACATGGGTGCAGTCGATGGCACCAATGCAACCCGGTATGCCGCCAAGTGCATGGAATCCCACTTTTGTGTTGGTAATTTCCTGCTCCGAGCGTGGTAGAGAGATGTAGTCGTCTGCGTGCTGCAGGAGGGCATCGAGCACTTGCAATAGTGTCCGTGAGAACAGTGGCTGAGAAATGCCATGCAACTGTCCGACTGTGTGCTGGTAGGTGCCTGTGGCCAGGAAGTGGAGTACAGACACCACCTTCAGTAGGGGTGGGATGGCGGTTGGGCTATCTATCATGCTGACAAGGTCAGCCTGTGTCATGTCCACAATGGCGGCTATGGTGTCCCGGTCCAAACGGTAGAGGGTGTGGATCTGCTCATCAGTGAGGTTGAACGGATGTGCTCGGAGGCGTGGGATTGCGGGCTGCCTGCGTGGTGGTAGTGGCTGTGCTGGCAGCCCTTGCTGGCCCTGCCTTGCCCTCCTCCTCCTCCTCCTGCGTCTCCTCCGTGCGGCCGGTTGTAGTTGGTGTTCGTCTTCTTCTTGGAGTTGGAGTACTTGCAGTGCTATCAGGTCCCCCAGGGCCAACATCGCGAGTCCTGCCGGTAGCATTTCGGAGTGGTTGTGGGAGGAGACTGGGCGTGCAATTTATGTGTTTTCAGGCTGTATGGCCTCCACCTGTGGTGATTCATTCCACCTGTGCAAGCTGCTCTCCCCTTTGGGCGAGCACGTCCCGCACACAACGCTGCAATTCGAGTAATGGCATCTTGCTATTGCAATCATGTATTTGTACCCGATGGCCGTGTAACATTGGTTGATATGTACATTCGGCTATGGTCCCATTGTTTCACATAAATCTTTGCAGTCGCGAACAGACTTGTGAAGGGTCAGTGGAACGTAGTACTCGAGTAACGGTGGACCCTCATGCATCACTGTACCGAGGTTCACCGACGGGCGGGGCCTCCCATTTGTGAGTGAAGGCAGTTGCCATTTTCACACACAGCCGCACTAGATGGATTAATTTGTGATTTCAAGCGGCCACAGATGCCTTTTCGACGTGATGTTGCAAATGAGGAATTCGAAGGGCGGCGCTTTCGGTCTTCAGCTAGCGGCGAGGAGATGCCCACAGGTCTGACTGCAAATATAACGTTCTATTGTTCAGTGTCCTTGGGACAGGGGCCATGGCGAGGATGCAATGATTGATATGAATAGTTTGGGATGCGCAATAGCGAAGTGGATGATGAGGCCGGACGTTCCCAAATACATGTTACTTCACAACACTGGAATTACGGGCTGGGGCACAGTGGATTTTGCAGGCTGCATAACGCACAGACTCAATGGAATTCTCACATGTTATGTGAGTATGGTAACAGGCGTTCTCATTACGGGATGAGGGAATGATGAATGGATGCATGGGCAGATAATTTGATACGGTGTTTGCCATGTACAGGGCTTCTTGGAATCTGTCCGCCTCCCCTGCGCTATGTGATGCAGGGCTGCCATAGTGGAACCATCGTCTATCTGGCCTTGTTGAGCCCTCCCTGTCTCGACGCGCCTTCAGACACTTGTGTCCATGCACGTTACCAATCCCATCTGATGGATTCTGTTTTCACAGACGCATGCACAGGTACACTCGTTTGTGATGGTGTTTTCACCTCGATATGGATAGTTATGAGTCGCAAGTGGTTTTGGGGTGGTGATGATCCTTTGGAGTGGGCTAGCATGCATATGGCTGTGGATTTAGTGTGATCATTGAGGTGAGTTGTTCGGATGTAGTTCTGATGGCCATTCTTTTCTTTTTCTTTTCTTTTGGTTGACAGGTATCTCCTCCCCTTTTGCCACTGCCATCTGTATGCCACTCCTGCAGATGGGTTTTACTCCCGACACCTGCTGCTTCGTGTTAATCAGTGGAGCAGCATTACGATCTTATGGGACGATCGCCAATGGGCCACATGCCCTTACACAGTACTAGTGGCTCGGAGCAACATTTCGGCCTTTCAGCTGGACTAGTGCCTCCCTATTGGGACGGCCCTGCGGTTCTAGGCGCTTCCATGTTGCCTTTTCGTACGGAATGTAGCCCCTGTGTACCATGAAGGAACAGGGCGTCACACAAGAAGTAGCTGG
The DNA here is from genome assembly GCF_040938575.1 of Ambystoma mexicanum. Taxonomy (NCBI): domain Eukaryota; kingdom Metazoa; phylum Chordata; class Amphibia; order Caudata; family Ambystomatidae; genus Ambystoma; species Ambystoma mexicanum. The sequence continues at coordinate 909,267,792 of NC_090930.1, forward strand.
TCATTTCTTGCGGATGCAGCCCACAATGGTGAAATGTGTTTTGGAGTTCATGGCCTAATGGCTGTATGGGCTTGGTGAATTTGTTGTGCATTAAATTTCTATTCTGATATGGGCCGTGTAGCGTTCTTCTTTGCAAGTGATGTGGCATATTCCTATTTGGGGAGCGATGTATTGTGAGGAGATCTGCATTGGGTTCCAGCTTCGGAGTATAGTTGCGTGGTACTGTGCTGGGCGCGTTTGCCTACGAAGCCCAGTGAGGTCAGGGGTGAGGGCTGCCAATATGACTGTTTGGATGATGTCATGCTCAGGGGCGGGGGATTAGGTTTTGTGTAACAGATGCCGGTCAGCCAGGTGGATTGGTGGAATGATGTGATTATCGGAATATTGCTGGTCACAGGTGCCTGTGTTTGCGTGCGTTTCTTGGTGGGAGACTGAGGTCATGTCCATTGGTATAGCTTCTGTATTCGTGCCATCTGTGCCCTGCAGCTCCCATTGGCCCCTCTTGTGATTCTTTTGTTCGTTGGCATGCATGGGTGACTTGTACATTTCACTGGTTGCATTGTGACTTCGTTGCACCTACGGGGAGTTGTACTATGTGGCCAGGGAGCGGTGTACAGGCACTCAGTGGGGCCGTTTACGGTTGATTCGCAATGCCGTACTTCTCACCATGGCGGAATGGTACTTTCCGCCGTGCTTGATGGCGTTAAGTACATGTCCGCTAGGGTCGGAATTCGCGTACCCTTGCGCCATGGTGCTAATTACGGTTTGGCATGGCGCGCGCGCGCGTACTTGGTGCAGTTAGCGTTGGCGTTCACTACGGTGTCGCTAATGGCATCGTACTTTACGGTGACGGGTCATAGTCGCACCGAGCGCTCTTCGATGGCGGTATTGCATTTCCGCCATCGTTTTTCGCTTTCCGCAAGGGTCATAATGAGGGCCAATATGTTCTAAAATGGAATATACCAAAAGAAGATAAATTGGCTTCCAACATAATTACCTCACAGACACTACAGAACTAAGAGCAAGACCAGACCTACAAAGTACTTAGAACATATATTACCTGAAATAGGTAGTGTGCTTCATAGTACTCATAAATTTATAAACTTTCTGTATTAGATAAAAAAAAATATATTATCTTTTTTTTTCTCACAAAAATGTCTAGTACTCTGGAATGGCTAGAGGAGCATTTCCCGCATGAGGAAATGTCAGAAGATAGTGAAACTAATGGTAAACACTTTACAATATAAACCATTAAATTATTATTATTTTATATACATTTAACATATATATATATATTTTTGTACAGAGCATACCAAAATAGAAAATACCTCTGAAGAAACTGTTATGGATAACACTCTTGACAGCATAAAAGAAAAAAATGGATTTATTGTTGACCAATTTTAATAATTTGAAAACTTTTGTTGAAGATCATTTTAAAACAAAAACCTCATACCATTGTCCCACATGTACTTGTCCCCCCTCACCATATCCCAGTCAATTATCCCCAAAAACTCTCCATAACCCAAAACGTTTTGATGAGTCTTCCATCCCTTCTTCACCTGATACCAATCATGTTGAAACCCCTAATTCTCCTGTTTTTGTTTCTGTTTCTACCTCACCTTATCTATCATAAATGATTAATATATGTTAAATAAAGTTACATTTTTATATTGTGTTGTAATTAGTTTCCGTTTAAAAACAAAAACAATGTAGGTGTCCGCGGACAGCGCGCGTGTTCTGAAATGTTCGTAAATAAACAAAAATGGAGGCGTCCTGAAGAACACTATACCTGTCCGTAGATTTCGCAAGCAAGTTGAAACTGTTCTAAGAACACAATTGGTGTCCTGAAATTGTCGTAAATAAACGAAAATGGAGGTGTCCTGAAGAACACTATACATGTCCGTACTCTTCGCTAGCAAGTTGAAACTGTTCTAAGAACACACGCGGTGTCCTGAAATGTTCGTAAAGAAACGAAAATTAAAGTGTCCTGAAGAACACTATACCTGTCCGTAGTGTTCGCTAGCAAGTTGAAACTGTTCTAAGAACACAATTGGTGTTCTGAAATGTTCGTAAATAAACAAAAATGGAGGTGTCCTGAAGAACACTATACATGTCCGTACTGTTCGCTAGCAAGTTGAAACTGTTTTAAGAACACACGCGGTGTCCTGAAATGTTCGTAAATAAATGAAAATGGAGGTGTCCTGAAGAACACTCTACCTGTCCATACTGTTCGCTACCAACTTCAAACTGTCCTAGAACACATGCAGTGTCCAGAAATGTTCGTTTGACGTGTGACGCACTTTTAATTACTTCAGACCTGAACAGTGTCCGTAGAACATCAACGCACATGTGCAAACCAATGCCCGTGCATTTGGTGTCCTGCGCACAGCCGCTTCCTTTGCGAACATGTCCGCGAAGCGATCATGAGACCGCGCCCATGCTGATCCTGTGTTCTGAATGCGGACATTGTTTGTGTCCGCAAACAATTTAAAAGTACATTTTCAAGTAATCCACAATATTTCTCAATAAAAATTCACCATAGCACAAGTCCCACATACTAATCCTGAGTTTCTACATACTTTTTGAAAGTTTTTGAACCTTTTTTTGTGTTCGATCTGTCCGCGGAGAGCGCGCAGGTCCGCGAACCGCGTACAAGCACAATTATAAAAGACCACGCCCTAGAGCTTATTCTCATTGAGTTTCTGGCTATTCTTCAGAGCACAACTATTTTTCCTGCAACTCGCAAATTACACCATCATCGAGATGGCAACCATGGCTGCACTACTGCCACCTGGTGCTGCACCTGCTTCAGCACTACCCCCAGCCCCTCCACCACCACCACCTTCCCAAGGGCCTGAAGAGGGGACCAGGAGTGAGGATGCAGAGGAGGAAGAAGGGGATGACGAGAATGAGGTAGAGGAAATCCCTACTACCCGCACTAGGCGTGTGTCTTGGGTGTGGCGGTTGTTTACCATTCATGGGAATGGTCCTAAGGCATGTGCGAACCGTGTCACCTGCAATGAGTGCAAAATGGCACTGAGTCACGGGAGGCATGGTTCGTACAGCTTTGGGACCACTGCCATCAAGCGAAACCTAAGGTCATTTCACTCTGGGGCCATTCGCAAGGTTGTACCTTGCGAGGAGCGTAGTAGGTTGATTTCCTCTACTTCATCCTCCGTTTCTTATCCTGTCACCACAAGGACCACCTTCCTCAAGCTGCCTCACAGGCCATACAGAATTCTGATGACCCTTACCTTTCGAGGGTCACAGTTGTATGTATGTACTGCGACACAGTACTCTGCAGGGGGGAGCGACTTCGCAGTGCTTTTGAGACCTGCTCACTACCCAAATAAAACCAACTCTACATCTTCCTCTCTCAGCTTGCCCTTTCTTATCCCTGTGGTGGGCGTCCCCCCCTTTCCCCTCCTCTCCTATTGTGTCGTGTATAAAAAACCAAAAAAAATACAAAATAACAAAAATCAAAAAAAATAAGGCTCTTTTCAGAGCCGCCTTTCACAGTTAAAAAATAGAAGTGAAAATAAATGAAGCAGGGCCCTTTGTATTTTTTAGAAGTCCACGGACAGTCCGCGGACATCTAAAAATTTGGGGTGCTACCCTATCATAACCTTTGCAATTTTCTCTGGGAGGAAGTGGTGGTTCTGAAAAGAGCCTATGGGAGGTGTTTGTATGTCAAAAATTATAAATACTCAACACCTACTTCAAAATGGATGCTGTAATTCTAAAAAAGGTTGCAATGCATTTTGCACATTTCTCAGAAAAATCTGATTGCCAGCATAAGTAAGATGGACTCCATCTCTGCGAAAAATGTATGTACTATGAAACATAATATTTTCATTGTGAAAAGAGGACATGCCAAAATCTATTAGAAAGGCACAAACAGCCTTACTAACATTGTGCCTTGCTTTTTCCATTTGTGGACCAAATGAAGAAGAACGAAGCCACATTTGTCTCTGCGCAAAACGTGAACATATTACTTGAGAATTAGGAAACATGTCCATGACCTTCCCAAGTCCTTCTTTCATAGCAAATTGCAAAGAAATTCCAGACACATGTCCTAAACTGTTCCCTCCACAATGAATTACAATTATGTCTGGATGTTGCTCTGTCTCCAAAGTAGCACTAAGAGGTAGCAAGTCCAACCACTTCATTCCACGTACTCCATGCCAGTGTACTTCCACATGTGGAAATCCAAGATCTATAGCTACTCCACAGCTTTCTGCATGCACATTCAACCAATGTATCCACTAATCTCCCAAAATCCAAACAATCTGTTTTCTGAAACTCACAGCCATAGCTATCTGTTGTTCTCTCAGCAAAAAGAGTATCTGAGAAACTCTCTCCTGGCACAACAAACCCACTAAACTTTCCTGACCAATCCGTTTCAGTGCTCATTCTCATTTGCATGACTTCTGAACCCAAAAATTCCCAGATGTAACACCCGATATCTGCGAACTACCGCCACGTCCGCAGACATATCGTAACATGAACAGCCCTTCTACCATTTTCACTTCACTCTCTGTGCCATTCCCTCTTTGGATGTAGCTAAGAAGTCACATGACCATCCACCAATCACATTCAAGACCTCTATATCTAACTGCATCATCATAGATCAGCACTGCAAATGTATTGTGAATCTCTCTGAGTACAAGTGTCATATCATTGGCAAGCACCATCTACAAGAAATACTGTACAAGTCTCCAACATTTCTACTTGCAGCTCCATGCATATCCATATGCATGAACACAAACTACAGGTATGCATATTTTCTGTACAGTACATGAACTCATTTTCAAACTGACGTTTAGCTTGTGTAATCTGTAAAATGAATGTACTGTCTTTTTTCGATCTCCTAAAATCAACTGTCACTTATAAACCTTTATACTATTTACTTTCTTTATACACACACACACTCAAATAATGTTAAACTAACATGTTTTAAATGAAATATATAGACTACATATATTCAAACAAAATTGCATGCATGCACACTCTATGTTCAAATCTCAAAAAATAATACTTATACAATTACATCTTGTTTTGTATTTCTTTATTTATTTAATTACTTTAAGCATGACAGTGGGGCACTATTACCTGGAAGGTATTTTGTTTGCTACAGTTAGTCATTGCAATACAATTTGTTCATTAAGAAAATATCATATGTATTGAACTGGTGCGACGTATCTTATGTAAATAAGATAGTTTTAATGGTTTTGAGGAAGGTGCTGAGGATTTCAATTAAAAAAATCAATGTCTAAATTAAAAACAGTGCTATATACAAACAAAATTACTAATTTGCTTCTTTTACAATTGCAGTGAAGACCATTCTCCTAAAAAGAAGCAGCCGAATTTGAAGAACAAAGAAGAACTAAGAAGTAACCTGTTACTGCTATTTCTGTGCCTAAAAATAGAGATTGTGCACCATTCTGTACAAAAATCCCAATGTCTTAAACAGCGATTTACAACCAGAATGGCCCAAAAATTCCTATTTTTGCACACACAAATTACCCAACTCAACCGCTAGAATTTTGATATTATAGAACAAACAACTGTTTTAATTGTATACATTAGATTTACTATTTGTACTTCTCCACACCACTAGCTTACTTTTTTCTGTCATCTGAACCCCAGTTTAGTAGCACATACATTCAAGAATACCCATCCCTACTAGTTGTAGTTCCCAATGCACAATCACACACCATTACATACATCTTTATCATCTTACTCAAACACTCATGCACACAGCACACATACATTTCAGAACACCCCGACCCATACCTTCTTTATTTTTTCAACAGACCCTAAAAAATGCCTACCAAAAGTCAAATCCATAGAAAGCAACACAGAAGTAGAGCAAATGAAAATAAAAGTGTCCAACATAAGCATCCATCTCTACCAGAATTTGTAAAAATAAGTTGAAACAAAACAGCTAATAGTCATTTAGTGAAACACAAGACGTTTCAAGTACAAAAACTGTGCCTCCTCTATCAAAATGTAAAACAAACCAAAAAACAATTAACAGAAAATCAGCTATCACTACAGATAAAACTGCTTCTTTAAATTTTGATATAGTGCAAAGTAAGCATACCAAGAAAAGTATTTTAGCCAAAATGTACCGTCACAAAGTCCTTCAAAATCTTATAAAAACAGGAGAGAAATCAGGTTCAATGCTTAAAACCTATCATAGGAAATTAATCTTGTAAGCGTTGATAGACAGTGCAATTCTAATCAAAAGAAAGTTATTTCTTTAAGTGTTAAACAAAATGAAACCACTAACAAAACTAATAACTAAATTACAAAAAAGACTTCTCAATAAACGAAATGTCAATAGAAAGAACTTAAGTATCTGCAGAGGTGAATGGAATCACACTACAAGCACAGAACCATACTTTAATGAAGAAGCGTACAAACAAAAGCAAACAAATACAATTGCCATACATAGCAGTGGTCGAGGTTATGAAAAAGTGAATAATACCATAATGGAACAAGAAGTACTCCTTACAAAAATATGCCCTGAAAACTTAGAATTACCCCTCCATTCAACTGAATCAGAACATCTAGTGTACAAATGGCCATGCATGTCAATGTGTAACATTCTCAAACAATTTTTCAAGTCGGTACGCCAATTCCTCAATCAATATGTAAAAAGCAAAGACAAAATCAAAATTAAACTACTGCACAATATCGATACCTGTCCAGTGCGCAAGTACACAGGACTAGGTCATTCATTGGCCTGCATTACAGGACCTACTTGTAAAACCACCTTCCATGATATCCAAAGGATATCAAGACATCGTTCAACTATAAGAAATCTAGTCTATAAACTGTACTATGCTACAAGTCCTGCTTTAGCACTAGCAAATGTAGATAACATTCTTCTACATGGTACAGCAAAAGACCTACTTGAAGAAATTGACTATATCCAGAAAAAATATTTTGGAAGTGAAAGCCACTTACAGAATGAAATAGCTTTAAACCAAATTAGCAATAATTCTACACATGGCAACCTTTTACTAAACACATACAAAAAGAAATAATAAAATTTAAAAGTACATCAGCTGAACTACCAAACCATGTGTGTGTATGTTGCCGCAGAACTTTTTTATAAAAGTAACACAAAAACTGTAGGCCTATCATACAAAATAGGAGACAATGAAGATTCTAAATGGTTTGAATTAGCTCTCAACCTTGTAGCAGAAAACAAATACGTAATAACTGACCGCTTAATACTTTGCAGTTACTGCACTACAAAACTTGACAACAACCAAACTCCTTCACGTGCTATCACAAATAATTTGGAATTATACCCACTACCAAAACTCCTACAACAACTTAATTTATATGAGAGCATCATAATTCAAACAGTGCACCCATTTCAAGCAATAATACGCCTTCAAGCAAAAACAGCAAAATTACCTCCCTCTGAATTGGTAAAAGGCATTCATGGAAAAGTAGTTTCTTTACCATTAGATCTAAAAGAAAATGTGCATACTCTAGGAGTGCAACGTCCAATGCAGCAATCTTTAATTATCTTAGTAAATGGAGTACCTTCAAAAGACAAAAAAATATGGCAACAGCTGGTAGATTTCCATGAAGTTAGAAAAGCCTTGCAATATCTTAAAGAGAATAATGAATATTACAAAGAAATTAATATTGAAGAAAACTTGAAGGATACAACTCAAATAATTCAAGAAACACAAGAAACTGGTCAATTTGAGCTCCTAGATCCTGCTACAATATCAAATACTTTAGACCATTATACAATTCATCCTTTGCACTCTAATGACACCATAGAAGATGCACTGGAAACATACCAAATGAGTCAAACAAAAGGATCACCAATCAGCATATGGGAAAAAAGTATAGAAGCACATGCTTTTCCTCTACTCTTTCCTACTGGCAAAGGTTGAAGGTACGATGATAGACCTATTCAAATATCAGCATCAGAATACCGCTTATTACGGATGTATTCTGAAGATCCCAGATTTAGACAAAATGTGGAATACATATTCCACCTACTCTTTCAAAGTGAACTAGCAACTTTATGTTAGGGAGTTGCACACATATTAAAATCAGGATCACACTTTCAAAATATGACAGCTACACAATTATTACAAAAAGCGCACCAAAAGGATGAGGTTTTACAATCAAATATTACAAATCTATTAGCAAATGTGCGCGGTACTAAACAGTACTGGTTTTGACGTCATGGAGATGTATGTTGTATGATCAGAAACCTAGGCCCACCCCATTGGTTTGTTACATTAAGTTGTGCAGAATATGCATGGGAAGATTTACAAAACAAACATAGATATACTAACACCTGGAGAACTTTGTTCTTTGGATCCTGCTAATGTTTCAAGATATTTTCACCATTGCTTCATTGCTATGCTACATTTTATTTGTAATAAAACTGTTCCTCCCCTTGGAGAAGTGCAATACTTCTTTTGGAGAAAAGAATACCAAGCAAGAGGAGCACCACATATCCACATGATTTTATGGATTAAAGATGCTCCTAAATTTGGTCAAGACAGTGATGCCACTGTTTTACAGTTTATTGAAAAATATGTCACTTGTGAAATTCCATTGGAAGCAACAAATAGTGATCTTCATGCACACATTTTACAATTTCAAAGACACAAATGTGGAAAATATTGTCGTCGCAAATACAAAAACAAAGGGAAATACCAATTTGGTTTCCCTAGACCAGTTACAAATACAGGTCAAGGGGACAACCTCATGTCTTCAGTTAGACATAGTGTTAAAGGTAAGTCACCTAAAAATACATATTACATAAAAAGAAAAGAAGAAGAAAAATATATCAATGATTATAATGCAATCATTGCCCACTTATGGAATGCAAACATAGATGTGCAGTACATTGCAGACAATTCTACTGCAGTTGCACGATATGCCACAGTGTACTTAACCAAAGCAGAAAAGACAGAGCTCGAAGACCTCTGGAATGACCTGTCCTCAGATAAAACAGTGTCTCAGAAATTATACAGCTTGGGTATAAACATGCTCTCCCATAGAGAATGTGGATCATATGAAGCAGCTGATCGTTTAACTGGTACTGCATTGTATGGTAAATCTGAAAATATAGTATGGCTAAGTCTTGGTCCAGCTAAATCTAGAAAAAGAGTTCTAAAATCATACGAAGATATATAAACAATAGCCAAACGTAATCCCAACAGCCAAGACACTTTAAAAACAATGTATTGGAAACATACTACCCAAACAGAAGTACTACTTTGGAAACCATGTGTCTATAACACATAGCCCAAAACTACACATACAAAAATAATATAAAACCTGATGAAAAAAGGTAAATATAGAGTGACAAACTGTGAAGGCAGCTTAGTTAAACTCACCAAACCAAATTGAATTAATCATATCAAATTGTCATTAAAGACTCCTCAACATAAAGAAGTATATTACATGTCTCTGCTACAACTCTTTAAACCATGGAGAAAAGAAGAAGAAATACTTGATAGCTATGACTCATATGAAGATGCTTTCAAAGCAAATGAAAGCACTATAACTGATGTAAACTTTACACAGTACAAAACAATGTTGCACAATGAACAGCAACACGAAGAAGAACTCCAGGCCCAACTAGATAATGAAACTCCTGACAGTAGTCAACCTTCTGTAACAGGAAGCCAGGAACCACTGGGAGAACGACTAATAATAAATGAGGCAGAATTAGCTATGCTAGTAGTAGAAAACACCATGTGTCAGTATGAAGATAAAGAAGACTTAACTATACTACAATCAAAACTAAACAATGAGCAACATAGCATTTTTCAAGAAGTAACAAAACAAATTGCACATGGTGTACAACATGAAAATAAAGAATGTTCCTGACATAATTATAAACCTATACTACTGTACGTCAGTGGTGAAGCTGGTTCTGGCAAACATTCCTAATCAAAATCATCAGTAAGTTCCTTCAACAATTGACAAACAACAAACTGTCAGCTGTTGTCACTACCCCCACTGGTTTAGCTGCCTACAACATAGGTGGTGTCACGTTATACTGATTACTATTATTGCCAGTAGAACACCCAAACAAATTAGACTATTACAACCTTTCTGCAGAAGCTGCAATGGAACTACGCAGAGTATTTAAACAAATGAAAATGATACTAATAGATGAAGTGAGCATGGTCTCCAACCTAATGTTGGCTTTGATTCAACTCAGATTACAAGAAGTACTCAAAACAAACTATGAAGAGCCCTTTGCAGGAAAACACATTATTGTTTTCGGAGATATTCTTCAATTGACACCAGTAAAAGGTGAGCCTATTTTTAAAACATTAGGACACAAACTCTGCCGTAAAACTGTTGGCAGCATTGGAAATGCAACCTTTGGCAACATTTCCAATACAGAGAATTAACAGAATACATGCAGCAATCTGCAGATCTCACTTATGCCAACATCTTAAAAAGTATCAGAGTTGGTATACTTTCTAAAGAAGCAGAAGCAATATTGAAAACCCGGCACATTCATGCACTTTATGGCGATAATGCATGTGCCACAGATGTTATGGAACAATTAGCCCACAAAAATGTCAATTGTATGGCCTTAATGCCAACTCTTGCAAGCTGTTTCAAATTTAATGAAATATTGTTAAGTAAAGAAATGCAACCAATAATGGAAATTAGTGCCACAGACAAACTAGATGTACATGGTATAACACTACCCATGTGTGACCAAGCCACAACAAGACTAAATAGTTTAGAAAAATCAATCTCAAACACAGCAGGCTTAGAAAAGAGATTAAAATTATCCTTAAATTGCAGAGTAATGCTTAAACGTAACCTTGACGTGGATCAAGGACTAGTTATTGGAGCACTGGGTACAGTTGTTGGCTTTCAGACATACCCACGTGACAACAAAATTCAGTTTGTCATTATTCTCTTTGACAAACTTTCAGAAGTAAAAAGGATAGGACGCTCAACAGCTCGATTCCTTCTCTTCAAAGACATGTATGTACGCAGAGAACAATTTTCTCTAACTCTTGCATACGCAGTCACGATTCATAAATCACAAGGTCTTACCCTAGACAAAGCATTGATAGATATTGGCAACACAGTCTTTAAAGAAGGCATGAGCTACGTACCACTATCACGCTTACGTACACTTGACGGTCTATTTCTAATCAACTTTGATGCAAGTAAAGTAAACGCTGATATTCCTTGCATTTTAGAATACAATAGACTTTGCTCACTATATACCCCCCATCTAAACACATATTCTGTTCCACAAAAAGTATAACATTATAAAAGAAAAATAAATCAAACAGAAATGCAACAGGGTGTCACTGCAAATCCTCCAAAGAGAGTGAAAGAAACTAATACTTCATCAAGTACCACAAGCAAAAAATAATAAATTAGGGAAAGTAAACCAGGTACTTCTTCAAAGAAGGAAGACAAACTCCAAAAAAACAGTCAGATATAGAACTACCTGGTCCATTTAAACTCTCAAATATAGTTGGTGTAAGTTGCTACGCAAATGTAGCAATTAATATTCTATTTCAATTACCACCAATTGTTGACAACATTAACTTACATAGTACAGACCCATTGTGTTTGCAAATGTTAGTACTTCATGGAAACGCAACAAACAATCCTGACAACACGTATAATGTTTATGGAATAAGACAACAATTAGACTACTGTGCTGCAATGGTGAAATTCAATATAAACTCACAGGAAGATCCACAAGAATTTCTAATGTACTTACTACAAGTACTGGAAAACAAAAACATACCTATAAATTAAATCTTCCAGATTTCATACATGTGGAAACATACATGCACTCTCTGCAACAATGTGACACAAGAACAAATCCCCAATGAACGCTTTGTTTATATATCAATACCTAATTGTGAATCCATTCCATTTCAGCAACTTGTACAAAATGCAAACCATGGTAGATTATGTTCTACCTGCAATTCAGATAATTGCTCCACGTTAGTAATACAAACACATGGTAAATACGTAATACTAATACTTTCACGTTACAATGCAGATGGTACCAAAAACAACTGCAAGCTGACTGGATTCACACATGGTCAAATATCACTTGGTAAGAAAACCTTCACAACAATAGGTAGAATCTACCACGCAGGAGCCACAACCAATTCAGGGCACTCCACTGCATATATAAAAAAAAATGTGGATGGTTTGAATGTAATGATAGTACCATTACTCTAAAGCAGAGATTACCAGCAAATCTTACAAACGCTTATTTAATGTTCTTTAAACCAAAATTTGATAACTAAACTGTACTTAAACCTTAAGTAAACTTGTAGTAAAAAAATATAAACTGTTAGAATATTCCAAAAGCTATCTAACTGCTCAAAGATTTGACAACAACTAATCAGATAAATGAATACCACTAAATTAGAGCAAAAAATAGACAGTTAGAATACGCCAATTGGTATCTAACTGTCCCAAAATGTAACAATATCCAAATAGATAAATCAATACCACTAAAATATATAAAAAAATAGACAGTTAGAATACGCCTACTGGTATCTAACTGCTTACAATATCCAAACAAATAAATAATATGTTACTGCTCCAAAAAAATGCAACAAGCCAATGTATAAAGCATTAGCCAGAAACAACAAGTGAACACTGAAAACAAACAAACAAATAAAGTGTAGCATAACAGAAAAAGTATTTTCTTTTAATCCAACATGGATTTTTTTTTCTCCCACAGACCCAATGAGTTTAGCAATGAACACAGAAACTGAGCAAATTGCACAGTACTCTGATTTGTAATCTACTAAATATGAGGGTCAAATGTAATAAGTCATTACAAAATACTAATACTAACATGCTATTTTCTTTTATCACAGAAATGAACAAGAAATACATGTACTCCAGTTACTAAACCAAACAATATGTATATTATACACTCTATGCCCTGGCCACAGCCATTGCATCATATCACACCCATAGTATCTTATAACTTTGTTCCTTATAAATTTGTTTTTGACCCAAAGTTATAAGCAACTATAAGTGTGATATGCTGTGGTGGTTGTAGCCAGGGCATAGAGTGTTGGGTGCATGGCCAAATGCCCATGCACCCAACACTCTATGCCCTGGCTACAACCACCACAGCATATCACACCCATAGAATCAAATATATCAACTATGGCCTATGGAAACTTTTAATGTCCGCGGACATTATGAGTGTTCTTAGAACACTTTCAACTTGCCAGAGAACAATACGGACAGCATCTTCAGGACACCCCATACGAACATTTCAGGACAACGTGAGAGTTCTAAGAACACTTTCAACTTGATAATGAACAATACAGACAGCGTCCTCATAACACCCCCATTTTGTTTATTTGCGAACATTTCAGGATACCGCGAGTGTTCTTAGAACACATTCAACTTGCCAGTGAACAATACGGACAGCTTCTTCAGGACACCCCCTACGAACATTTCAGGACAACGCGAGAGTTCTAAGAACACCTTCAACTTCACAATGAACAATACGGACAGCGTCCTCAGAACACCCCCATTTTGTTTATTTGCGAACATTTCAGGACACCGCGAGTGTTCTTAGAACACATTCAACTTGACAACGAACAATACGGACAGCGTCCTCAGAACACCCCCATTTTCTTTATTTACGAACATTTCAGGACACCGCGAGAGTTCTTAGAACACTTTCAACTTGACAACGAACAATACGGACAGCGTCCTCAGAACACCCCCATTTTGTTTATTTACGAACATTTCCGGACACCGAGAGTGTTTTTAGAACACATTCAACTTGACAACAAACAATTTGGACAGGGTCCTCAGAACACGCCCATTTTGCTTATTTACGAACATTTCAGGACACCGCAAGAGTTCGTAGAACACTTTCAACTTGACAACGAACAATACAGACAGCGTCCTCAGAACACCCCCATTTTGTTTATTTGCAAACATTTCAGGACACTGCAAGTGTTCTTAGAACACAGAACACCCCCATTTCTATTTATTTACGAACATTTCTGGACACTGCAAGAGTTCTTAGAACACATTCAACTTGCCAGAGAACAATACGGACAGCGTCCTCAGAACACCCCCATTTTGTTTATTTACCAACATTTCAGGAAACCGCAAGAGTTCTTAGAACACTTTCAACTTGACAACGAACAATACAGACAGCGTCCTCAGGAAACCCCCATTTTGTTTATTTACGAACATAATACGGACAGCGTCCTCATAACACCCACATTTTGTTTATTTATGAACATTTCACGACACCGCGAGAGTTTTTGGAACACTTTCAACTTACCAGAGGTCAATACGGACAACGTCCTCATAACACCCACATTTTGTTTATTTACGAACATTTCCGGACACTGCGAGTGTTCTTAGAACAGTTTCAGCTTGCTTGCGAACAAAACAAACACATATTGAGTCCTAAGAACAACCTCCATTCAGTTTATTTAGAACATTTCAGAACTCCTGTGATGTCCGCAGACAAATCGAACACAACAAGAATGTCTACCACATAAAAAAAACACAACTTTCAACCTATCTCATACTCTCCCACCCTCCCCAAACACTCCTACACACCAACATACTCTACTAAATACACATTTTGAACCAAGTTTCACAGCGCTGTCCGTGGACGTCCGCGAATCCAAGGTGGCGGGCGCTACCGAAAATCTGACGTGTTTCACGCTCCACACTGTCCAATCAGCGAACACGTCGCCTGTCCGCAGACACCCCGCAAACTGATTGGCCTATCAGGACACTGTCCACGGAGCGAACAGGGAAGTGTGTCCGCAGACCAAACACAGATATCACTAATTTTTTATGACCTACTTTTTTGTTATTTTTTTAAAAAATACTGGACAGATTTTCACCAAATCTGCAAAAGCACGCTTTCGGGACCAAGACGCTACTCCTGGTACAAATTTGGTGAAAATCCGTCCAGCGGTTTGGGCTGTAGGCGCGAGCAAAGTTTTTTCCCCATTCAGTCTATGGGAAAAAAAATTGTTTTGGGACCCCCCTATAACTTTGCCCCCCCGGACGAATCCTCACCAAACTTTGCAAAAAAATTCAGAGTGGACCATATACTTTTTTTTACAAATTTTGGTGAGGATTTGTCCAGGGGGAGCGAAGTTATAAGCCGCCCAAAAAGTGCTCTTTCTATGGAAACACCAATTTAACCATAACTACATGGCCACGACCGTGGCCATGTAATTTATTACATGGCCACGGTAGTGGTTGTGCAGTTATGGTTAAGTTGCTAATACCATAGGAAGAGCACTTTTGGGCGGCTTATAACTTCGCTCTCTCTGGACGAATCCTCACCAAACTTTGCAAAAAAAAAGTATATGGCCCACTCTCAATCTTTTGCAAAGTTTGGTGAGGTTTGGTCAAGGGGGGGCAAAGTTATAGGGGGGTCCCAACATTTCTTTTTTTCCCATAGAGTGAATGGGGAAAAAACTTTCCGCACGCCTACAGCCCAAACTGCTGGACGGATTTTCACAAAATTTGCGGCAGGAGCAACGGCTTGGTCCCGAAAGTGTGCTTTTGTAAATTTGGTGAAAATCCGTCCAGTAGTTTTGTTTTAAAATGATCAAAAAGTAGGTCTAAAAAAATGTGTGATATCTATGTTGGCTAATCGGCTTGCGTCATATCCGCGGACACGCAACATGTCCACCCATTAGCTGGAGTGAGGCGTGATGTGCGTCAGATTGTTCCAATGCGCCCGCCATCTTGGAATCGCCGACAGCGCAACGGCGAACAGAGGTGAACTGCAGTTTTGGGGAGTGTTTTGGTGTGCAAGAGTGCTTGGGGAGGTTTGGGGAGTAAGAGATGGGTCAAATACTGTATTTGTTTAGGTGTCACGTGCTACTGATGTATTTGCCATTGCCGCGCTGTCCGGGATGTTCGTAATTAGTGAAAAAGAGGGGTGTCCTAAGGATAGTATTCCTGTCCGTGCTGTCCGCAGGCAAGTTGAAACTGTTTTAAGGACATGTGCAGTGTCAGCGGACATAAAAATTGACCATATGCCGCAGTTAAAATGTTTGATTCTATGGGTGTGATATGCTGCGGTCGTTGTGGCCAGGGCCTAGAGTCTTGCGTGCATGGCACTGAAATTATAAGCCACCATGGGTGTGATATGGTGTGGTGGTTGTGGCCAAAGCCTAGAGTCTTGGGTGCATGGCGCACCTAAGATTAAAGTTATATGCACTGAAGTTATAAGCCAACATGGGTGGCTTATAAATTCGCTCTCCCTGGATGAATTCTCACAAAACTTTGCAGAAAGTGTGATATGGGTGGGCCCATATAGACAGTTAAAATGTTTGATTCTATGGGTGTGATATGCTGCGGTGGTTGTGGCCAGGGCCTAGAGTCTTGGGTGCATGGCTGAAGACCATGCACCCAAGACCTAAGTTATAAGTACCAAAGTCGTAAGTCACCATGGGTGTGATATGCTGCGGTGGTTGTAGGCAGGGACAAGACCGAAGTTATAATCACTGAAGTTATAAGCCATCATGGGTGTGATATGCTGCGGTGGTTGTGGGCAGGACCTAGAGTCTTGGGTGCCGAAGGCCATGCACTCAAGACCGGAGTTATAAGCACTGAAGTTATAAGCCACCATGGGTGTGATATGCTGCGGTGGTTGTGGGTGTGATATGTTGCGGTGGTTGTGGCCAGGGCCTAGAGTCTTGCACCCAAGACTGAAGTTATATGCACTGAAGTTATAAACCAACATGGGTGGCTTATAACTTTGCTCTCCCTGGATGAATTCTCACAAAACTTTGCAGAAAGTGTGATATGGGTGGGCCCATGTAGACAGTTAAAATGTTTGATTCTATGGGTGTGATCTATGGGTGTGATATGCTGCGGTGGTTGTGGCCAGGGCCTAGAGTCTTGGGTGCATGGCTGCAGGTAGTCTTGGGTGCATGGCCGCAGGCCATAGGCCGTAGGCTATACACCCAAAACTCTAGGCCATAGGCCGTAGGCTATACACCCAAATCTCTAGGCCCTGGCCACAACCACCGCAGCATATCACACCCATAAATCACACCCATAGAATCAAATATCTATCAAATGTTTGCAAATCTACAGTTTGTGTATTGTTTGATTTGTATAGTTTGTATGTGAAGTTTTGGCTACGTCATGTCATTAAGATTGTAGAGTTTGGTAACAAGCACTGTAGTATAACATATCAATGGAAGTGAACATTTTGTATGTTGGTGTATCGTTAGATTTTTGCTTCAAAGGATCTGTTATGCAGCAGTATTTATGTGTTCTATTAGAATATACTTTAAAACTGATGTTATAAGCCACCATGGGTGTGATATGCTGCGGTGGTTGTGGGCAGGACCTAGAGTCTTGGGTGCATGGCTGATGGCCATGCAACCAAGACCGAAGTTATAAGCACTGAAGTTATAAGCCAACATGAGTGGTTTATAACTTTGCTTCCCTGGATGAATTCTCATGAAACTTTGCGGAAAGTGTGATATGGGTGGGCCCATATAGACAGTTAAAATGTTTGATTCTATGGGTGTGACCTATGGGTGTGATATGCTGCGGTGGTTGTGCAATTCACAAGTAGTCAGTTCCAGTTTACTTGGTGTCAAAACAGATTGAAATATTTGGGGATTTGGATTGGGCCAGAGGGGGTGAAGTTACCAAAAATGAACTTTGATGTGATCATGCCAAAACTACAGTTGGACATGGATAGATGGGGAGTCCTGAAACTGTCAACATGGGGGAAAATCAATTGTATTAAAATGAATCTCGCACCTCGTGTAAATTACCTTCTTTCCATGCTTCCAATCAAAGTGCCAAACCACTACTTATACTCATGGGGAGCCAACGGTTGACATACTGAGAGAAAGTAATTCATCGTCTCATTTGGCCCCCTATCTACAGTGTCAAAACTGTATCTACAGTGTCAAAACAGTCCAAAAGGCGAAATCCCCTGACTGCTTTTTTGAAGGAATGCTGGCGTGACCTGTCTAACTGTATTGTAACCAATCCCTTCTTATTTCCGGAGGCTTCAATCTGGCTCAATCCAGCTTTGAAGCTACATGGAAAAGTGCTATTCTGGCCATCATGGTTCCTAGCAGGGATCCAATATATTGCAGCCTAATTGAAGATGAGGAATGGATTCCGTTTGCACAACTTTGCCGCACTTTTGATCTAACGGAATGCATCTACGCAGAGTATAGAAAGCTGAAGAGCATCATCTACGTAAACATGGATCCCGCACAATTGGTGGTCCAGGGCAAAGCTTGGGGAGCTTTAGAGACATGCAAACATGCTGCTCACCCAGCCGCAACTGTGTACAAGGTCCAGAGAACATGTCATAAGTGGAACTTAGAGACGGTGAATGCCTGGACAGAGGAGCTGGGTGAAGTGATTGACCAAAAATGCTGGCTGTGTTGCTGTGGTAATGTGAGGCTTGTGAGCATGGACTGGGGCTTAAGAGCGTTGCAAACCAAGCTTCTATTTAGGGCCTTTTGGATGCCAGTGCGTCTGTTTAAGCGACACTTGTTGGAAAATGATCTGTGCTGGAAATGCAAACAAGCAAGAGGTACCTTAAGTCCTCAGATCTGGTTCTGTCCCAAGACTAAGGTATTCTGGGAGGGAGTTTGTGAGAGATTAGGTTTGGTGTTGAGCTGCACCATTCCAATGGTTGTGTCTCTCTTAGTACTGGGTGATGTGTCATTGTTAAAGGATGTTGACTTTAGAAAGTAAAAGTGGTTCCTTAGGGCCTGTATCATTTCGAAAAAGATGATTCTTAGGGCTTGGAAGTCGTCCAGCTCTTTTTGCATCAATGTGTGGGTGGATGAGTTGCTTACAATCTCCACCTATGAAAAGGCAATTTGCAAATTGAAAGGAGAGACTGAAAGGTTTATGTACATAGGGGGGATCTTTCTCAATGTGCATGGTTAAAGTCTCATGGTGACTCAATATGCTGGTGTGTTTTGTCCAAATTCACTATTACCCTGAAATGTATTCTGATTTACTCTTATGCTAGCCAAGATCATGCCATGTTATGTGGGGATGTATTTATCGATTATTTATAAATTGTACTACCAAATGATACAGTTAGATATTCTTCTGTTTCTTTCTCTTCTCCTATTCTGGTCTCTTTTCAATGTTCTCTCTTCTTCTACTTTTTCTCCTTGTTTATTTTGTGTTATGCATTATGAGATGTTTTTTTCTTCTTTTTCTTCTCTTTTGGACTCAATCTTGTGACCAGGTTTGTAGTTTTATGAAGCTTGTTTATTTCTAATTGTATTGCAAACTTTATTGGTGAAAATAAAAAATGACAAAACGAAAAAAAAAAGAAAAAAAAGATTGTATATAATTTTTTCATGAGTACTGAGAACATGAGCACATATTCTTTTTCAATTTCTGTGATAAAAGAAAAGAGCATGTTAGTGTATGTATTTTATAAAGACTTATTACATTGCATAATAGACATTTCAGTTTTTTTGTCGACCCTCATATTTAGTAGTTTACAGACCAGTGTACTGTGCAATTTGCTCAGTTTCTGTTTGTTTTTCAAATCATTGTGTGTGTGTGAAAAAAAAAACGATGTCGGATTAAAAATTTTGTTATGCTACAGTCTATTTGTTTGTTTGTTTTCAGTATTCACTTGTTGTTTCTGGCTAATGTTCTATCTGTTGGCTTGTTGCAGATTTTTGGAGCAGTTAGATACCTGTTGGCATATTCTAAGTGTCTATTTTTTGTTATAATTTAGTGGTATTGATTTATCTGTTTGGTTGTTATAGAATCTTGGGGCAGTTAGATACCTGTTGGCGTATTCTAACAGTTTATAGTTTTTTAATTGAAGTTTTGTTAATGTTTAAGTACAGATAAGTTATTAAATTTTGGTTTTAAGATTAAATAAGCGTTTGTAAGATTTGCTGGTAATCTCTGCTTTATAGTAATGGTACTATCATTACATTCGAACCATCCACATTTCTTTTATATATATATGCAGTGTAGTGACCTGCATTGGTTGTGGCTCCTGCGTGGTAGATTATACCTATTGTTGTGAAGGTTTTCTTACCAAGTGATACTTGACCATGTGTGAATCCAGTCAACTTGCAGTCGTTTTTGGTACCATCTACATTGTAACGTAGAAGCATTAGTATTACGTATTTACTGTGTGTTTGTATTAGTAAGGTGGAGCGATTATCTAAATTGCAGGTAGTACATAATCTACCATGGTTTGCATTTTGTACAAGTTGCTGAAATGGAACGGATTCACAATTAGGTATGGATACATACACAAAGCGCTAATTAGGGATTTGTTCCTGTGTCACATTGTTGGAGAGAGTGCATGTATGTTTCCACATGTATGAAATCTGGAAGATTTCATTTATAGGTATGTTTTTTATTTTCCAGTACTTGTAGTAAGTACATTAGAAATTCTTGTGGATCTTCTTGTGAGTTTATAGTGAATTTGACCATTCCAGCACAGTAGTCCAATTCTTGTCTTATTCCATGAACACTATATGTGTTGTCAGGATTGTTTGTTGCGTTTCTATGAAGTACTAACATTTGCAAACACAATTGGTCTGTACTTTGTAAGTAAATGTTGTGAACAATTGGTGGCAATTGAAATAGAATACGCATTGCTACATTTGCATAGCAACTTACACTAGTTATATTTGAAAATGTGAATGGACCAAGTGTGTTGCTTCTTTGAGGAAATACCTGAGTTACTTTGAGTAATAGGTTCTTCTTTGGTTGTGGCAATTGATGAAGTATTAGCTTCTTTTACTCTCTTTGGAGGATTTACAGTCAGATCCTGTTGCATTTCTGTTTGAATTAGTTTTCTTTTACAACGTTTTTCTTTTTGTGGAACAGGATATGTTTTTAGATGGGGGTATATAGTGAATGTAGTCTATTGTATTCTAAAATGCAAGGAATATCACTGTTTACTTTACTTGCATCAAAGTTGATTAGAAACAGACTGTCAAGTATATGTAAGCGTGATACTGCTACTTAGCTCATGCCTTCTTTAAAGACTGTGTTACTAATATCTATCAATGCTTTGTCTAGGGTAAGACCTTGTGATTTATGAATGGTGACTGCACATTCTAGAGTTAGAGAAAATTGTTCTCTGCGTACATACATGTCTTTGAAGAGAAGGAATCGAGCTGTTGAGTGCCCTATCCTTTTTACTTCTGAAAGTTTGTCAAAGAGAATATTGACAAACTGAATTTTGTTGTCATGTGGGTAAGTTTGAAAGCCAACAACTGTACCCAGTGCTCCATTAACTAGTCCTTGTTCTACGTCAAGGTTACGTTTAAGCATTACTCTACAGTTTAAGGATCATTTTCATATTTTCTCCAAACCAGCTGTGTTGGAGATAGAATTTTCTAAGGTATTTAGTCTTGTTGTGGCTTGTTGACACATGGGTAGTGTCATACCATGTACGTCCAGTTTGTCTGTGGAGCAAATTTCAATTATTGGTTGCATTTCTTTTTTCAACATTGTTTTATTGAATTTGGAACAACTTGCGAGAGTTGGGATTAAGGACATACAATTGACATTTGTGTGCGCTAATTGTTCCATAACATCTTTAGCACATGAGTTATGGCCATAAAGTGCATGGATGTGCTGGGTTTTTAATATTGATTGTGATTCTTGAGATAGTACACCAACTCTAATACTTTTTAAAATGTTGGCGTAAGTGAGGTCTGCAGATTGGCAAATGTTTTCTGTTAATTCTCTGTATTGGAAATGTTGCCAAAGGTTGAAATTTCTTATGCTGCCAACAGTTTTATGGCAGAGTTTGTGTCCTAAGGTTTTAAAAATAGGTTCACCTTTCACTGGTGTCAATTGAAGAAGATCTCCGAAAACAATAATGTGTTTTCCTCCAAAGAGCTCTTCGTAGTTTGTTTTAAGTACTTCTTGCAATCTGAGGTGAATCAAAGCGAACATTAGGTTGGAGACCATGCTCACTTCATTTATTATTATTATTTTTATTTGTTTTACCACTCTGCGTAGTTCCATTGCAGCTTCTGTAGAAAGTTTGAAATATTCTAATATGTTTTGGGGTTCTACTGGAAGGAGTTGTAATCAGTGTAAAGTGACACTGCCTCTGTTGTAGGCAGCTAATCCTGTGGGGGTAGTTACAACAGCTGACAGTTTGTTGTTTGTCAATTGTTGAAGGAATTTGCTGATGATTTTGATTAAGAAGGTTTTGCCTTAACCAGCTTCACCACTGATGTATAGTAGTATAGGTTTGTAATTTTGGCAGATACATTCTTTATTTTCATGTTGTACACCATGCACAATTTCTTTTGTTACTTCTTGAAAAATGGTGTGCTGCTCTTTGTTCAGTTTTGATTGTAGTACAGTTAAGTCTTCTGTATCTTCTTCATAGTGACACATGGTGTTCTCTACTTCTGTCATAGCTAATTCTGCCTCATTTGCAATTAGTGGCTGTCCCAGTGGTTCTTGACTTCCTGTTACAGAAGGTTGACTACTGTCAGTAGTGTCCTTATCTAGTTGGGCCTGGAGTTCTACTTTGTGTTGCTGTTCATTGTGCAACATTGTTGTATACTGCGTAAAGTTTATATCGGTAATAGTGCTTTCATTTGCTTTGAAAACGTTTTCATAGGAGTCATAGTTTTCTAGTATCTCTTCTTCTTTTCTCCATGGTTTAAAAATTGTAGCAGGGACATGTCATATAGTTCTTTCTGTCGAGGAATTTTTAAAGACAATTTGATATGATTAATTAAGCTTTGTTTTGTAAGTTTCACTAAGCTGCCTTCACAATCTGTCACTCTATATCTACCTTTTTTTCATCAAATGTTATATTATTTTTGTATTTGAAGTTTTGGGCTATGTGGTATAGACACATGGTTTCCAAAGTGGTACTCCTGTTTGGGTAGTATGTGTCTAGTAAATTGTTTTTCAAAGTGTCTTGGCTGTTGGGATCATTTTTGGCTGTTGTTTCTATGTCCTAATATGATTTGAGAACTCTTTTTCTAGATTTAGCAGGACCAAGACTTAGCCATACTATATTTTCAGAAGTTCCCTACAAAGCAGTACCGGTTAAACGATCTGCAGCTTCATAGCAGCCACATTCTCTATGAGAGAGCATTTTTATGCCTAAACTGTACAATTTCTGAGATAGTGTTTTGTCTGATGATAGGTCATTCCAGAGGTCGTGAAGCTCTGTTTTTTCTGCTTTTGTTAAATAGGCTGTAACATAGCGTGCAACTGCAGTGGAATTGCCTGCAATGTATTGCATATCTATGTTTGTTTCCATAAGAGGGCAATAATTGCATTGTAATCATTAATATATTTTGATTCTTCTGTTCTTTTTATGTAATACGTGTTCTTAGGTGATTTATCTTTAACACTATCAGGCCGATTCATGGAATTAATGTGTGCCGAAAATTTCGGCGCAAGCGTGCGAAAACGTGCGATTCGCAGTGAAAGAGCGAAAATCGCAGTGCAAGTGCGAATATCGCAGGGAAACCATCGCACATCTATTCATGGAAGTCCGTGCGCGAGTAAAATCAGGGATGTGCACTGAAAAAGTATGCAGCACACGCCGGCGCACAGGTCATCTAACGGCGTGCGCTAAGGCCACAGCGGAAGCGCACATAGCGCGGCGCACATAACAAAAGTAGGCGTAACATGTGGCGTGACACGCGGAATGGGGAACAACTCGTGAAAATGTTGGCGTCAAGGGGGAAGTACAGGAGGCAAGTGCGCGGAACGCCCACACGCTCGCCTACAACACGTATTCATGGAATCGAATAGGGCAAACCAGCGCACGGGCAAAGACGCACACAGGCCCATACACGTCAGCCACGCGAAAGCAGCCGGTAGCGTCCCTGCGCATAAAAAAAATGTGCGCCAAAATGTGCGCTAACAAAAAGCACGTATACACAGCTCTGATGAATGTCCCATACTGTGGCCCTCTAGGACAAATGACGTGCAAAGGGGTACGCGACAAACACGGACACCCGCTGTGTGAACAATAGCGTGTGCGTGTATTTCGTGGGTGCACGGGAATTTCTACACGTGATCGGGCCTGGGGGAGTGGGGTACGTGTATTTCAGGGGCTCGCGGGAAGTTTAACACGCGATCGGGCCTAGGGGAGCAGGGAACGTGTATTTCAGGGGTGCGCGAGAAGTTTAACATGCGATTGGCCTGGGTACGTATATTTCAGGGGTGCGCGAGAAGTTTTACACGCGATTGGCCTGTGTACATGTATTTCAGGGGTGCGCGAGAGGTTTCACACGCGATTGTCCTGGGTACGTGTATTTCAGGGGTGCGCGAGAAGTTTTACACGTGATTGGCCTGGGTACGTGTATTTCAGGGGTGCACGAGAAGTTTTACATGCGATTGGCGTGGGTACATGTATATCAGGGGTGCGCGAGAAGTTTCACAAGCGATTGGCCAGGGTACATGTATTTCAGGGGTGCACGAGAATTTTTACACGCGATTGGCCTGGGTAGGTGTATTTCAGGGGTGCGCGAGAATTTTTACATGCGATTGGCCTGGGTACGTGTATTTCAGGTTTGCGCGAGAAGTTTTATATGCGATTGGCCTGGGTACGTGTATTTCAGGGGTGCGCGAGAAGTTTTACACGCGATTGGGCCTAGGGGAGTGGGGTACGTGTATTTCAGGGGCTCGCGGGAAGTTTAACATGCGATCGGGCCTAGGGGAGCGGGGTACGTGTATTTCAGGGGTGCGCGAGAAGTTTAACATGTGATTGGCCTGGGTACGTATATTTCAGGGGTGCGCGAGAAGTTTTACATGCGATTGGCCTGGGTACGTGTATTTCAGGGGTGCGCGAGAAGTTTCACACGCGATTGTCCTGGGTACGTGTATTTCAGGGATACGCGAGAAGTTTTACACGCGATTGGCCTGTGTACATGTATTTCAGGAGTGCGCAAGAAGTTTCACGCGTGATTGTCCTGGGTACGTGTATTTCAGGGGTGCGCGAGAAGTTTTACACGTGATTGGCCTGGGTACGTGTATTTCAGGGGTGCGCGAGAAGTTTTACACGCAATTGGCCTGGGTACATGTATATCAGGGGTGCGCGAGAAGTTTCAAAAGTGATTGGCCAGGGTACGTGTATTTCAGGGGTACGCGAGAATTTTTACACGCGATTGGCCTGGGTACGTGTATTTCAGGGGTGCGCGAGAATTTTTACATGCGATTGGCCTGGGTACGTGTATTTCAGGGGTGCGTGAGAAGTTTTACACACGATTGGCCTGGGTACGTGTATTTCAGGGGTGCGCGAGAAGTTTTACACGCGATTGGCCTGGGTACGTGTATTTCAGGGGTGCACGAGAAGTTTCACACGCGAATGGCCTGGGTACATGTATTTCAAGGGTGCGTGAGAAGTTTTACACGCGATTGGCCTGGGTACGTGTATTTCAGGGGTGCGCGAGAAGTTTCACAAGTGATTGACCTGGGTACGTGTATTTCAGGGGTGCGGGAGAAGTTTTACACGCGATTGGCCTGGGTACGTGTGTTTCAGGGGTGCGCGAGAAGTTTCACACGCGATTGGCATGGGTACGTGTATTTCAGGGGTGCGCGAGAAGTTTCACACGCGATCGGGCCTGGGGGAGTGGGTACGTGTATTCCAGTGGCTCGCAGGTGGTTTTACACGTGATCGGGCCTGGGGGAGAAGGGTACCACTCACCATCTGCCTTGCGTGTAGAAGAACGCGTAGCCAACACCCACCCGCTGTGAAGTAATAGCCTGTGAACCCCAACGCCTGGAAAACACACGCACCACACCCCACGGAAAGCACGTACAGAGCAATGGAAATCCACATGGGATCTTCAAGCCCTGCCAGGGCAAAGCCCGTGCGCGATACGTCACAGACGCGCTTACGCGCTAAGGGCCTTTGGTCCAATGAAATCGCGTATGCATGCTGACAAGCTTATGCGCTAAGGGCCTTTCCTGGAAGCACACGCTGACGTGCAGAATTTTCACGTGCCAAGTCACTCCGTATCAAGCTGGCCATGTGTATGCACACGGAAGACCACGCTCCTGCCCAGAAGGCCGAATAACTGCCCCCCAGAGCCCCGAGCACGCTCCCATCTGCCATCTGCTGCTGCTGCTTGACTGCCTGCTGCCCACGTGCCCTGCTATTTGCTGCCTGCACATCAGCCAGGGGTGCAGTTGCTGTGACCACCCCTGCTGGAACTGAAGACTCCCGACTGGGATTCCATCGCTCCACAGCACAGCCCCAGGACCCAGTTGCCCACCCACTCCTGCCTCTGGGGTTGCCATGTCGGGCACAACACCATCTGGCAGCACTGGCAACCCCCAGCCAGAGAGGCAAAGGGCCACCAGCTTCAGTGCCACCGAAGTTGGTGTCCTGGTGGAGCAAGTCCTGGGGAAGTATGATGCCCTCTTCGGAAGTATGCGCGCCGACAAGGAAGGACGGACCCGGATCTGGACGGACATCGTGACTGCCATCAATGCGGAGGGGGTGGCAGTCCGCGACTACGAACATGTCAAGAAGCGCTGGGATGACTTCAGGGCCAGGACCCTCAACAAGGCCCGGCGCCTCGTGAAGCCAGCGGATGGTAAGGGGCGCCGGGGCCACCTGTCGGAACATCAGATGAGGGTCCTGGAATGCTTATCCCCAGTGCTTCACGGCCATGTCCTTGAGAGGCAGACCCGTCTGGAGTCGAGGGGTAAGTGTACATGCATGCTGATTTTAAGCTGTGCGTGTGGTGGTGTGCCTGTAGTGGAGGGCCATGTATGGATGTGTATGTACAGGGCTGTGGGGCTAACACATGCGAGTCCTCTCTTGTGTGAGACACATGGATGGTGCATGTGTGTGTAAGGTTGCATGGCAAATGCAGATGTCTGAGCACACATGTTTGAATGACTGTGTATGTAAGTTGTCATGGTTGTGACACATGGATGTCGGTTCCAGCTGCATGTATCTGCACCGTGTACATGTGCATGTGTGTGTATCTGACAAGGGTGCAACAGTGATGCAACATGGATGCTTGGGACACTGATATGTAGAAGACTGATTGCCCGATGTGACATGGGTGCAAATCTAATCACTGCGACAGTTGGTGGAGGTGTACAAATGCATGTAGGTGTGGTGGCGTGAGTGCATGTCTAGTGCACTTCCTGTGTTTAATGTGATGTCTGGCTCACCTTTGGCTTCTCATGCTGTTGTATGTGTATGTATGTTGCTGCCTGTTTCCATATGGCTGTGGAATTGCTCATGTGTGTGAGTTGACATGCCATGTGTGTTGGGGATTCTGATGCCATGTCTGAAGTCTGACACTGCCACTCATGTGCAACTGTCATGTGTGTATCAGTCCATTGTACAGTGTCCTGATGCCTGTCTCCTATCTCTCCCTGGGCGGGGAGGGTGCTGTGGAGCACAGCGGCGGGGATCACACCACCAGCCGGAGACACAAGGCCCGGCTCCCCTCCCAGGTTGTCATCTTGTTGGGGAGTGAGGAGTCCGGTGCCACGTCCCAGGCCGCAGCTGCTGGGGGAAGGTCCAAGAGGCGGAGCAGAAGGGGCAGCTGAGAGGGTCCGACGGCAGAAGATGGCACAGAGTCATCCAGGTTGGTGGGGGTTTGGGAGAGGAGGAGGCCGTGCAAGGGAAAGAGATGGGGTCTGGAGGTGGGGATTCCACTGGTGCTAGTGGTGCAGTGCAGGGGCAGGGACAGGAGGCAGCACAGGCAGCCGCGGAGGTGCCTGTGTGTAATCCTGTCCCCGATCCTGTGACTGCATCATCTCGCACCAGCAGGGATGCCTACGTCCAGACCCGTTTTCAAGGAGGAGATAGCCGCACAACAACTGGCCTTCCTCTCCCTGCAGACGTGGCTATCCGGGACCGGGTTGAGCCTGTCCTGAGTGTGGTGGTGACGCGTCAATGGGCCATGCGAGGTGACCTGCGGTCTTTTCATGAGGAGACTTCAGGTCATCTCATATGGCTCGTTGACCGCGTCAGCCTACTGGGACAGGTCACCCAGGCCGGAATCCTCCATTTACTTGAACTTGCTACGACCCCCATATCACCTGAACCCCCTATGCACCAGTCGTCCTCCGTGCCATCTTCCCACCCATATATCAGCTGGGTGCCCTGTGGAGCTGCCTCTGACCGTGCGGCCAGGCTGGTGGAGAACACATCCCTGCCACAGTCGGGAGTCAGACGTCCAGCAGGGGTGGCCACCTCGACAACTGCACCCCAGCCGGAGGAGGATGTGCAGGCAGCAGGAGGCAGGGCACAGGCACAGGCACAGCAGCAGCAGCAACAAGGTGGGAGCCATGATGGCTCGGGGCCTTCGACATCGGAGGGGCAGGCATCGGACGGAGGGCAGGATGACCCAGGAGGGGAAGTGTCTTCCGTGTGGCAACGGTTGGGCCATGCCATAGATGCGGAGCGGCAGCGGGCGGAAGAGGCACGGCTCACGATGGTCAGGGCGGAGAACTCCATGCGGAGGGCCCTGAGGCGGGCCGAATGCCTTGAGGCCATTTGCAGGGACCTGGGGGTCCGGATGTCATCGTACCTGCGAACCCTCGGGGCCATGGAAGTGGACCGCCTCCGGGACATCGAGCAGGAGTTTGATGATGCCCTGGCCCGGGAAATCAGGAAGTGAGCTGTCGGACTAGCCCGCTGCCATTGTATATAGTTAATTAGTGTTAGGTTTCCTTTTGGTTTTCATTTCATTTGGGGCGCTTGGACAATGCCCCACCTTTTTGTATATAGTTAGTTTCGTAGGTAGTTTCTTAGGTAGGTTTCTTTTCTTTCGTCGGGCTCATGGACCCTTGAACATTGCTTGTAAATAGTTGGACATTGGATTCATGTGGACTTATGATTTGGATTTCATCATGGAGCAATGGATTTTACTTTTTACGTTTCCTTTGGATTTGATTTGGTGGACAGAGAGTTTGGACAATGGATCATTAGGATTTCTTTGGATTGCTTATACTTTTCATTTTCTTATTTTTTTTTACTTGCTTTTCATTTCATGTTTGACTTTTTTATGATTTCATTTCATTGCATTGATTTTGGTCATAATACATTTTTATATTTTACTTCCATGTGTGTGATTTGCTCATTGGGTTCATGCATGTCAAAATGATTTACAGTATCAATGGCAACCGGTGTGTGTGTGTGACGGACATGTGTTGATGTACATAGTTGACTTCTGTCTTCAGATGGCCAAGTCAGTGTGGGGTGGATTGGGAAGATCATTGCATGTCAAGACTGGGGTGGCGTTCTGTGGTATTTTGGTGGACATGAGGCCCATGATTGTGCATCTTCATGTCATTTTAGGGGGGACATGAGTGGGGGCCAGCTGGCAGGTGCCCCTGACTGCTGGGGGGTGGGGGTGCAGGGGGACATGAGTGGGGGCCTGCTGGCAGGTGCCCCTGACTGCTGGGGGGTGGGGTTTTGGGAGACATGAGTTGGTGATCATATTGCAACGTGACATGTGGCTTGGCTGGGGGGCATGCCCATGGTGGATGGGCTGCCTGCCGGACATGACCAGGGGTGCAGGGTAGTGCCCTGTGGTGTGGGCTGCCTGCAGGGGCCGTGGAGGGGGTAGAGGGGACACCTGGGTGGACCCACACTGCCAATTCACATGTAAAACTTCCCGCGCACCCCTGAAATACATGTACCCAGCCCATTCACATGTGAAACTTCACGCGCACCCCTGAAATACACGTACCCCACTCGCCCAGGCCCTTTCGAGTGTGAAAATTCCCGCGCACTCCTGAAATACACGTACCCAGCCCATTCGCGTGTGAGACTTCATGCGCACCCCTGAAATACACGTACCCAGCCCATTCGCGTGTGAAACTTGACGCGCACCCCTGAAATACACATACCCAGCCCATTCGCGTGTGGGACTTCACGCGCACCCCTGAAATACACATACCCAGCCCATTCGCGTGTGAAACTTCACGCGCACCCCTGAAATACACGTACCCCACTCGCCCAGGCCCTTTCGCGTGTGTAACTTCCCGCGCACCCCTGATATGCACGTACCCAGCCCATTCGCGTGTGGGACTTCACGCATACCCCTGAAATACACGTACCCACCCCATTTGCGTGTGAAACTTCCCGCGCACCCCTGATATACACATACCCAGCCCATTTGCGTGTGGGACTTCACGCGCACCCCTGAAATACACGTACGCAGCCCATTCACGTGTGAAACTTCCCAAGCACCCCTGTAATACACGTACCGAGGCCAATCGGGTGTGAAAATTCCCACGCACCCCTGAAATACACGTACCCAGCCCATTCGCATGTGGGACTTCACGCGCACCCCTGAAATACACGTACCCAGCCCATTCACGTGTGAAACTTCACGTGCACCCCTGAAATACACTTACCCCACTCGCCCAGACCCTTTTGCGTGTTTAACTTCCCGCGCACCCCTGATATACACGTACCCAGCCCATTCGCGTATGGGACTTCACACGCACCCCTGAAATACACATACCCGCCCCATTCGCGTGTATAACTTCCCGCGCACCCCTGATATACACGTACCCAGCCCATTCGCGTGTGGGACTTCACGCGCACTCCTGAAATACACGTACCCAGCCCATTCGCGTGTAAGACTTCCCGCAAACCCCAGTTATACACGTACCCCGCTCGCACAGGCCCTTTTGCGTGTGGAAGTTACCGCGAAACTCGTAATACACGTTGCCCGCTTGGCGTTTTCTGTTTGGCAGTCCGGTAAACTGGTTTTGGGTTGGCGCAGACCTTTGCGCTGGATTGGGGATTTTGATGCCTTTTACTTGCGCGAGGGAGTTCTTGGGGGCGTAACTGGCGCTGCTGCAGGGTCGCTGCGTCACTCTGCACCACGGCTGGTTTTGGAGGCTAAAATCCATGAATACGCTGTGCGCTGAAATGGATTTTATCGCATGCGGCTGGCGCACTCTATCGCACGGGAACACTGTGCGCCAGCCGCCTGTGCCACTTTTGTGCGAATTTCCATGAATTACCCTGTTAGTCTAACTGAAGACATGACGTTGTTCATTTCACCTGTTTCTGTAACTGGTCTAGGGAAACCAAAGTGGCATTTGGTGTAGTATTTCCCTTTGTTTTTGTATTTGCAACGACAATATTTGCCACATTTGTGTCTTTGAAATTGTACAATTTGTGCATGAAGATCACTATTTGTTGCTTTCGATGGAATTTCACAAGTGACCTATTTTTCGATAAACTGTAAAACAGTAGAATCACTGTCTTGACCAAATTTAGGAGCATGTTTTATCTATAAAAGCATGTGGCTATGTAGTGCTCCTCTCGCTTGGTATTTTCTCCAAAAGAAGTGTTGTACTTCTCCGATGGGAGGAACAGCTTTATTACAAATAAAGTGTTGCATAGCAAGGAAACAATGATGGAAATATCTTGAAACATTAACAGGATATAAAGAGCAAAGTTCTCTATGTTTGTTTTGTTTTTGTTTGATATGCGTAGGAAATCATGTAAATCTTCCCATGCATATTCTGCACAACTTAATGTAACAAACCAAGTGGGTGGGCCAAGGTTTCTTATCATACAACGTATATCTCTGTGACATCGGAACCAGTACTCTTTTGTACCACGCATGTTTGCTAACAGATTTTTAATGCTTGATTGTAAAACCTAATCTTTTTCTTGCACTTTTTGTATTAATTGCGTAGCTGACATGTTTTGTAAGTGGGTTCCTGATTTCAATATGTGTGCAACTCCATAACATAGAGTTGCTAGTTCACTTTCAAAGAGTAGGTGGAATATGTATTCCACAATTTGTCTAAATCTGAGATCTTCAGAATACATTCATAATGAGCGGTATTCTGATGCTGTTATCTGAGTGGGTCTATCATCGTACCTTCCTCCTTTGTCAGTAGGAAAGAGTAGAGGAAAAGCATGTGCTTCTATACATTTTTTCCCATATTCTGATTGGTGATACTTTGGTTTGTTGCATTTGGTACATTTCTAGTGCATCATCTATGGTGTCATTAGAGTGTAATGGATGAATTGTATAATGGTCTAAAATATTGGATACTGTAGCAGGATCTAGAAGTTCAAATTGACCAGTTTCTGGTGACTCTTGAATTATTTCAGTTGTTTCCCTTAAGTTTTCTTCAATATTTATTTCTTTGTAGTGTTCATTATTGTCTTTTAGATATTGCAAGTTTTGTCTAACTTTATGTAAGTCTACGAGTTGTTGCCAAATCTTTTTGTCTTTTGTTGGTACACCATTTACTAAGACAATTAAAGATTGCTCTATTGGACGTTGCACTCCCAGAGTGTGCACATTTTCTTTCAGATCTAATGGTAAATAAACTACTTTGCCACAAATGCTGTTCACCAATTAAGAGGGAGGTAATTTTGCTGTTTTTGGTTGAAGGTGTATTCTTGCTTGAAATGGGTGCACTGTTTGAATTATGATGCTCTCATATAAATTGAGTTGTTGCAGGGGTTTTGGTAGTGGGAATAATTCCAAGTTATTCGTGATAGCACGTGAAGGAGTTTGGTTGTTGTCAAGTTTTGTAGTGCAGTAACTGCAAAGTATTAAGGGGTCAGTTATTTCATATTTGATTTCTGCTATAAGGTAGAGAGCTAATTCAAACCATTTGGAATCTTCATTGTCTTCTATTTTGTATGTTACGTCTATAGTTGTTTTGTTACTTTTATAGAAAGTTCTGCGGCAACACACACACACATGGTTTGGTACTTCAGTGGATGTACTTTTAAATTTTAGTATTTCTTTTTTGTATATGTGTAGTAGAAGGTTGCTATGTGCAGAATTGTTGCTAGTCTGTTGTAAAGTTATTGCATTTTGTAAGTGGCTTTCACTTCCAAAATATTTTCTCTGCATATGGTCGATTTCTTCAAGTAGGTCTTTGGGTGTGCCATGTAGAAGAGTGTTATTTAAATTGGCTAGTGCTAAAGCAGGACTTTTAGCATAGTGCAGTTTATAGACTAGATTTCTTATAGTTGGATGATATGTTGATATCATTTTGATATGATCGAAGGTGCTTTTGCAAATAGGTCCTGAAATGCAGGATAATGAATGTCGTTGTAGTCCTGTGGATTTGCGCACTGGACATGTATCCATATTTTGCAGCACTTTCATTTTGATTTTGTCTTTGCCTTTCACATACTGATTGAGGAACTGGGGTAAAGATTTGAAAGATTTTTTGGGAATGTTACACATTGACGTGCATGGCCATTTGTATACTGGACATTCTGGTTCAGTCGAATCGAGAGGTAATTCTGAGTTTTCTGGGGATATTTTTGTAAGCAGTATTTCTTGTTCCATTATGGTATTATACATTTTTTCATAACCTCGTCCACTGCTATGGATGGCAATTATGTTTGTTTGGTTTTGTTTGTATGCTTCTTCATTAAAATATGGTTCTATGCTCGTGGTGTGACTCCATTCACCTCCACAGATATTTAAGAAGTTATTTTTGTTGACATTTTGTTTATTGAGAAGTTTTTTTTGTAAATTAGTAGTTAGTTTTGTTGGTGCTTTCATTCTGTTTAACACTAAAATGAATAACTTTCGTTTGAGAAGGATTGCACTGTCAATTAAAGCTTCTAAGATAAATGTTCTATGGTAGGTTTGAAGGGTTGTGCATGATTTGTCTCCTGTTTTTATAAGATTCTGAAGGACTTTGTGGCGGAACATTTTTGCTAAAATACTTTTTTTGGTATGGTTACTTGCTAGTATATCAAGATTTATAGGAGCAGTTTTAGCAGTGGTGGTAGCCGAATTCTTGTTAAGCATATTTTGTTTCTTTTTACATTTTGATAGAGGAGGCAAAGTTTCTGTACTGGAAGCTTGTTTTGTTTCACTAAATGACTGTATTAGCTGTTTTGTTTGAATGTTTTGTACAAACTCTGGTAGAGATGGATGCTTATTTAGACACTTTTATTTTCATTTGCTCTATTTCTGCATTGCTTTCTACGGACTTGCTTTTTGGTAGGCATTCTTTGGGGTCTGTTGGAAAAAAAAAAGAAGTTATGGGTTGGGCCGTTCTGCAATGTATGTGTGCTGTGTGCATGAGTGTCTGAGTATGATGGGAAAGATGTATGTGGTGGTGTGTGATTGTGCATTGGGCAGTTACAATTAGTTGGGAAGGCTATTCTTCTATTTGTGTGTTACTAACTGCTGTTCATATGAGAGTAGAAAGTGAGCTAGTGGTGAGGAGAAGTATTACTAGTAGATCTAATGGTATAAAATTAAAACAGTTCTTTTGTTTGTAGTACTAACATTCTAAGGGTTGAATATGTTATTTGTGTTCCAAAAAAACGGGGATTTGTGTGCCATTCTGCCTGCTAATCTTTGTTTAATAAATGGGGATTTGTGGGCAGAAGGGTTCAGAAATCGCTGTTTTTTTTGGTGCGCAAATTACATGAATGAACCACACAGTGTGTTTGAGGAACAGTAAAAATATTAGGGTAGAATTGTACTTACTCTTTTTTTGTGCAATGAGCAGGTCTCTTCGGATATGTTGTTTGTAGTTCAGATGCTGCTGATTTTCAGGATAGTGGTCCTCACTGCAATTGTAAAAGAAAGAAGTTAGTAATTTTGTGTGTTTATAGCACTGATGTTAATGTAGACGTTGATTATTATGTTTTTGTGGTAGTATTCTTGTTTGATATCTGAACATAGTGTATGCATGCATTTCATTTGACTATGTGCAGCCTTTATATTTTATTTACAATATGTTAGTTCAACATGTTTTGCAAATGAGTAGAATTTTAAGTGCAGGAAATTAACTTGGTTTTTTTAAGGTGTGTTGTAAATAGCAGACTTGTTTGGAAATGACAGTTGATTATAGTAGATGGGAAAAATGTCAATAAGTTCATTTTATAGGTAGACATGCCAACAGTCGGGAGCACCGGAGAGGGAGATTACACCACAGCAATCAGGGACATTTATTTTTCTCATAGGATTGCATTGGGATAAGCATTAATTTCGGCGGGAAACAGTTAAAAATAGTGTGATTTTTCAATGAAAAATCAGTAGTCTCGTGCCTAAATCGGGAGGGTTGGCATGTATGTATAGGTTATGTGGGAGACAGTAAAAAATTGTGTGATTTTCAATGAAAAATCAGGAGTCTCGCGCCTAAATCGGGAGGGTTGGCATGTATGTATAGGCTATGCAGGTTTAGTTGCATTACTCTGTTTATATGGATTCATAATACTTGTACATGTACTGTGAAAAAAACATGAATACCTGTAGTTTGTATTCATGTATGTGGATATGAATGCAACTGTAAGTAGAAATCTTGGAGACTTGTAGAGTAGTTTTTGTAGTAGGTGCTTTCCAATGATATGAGACTTGTACTCAGAGTGATGAACAGTGCATTTGAAGTGCAAAACTCTGATGATGGAGTTAGATGTAAAGGTCTTGGATGTGATTGGTGGATGGTTGTGTGACTGCTTAGCTGTATCCAATAAGGGAATGTCACTTAGAGTGATGTGGAAAGGGTAGAATGGCTGGCTAAGAGTTACGCGCCGCGCAAACACCGCAGCTGTCTGCGGGTAGGGCATGCCACATCTGGGGTTTTCCAGCAAATCCAGTATGGACTGTAGGGATCAGCCAATCAGATGTTGACGTTGTGGATTTCTGTAGGAATAGAGTGTGTGTAGTGAAGATAGCAGAGGTGGAGAAATTCAGGGTTTTGGTGCTTGGAGATATGTTTGTCCATGGTTTACAGCACTATGCTCAATGCAGGTATGTGGCAAACAATTTTGATGTTAAAGGAGTGGAGGTCGTGTGGAGCGCTGTGCCTGATTGCAATGTACAGGGAATTCTGCAAGTTTGTAAAGATATGAGCAGGATGAACAGTCCCCATCTGGTAGTTTTGCACTATGGTGCTTTCCATTTGGGCTACGTCAGTGCCCCTACTTTGTTGGCAGATTTGGAATAGTTGGTTCAAGCAGTAATGAACATCCTTCCAAATGTGAAAGTATTTTTTTCTGGATTACTACCTAGGGCAATATGGGACAATAGTTCTGTTTTTTGTCCTCAGCAAAACATTGCTAGGTGTGCAATCAATCGAGGAATGTGTGCTTTCCTGCTTAGAGCTCGTATGTTTTTCTGTAATAATGAGAATATTGACTCGCGTAATGCTGTTTATTTTGAAGAAGATGGCATTTCTTTATCTTTTTTGTGAAATGCCATGCTTTTTTGAAATGTAAGGGTTGGTTTGGAGAAGGATATGTGAAGATTTTAGTTGTAAAGTAAGAAGAAAAAAAAAATACAAAATAACAGGTGTCTGTCAGGCATCTGCAAACCCCCCCCAAAAAAACGTCTCTTTTCAGAGCCCGCCTCAAAGGGGAAATGAGGCACACTATTTGAATGTACATTCACCACGCTCAGATTTTCGATATGTCCGCGGACATGGCGGTAGTATACGGACAGCACGTATTACATACAGTGATTTTGGGGTGGAGAGGCATGCAAAGGAGAATGAGCGGAGGTACAGATTGGTCAGTAAAGTTTACTGGGGGTGTTGTGTAAGGAGAGATTTTGTCAGAACGTCTTTTTCCTGAGAGAAGAACAGATAGCTATGGCTGTGTGTTTCCGAAAACAGGTTATCTGGATTTTGGGAGACTTGGTTGGAGGTGCATGCAGAACGCTGTGGAGTTGCTGCAGATCTTGGATTTCCTCATGTTAATGTTAATGTTAAAGGACATTTGTACCACACACTATCACCACATGAGTGCTCCCCTGGTGCTCTGGCAGCTCTGAAAGGGGAGGGGAGGTTGAGTTAGTGGGAGGAAGCAGGTAAAGTGCAAGAGAGCAGTGATGTGCTGTTGGCGGCCTCAGCCCGTTGGGTCCGTTGGCTGGGTCTGCGGTGTTTGCGGCCGGTAGTCGTCGTGTACTGTTGTGCAAGACTCTGTGTGTTTTTGTTTTGTTGTTGCAATTTAGTGAAGTTTGTGCGGTTTGTTGTGCTGTAGGTTTTGGTTGTGTTTGGTTTGGAGTTTGAGAGGTGTATGCAGAAAGGGAAATTGTTAGTAGGGTTGGTTAGTTTGCGTCTCTATCCTGAATTGAGGCGCTCGTCTTGCGTAGTATCCCTTGATGAGGATCTCTGTCCTGATCTGGGTCCGACTGGCATACAAGGTTCCTTCTTCCTCTGGCCCTCACCTCTAACATGCTCTCTCATAACTACCGTTACCCTCCCTTCATACTCCTGTGGCCAGTGCACCTGCCAATGTCAACTTCTCAGGTAGTGTGGTGATTGCCAATATCTCGACAAGTCCACACCACTGTGGTACCTAACTAAGGGGCGGGCGAAAGTGTTGGTGGTATTGTCTGGGGTAGTTGACTCAGTCTCTGTGCGTGCCGCCTGTGTTCCAGTCTATCCGGTGTCACCCGTCCAGGTGCCGTGGGAGCTACCCTCTTGGGTCTGGGATGTCCGTGTCCTTTCCAGTTTAGTCATCCTTTTTCCGGTTTTGGTTTCCAGATTTAGTCTGTGGTGTTGAAGAGCCAGGTTTTTAGTGATTTCCTGAATTTTGTTCCAGGTTTTTGCGGTTGAGTGGTAGAAGGAGGTGCCTCCAAGTTTTTTCTTAAGGTATGGTTTGAGTTCCAGGCGGATTTCGTTGCTTGATCGGAGTGGTCTCGTTGGTTTGTAGACTGTTATTTTCTTTTGTTGGAATTCTGCTCCTTGTCCGCTGATTGCACTGTGCGTTATGCACATTGTTTTGAAGGTGATGCAATGTTTTACTGGGAGCCAGTGTAGTGTTTTTAGGGCTGGAGTGACGTGGTCTCTTCTGGATAGTTTGAGGAGTAGTCTTGCTGCTGCATTTTGGATCCGTTGCAGTTTCTTCATGAGGTATTCTGATATTCCGAGGTAGAGGCTGTTTGCATAGTTGATTTTTGACATGATTAGGGCGACGATAGTGAGTGTTTTGTGCGTGAAGGAGAGGAAAGGTAGAATTCTTCTTGCTGTGTGGAGGAGGAAAAAGCATTTCTTCACTGTTGCATTTATTTGTGGTTCCCGGGTTAGGGTGTTGTCTATTAGGACTCCCAGATTTTTTACTACCTTCGATGGTGTTGGTGCGTTTCCCATTTCCATAGGCCATGGGATGGTGTTTAGTTCTCTTGGTCTTTGGATACGATCATGATTTCTGTCTTTCCTGGGTTGATTTTCAGGTTGTTGGCATCCATCCAGTTGAAGACTTCTTTTAGACAGTCGATTAAGGTTGAATGGTCGGCATCGGTGTCTTTGATTTTGTAGATGATCTGAGTGTCATCTGCGTAGTTGTAACATGTAATGTATTTTTTGAAGATTCCGATGACCAGAGTCTGATAGATGTTGAAATGTAGTGGAGATAGTGAGGATCATTGTGGCACTCCACAGTCGTTAACGAGTGGATTTGAAAGGTTTGATCCATACGGTTTCTGCTCTGTCTGCTAGGAATGATTTGATCCAGCGTAGTGCTGTGTCTGTTATGCCTATGTCTTCTAGTATTTTGGTAGGGTGTCGTGGCTAACTGTGTCAACGGCTGCAGAGAGGTCGAGCAGAATAAGGGCTGAGGTAGTGTTTGCGCCTGCGTTAGTTTTGAGAATGTCCCAGATGGATAGTAGTGCTGTTTCCATTCCTCTCGCTGGTCTGAAACCGTTTTGAGCTTGGTCCAGCAGGTGGTGTTTTTCTACGTGTTCTTGGGTTAGTTTATATAAGTAGGTTTCTAGATGTTTTGCTGGGTAGGGGATGTTAGAGATCAGCCTTTAGTTGGAAAGGTCATCTACGTCACCACTTGTGTTTTTCAAGAGTGGCTTGATGTATGCTGATTTGAATATCTTCGGTACAGTCCCTGTTGATAGTGATAGATTTACAAGGTTTCTGTAGTGTTCTGCTGGCGATCCTTGCGCGAGGATTGATTTATAGATGTCTGGGGGACAGGGGTCCATGGGTGATCCTGCTTTCTTGCTTCATTTTACCAGCATTGCGAATGCCTCTGCTGATATTTCAGGAAAGCTTTGGAGTTTGTGCTGTGGTTCCGTGTTAGGTTCGTTGGGTTGTATGTTGTGGATGGTTGGTTGCTTTTGTATGGTTTGTCGGATGTCATTGATTTTTTTTAAGTGGTCTGCCAGGTCGTTGCATAGTTTTTCTGAGGGGGTTGAGGTGTTATCGCAGCCTGGTGGGTTTCTCCTTTCTTCAATGATGCTAAACATTTCTTTTTGTGTGTTGGTGGCATTGTTGATTCTGTCATCGAAATGTCTTCTCTTTGACTTTTGAATTTCCTTCTTGCATGCACAGATTTGTTTCTGGTACAGTGTTTTTTTCCTTGGGATGTATTCTTTCCTCCATTCCAGTTCCATCTTTTTGTTTTCCTTTTTCATGGCGTTTAATAGTGGTGTGAACCATTTTATCATTGCTCTTTTTTTTGATGGGGTGAACGGTTTTTATTGGGCAATTTTGCCTATTGTATTTGCGATCCATTTGTGCAGTATCTCTGCTTTCCCGTCTAGGTCAGCTAGCTCCAGTTCTGTAGTTGATGGTTTCGTTAATTCCAGTTGTTCGAATAGGTTGCTTTCTTTGACGTGTTTCCAGTTTCTTTTGATGGTGGTTGTGAGTTTCAGATGTTGGATGTAGGCTTGGGTAGGTAGAGTGATCACGAAAGGGATGATGACATGGTCGCTCCACAGTATTTGTATTGGAAGTGCCGTGGTGATGAGTTTATCTTTGGCGAAAACTGCGTCTAGGGTGTGTCCTGCCGAGTGCGTTGCTCCTTTGACTAGTTGTCGTAGTTTCATGGTGCTGAGTTGTTCAATTCGTGAGTTTTGGTGAGAGTTGGCGGGGCTTTCTTCAAACCAGATGTTGAAGTCCCCCAGGATGATCAGGTGTTTGTGGTTGATGGCTAAATTGGTGATGTCTTCTATGAAGTTATCGACAAATGTTGCATCATATGTCGGCAGTCTGTATACCAGGATGAATGTGATGTTGGTTTTTGGGCTCGCTATTAGGTGTATTACCATGGTTTCACAGTTGAGGATGTTGAGTGGGTCATCAGTTTTTATTTTCAGATGTTCTTTGAATGCTATAGCAATGCATCCTCCTATTTTGTTTTTTTCTGTTTATTTGTAGGCATTTGAAGTCGGTCGCAAGTCAGCTTTGGAGTGTGATTTTGTAGTTGTCGTCCAGCCATGTTTCTGTGATGAACAGGATTTCAATGCTGTTGTCGTCGAGTAGGTCAAAGATCTCTGTTGAGTGTTTTGACATGATCTTGCGTTTATTAGATTGCATTGAAGTTTGGAGGTGTTGTTTGGTTTGGGCTTTGTCGAGGTCGTCTTCTGCTCGGTGTTGAGGTTTCCTTCCTGGTCGGTCACTTATTGGGCTGTGGGATTCGGGGTGTCAGCGTCTTCGAAGAGTTCTTCTAGGTTTTGTCTTGGGTTTTTTGTGTTTTCATCGGGTTCGTCTTCCGGGAGTTGTGGTTGTTGATTGGAAGTTCCTCTGGCTTTGGTGATGTAGGGGGTTATTGCGTCGGTCGTCTGTTTGTTGTTTGTTTTGTTCATCCTTCTTCTACTTGCTTGTGTTAGGTTGTTTGATGTTGCTGCTTGTAATGTTGGGTTGGATTGCCGTGGTGGCCAGTTGTCTGCGAGGTATGGAGTTAGGTAGAGGGATTTTTCTCTTCTCTCAGAGTTGCTTTGGTTTGTGTTCCTATCTGTGGGGGTCTAGTCTATGGTTGTTGTTCTAATTTGCTGTTCTGGAGTGTTTGTTCTTTCATCTCTTTGTCTTTTCCTTGTATGGGTCGTTTGCGCGGCATTGTAAGATTGAGAGTTGTTTAGTCTTTGTTTGGTGACGTCTAGTTGGTCCTGCTTTGGTCTGGTTGTCTTGTGGTCTTGTGGTGTAGTGGCGGGTGAGGGGGTGTCTGCTACTAGTTTGAGCTCCATCTCTAGGTGGTATTCCGGCTGAAGTTGGTGACATGTTCAGTCGGTGTCCTAGGAGAGTAAGGGGGGCGGTAAGGGTTATTAAGTTGGGTGTTATCGATGGCTCTCTTTACTGTCCGTCTCCCTGAGCGCGGTTCACTGTGGTGAGCAGGCTGGGTGGGTTGGGAAGGGTATCTACTGTTTGGAGGGTGGCTTGGATGGGCGCAGCTTGGACTTTCGTCTTGTGATGCGAGAGGCCCTAGTCAGAGTGACCCACCACAGTAACTCACTGGTGGCTTCTGTCTCACTTGAGAGTTAGCTAAATTTGCGAGTGAGCTAGATTTGAGAGTGAACTAAATTTGAGATACCTGTATAGTGGGAGAGAGGCTTATCAAAGTTGAAACACCTGTACAGTGGGAGAGAGGCCTATCAATGCGGTTTGTAGATCACCAGTGTAATTTGTGCACAGAGGCCCTGCTAAGTTTGAGACACCTCTATAGTGGGAGAGAGGCCTATCAATGCAGTTTGGAGATCAGACAATGCAGTTTGGTCACAGCAACCCTGCTGACTTTTAGACAACTTGATAGTGGGTGAGAGAATTATCACTGCAGTTTGGAGAGCACACAATGGAATTTGGGCACAGAGGTCCAGCTAAGTTTGAGACACCTGTGTAGTGGGAGAGAGGCCTATCAATGCAGTTTGGAGATCAGCCAATGCAATTTGGGCACAGAGGCCCTGCTAAGTTTGAGACACCTGTATAGTGGGAGAGAGGCCTATCAATGAAGTTTGGAGATCACACAATGCAATGTGTGCACAGAGGACCTGCTATCAATGCAGTTTGGAGAACAGACAATGCAATTTGGGCACAGAGGCCCTGCTAAGTTTGAGACACCTGTATAGTGGGAGAGAGGCCCATCAATGCAGCCTGGAGATCACGCAACACAATTTGGGCACAGAGGCCCTGCTATCAATGCAGTTTGGGGATCACACAATGCAATTTGGGCACAGAGGCCCTGCTATCAACGCAGTTTGGGGTTCACACAATGCAATCTGGGAACAGAGGTCCCGCCAAGTTCGAGACACCTGTATAGTGGGAGAGAGGCCCACCAATGCAGCCCGGAGATCAGACAATGCAATCCAGGCACAGAGGCCCCGCTAAGTCTGAGACACCTGCACAGTGGGAGAGAGGCCCATCAATGCAGTTTGGAGATCACACAATGCAATTTGGGCACAGAGGCCCTGCTATCAATGCAGTTTGGGGATCACACAATGCACTCTGGGCACAGAGGCCCTGCTATCAATGCAGTTTGGAGATCACACAATGCAATTTGGGCACAGAGGCCTTGCTAAGTTTGAGACACCTGTATAGTGGGAGAGAGGCCTATCAATGCAGTTTGGGGCAACGGGAAGTGATCACATAGATAAACTTTGGTTTTGCCTAGTGGTCAGGTATCTAGGTTAGAGCTGTATCTCTCACAACCCAAGCCACCCTACCTTACTGGTCCTTGTAGTTGCTGGTTGATGGCTGGCCACTGGCATCCCCTGCGGACACCTGCTGACACTTCCTGCAGCCGCCTCTTTTGGAGCCGCCCTTGGCCTTGGGGCCCTTAGCCACAGGGCTGCATGGGCCGAGGGCTGCCCTGGGAGGACCAGTGATGAAGGGCTCGAGGCAGGAGGGCACAGAGAGCAGGAAGAGGGGGCGGGGCTGGAGCGGGACGCTTCGTGGGCCTGGGGGCCTAGCCTCGAGGGCAAAAACACACGAGTGCCCAGAGATGGGGTGCCTCACCTCACGCTGGCTTCCTGCAGTGGATGCAGGGGCCGGTGTGAGGAGGGTCGCTAGACCCCTTCCACTAGGGCTCGAGGCCCAATCAGAGTGGGGATGGGCAGGTTGGGAGGCGGGAGGGCGCAGAGTGCAGGAAGAGGATGTGGGGCTGGAGGGGGACGCTTCGGGAGCCTGGGGGCCTAGTCTCGAGGGCAAAAACAGCACGATTGCCCAGAGATGGGCTGCCTCACCTCGCGCCGGCTTCCTGCAGTGGATGCAGTGGCCAGTGTGAGGAGGGTCGCTAGACCCTTTCCACTAGGGCTCGAGGCCCAATCAGAGCGGGGTGGGTGGGTCGGGAGGCGGGAGGGGGCAGAGAGCAGGAAGAGGGTGCGGGGCTGGAGGGGGACGCTTCGGGGGCATGGGGGCCTAGTCTTGAGGGCAAAAACACACGAGTGCCCAGAGATGGGCTGCCTCACCTCGCGCCGGCTTCCTGCAGTGGATGCAGGGGCCGGTGTGAGGAGGGTCGCTAGTCCCTTTCCACTAGGGCTTGAGGCCCAATCAGAGCGGGGATGGGCAGGTTGGGAGGCGGGAGGGCGCAGAGAGCAGGAAGAGCGTGCAGGGCTGGAGTGGGACGCTTTGGGGGTCTGGGGGCCTAGTCTCGAGGGCAAAAACACACGAGTGCCCAGAGATGGGCTGCCTCACCTTGTGCTGGCTTCCTGCAGTGGATGCAGGGGCTGGTGTGAGGAGGGTCGCTAGACCCTTTCCACTAGGACTCGAGGCCCAATCAGAGCGGGGATGGGCGGGTCGGGAGGCAGGAGGGTGCAGAGAGCAGGAAGAGGGTGCAGGCTGGAGGGGGAAGCTTCGGGGGCATGGGGGCCTAGTCTCAAGGGCAAAAACACACGAGTGCCCAGAGATGGGCTGCCTCACCTCGCGCCGGCTTCCTGCAGTGGATGCAGGGGCCAGTGTGAGTAAGGTCACTAGACCCTTTCCACTAGGACTCAAGGTCCAATCAGAGCAGGGATGGGCGGGTCGGGAGGCAGCAGGGCGCAGAGAGCAGGAAGAGGGTGCGGGGCTAGAGGGGGATGCTTCGGGGGCTTGGGGGCCTAGTCTCAAGGGCAAAAACACACAAGTGCCCAGAGATGGGCTGCCTCACCTTGCGCCGGCTTCCTGCATTGGATGCAGGGGCCGGTGTGAGGAGGGTCGCTAGACCCTTTCTACTAGGGCTCGAGGCCCAATCAGAGCAGAGATGGGCGAGTCTGGAGGCGGGAGGGTGCAGAGAGCAGGAAGAGGATGCAGGGCTGGAGGGGGGTGCTTCGGGGGCCTGGGGCCTAGTCACGAGGGCAAAACACACGAGTGCCCAGAGATGGGCTGCCTCACCTCGCGCCGGCTTCCTGCAGTGGATGCAGGGGCCGGTTGAGGAGGGTCGCTAGACCCTTTCCACTAGGGCTCGAGGCCCAATCAAAGCAGGGATGGGCGGGTCAGGAGGCGGGAGGGCGCAGAGAGCAGGAAGAGGGTGCGGGGCTGGAGGGGGATGCTTCGGGGGCCTGGGGGCCTAGTCTCGAGGGCAAAAACACACGAGTGCCCAGAGATGGGCTGCCTCACCTCGCGCCGGCTTCCTGCATCTATCTTCTCATTAGCCATTTCCTTAAAGCCCAAGTCAAAATCAGTCATGTATTCCACCCAATCTCTGATCGCCCCACTCTTTCCTACTTCCAATGCAGCACCGTGGCTGCTCTTGGAGGCAGAGTGACAGGCAATTTCATTTAACTCAGCAGCTCGAATTTGGGTGATTATATATATTACGATCATTAAAATGTCCCATGATGACATTCTTTTAGATCATAGGGCTGTGCCATTTATTCATTATGACCTTAATTATCCGCATAATCTTCAGGGTGTGTATTCTCTGCCAGGAGGGTCATACAAATTGAGGATTATAATCTTTGCTAAAGGGGGGTGTCAACCCTCCTACCACCACTTTAATTACAGAAGGACAGAGTGGTCCTACCCCAAATTTTATCAAGCTGCGATTTGCCTTGGCTTCAATACAAAGGCCTGCTACTGGACTACCACTAACCTGTGTAATTGCCAACTGATCTATGACATTATAGCCATCTA
Source organism: Ambystoma mexicanum (assembly GCF_040938575.1). Lineage (NCBI taxonomy): Eukaryota > Metazoa > Chordata > Amphibia > Caudata > Ambystomatidae > Ambystoma > Ambystoma mexicanum. The sequence continues at coordinate 909,312,564 of NC_090930.1, forward strand.
TCAAAGTCATACCGAGAACGTTTCCTGAAAGGCAAACATTTAGTTAATAGATAGCTCCTTTAATTCTGATCTGGTACATAGAAAAGAGCAAAATCCCTGGGAGTTCCATGAAAGCATTTTACATTTACACATGGACAAACTTCATGGGGAATTCTCCCAACACTTAAGGTACCCATTGCAGTAATTGGCACAACCCTGGGTCAGTAGATATAGGCTTCACTGTGCATGAAAGGAGACTAGATCTTTCAGCCCCATGGCCAACATAGATATCTGAGACCATAGCGAGTTTGGATAATATTTCTGTGGGTTCAGGAGCCATTAGAGGTTTGCAAAGGATATGAAGGTTGAACCCCAAACTATCACTTCAAGCTTTGCGCACAAACGTTCCACAACCAAAGGAGTACGTGGAATGAAGTGGTTGGACTTGGTACCTCTCTGTGCTACTCTAGAGACAGAGCATTATCCAGACATAATTATAATTCATTGTGGAGAGAACAGTTTAGGACATGTGTCTGGAATTTCTTTGCAATTTGCATTGAAAGAAGAACTTGAGAAGGTCATGGACATGTCTCCAAATTCCCAAGTAATTTTTTCTCGTGTTGCACAAAGACAAATGTGGCTGCGTTCTTCTTTATTTGGTCCACAAATGGAGAAAGCGAGGCGCATCTTCAATAAGGCTGTTTGTGCCTTTCTAAGAGATGTTGGCATGTCCTCTTTTCACAATGAAAATATTATATTTCGTAGCACATATATTTTTTTCGCAGAGATGGAGTCCATCCTACTTATGCTGGCAATCAGATTTTTCTGAGAAATGTGCAAAATGCATTGCATATTTTTTTGGAATTATAGTCATCTATTTTGCAGTAGACGTTGACAATTTCAAGTTTTTCCAACACACAAAAACACCACCAAAAGGCTCTTTTCAGAGCCACCACTTCCTACCAGAGAAAAGTGCATTGGTTTTGCTAGGGCAGCACCCTAAAGTTTAATATGTCCTAGTACTGTCCGAAGGCTTCCAAAAAATGCACAGGGCCCTGCACTGTTTATTTGCCACTTCTATTTTTAAGCTGTGAAAGGCGGCTCTGAAAAGAGCCTTTTTTTTATTTTTGTTGCTTTATATTTTTAGTTTTGTTTACACATGACACACTAGGAGAGGAGGGGAAAGGAGGGGAAGGAAGGGACAGCAAACACAGGGATAAGAAAGGGCAGGTGGAGAGAGTAAGATGTAGGGTGGGCCTTACTTAGGTAGTTAGCAGGTCTTCTGGTGCTCTGTGACCGTAGTCTCGAAAGTACTTCTAAGACTCTCCCCCCTGCAGAGAACTGAGTCACAGTACATACACAATATTGTGACCCTCGAAAAGTAAGGGTCAACAGCAATGCGAATGGCCTGTGAAGCAGCTGGAGGGATGCGCTCTCCCACAGGAGTGTCTCTTGTGGTGGGAGGAGCGGAAACAGAGGATGCTGTAGAGGAACTCAACCGACTACGTTTATTACAAGGTACAACCTTGCGAATGTCTGCACTGTGGAACAACGTTAGGTGTAGCTTCATGGATGTCGTACCAAAGCTGTACGAACCACGTCTCCCACGACTCAGAACCATTTTGCACTGGTTGCAGGTGACCTTGTTCGCACGTGCTTTTGGTACGTTACCATGAACGGTAAACAACCACCAAACCCAAGAATCCCAGCGAGTGCTGGTAGTAGGGAGTTACTCAACCTCATTCTCTTCATCCTCTTCATCCTCGTTCTCTACATCCTCACTGTGTTCCCCTCTGCAGGCCCTTGGGGAGGTGGTGGTGGTGGAGGGTTTGGGGGTGGTGCTGAGGCAGATGTAGCAACAGCAGCCATGTATGCCATCAGGGTTGATGAGATAATCTCAGCAAGAGCAGCAAAGGCAGCAAAATTCAATCTGCAATAGCCAGAAGTACAATGAAGATCAGCTCTGGGGTGCAGCCTTTTATAGGGGTGGAGGGGGGCGCTTCGCGAACAGATCGAACACCCAAAAAGGTTGAAAAAGTACCAAAAAGATGTGCAAACCTGGGGCATTGCCTGGGACATGTGCAATGGTGAATTTTTACTGTAAAATAATTTGGATTGTCTGAATAAGTTCTTTTAAAATGTTGGGGAACTGGACAGTGTCTGCAAATTAGGACACACGCTCAACGTGGGTGCGGTCACATGATGATGTTGGGTGCATGGGAACGGGTGTGCGCATGCGTGCGGGTTTTCTACGGACAGTGCTCGGGCCCTCAAACAAATTAAAAGTATGACACAAGTGAGACGGACAGTTACGGACAGGCGCGATGTTCGCAGGACTTACGGGTGTGGTGCGCATGTGCGTAGATGTTCTGCAGACTGTACGGACAGGTATAGTATCCTTAGGACACCTTCATTTTGTTTGACTACGGACATCCCGGACACCGCGCATGTTCTAGGAACAGTTCCATCTGGGCTGCGAATGGTAGGGACAGGTGTAGTGTCCTTAGGACATCCCCATTTTGTTAATTACGGACAGCCCGGACAGGTGTGCTGTTCGTGGACATTCTAACTGCTTTAAAAAAATAAATAAGACATAAGACACAAAGGATTGAATTAAAAGACACATAAAAATGTTTTTTATTATATAGAGATACACAATTTATGAAAGAGAGGGGGAAGCAGAAACTGATACAAATACAGGAGAATTAGGGGTTTGGGGAGGATGGATGGGAGGGGATGAAGGGATGGAAGTCTCATCAAAACGTTTTTCTTGGTGTTGATGGTTTGGGGATAGTTGACTGGGACATGGAGAGGGGGAACAGGTACATGTGGGACAATGATATTTAATGTCTTCTTTTATGTGGTCCTCCACTGTTTCAAAAGATTGACATTTTCCTTGAGCATGTCCATTTTCTGTTCCATCCATTGCAGAGTCTTTTCCAATGTGTCTTTTGGTGTATTATTTTCAATTTTTGTATGGTCTGTTAAAAATAAATATATATATGTTAAGTACACATAAAGTAATGATTATTATTTTGGTTATATAGAGAAGTGTCTACCATTATTATCAGTGTCTTCAGACATTTCCTCACGTGGAAAATTCTCCTCAAGCCATTCCAAAGTACTGCACATTTCTGTGTGAAAAACAAAAATATATTAATTGTATTGTACCTAATACAAAAAGTTTAGAAATATATAAGAAAAATGAAGTTTACTTACTAGTTTCTGGTAAGTTGTATTCGTACTGTTGTGTCGGTCTACTGTTGCTCCTAGCTCTGCAGTTTCTGTGAGGTAATTATGTTGGAGGAATATCTTTTTTGTTTTTAGTATATTCCATTTTACTACATATGGTATTTAAATGGATGGTTGGTGTGTTAGATATAAAGGTTTCACTGTTTATTTATTATTACATATAATGTGTTTATGTGCTGCTTTTTGAACTTGTGCAGTGTTCATATGGTATGATAGAACCATTTAAGTTACCCCCTGAGTGTTTGGGTAGTGTTGATGTTGTCCGCGACCGTTCGCAGACATACGCACAGACCCGGGATATCAAAATCACTAGTTGGGTTTTCAGTATGTTCTATGTTACATGTATATAAAGTAAGGGAATCCTAGTAAGCATCTATCAAATTCACACTATGAAAATGTATATTCACTAAAAACAAAAACGTTGTTAAAGGGACGTTATGGTTAAGTTGCGCTACTAAAAACCTATGAAATTCAGTAAAAAAACGTTCTTGGAGGCCACTAGGGTGCGCACAGGCAATGGCTGCCTGAAGACGCCGCTCCTGCCGAAACTGGGATGTGTTGAGGGATTGAGCCCCCACGTCACCCCCTCACGGAACATCTGCGGTTCTCAGTGGCGGTGAACCCCGGGGGATCCCCCCGAGCGAAAGAGCGACGCCAAAGGACACTCGGGTGCCCGAGAATGAGGTCCTGCGGCCCAACGAGAAGATCCACAAGAGGCTCTACCCTCCTCCGGAGCTGCGTGGGGACACGTGGGGCACAGTAGCCGTTGAGACCTGCAAGCGCGCCTGACCTCTGCACCCTGCCCCAGTTACAGAGCATGCCGGCGCACCGGCGGGGACTCCACCGTCGGGGCCCCACGGCACAGGAGGATGGAACCGGTGCGAGGCAAAGGCCCCAGGCGGCAGCGACTCGAATGGCGGATCTGGACCTGCCAAAGGAGAGGCAGCCCGTATGACCCGAGCTCCCGAATACGGAGTCAAGCAACAGGGGCGTAATGGCCCCGTCCAACAGACCCTGGTGAGGGCCATCAGAGCGGTGGACAGCAGACAATGGCGGGACAAGGCTGGTGAGGAAGGTGAGAGGGACCCGCGCCCGCCACAGAGATCGAGGTGGCCCAGGCGGGAGGAGACTTGAGCCCGCACGACCCCCTCGACTACAGGGGGCTTACAAAGGGTCGCCAGGAGCCAATTGAGATGACCCCAGACCTCCCGAGCAATAGGACCTCTAATGGGGGGACCCCGAACACTGATTTCACACAGGTGGTGGCCCCTGGGCTCCTTCCCAGGGCGAGTGCCTGCCTGGAAACAAACTCTGAAGAGAACACGGCCGACAGAATTTAATCAGCGCGCCGCGGGTGCTGCGCCCCCCTTCCCCGGGGGCCTAGCCTGGACCTCCGTCCAATCACAATTTGACACTCATCGTCGCCACCCCCCACCACAGGAACAGTCGACCGCAAGCAGTGGGAAAAAGGCGTGTAAAGGGTGTGAGGCCCCCACCTGAGGCTGGTGGGGCGTGTGCCCGCTCAAAGATAGCCCCCCACGGAACGGTTTTGCCTGAAGGAGAGAGGGCAGACTCCCGGCTGGGTCCACGCTCTTGGCCCCCGGGGAACGCCGGCTGGAGGGAGAGGAAGGGAGATCGGATGAGTTGGCGCCACACCCTCCAGGAGTACGGCTACCAGGACGCCAGAAGGGAGAATAGCGGCCCGGAACGGACGACCAGAATGACCCAGCCCGAGACCTCGCCCCCGCCCACCCTTATAATGGAAAAGGGCTTTGCCTCGGTCCTGCAGGAGATCAGAGACATGCAGGCGGACATTGCCCAGAAAATGGAGAACATGGACCGTAGGGTGGACAAGGTCGAAGACAGGCTGTTGCAGCTGGAGACCAACCAGTCCTCAGCAATGACCCAAGAGATGGACATGTCCCTGAGACTAGCTGCTCTAGAAAAAAGAGACGTGGAAAGGGCCAGGCAAATGGACGATTTCGAAAATAGGGAACGGAGAACAACCTCAGGATCTTTGGGGTGCCGGAGTCGGAGGGAGAAACGGAAAGAGAGTTGAACCGGTTGGTGAGGGACATGATCACCCTCCTCTTCTCGGATGAGATGACGACCGAACCAACGTTTGATCGGGTCCACAGAGCGGGGGGCAGAGCTGGGGTCCCCCGGTCAATTCTGGTCTGCTTTCATTACTATACCGAAAAAGCAAAGGTACTGGAGGAGGCCAGGAAGACACGGGAGATAACTTATAATAATGCACAAGTGTCTATTTTCCAGGACACTCTTCATACACACTGGCCAAACGCAGGATGTGTCGCCCTCTGACACAAATGCTAAAAGGGAAGGGGGTGCGCTATAGATGGGGGTACCTCTTCTCCCTCACGTTCGAATACGAGGGTCAACGGGCGACCTTGATTATAGAGAAGGGCATAAGGGGAGCCATCCAAGAGTATGTGTCGGACCCGACCCCGTGGAGAGATCCCACGGAGTTCACAGCGGAAGGAGCCAGAGAACACAGGCCACAGGGAGAGAGGAGGAAGAAGACGGGTCCACGGAAATTTAAGAAACTGAACCCGCCATCCCCGACGTCGGACAGGGAGGACGCAGACCCCGGGCACTGAGGAGCGGGCTGTTCAGGCCTGGGGGAGTCTGGTAGCTGAAACACCAATCTGGAAGCCAAAAAGGGTACGGGGGAACCGGGCAAAGAACTCAGTTCATGAACGCAACGTCCTGCCCGGCTCAAAGGCGAGTTGACTTCCAGGACCATGGGGTCCAAAGACGTAAGGGGCCTCCCCGAACAGCAAGTACGTCGGCTATCTGGGGGAGGAGGGGTTGGGGGGGGCCGGGTGAAAGGGGGGGCTCAAGGAGGAGTGAATTTCGACACTAGCCCAGCAGGAGGCGGTAGGCTGGTGGTCTGGCCAATTACCAGCAATGGTGGAACTATTTGGCTGGACGCCGGGGCAGGGGTGTGGGGGTCAAAGGAATAGTTGGGGTTGTTCAGTTCGAAGGGGGGGCCAGGGGGCAGTTGGGGACAGGTTTGAGGCCCACCTGGGGGGCGGGGGAGGGGGCAAGGGGGATCAGGACATAACACAGAAGGAGCTGGAAAGAAAAAGTGCCATGAGTCAGCTATCCAGTAAGATGTTGATCCTAGACAATGGCTGAGGATCTGCCTGCCCTGGGCGTGGGTTCCCTTAATGTGCGGGGGTTGAACACCCCAACCAAGAGATCCTTAGTCTGCAGGGAATTCAGGAGGCCAAAGCTTGATCTGCTCTTTCTTCAGGAAACACACTGGGCTTGGGGGAAGGAACTGAGACTGCGAGGTGGCGGGATCGGGGAGGTCCTCAGCGCATCCCACAGAACCAAGAAAAGGAGGGTAGCCATATTGCTAGCAAGGGATATTGGCTTTGAAGTGGAAGCCACGCTGAAGGACCCAGAGGGCCAATACCTGTTGGCAAGGGGCTCTTTGCGGGGCTCCCCTCTGACTCTGGCAGTTGTGTACGGCCCCAATGAAGGCCAGGCACAATTCTGGAAGGGAGAGAAGGACAGATTGAAATTGTTTGTTCACGGGATGCTGGTGGTGGGAGGGGATTTTAATATGGTCCTAGACCCAACCGCAGATAGAAAACGCTTGGGGCTCCAGCCCAATAGGGCTGCAGATGAAACCATGGCCCGTACCTTCCAGAGGGTCAACGCGGAGTTGGGCCAGGTGGACACCATCCCGACTCCCAGGACGGACTCCCCTCTTTCACATACTACTCAGCAATCCACACATCATACTCCTGCATAGACTACATCCTGGTCGACAAACCCCTTCTTCCACATGTCTCTGGCCACAGGGTTGACCCGGTCCCTTGGTCCGACCACGACTTGGTCCATACCACCAAAGTGGGGGGATGGCGGAGTGACAGTAGAGGGTGATGGAAATGTAATGACTCCCTGTTGAAGGATGAAGTTCTGGCACAGGAAGTGCAGGACGCCATCTCTGAGTATTTCGAACTGAACGACAATGGCGAGGTGGGCACACACGTACTGTGGGACGCCTTTAAGGCGACCCTACGTGGGGTTCTCATTAGAATGGGAGCCCAGAAAAAGAGGGAGAGGGAGGCCCAGGAAAAGTCCCTGAGGGAAAAGATAACCCAACTTCAGCCGGGTGGCCTCCCGGAGGTACCCCCGGAAAGGGAACAGATTGCCTCCCTAGAAAACTATAAACTCCAGTTGAAAGACCTCCTGTTACATAAGATTGAGCGGAGCCTCCAACTAGTGAAACAAAAGTATTATGAGAAGGGGGACAGAGCCGACAAAATCCTGGCCTGGAAACTTAGAGAGATTCAGAGGAGCAGAATGGTGAAGGCAGTGAAGAATGAACGGGGATCATTAGATCATGACACCCCGAACATTGGAGCAGCCTTTCGCCGTTACTATGAACAGTTATACTTGTCAGACTATGACGGGGATGACACTCAGATTGAGGATTTCCTGGACTCCATCCAGATCGCGTCCTTGACAGGCGAAATGGCGGAGGGTCTAGAGGGCCGGGTGATGGAAGATGAGGTGGAGCATGCGATCAGTGGGATGAAGGTGGGAACGTCCCCGGGAGAAGATGGCTTCTCAGTATACTTCTATAAGAGGTTTCGGGCCATCCTAGCCCCACATCTGGTGAGGGTGTTTAACGAGGTGTTAGATGGGGTTCTCTGCCGGATACCATGATGAGGGCCATAATAGTGGTACTGCCCAAAGAGGGCAAAGACCCCACCGAATGCTCCTCATATCGCCCGATTTCCCTTCTCAATATAGATGTTAAGATTCTGGCCAAGGTGATAGGTAAACGGATGGAGGGGATAATGCCCAAGCTGGTTCACGGGGATCAAGTGGGGTTCATAGGGGGCAGGCAAGCCTCGGATAACATCAGGAAGACGATAGACCTAATCCACCATGCGAAAGAATCAGACCTCGAAGCAAGTCTGCTTTCCCTGGACTCCGAGAAAGCTTTTGACAGGGTAGAGTGGAGGTACATGCAACTCCTCCTCCGTCGAATGGGCTTCGGGGCTCAAATCAGGAACTGGGTTTCCGCCCTATACGGGGCCCCAACAGCGAGAGTGCAGGTGAATGGAGAACTTTCCGACTCATTCCCTCTCACGCGGGGGACGCGGCAGGGATACCCACTCTCCCCTTTAATATATGTCCTGACGATGGATCCCCTGGCCATAGCGGTCCGAGCCCACCCCAACATTAAAGGGATTAAAAGAGGAGAGGTGGAGTTCAAGCTCTCCCTGTTTGCTGACGATATTCTAGCATACCTGGTGGAGCCCAGCTCCTCGCTCCCCGCCTCCTGTCCCTGATGACGACCTTTGGGCAATTCTCTGGGCTAAAAATAAACGCATCTGAATCAGTGTTACTCCCTATGAGGATCCAGGACCCGGGACTGGACCACCGGGATAGGTGTGCGGGGATTGTGGTGGGGAGGGACTCCATTAGGTACTTGGGTGTGCTCCTAATGAGAGATTTCTCAAAATTGGCCTCGGTGAATTATGGGCCCATTATGGCAGAGATTACATCGGATCTGAGGAGGTGGGGTGGTATGATCCTATCCTGGTATGGGCGCATGACGGCGGTGAAGATGAACATCCTGCCGAGACTGTATCTTTTTACTGCACTCCCAACGGGGGTCCCCAACCAGATGTTTCAAGACCTACAGAAGGCAGTCCAAGAGTTTGTATGGCAAGGGCGGACCCTGAGTATAGGGAAGGCCATTCTAACGTTACCTCGGGAAGAGGGTGGTTTCGGGCTGCCGGACTTCCTTCTCCACCACCGGGCCACCCAGCTGCGGGTCCTGCTGGAGCATATGAGGGAGGGGATGGGCACCTATTGGTCTTATCTGGAGGACATGGATGCTCACCCTCTAAAAGTACGCGACCTTCTGTGGTTGCCGCGTAAACACATCCCAAACAGACTGCAGACCCACCCAACCCTGGGAATACTTTGGTCGATCTGGAAGGAAGGACCCACAACCGCACACCTCACTTCATGGCCCTCCCCGATGTCCTCGCTCTGGGGCCACCCGCTCAAACTAGGCAGCAGGGGATTCAGGAATGCCCAGTCCTTGTCGGATGGGGGGCTGGAATGGGCAGGGCAACTGTTCAGGGAGGGCGAGTTCCTCGAATACGAGGAGCTGCGAGATGCGCTTGGGCGGGGGTCTCTGTCAGTTTTTGAATATTTGCGCCTGAAGGGCATCCTTTGCGACCAGACATGGGGCCTGAACCTGCGGAGACAGTTGACCCCCTTTGAGAAGTTACTGGACACGGCCACAACAAGGAAGGGGGTAGTCTCCAAAATGTACCAAATATTGAACACTGTTAACTTGGAAGGGAGGAGAGGGTTTCGTGGGTTCTGGAATGACTTGGTGGGAGAGACACTCACAGAGGACGCATGGTCCAGGATATTTAAAATGGCATTCCATGGGAACCTATTTACGTCAGACATGGAGCACAATTTTAAGATCTTACAGGGATGGCATAGAGACCCATTGAAATTGTCCAAGATGTTCTCGGGGGTGTCCCCCAGATGCCCAAGAGGATGTGGCCAAGTGGGGATGAGGGGGTCACATGTGGTGGTTCTGCCCTAAGGTGCAGGGGTTCTGGGAGAAGGTACGGGGGTCGATGGCGGAGGTCACTGAAGAACTACTCCCACACAATCCATTGACTATGTTGTTGGGCCTCCCACCGGAGGATGCGGAAATATATAGGTACCCAAGAATGTGGGAGACTATGTTGCGAGCAGGAAGAGTGGCCCTGGCGCAAAGGTGGAAGAGCCCGGAGACCCCCTCTAAGGAAGATTGGCTAAAAAAACTTAAGAACATGTTCCTCATGGGCAAACTGACGGCCAGGGTAAATAACAAATCGAACGCCTTCCAGGCAAATTGGTATGGGGTTTACCAGGCATGGGGGTGCGACGCTCACTGACATTATGTAGACAACCTGGGGTGCGGGGGCAATGGAGCCCGGAGAGTACCACTCCAGGACAATGGTGTAATCCACGGCCCGGGAGACAGCGGATCCGTCTCAGCCAGCACTTACGTGATCTTATAGCACAGCTCTAAGGCACCGAACTATGAGTACTGATGACAACTCCTGCGATTGGATTTTTGATGGGACACTGATCTGGGGGGAGGGATGGAGTTGGGGAGAGGGGAGAGGGGACAGGAGGGGGGGGAGGCCTTGGGGGTTTGAGGATGATGTTAAACTTGATATTCATATTGCTCCCGGTGTTGTTATTGTTTCTTTTTTTGAAAAATTGCCAATAAAACCAAAGTTTAAAAAAAAAAAACTTTCTTAAATGGACCTTATGGTTCCAAGTAAAACAGAAGACCCCCTGAAATGTGCCAGTTATGGTAAGCTAAGCAACCATAACTCACGCCACCACTGTGCACTGCTAAGACTAACACCCAGGACATCAAAGATGACATCACAAATGTCATTGATGACATCACTGATGACATCACATGTACATTTACTCTTCATGAAAACTCTTGTACAAGGGATTCTTATTATAATGTTGACAAAAAAAAGTGTCAAGGATCATTGGAATAAATATCATGAGCTAATTAGTGCATTAAGCAATGCATTAATATAAATAGCATTCTATTATGAACTTCTATCCAGTATACTAAGCTACTCATGCACAAACATAGGCAGTGTGTGCAACATACATGATGAAGGTGCAATATTCATAATCTTGCCATGTTGAATAGTGAAATGATAACTGCATTCTTCATGTAATAAGTAGCTAATAAAACCCACTTACTACATAATTGCATTATTACAGACAAAACACAAAGAGACAACAACACATACAAATATGAGTATATACAGGGAAAGTGAAGTAAGCAAAAAAGCAGAAGAAGTAGCAGAAAGAGTTCAAAACCTAACTGATTATATTTATGCAGTGAAATAATTTCTCTGTTTCAAAGCTGCTACTAACTCTATGTATGTATAGCACATGATGTGGCTGGACCCTAAGGAAATTAGTGTGAGTACAATGTATAGAAATATGACCATATACAGGGAAGGTACAGTAATACAAAAATAAAAAAAACGATCAGAAAGTGCTGATAATCCTACTGATTATCTTCATGCACAGAAAGGATTGCTGTCTTTCAAGCCTGTGTCTTCCTCTATATATATGTTTCACATGATGTGACTGGACCCTAAGGGAATGACTGTAAGAACATACTTGAAGTATAAGTCTACAAATATAGTACCTTTTCAATTTTTTGTTCCTGACTGTTACTGAACTAAACCATGTGGCCTAGATATGTCAGTATAGGAAAAAAGGGGGAGCCAGACATGTGATGTCATCAGTGATGTCATCAATGACATTTGTGATGTCATCTTCGAAGTCCTGGGTGTTACTCTTAGCAGTGCACGGTGGTGGCGTGAGTTATGGTTGCTTAGCATACCATAACTGGCGAATTTCAGGGTTTTTTCGGTTTTACTTGGAACCATAAGGTCACTTTAACAAAGTTTTTTTACTGAATATATATAAATGCAAAATATTGGTACATGAATACTGCTGTTATATTCACGTTTTAACATGATGAGGTACTTATCCTTGCTTTTGTGGAACATAATACATTTCTGAAATAAGTGAATTGAAATGCATACTCATTCATGCAAAAGCAAGCAAGGAGTGTGCCTCCCGGATGTTAATTATATGTATATGGTGGCCTCTTTTAAAGTCAGGCTGATGCATGGAGGTGTGATGGTCTTGCAAACAAATTACTAAACATCTGTTTATGAGTAAACATCACACATTTCAATCTAAACATTCACTAAAAAGTGGAAGACTGCATGGGTCAAGAATGTCTATTCACAGAAGGCACAGGGTCTGACTGAATGCTTCATTTACGAGAGCTTGTTGCAATGATTGTGTTCTTGAGCAAGAATTTAATTATTGGCACTCAAAAACTGAGCATCAATTCTAAATGGAACTAAATCTATCTTCCATCTCGTGCAGTAAATATTTCATGTTAAATGCAATATTGCAAACATTTCAGTACAATTGTTCATGTATCTTGATGCCAGATTATAGGTTAACATCTGTGAGTCCCAAGAGGTTTCAGCGATCCCATGTACACAAATTCTCTCCTTCTTTACATAACTTTACATTTTATTTTTTAAAATATACTACTAATTGCAACAATTATTCATACCATCACGAGACAGCTGGTTATTTGCATCTCGCTCATGTACATGACAGTATCCAGGAACCTGGATAGTTTCAATGTAAATCAAATTTTCAAAAGTACCATTTTACTTACTTTCTGTTCACGGTCAATGTGTTTATACTTCAAAGTGATGAAATTCAAATCTGCCATCTCAGACTCTGTCTGGCGGGCTTCTATTAACCTACTGATGTATCGGTTCACTCGGGTTCCTGGAGTATTGTGAATGACATTTGTAGAAAATGATGTACGGTTCCTGAGCTTTTCAGAGGCTGTCCTTAATGCCCTCCTCTGCAGTACAAATTAGAACAAGAGGACGATGGTTAATCCACAGTAAACACTTATTGAACATTTGTTTTCTGCCTATTAAAGAATGAGGGCTCGAATCATAAAGAGATACATTTGTGTGCTCAGCTTGAGCTAGGTGCACTTTGTGTGTTCTTGGGCGCACACATTGCATGCACAGGGTGATTCCCAAAAAATCCCTTCTGGTGAGTGGACAATGTAAGCATGCCTCTCTAGGCAGAACAAGCGTTTCACAAAAAAGGAGTACATATCCTATGGTAAATGCAACAAGGGGAGCTTTAACATGGGATGCAAAAAGTGGAAAAACACTTACACACTGACATGCTATTACTGAAATTGCTCACAAACAGCAAAAGAAAGTAAAACAATTTCAGCGCAACATGTTTAAAAGACATCACATTTGTTTCTGAAGATTTGCTTGTGCTGTGAATTTGGCTTACTAAAAATTGAGGATCTGCATGTTCCATCTGTTTTTGTAGGTACGTCCATAATTTTCACCCTTTTATGCAGGCAGATAACCTTTCATGAATCAGTCCAGGTTCAACATTCGGTGCATCTGACACATCAAATGTGCATACCTAATCACAAAAGCATGTGGTTTGTTCTGCTTCGGATATGTACATCTAACCACTGCCCCTAGTCTCACCTGTCACAGGTCATGGGAAAGGGAAAAGACAATGCTGGCAGTAGTCTGAAGCGATGCAAGGTAGCACTGATCTGTAAAATAGAAACGTTCATATTTTACAAAAACGTGTCCATTCTTTTCTCTCATCAAAGGTGGAAATGTAAGGCCTTCACTTCAACTGAGCTCGTTAATTCTACATGGGTGAGGTCTTCCTTAGCTCGCTTCTGCATGGGACACATGCACAACTGTAAAACACCAACACCCTGAATATTCTGGCCTGACTGAGGGTCCCTTGTGCTCAAGTAGCCCTACTTCACTTGCAAGTTCTATATGTAAATCTTGGACTTGCCAGGTTCAATCTCAGTGATCAGGAGTGGACCGGCAACAGTATATCACTCCTCTATGCCCACAGATCCCAGTGAATTGGCCCCTATATGTGTATATTCTTTCATGAAATTGTCAAATACATAACCTTACCACACTGGTTCTTGATAGGTGAAATGTTTTGAAAGTTTGCATTAATACTTTGATCATTAGTGTTCCGAATCGTGGACCCAGTGGGCTAACTGTTAAATTAATTTGTAAACACATACTATTATCAAAACAATATGAGGAGCCTGGTATTATTCTATATTCTAAGGAAAGCCTGTTTCAATGTATCCAGCAAGACCCTGTGAGAAGTATATCTGATCAATTCGGATTTCACTTCTCTGAATTGAATTGCGTAAGGAATTGCTCTCAGAAGAATACAGAGAGAAGATAGCATATATGACAGCTTTCCCCATTATAAAAACAGGAGAATTCATGGCCTGTTTTATGACTTTTTGGCCATCGTGATCACGTTGCTGATTCCAATTAATAAGTCGTTTTTATTGAAGTGTTAATACTGTGTAGATGTATAAGGACACATTTGCATAAACTATGATGATTTGAATGTTTTGTACACTATTTTAGCAACATCTCGTCTTTATTTATGATTTTGTTAACACAAGACTTGGATCCTCCTACTCAATATTTTAAAAAAAACAACAACAACTAGGTGTTCCATTCATCGTTTAACATCCAATAAAGGGTTTTGGCATCTTTATCCTGGGTCTGGGACAAGTGTTCAAGGATGGGAAGTTATTTAGTGAATATTTACTGAAACATATTGGTGATGCTTTATTCTAACAACCATTTTAGGAATTTACATTGCCCCAATAATTTAATACAATTGCTCGGTAAAGCTACAACAAATGTCAATTATAATAACATGTACAATGAAGAACAAGTAATGAGTTGAATAACATATATCGAACTATAACGTGGACGTAGACTCAAAGTGTTATCATACAGGATGTTGCCTCATATGGTCAACACATCTGATCAGAACAAAAATAATGATTCTGAAGATGGGTTAGTGCCCTGCATATCATTAGTGGGATGGGACAAAAAAAGGATTGGGTGATAACTCAGTCGTAAGTAGTTTGTAGAGAGAACCACTTTACAGCACTAAGTAAACAAGTGAACACAATTGTTTTGCATGTGCTCCAACCCAATTACCCCTAAACATAAGGTCATTAAATGTGTTTATCATGTGCTATCTAATTGTGTGTTTAGTGTGTGTTGATAACCCAATTTATTCATCACATTATATATGAAATACAAATGAAAAGTATATATCGTACTGAGAGTAAACCTTTGTAATCATCGCAGGTCTTTCAGCAATGCATATTTTGAGAAACTTGGGAAACTTGGAAAGAGAAATCAAAAATCAAAGAGAGATTGTATTGCAATATTAGTAGGGGATTTGAATCTAAACGTTGAGCCCTGCGTAACCATCTCCTAGATTATGGAGGAAGATGAACTCAGCTAGCAAATTCCACAAATAGATGTGATCAAACCAAGAACAGAACATAAGCCTGCGTTACCAATGGAAGAAACCTTGACAAGATTAAATCTTCAGGCCTGCAATGGTAGGGTGACTGGTGATAGAGGTAGTATCTGCTCAGCTATCGATTGTATCCTGCTGAATTTGGAATGATGGGGAAGAGCCAAAAGCTTCAAAGT
This sequence comes from Ambystoma mexicanum, assembly GCF_040938575.1. Classification (NCBI taxonomy): domain Eukaryota; kingdom Metazoa; phylum Chordata; class Amphibia; order Caudata; family Ambystomatidae; genus Ambystoma; species Ambystoma mexicanum. The sequence continues at coordinate 909,327,992 of NC_090930.1, forward strand.
TATATTTTGATATGAAAGTGGCCCTATTCCATTGCACTTAACCTTGGATCGTGAAGATGCTAACGTTGAAAGTATTATAGATGGAAGCAGGATAGTAGGATTGTCATGCCAGGGTGCAAAAAAGCAAGTTGGGTGGCATCACATCAATTAAACACAAGTAATCCTATCTTTATATGGCCAAATCGTGCCTGTTTTAGAGGCTAAATACACTAACCTATATCAGAACAACCAGACAGGCATATGTAACTTCTTAGATCAATCCTTGGAGATCATTGGACCTTCCTTTACAAGATCGGTGAACGCAACACACAAATGAACAAGGTGCCTCAAAGATAGGCTTTGTACAACAGGTACAGTAAGGAGCCAGAGACTAGAATATATCATTTGATTAAGTATTTAATTTGATTGAATTCAAGCCCATAAGCAATAGATAAACTAAGAGAGGATTGAAAGAATGATAAGGATCTGATAACATTGAAAAAAGTGATTTATTTTAGTAATAAATAGGTCTCTGTTAAATGCTGTAAATACTGGAAACACGATATCATTCTGGCAAATGATACAAACAGTGACAGATAAGTATGACTCGCCCTTCAAAGGATGTATTCCTGAAAAGGAATGGGTCAACTACTTTGCAAGGTTAAATAAAGAACAACAACCTCGTTTTTCATCATCAATAAATGAAGAAATCATTGGTTTTCAATTGAAAGGGATACTGAACCCCTGACTTTCATTGCACAAAGTAAAAATAGCAATTCAATCACAGAGACCAGAAAAAAACGAGTCCTGAGAGTATTCTGAATGACCTGTTAATTCATAAAATAGAGATTCGGGCTCCATAGCTAACACATGTTTTTTTTGCCCAGGGAAGAACATGGAAATGTCAACAATAGTGCTGATTTATAAAAAGGGAGGGAGAGACAAACCTGAACATTGGCACCCCATTTTCCTATTAGACTGCATTGGATTTTTTTTTAGAAAGTTCTATTTATACATCTAGGAAAATGGAAAGAGGAGAATAAAACTAGCTTACAGCTACAAGCCGGTTTCCATAAGGAAAAAGGGATTGTCAATCAGGGATTCAGGCTGATCCTCCTGATAGTGAAATATGTAGTTTTGAAAAAACAAAGCCAGAACATCTAGAAACAGCCTTGCATGGGTTACCAAATCTGAACTAAAGAATTCTCTAGTGAGGCAAAACAGACCACATGCATTAACATAGGACATTTTTGGGCTGTACACTGATGATTCTGTTACTGTTAAATGGGGAATGGGTTGAGGTATACAGGATGTGTCCTCAACTCAACCCTATTTTGTATTCAAGTAAATGGAATTGCATTTGAGTTATTTAAGTTTCACTCTGATATTCCCATGTCTTTACAAAAAACATTCCAATCCTGTGGTTTGTGTTGAAAACGATAACACTATAAAAACAAACTAAGAGATTCATAGACCTCTGCACACAAAAACGTCTGGACCTTAATATTTGAAAGACAACACTTATGACCTGTTCAACAAAGACAAATAGTACCAAAAAATCAATCTCCGGGTAAACAGTGAACAAGTCAAGGGTGTACCCCCTTTGATTACTTGAGAATTTGATTGGATGGCCATGGAAGCTAGGCTCACCAAGTGGCAACATTTCTATGCACACTAAAACGCTCCGTAGAAGTTGCCTTAAAATGTTGCATCATCCATGGTAATAAGGCTTTGGGACCAACTCTTTAGGTATATAATTATCAAGCAAGGCAGGCTGCTAACTCTGGAGCTTAGTTGTGGGGCTATTCATGCAGTCGATTATTTTCAGTATTAGAAAACAGTTTTTTAAATGAGTGCTGTGCCTGCCAAAATCAGTGCCCGATTCACTCATCCATTTAGATCTTCATTGGCAACGTACTGAAAGGCTAACAAAGTTGAAACCCCTGTTGTATTGGGTAAGCCTCTGGTCAAATCTAAGACTTGTGAACTCTAAAGAGTCCTTGATGTATCTATTCAACTCTTCGAATGGCAGCCCTCTTCAATCAGTAAAACATGTAATGTCCATGTCTCTTGCAGTAGGAGTGTGTCATGGTTCATGGTTTGGGCCAAAGAAAATTGGCTTCCTCGTGTGCAGGAAAACTGGGTAGTAGAAGGAGATTAGGCCGTTTTCGCTATCTTGCTAGTAAGCATACTGTTCCTTTAAACAAAACCCTTCCTAGCGGCCGGCTGATGGACAGGTGACGGTTCCCATGGAAACAGTGGCATCCGTTACGCTTGGGTCGAATCAGAAGTGTCACGTGATCTGGTCCTTATATGTGTCGTTCCAGTGGGAAACAGCGCTTCTGAACTTTCCCAGTATGCCTTTGTTGTCTTGGAATCTTTCGTTGTCAAACTTTTGCCTTTGACTTTGGATTTTGCCTTTGGATTTTGCCTACGTTCTGCCCTTGTCGGATTTGTTGCCTGGATACTACTGTTTAACTGGTATTTGAACTCGGAACGTCCCACGACCTGCCTTGCCTTTTCCCTAGCTTGTGACTTACCTGTTCTTTGGTTCTTGTTACTCCTGATATGTCGTTTTTGTTTCCTGGTTTCCTGCTGTCCTTGAACTCTGTGTTAGCAGCTGGACTTCTGTTCATATAATTTAGATTATCCGCGATTGCGTGCACCGATTCTTCTGTTTGCTGAACTGTGCTGAGGAAACGCGAACGCACGCACCGAGGGAGCAGTTCTTCAAGTCTTCGGTCCTTCTCCTAGAACGTGAACACGCGCACCGAGGTTCACCGTAGTCTACACCCTCCATATTTGGTTTTCCTGTTTCTTCATCTGTCTTGATTCTTGTCTTGGGATTCACGGGTAAGATCCACTCCTACTTCTTGTGTTTAGTATATTCAGATAAAACGACATTTCTGATATCTTGTTTTGATTCTTTAGATTTGACACTTCTTGGCTCTCTGTTTCACTATTTGTGACTCAAGTCTATCATTCAGTACAGGTTAGAAAGGGTTTGGATATTCCTTGTTTGCACTATTGTTCGATATTGTAATTCACAAGTGCATTTTTTCCTTCTTTTCAGCCTGGTGTTCCGTTGGATCCATATTCCAATCAATTTGTCCTTCTGTACGTATAAATTAAGACGTCCAGAGGGTCCGATTGGTGGGAAGCTCAAATATTCTTCACTACGTGTCAAGTAACACGGAAGACATATTTTGATGGTTTTCTGATTTGCATGATAGAGTGGAACACTGATGGACTTCACCAGGTGGGATTAGAACATAGAAGATAATTCTAAATGAGTAGATCACTCACTTAGTGCTAAGTAATTATTGAAGCAGCAGCCTCCGAGCTGTTGGACAAGGCTAAAGCAATGTGTGTGTGAAAGTCACAATGGACAAATTACTTATTGCACCAATTTCATGAACAAGTGTGTAATGCACACTCATTTTAATTTTACATAAATAAATAAGCACAGTTTCAGGATTTTCCTTCTTATTTTGCATGTTTGATGTACCAATTGAGGCATACTCTGGTGCAATTTTACTCTGTTAGTCCAATCCTCCCTTATAATTATTCTCTGCACCCACTCCAGTCCACAAATGTACCCATATATTTTGGAAAAATAAGTATTTTTATGAAAAATAGCACAGTGCCAAAAATCAATATTTCTCAGAATTAATAATAAGGTGCATACAACATGTAATAATTCATTAACCATACCAAAGATCCAAAACAAATAATATCGATCAGACATAATAATAATCAAGGTGGATAAAACAAAATTGTATTAACTAATGAAACATATCACAGTGGCAAAAATATTATTTTGAATAGAAATACTGATAAAAAGAGAAAACACGAAATTTTAACAATTCATAAAATATGCAAAACTGACAAAATATAATATTGATCACACATAACATTAATCAATTTTAATATTATAATGGCAGTACATAAGGAAAAAAAGCGGAAGTCACAAACATATTGATATAATGTAACTATAAACAAGTTGAATTAAATAAATGTTAGTAATTCATGAAACATCTGTGTCAAATAATATTGATCAGAGTCAATAATAATCAATGTGACTAAAATAATTGTGTACATGTATGAAACATACCACAGTGATACACATAATTAATAACAGATATCAGAATAACCAAACTGAAATTCTGATTGCAATTCATTAAACATATACCACAGTGACAAAATGTTACATTGATCAACATAATAAACAATGTGAATAAAACATTTTAACATAGTAATGCTGAAAATTAAAATAATATGAACACAAAATAAAAGTAAGACTATTGAAAATCGCTTAAAAGATTATATGAATAATTAATAAAAAATGAAAAGCACATTATCCTCTGTTTTCATTAGGCAAAGACAAGATACAATGGATCATAATTCTTGTGATCCTGTCCTCCTCTACCTGCACCACACAATCCACCAATCCATCCCTTCACAAAAGTTTGGTACCCATGCTCTATATGTTCAAAATCAATGTCAGTGTGCTGACAATCAATAATGAGTATGTGTTGGAGTTCTTATAACTGCAGAGATTATTACTCTGTAATAGAAAAATAGAAACATTAACCCCCTCTGGGGGTTGCTATTCAAGTTGAGACCAGACCACAAACCCATTGTCGGTCTGTTATCCAAGTCATCAAGTAATTAAGGTGTCACACAGATCCATGAGGCTGGTCACAAGGCTTCAGGAGTAAACATTCAATGTTATACATCTTCCAAGGAAGCAGAACATCCTAGCTTCTTCCTATACCTGCCAGTGAAAAGGACTCATCAGAGCTTTTTGCCGCCATTTTCTCTAAAGAGGATTGTCAGTTACTTTTGCTGTCCCAAGATATCTGGTTGCAAGTAGAAGCGGGAGACCCCAAACTGGGATAATGTGAGAGTGCAGAATAGCAAGGGGTGGCCCTCCTCCACTCCAAGGTTGTAGTATTAGTTACACCTCTGCCAGAAGATCCAAACAGAAGTCTTACTGTAGGGGGGAATTGTGTAAATGGGGGTAAAGTGATTCCCCCACAGGGTGCTCACGCTAACCTGCCAGAGTCAGAACACTCATGACATATCGGGATTTCAGCCACCAGAATTCTCATGGTGGCTAGGGATAGACTAATTTCTGACTACCTAGAAGTTTAGTGTAGTATGTGTGTGTGTGTAGGGAGTGGAAAGGGTCTGAAATCCAAGACCTCACCAATGGACCCCATAGAATGTCCTTGTGCCTAAATGGAACAAGGTTAGGGTGAACCTTGTGGGACCCCTCATGTGTCTCCAATTGGGGACAAATAATACCATTTTACATGGTGGATTACTTTAGTAAATGGCCTGAAGTTGGATTTGTTCACTTGCCTACCACTGTGAGGGTAATCACATTCCTCCAAGCACTTCAGCCACTCTACTATGCATTCTTCGGCATAGCAACGCAATTTCACGTGCACCTATTGAGGTTCCACCATTATACAGCAGACCTGTTTGGTAATGCAGCCAGCTCGTGAAGACGCCCCCGCACTGCATATGCACAAGAATTGTGTATGCGGCAAACTTGAATCAAGATACAACACCATTTCACTCTAAGGAGGCTCTGTGTGTCCTGAAGAAAGCCTTGTATCATTGCCTTTATTTGTATTATTGACAATAAGGTCCTTTGTTCTGTGTTCAAATTACAAGGCTAGAAACAGATCTAGACGGTCAACACCTTTTGATTTTGTGGGGGCTGATGCATATATGAAGTCAAAACAAATGCATGGAAATAAGTCACCCACAGGTTACTAACATCACCTTTATCTTGTGCCACAGTTAAGTGTATCTAGAGAAGTTAGCATCTAATCTTCTCTTGAAATACTGTGGTAGGCTAAATTGACGGTCAAACATGAAATGTATTCTTGATCTTTTATTATTTTTTCTTTTTGTTACTTCTCACGACCAGGTGGTCTGAGTTTTATAACATGTATTTTTGAATACATTTCATATTTTTCTATGTACCTGACCTTCTTCATCTTCAACATATGCTTATAAAGATGGTACCCCACTCTGTTTGTTAACTGTAAGTCCCCAGCTGATGCAACATCTAATGGTAGCTGTGCGCTGGATTGTGACTGCCATGATCTCAAAGTAATTATTGGGCTGCAGACCCCCCAACGTGGTGAAAGGACACAAGAAATTGAACAATATGTGGGTGATAGGAGCACAGTAAAGCATTGAACAAGGCACAGCCATGGTATCCACCCTGCCAGCGGAATGGGTGACCATGGATGGCCTTCTGGAGACCATAAACAATTTTAAAAAGTGTCTGCAGAATAGAAATTCATGCAGTTGGCATGGATGGATGTTTTAACACAAACATAGGGCAAAAACCACTGTATGGAAAATGGGTTATAGCTCATCAGGAAATCCAGAGGCCTAATTTGACCAGGACCAATGTACTAGCACCCAAAGAGAGGGTACATGTACAAACAAGGCTGTGATGGAAGGACAGAAAAGGATAGAATGGATATCTAACTATCCCTGCCTAAGTGCAAAGCCTCCTCTAGGTAACGGTGCTGTGCCGCTTACAAACACTGGATAGAAAAATAAATAAACTAACCGCTTCTAAGTAGGTAATACTTTCAGCCTTGTTGGACCTATGCCACTGTCTTCCACTATGGTGAGTGGAAATAGGAAGAGAAGTGCTCAATAATCACTTAAAAAGGTGCACCTATGGTCAATTGGAGAGGATCTAGAGGGGTATCTGTCAGTTTATTAGCCACTAGATTGTTTTCCTGGCCATGGTGTACTCAGGTCTAAAAACGACACAGATACATTGACATACAATGTTCGACATAACACAAAGTGATTCCGCCCGAGCACCGCCTGACTTCCGGTTCAGGCGTTTTTGCCTGACTTCCGGTTCAGGCGGTTTTTGTCTGACTCCTGGTTCAGGCGGTTTTGCCTGACTTCCGGTTCAGGCGTTATGCCTGACTTCCGGTCGTGTTCGGCCAGACGAGCTGGGACTACATCCTGAATGGAAATGGGCTGCACTGTTACACCATCCGCTGGGAAAGGCAGCGCGCGTATCTCCACGCGCCCATTATCCTTTGCAAGTAAGTGCCAATGGACCATGCTGGACCCTGCAGCTCACTGTGTGCTTTTTCTTTCATTAACCGCGGACGCCCTCTGGACGGACACTATACTGCGACACCAGTGGACACTCGTGTCTGCTTTGTTAACCCTTTGCTAGCTCAACTGCTCAACTGCTGGTGGCCCCAGTTTAAGCACACATGTCTCTTTTTCCCCACAGAGAGCCGGGGACTCGGATCCATGTGTGCCGCTTACATTTGGGCACACCCATTTTTCCAGCTATGACTACCTGAGCAGGGACCTATATAAGGTATGGCTGAACACCAAACTATTTGTTTGTTGTATTGTCACACTTTGCTTACCAATCCCCCTTCTGTCAATCACTTGCTGGGGCTCCCTGTGACTTCCTTTTCACTACTGTTCAATTTTTGAAGTATGTCAATTAGGTATCCAACATTGGGAGTACCTGATAGTAGGCCATATATGATCCACCTATGTTCCCTTATACCTTTGACTTAAGTATGGAGTATTAAGATATGGGCATCCGCCCACAACCTGTAATAGGATGGTGATAAACTATGGGTCCCTTCTTTCTAAATGGATAGTAATATTCGTACTAGCAGTGTTGCTTATGTGGATGACAACCAATTATGTGTTATCCATATTCAATTGAATTGATGTTATTAGCTGTGAGGTGAATATGGCTACATACACTTCCTTTTGTTTCCCATAGGTTCCCTCTCCTTGTGATCCAGCCTTACAGCACTTACAACTTGGGGGTAAAGTGTTGACAATCCCTATATGTTGAACCATTCCTCCCTCAATATGGTCAGTCTTTTAATTACCCATACCAGACTGTACCAATTTCTGTGAGCAGAAGACTGTGCTGATGATAGTGGCTTTACCTGCATACATGCCACAGAAACCGGTCAGCAGTGGATGCTACTTACAAGAGGCACAAATCATGCCTACCTTGTAGTTTGAGCATTTCTTTTTACCAACCACCCATGACCCGTCATATTTACATCATTTCACGACAGATTATGGGACTTGCTTTCTTCTTCGTTGTGTGTTATGTCGAACATTGTATGTCAATGTATCTGTGTCGTTTTTAGACCTGAGTACACCATGGCCAGGAAGACAATCTAGTGGCTAATAAACTGACAGATACCCCACTAGATGCCTCTCCAATTGACCATAGGTGCACCTTTTTAAGTGATCATTGAGCACTTCTCTTCCTATTTCCACTTACACATAGTGGAAGAGAGTGGCATAGGTCCAACAAGGCTGAAAGTGTTACCTACCTAGAAGTGGTTAGTTTATTTCTTTTTCTATCCACTGTTTGTAAGCGGCACAGCACCGTTACCTAGAGGAGGCTTTGCACTTAGGCAGGGATAGTCAGATAGTCATTCTATCCCTTTCTGTCCTTCCATCACAGCCTTGTTTGTACACGTACCCTCTCTTTGGGTGCTAGTACATTGGTCCTGGTCCACATAGGCCTCTGGATTTCCTGATGAGCTATAACCCATTTTTCCATACAGTGGTTTTTGCCCTATGTTTGTGTTAAAACTATTTTAGAGTAAGGACCATACCCTGTTTACTCTCCCTCCCGCCCTCACGGTTCTTCTACTCATGGATGGATGTTTCCCTTATCAGAGCGACCTACTTAAGATCAACAAGAGGGTTGTGCTGCAGATCAGAGAGTCAATGATGTCGAGACTCACTATCAGTGCTGTAGAAACAGATGGACAGCCTAATTATGGTGACAGGGCCCTCGAACAGAGGGCGGAGGAAGTTCAAGGGCAGTCCTGATGATACAATATACAGATTATTGGAAGGTCTGTGTGGTTCTTGGAAAGACTGTTCCTGGACACCCTAAAAATTAAGGGTCTCTTGAAATTCTTCACCATTGAAAGGTTGCGCAGGGTGCCCGGGTGATGCCCCCTCCAGGTGCTCCACCTATGGCTATAGTGGCAACATTTCTAAACTTCAGGGGCAGGGATGCTATACTGCAGGAGCCACTTAGAAAAGGTAATTTCAGAATGGGGTCTGCCAATATCCTGTTGTTCCCTGATTTCACCCTGGTAATGCAGAAAAAGGTGACCCTTTAATGGGGTGAGGATGAAACTGAAGAGTATATTAAACACCTGATGTTTTTTCCAGCAAAACTGAAAATGATGATGGATCGTACCTCAGTGTTTTTCATGAAAGCTCAGAAGGTTTAGGACTGGCTGAAGATTTGTGCCCACAAGCTCGGAGAACATGGTAATGCCAGCTATGCCAGACTGACACCTGTGTTCATGGTTTTGATGGGAGACAATGCTTTGACTCTGACTGTGTCTATTTGGCAGCAAAGACAACAGGACCATTTAAGGTTCTAAACTGGACTCTCAGTTGGCTCTACTCCAACCGTTCTGTCCAGGAAATTGCACAGTTGGAAGGGTGACGGACACCTTCAAACCCTTACCGAGTGGGTATAACATTTTGACAAATGGTGGGGCTGGGAGGGATATGCTGGGCAATTCACTGTGTCCATTTGATCATAATCATTTTGTTTTGTGCGTGGGTATGTTCAATGTTCAATCATCTGGATTAGCTCTTGGAGCCCCGTATTATTGGAAGTTGGAGGAGGGTTAGCTCCTCATATATTTATACTACATGGAGTGTGTGGTGGCGGGCAGGTGGTGTTTGGAGCTGATATCCCCTGGCTCACTGTTCCATTGCTTGCAAGTTGGGCAAGAGTCTCATGTGCAGACATTGGGCTTCTGTGGGCATTCGTTACAGGTAGTTTTGTGGTGTTCCACTTGCAGTCTGTGGTCAATGTTCATGTTTTGGGGTATTTGGTTTAATGTTTGTTGTTTTGGGGATTGGAGGGGTATGAGAAACTCATCAGCAAGTTGGTGTAGGAGTCTGGGATCTTGATTTTAATTAAGAGTGTTGAATTACAGGATGGCATGGGTGTAGACCATTGATGGGGGCTGGAGATGTCCCTCTGGAGCTGATTAAAAGAGTACTTAGATATGTCACATACTATGTAAAGATTGGTCAGATGAAATGTAAGGGGCCTTGGCAATAGGGGGAAGCAAGCAAAAAAAGGGTGGTTTTTTGAAGAGACATGGGATCCAAATTGCACTATTGCAGGAAACCGATCTTCTGCACTCAGACCTGGAGATTTTAAGATGCAAATGGGGTGGAATGGTATATGGATCGGTTATTCATCATATACGAAAGGGGTCATGAATTGGGTGGCGTGTGGTGTTCCTAAACGTATCAAAAAGTGGGTGAGGGATTCAGAACGAAGGACGTTGATATTGAAAGTAGTTTAAATTGGAAGGCAATGCGTCTCATCAACTCCTACACACGGAGCGGGATAACAAGGAACATTTCCAAGAGGTATTGGAGCAGGCTCAGGTTACAGATATGGCATTTACGTCTCGGGTGGTGATTTTAATTACTTGTAGGACCCAGTGCTGTATAGGTCGGATATGATGTGCCCCTTTAAAAGATTATCCACCACGACTTTGAACAACCTAGTGAAGAAACTTGAATTGGGAGAGTTATGGAGAGAAAGTTGGAGGGAGTTGATGGAGTATTCCTTCTTCTCCCATGCCCATTGCTCATATTTGGGCCTCGATTACATTTTTGTGGGAAGGGAACATTTTAATTTATTCTATAACACTGAATATTTGGCGAGGATTATTTCAGACCACTCTGCTCTTGCTACCACGCTCTCCTGGAAAGGGACGACACCCGTTATATCGTCTTGGAAACTACGGGTGTAGACTCTGGAGGATGGGGCATTCCGGAATCATGTCAATGAGGCAATATCCTTTTTATAAAAATTATTGGAGAATTCATTGAGGACTTTGGCCTGGTATGGGAGGCCTTAAATATCACGATTAGAGGGGTATGCATGGCTACCACCTTGGGGGTGCATAAAACTCTTCTCAGAATTGCATAATATGTATTGTACAGAATGCATGGAAAAGACTTCTGACCCAATTTCGAGGAATTTTAACACCCTGATTTACCTTTTGAATTTGACAAGATCCTATTTGGGATATTTAGTGATATGGGGCTTCCCACCTTGCTGTCAAAAGAGTGTGGATCGTTAGGAGATTGTTTTAGTCACTGCATTTGCCTCTTCCTTCATCCCTCCCCTGACCCTTCATTAGACACTCCTTCTAACTCTGTTCTAGCTAACCTCCATCTTTCTATCTCTAAAACCCTGGACATCCTTGCCCCCGTCATGAGGATCCGCATGAAGCTTGCCTCCAAATGCAACTCTTGGTATGACGGTTATAGGTTAAAGGATCGAATGAAAAGGATCAAATGACAAAAGGTTAGAGTCAAAGGGACTTAAAAAAAGGGTCACATTTTTTTTATTTTTTTGGGGGGAGGTCCACCCCCTAAACCCCTGTTTTCGGTGTAAAAAACACTTTTTTTTACCTATACGGAAGCCAAAAAAATATATAAATTTTTAAAAAGGTATTGGAACTTTTTTTTTTCTGTCCTTTTGAATTGAACCTTTTGTCATTCGATCCTTTTCATTCGATCATTTTACAGGACACGTGGTATGACTCTGACTTGTCTGCTTTCAAACGCAAGTGCAAAGCTGCAGAGTGGAAGTGGCTAGCATCTAGCTCATCCTCTGACAAACTGGCCTGCTGCCTACTCCAAAGGCAATACCATCTTTCCATCTGCTCCAAGAAGAGGGCTAAGGTCCAAGTCAGTATCTCTGGAGCCACGAACAGCCCGGCTGAACCCTTTAAAATCAGCAAGGAACTTGCCAAACCTATCACAGTTTCCTCCTCTCCTCCCCCCTACCAGGCCCTCTGCTCTGCAATGGTCGCCCACTTTTCCTCATAAACTGTGGAAATCCTGTCCTCTCTGTCATCTACTCCCCTCCCACTTCCCCACCCCCTCAAATCACTGCCGTTGGCCCCCCATTCCACCTCCATACTGTCCTCTTTCTCTCCATTGCACCAGATGAGATCTATAGAGTCATCCGCTCTATGAAAATCATATACCTGGCATCTCTGGCCCATCTGATCTCCACTTTCTCCCCTCATTTCCAGTGACAATGCCTTCCTCTACCACCGCCTCCTCATACCTGACTGCCTGACTGCTATTCAGGAATGGTGCTCTTCCAATGATCACTGCTTTAATGCCAGTAAAAGAGAGATCCTTCTCACTGGGACCCTTGCCCCGCCTTCACACTCTTTGGCCAGACTCCCTGGGTCCTCTCCTCTCGCCTACTTGTGAGGCAAAATACGTTGGCATTATCTTTGACTCCTCTCACTCTTTCTCCACACACATCACAGACATTGCCAAGAAATCCTATTTTCAGTTGCACCTCCTCAGGCAGATTCTACCGTTCCTCACCGTCCCTCAGAAGCTCAATGTCTCCAGAGCCCTGATTCGTTCTAGGCTTGACTACTGCAACAGCCTCTTTCTTAACCTGCCTTTCTCCACCCTTCTCCCCTTTAACTAATCCAGAATAGGGCTACAAGACTTATCCTTGGCCTCAAGTCCAGGGACAGCATCTCTTCAGCCCTAAAATTGTTACACTGGATTCTGGTGAGTGCAAGGATCAAATTCAAGAGCCTTTGCATCATCCAAAAGGCTGTATGGGGTCTTGGACCTCTTAATATCCAGTTTTCTCTTCCTAAGTACCTTCCAGCCAAGGCCTTTGGTCTTCTGGCTCCAACTCTTTGCAGGTCAAACGCTTCTCCAAGCAGAGAATAGGAGGTAGATCATTTTCTTGGAATAGCCTCTCTCCCTCCTCAGACTTCATCCGGATCTTTTTAAGTTCCAGAAACTTCTCAAGACATTCCTTTTCTCCACTTCTTTCCCTCTCCCCACTCCTTGCTAACTCTCCACCTGCTGCTGCGACTGGGGCGTGGTCCCTTCAGAGTCATACAGGGACCAGACCAACCCCTATAAATCCGCCAGCATCCTTTGCCAGCACTTGCCTTCGGGCTTCCTTCCCGTACTAGCCCAACTTGGTCCTCCCTGTCCACTGCAATCATCCTCCTTCCCTCAGCCCTTCCCCTAGCACTTGCCACCTTGGCCCGCCCTGCAATTACCTACCCCCACCCTTGGGGGTTACCTGACGCCTATACTTATCCCTCTACCCCCTGCCCCTGCACTTACCACATTGTCATGCACTTGCACGCTAGGATTGTCACAAGGCCAATATACTTTGTTGATCTACTTTTTTAATCCCATGTGCCCTGCACCCCATCTCCTCTTGTGGCGCCTGGAAACACCTGTGTATAGGCGCCATACAAATGTCCAACAAATAAAATAAATAAATGTTCATTGCTTTCCTTCACTAAACGTGGCCTGGGTATGATATGCCACGTGACACTTTTTTGACTATGCTCGAATGGTGATGGCCACATTGTGGACTGTTATACTGGAAGTTCCGGAGCCCACACCATTGCTGCAATAGTTTTTCCCGATAAGGGATGGAAAGGGAACACATTTTCAGATTTAGAAAGTGTTATTACACGGGAGGTCTACACCTATTTTGCTGATTAATGGGAAATGGGAAAATGATCTAGGATATGCAATATCGAAAAAGAACGGCTTGTGACGTATAAAAAAAGTGTCCAGGAACGACAGGTTTAAACTAATTCAGTTTAATTTCCTTCACAGGGTCTACATAACTCAAGCTAGGATGCATGTAATTGCCACAGAGCTACCTCATGCGTGACCCAGCTGCAGGCATCAGTCAGTGGGATTTTGGCATATGGTTTGAGAATTCCCAGTGATCAATCGTTATTTGATCAAAGTGATAGATAGGATTAACACATTACTTCACAGCTCTTATGAGTGTAACCCGTCTTTGTGCTTGCTGGGCAGATTACCTGGCAGCAAGAAAGAGAAACACAGGAAAATATTGCCCATTTTCTATTGTTATTGGCTGAACGGCAGATAGCAATATCATGTAAATGTCCTAGTTGCCCACCTATCGCGCAATGGGTGTCGGATATGTGAGGGTGCAGGAGTAAGGCTCAAACACAAGTGAGGCTGCGTTTTAGTTATAAACCTTTATTCATAAAAGTAAAGGCGTTGCAGAAAGAACTTTTCTATCCCTAAAACTAAAAGGGGTTTCCCTGTCTCCATGAAAAATAAGGAACACTGTCCAAATGTCGAAATGAAAATAGTCTGCCACTGCTGTGTCCCAAAAACCCTACTTCTGACCCAAACACTATTAACTAATGACTAATGTGCAAGGACTCCACAACTCCAAAGTAAACTAACAGGGACTTCTCTTGCCACTTCAAATTCTCAAGTGTTCGAAGAAAAACAAATGTTCTGCTTCTTAGCAATCAATGTCCCAGTATCCAGGGTTTGGCTCCTCTCCCCTGGTGTCTAACTGGCTATTTGCAGGCCTTCATATCGGTGCTAGTCCCAGACTCACAAAGCTGTATCATAAAACACTGATGTAGTCTTTTGACAAACATATACTTCCTTCTGGACAATCTCTGTTTCTCATAGGGTCCCAGACCCTCTGATTAGATTCTCGTTTGGGTGCAGGTCGCAGGCTGTTTCAATGTGGCAACACTACGAATTGGTTTACTCTCCTGCTACGTGCATGAGTCTCTTTCAAATGTTTCAGCACACTTTAGGGTCCCAGACCCTTTTGTGGTTTCAGATGGGTGCGGGTCCCAGACACGCAATGCAGCATCACCATGAGTTGATTTACTCTTCTGCCAAGTATGTGTGCCCCTTTAAAATTTCGCAACACTCTTATGGGTCCCAGATCCTCTTGTGCCTTTTGGAATTGGTTTCTTATATGGATGCAGGTCCCAGACTCACAAGTCTGTGGTTCTTTTTCTCTTTCTATAGCTATTTTTAAGGTCTCAGACCCTCTCCTGCTCTGTTTCTCATGAGGGTGCATGTCCCAGACAGGGGTCCTGACTCTTCTCACGTACTTTCACCTCTTCTCCCCAGGCTTTCCCGACCTCCAGCCCTTCTTGTTATGCCTGCTCACCTTTTCTGTTTGTTCACGTCTCCCGTGCAACAGGGCTCTCTTGCAATGCTCCAGTAGCTCACAGGGACTTGACTTTGCTGCCCGTCGCTTTGCTGCCTTTGGCATCCTTCTCAGAGCAGCTTCACTTCATGTTGCAGCTCTATGATTTGGGGACCGCTCAGGGTTTCCGTCGGGCACTTGCTTGCAGCGTCTCTTCTTCCTGGACTTCCAGCAATGTACCTCCATCTTCTGTGCATTGCATCTCCTCTTTCTTTACCTGGCTTGCACATGTGGTTCTTGCGTCAGCTCATTGGCTCCCAGCAGCTCTCTACTCAGAGGGTAGCTCTCTCTCTCTGCTTCAGCTAACAGGGATTTGAACTCTAGCATTTCCCTTTTGGGTTGTTCTCAAGCAATCACATGTTGCAGGCAAATAGACCGTTCACTTTCTTGAGTGGTCGGTATCCTCTTGCGCATCTTCTTCTTCACAGAACTGGTATAACCCTTGACTGCAAATCCAATAGTATTCCTTGGTACTTTAGTCAGATTTGAAGATAAATCAAACAAATAAACTATAGGATCATGGAAATATAGTAAATGTTTCCTGGTCTGCAAAAATTGTTAAAGTACCCATTAAAATATGTGTACATGAAGGTATCCTCAGGGGTTAGCAATGTTAACACAGGAGGCTTAACAGTCAGTCACACAAATATAATTTTCCCTCAGAGGAATTAATTGTCTGGAGAGGAGTCGAAAGGAAAATAGAGGCATCATTAAATATACACGAGCTTCCACAGAACTCATAAAAGCAGATAACAAAAAGGTGATCAAAGGACTCTCTTGGCAATCCTTTGTTCTCTCGTTGGTGGTGCATGATGCCAGAGAAAACACTACCATGCAAACCAGTAAATATATAAAGAATGCAATAGAAAGATTAATCCAGATATACATTTGGTAACATCACTTAGAAACATTTTCGGGGAAGTACAAGGGAGCAGTTGGATGAAATAAAAGTAGATGTGCAATGGGTAATCTTTTTTAGGTACTAAATAAACAGAGATAAAACATTTTTTCTAAGTGACCTTTACTGGCTATGACCGTCAAACATTCCTCAAAAGTGTCTATGTTTTATTTGGGGTCTTTTCAGTAAGACAGACATCATGGACTTGCTGTCAAGGGCCAGCCTGCTTACAAGTGACTTTGGTTTTTGAAAATGGTTGGGACTAAGTTATTTCATGAGTATGATTGGCAATCCAGCTGAAGTTCCACATAAGGGCCTGATAGTAGCTGACCTGGATGCAGGTTCCTAGTTCAGGAAAACTCTCTCATTGTGAAACTGATTTTGGGGGACAAAGAACACTATAGAGCCACCGTATCTATATAGCTACCTCTCCTGGTTAGTACTCCTGTTGGTTTTATTCAGAGTGTATTTCTCACTTGAAGACGCAGTCACAGGTAAAGCACAAGAGAGTCCTATAGTATGCCATCAGCTCCCAATGAATAACATTTTTGGATATGAACATTCTCCACTTGGATCCAGTTGCTGCTAGATGCCAAGATGGATGCAAGATTCTGATAAGGGTTTGGCTGCCTGTATACTTGGTTGGCTCTGCAGAGATGAAACAATCTCATTGTGTTCTTGTTTTGTTTCTTGCACTTATGTGTCGCGGCGAGCGGATAGTGTTTGGTGAGCCTGCTCGTGTGGTCATTAGACTACAACCTTACTTACTTTACTGCTATTGCTGTTTGAAATTTAAAATTGAAATTTAAAATATTCCAAATACTGTTTAGATTCATCTGCTTAGTGCAACTGTATGTGCTTTCTTTTACGACTTTGAACAAAAAAAACGTTATTAGTCTGACATTATTTGAATTTACTGACTAGGAAATATCTTTTCTATTTTCATCCTTTTGCCACGCGCAATTGCTGTCACGCTCTCATGTGACTTCTTGCACTTATGTGCCTCGGCGAGCAGACGGACACAGCTAATGATAAGCCAGTCTGTGGCCGTCCGTGCTACGGCCAGATTGCGGGGCTATACAGCATGGGCAATTGATAGTGACACTCCTGTGTCTGCTCTTTCCCATAATCTGCTTTTGAAGTTTGCCCCCCAACGACCATATTCTCTTTGGGATTCCCTTTGGCCCCTGTCCCCACAAGTCCCCCTCCTTCCTCAGATTCATTGAAGTGTTTCCTACTTAATGCCCACTCTCTTGTGGCTCACTGCGCACTGTCATGATATATAAGGTGATTACCTCCTGCATTCTGTATGTTTTACCGAAATCTGGTTCAAAGACTCTTTTGGCCCCACCATAGCCCAGCTGTTACCCGGAAATTTCAACATTCTGCTTGATGATCGTGATAACACATTACCCTGGTGGTGGGGTTGCCATTATTCTTAACTCCCTATTTTTCTGGGAGTTTGCTCACTTTGAAGAATAACATTTATATGGAGTCTTTATTTGCCCGTTTTAATACTTTACCTAACGTATCTATTTATTTTTTGGTTGTTTACTGCCCACCAGGTTCTGCCTTCACATTCTCTGATTGTTTTCTGGAGTTGGTTTCAGACTTACAACTTCATCATGCTAATTTCTTAATTGCTGGTGATTTTAACTTGAGACCTAATGACCGTTCTGATATAAACATGCATATATTCATCTCTGCTATGAACGACCTGGCTCTTTTTCAGTTCGTTTCTGGTCCTACGCATTGGTTGGGCAACACTCTAGATGTAATCTTTGCTTCCAAATCTGTTACCTTGATTCGCCAAGTAGTCCCTATCTCTTGGTCTGATCACTTCATCATTCCATTCTCTTGGAAGCTGACTTCGATTAAAACAGCTCTAGGCTCTGCCCTGCCCCTTGCCGGCATCGGCGTTATGTCGCATTGATGTTATTTACATTCAGAGGCCTCTTGCTCTGGCAGCCTGGTCATTGACCTTAATATTGTCTCCCATGCATTTACGTCAGTGACAGACTCCATTGCTTCTCTTAAAATATCTCAACCCAAGACTCAGGTTTCTGAACCCTAGTACAGAAATCATCTTCGTGCACAACATCTTTGCAGACGAGCCGAGCACAAACGGCGACTGAAATAGGAATCTAGTGCTAAAATGGCACTGCAATCTGCGTTATCATGTTATCATGAAGCCCTCTTCAAAGCTAAAAGTGCCTATTTCGCACATTGGGTTGAACATTCTATTAATCAAGCCAACACACTTTTTAAAATTGTCTGCTCTTTATCTGCAGCTCCCTTTGAGCCAGTCCAGCCATCTCAATCTCTTTGCAACTCTTTGTCATATTTTGTTGCAACAATTGTTAAAATACATGTAGCTATTTGCTCTAATGGCCTTAGGTCTCTAGACTCTGTGCATGTAGCTCCTATGTCTTTGTTAGACCCTCAATGGTTTGCGTTTCCTAAATTTCCTTTCGAGGAAATTATGGCGGCAACACTTCATAAGTCGAAATCTTCTCCCTCCCCTATTGACCCTATTCCTCTATCTGTTTTGAAAGACATTTTTCCTAGAATTGGCCCTCAGATTACACTGGCCATTAACAATTGTCTTTCTGCTGGTCAGATTCCAACCTCCCTTGAACACTCTTTGGTTGTCCCTCTTCTGAAAAAATCCTTCCTTGGACCCTCTACTCCCTACTATTTAGTGTTCCATTTCACTCCTTCCTTTTCTAACAAAGCTCTTAGAAGACTGGGTCCCCTTCTGAGCTCCTTTCTTGAGGAATCTGGTTTTTACCATACTTCCCAGTCCAGCTTTCATCCAAGATGGGGAACAGCGAGCACGCTGGTCTCTGTTGTGCATTAACAGGCCCATCTGGATGATCAAGGTGGTGTTGGTGCTTTATTGCTACTTGACTAATCATCAACTTTTGATAGCATTGATCAAACCATCTTACTTGACTATCTCGCTGGGGCCAGTCTTTCTGGTGCTTTTCTTTTATGGTTTTCTTCTTTTCTTTTGGATCACACTCAATCTCTTTCTCTCCTCCATTTTGTTCCTCACCGACTGGTTTGACATGCAGTGTTACCCAAGGTTAAGCACTTTCTCCAGGAACTGTTCAATCTACATTCAACCTCTGACCAAGCTAATCTTCTCCCATGGCTTTGGCTGTTATTCCTACGCCGATGACACCCACATCTTGGTTTGTTTAGATCTTTCTATTCCTGAGACAGCTATCAGATTTTGGGTCTGTCTGGAAGCTGTGGAGGAATGAATGTGTAGCAACTGGCTCAAGTTGAATGATAAAAAGAA
This sequence comes from Ambystoma mexicanum, assembly GCF_040938575.1. Classification (NCBI taxonomy): domain Eukaryota; kingdom Metazoa; phylum Chordata; class Amphibia; order Caudata; family Ambystomatidae; genus Ambystoma; species Ambystoma mexicanum. The sequence continues at coordinate 909,347,294 of NC_090930.1, forward strand.
CAAGGTGATGGTGGCGGATCCTCCTTCTGCTGCTGCCTTCTGGACTTCTGCCTTTCTCTCACCTGTTTCGTCTGCAAGAAATTTGGGAGTACAAATGTCTGCCTCTGTATCTGTAGAACCTCAGATCAGTACTAAATGCCACAGAGGTTATTTTCAAATTAAAACTTTACATAAAATTCTTCCTTACTTCCCTTTCTATCTTAGGTCCCTTGTGGTGTCATCTCTGATTGTGTCTATCATGGTCTATTGCAATTCTTTCTTTGTTTCTGTCACAACCCATCTACGTATTGTGCCGTCTCCAAGTTCTTCAGAATTCTGATGCAAGAGCTGCTACTTCTACGCCTAGACATGCTCACATCTCTCCGGTTTTGCGTCAGCTTCACTGGCTTCTTGTGGCCAAGCATGTTCAGTTAAAGGTCCTTTGCTTCGTTCATCACATCTTTTATGGCTTAGGGGCTGTGTATTTGCAGAAGAACTTTCTACAACTTGTCCCTGCTCAGGAGCCAAATGCTGGAGGTAAGCCAGGTGCCCTACCAGCCAAAAAAGCCCTTGTTACCCCCACCGCCATTGCTAGCGGCAGTTATGGCGGCAAATCCCCTCACGGAGTCCTATGGGACTCCATGAATGAGGATTTTACACCGCTTCGCCGGCACCCGTAATCTGGTGGCGATGCCGCTGGGCAGCGTGCCAGTAAAGGTAAGTACCAGATGCTGGTATCCTGGCAGCTCTATCGCCGGGATACCAGCATAGTCGGAATGAGGCCCTTTGTCTATGATGGGCATACTGCCATACATACAACATCCTTGTATTTGCATGACTGCCGGGCTGTTAACAGGTTCAATTTTAATGTACTGCCTCAAAATACTTGGTTAATCTCTTGGAAGATCAATGCAAAACTACATAATGCTTGTTTCCCCTTTTGCCTTGATTAAATAGAGACAAGCCTCCACTTTGTATTGTTGTGCCCAAAACAACCTTTTCTTACACAATACCTGATCACGAGTTATTAATATTAGACAGTGTGCTGTGGATTTTAACTATCTGATTTTATGTAAAGCAATATGTGTCTCTACATTGTTGAATCATTTTTTGAGAAAAGCTATTTGACTTCGACAACTATCAACCAATGCCATGATATAGCAATTAGATGTATAGATCATTTTTTATTGATTCTCTTTTATTAAATTATTAAGATATAATATGTGCTTTTATTAAACACCTTGATCAATTTGAAGAAAGATAATTATTAGTCTGACATTATTTTAATTTAATGACTAGGGGGAAAAGGACCCTCTCAGTAACCGACAGCTGGAATCTGCTCTCCAGTGGTCCCGTTGTCCACTCTTTCCTCTAACTTCTGCGTGGACTGCCAACAACGTGTGCTCCTTCTGCTGCTGCAACTGCTGCCACTGCTCCATCTAATGTGCACCTGAGGGGAATTTCTAAGCCTCTCTGCCTCCCTCAGGTGTGGGTCATTAGCAATAACAAGCTGGCCACTCCTATTACATTGCTCTTGAGCCCTCTTCCTCATCCTAGTACTTAGGGAATTATGGGACTTGAAGTCCCTAACAACAAACATATGATTTCTAGTTAGCTTTCTGCATTTTACACCCAGCTTCATTTCTTTTAAGTATGTCTAAGGAAACATCACATCCTCTTACTTGGAAAAGGGAAGGCAGTGCATTTAAGTCATTATTAACATATTTCCTTTCACTGTAGCTCTGGGAGTAAGGGTTATTTCTAACTTTATAGGTCTCTGACGGGCTTTCATTTCTTAAGATAGTTAGTGATTTTACATCAGCTTTATCCACACTAGCATGCTCCATCTGTGGATCAGAAAAATCATAGCGACAATAAGCCATTACATGCAGAGAAATATAAATGTTCCATTTTGCTGTAATGCTTTTAACCTGTATAAGGAACTCATTCATTACAAGTTCTACAGTAACGGTAATACAGTTGGTATTTTGAAATGCCACCTGTTTTACTTGTTCACATAAGTATTGGTTTAGTTACCCTTAAAAACAAAAAGCAAACTGCTTTGACGTGGAGGTAATACCTCATGAAAATGGTTGATAATGGTACAATTACTACATACAGAAATTGTACTACTGTTGGAACTCTAAAATTGGCAATACCAAAAATCATAATTGTAGAGGTTTATCACTGTTACCACATTTGGAAATGGTAAACACGTTTTGCTAATTCTGCCAAACTTGCACTGAAGTATTTCCCTGATATTGTTCTGCTGGGTTATTATTTTATTTTTTTGTTCGTCTTTTACCAGTGGAGTTTCTGTTTTCATGTCACACTCCTGATAAATTTGATTTATCTCACTCTCTGTGTGTAGGTGTGTCGGAGGGCTGGTCTATGCCCTTGCGTGATTAAATGACTTCTTCTGGACAAGGATGAGTAGTAGCTAAACCACCTACTTAGCCCTCACACTTCTGCAAACCAGAAGTGAACCCAATCATAAAGGTAAAACATGAACATCCGAGGAATATACCTCTGTTGCATTCCATGGTATCGAGGGAAGAGGGAAAGCTACGCTCTTAGAAGGGGTGTGAATGTGAAACAGTAGCACACCGAAAGTTCCAAAAGAAAAGAATATCTAATCAAGGTTCTATAAAATATATGTACTTTAATTAATCAAATTAATCGTACAACTAAATATTAAAAATGTTATGACAACCAACCACTGAACAAATATATATAGACACTCTGGATACATTAGCTGGGACGAAAATGGAAATAATGTACATAATGTCACACAAAGGATATGTTCTTGATGAAAAAGGTGGAACAAGGACCTTAACTAATCAGTAGGGCCCCAAAAATGTACAAAGAGGAGAGGGGTTCCTAATGGAATCTGATTCTAGTTTTTATGTGGTTCAACAGGGTCAGATGAGGCTTTGAAAGATGCTTGTGGATGAAATCTGGCTCAAACACTGTGAATCGCTTTTGTCCGAAGCAGCAAGACAGCATTGGGTCTGGTTCGAGGCAATGCGGCTCACTTGGATATGAAGGGGCCATCAAAGGATGCAGGTCAATGGATCACCATGATTGGTTTGATGATCAAGCCTTCTTCAAAATGATGATTACCACTGGTCAGGGTCAAAGACAGATGCAATGCTCCAGCGGTTTGAGTCGATTTGGATTGAGAATTCCTGGTGGTTCGATGCTTGGTTTGATGACATGGCAATTTAAAGTCATCTGCACAGTTCATGTGACAAGGCTCTGCTGGCGCAATGCGGTGTCAAAACAGTTCAATGGATGCAAGCAACATTTTAGAGTTTAAAGTGTGTGCCAACAGCAGCAATGCAGGTCTTAGTCGTTTAAAAATGTCAAAAACCGTTCAAATTCTGTTCAAGTTATTTGAAAATTGAAAACAGGAGACCTGGCTGCTTTGGCTTCTATGAATACTGTGAGACCCATTTACTGGGATAAGAGGGTTCCTTGTTTTGCTCACTCCCAAACCGGGAGAGGTTAGCTAGTACCTGCAGGAGACCTTCAGTTTAAGTGAAAGGGCTAGATACAAGTGCAGTTGGTCCACAACAGTTGTTCACACCCAATGTGCCCTCGGAATGGTTAGGGAGCAGAGCTCACCTCTGCATGGGAACCTCTATTTTCGTCTCACTAGCGGAGGGCCGTGGAAATGCCTGCTTCCCAAAAAAAGGTCCAAATGAATTCTTCTTGAAGACCCTGAAAGTACAAAATGAATCAAAGAAGGAGTGTGCGACCCATGCTTTTGTAGGTAAAAGGTCACAGGGATTGCATCAAAGCAACCCTGCTTTAAGGGGTCCAATCTGTGTCCTTGAGACAAGTGACCCTTGCCTCCTGATGTCAGACTCAGAGTGCCTTCTTCTTCAGGAAGTGAAGGGGGCAGGAAGGAAAGAGAACTGAAAAGAAAAATAGAGGAATCCTTCCTTAAACACACTTATTCTCTTCGACTGTCCAGATTCCGTCCCTTCCCCGGCGTGCAGCTACAAAGGCTCACCGGTGTGCAGCCCCGTAGTGTGTGGCAGGCTTTTAATACGGAATTGCCTCCTTAATGCCAGGATCTTAGTATGTCTCCTGGTGTGAGATTCAGGGCCTGGGAGGGAGGAATTACCTATCATCCCAGAGAGTCCACAGAGTTAGGCATCCTGTCTTTTGTCTAATTCACTGGAATGCAAACATTCAGGAAGCCTGGAATCCACATAGTCTCTCCTAGTTGGGCTGAGCTCACACGGTTCAGTTTGACTTGACTTTAATGATAATTTGAACTATCAGCCACAATACAATGGGCCTCATTATGACCCAGGCGGTAAGTTACCGCCTGGGCCGTGACTTTACCACCATGGCGTAAACTACGTTTACGCCATGGTGGTTGGCGGACTTACCGCCCCATTCCGACCTTTGCGGGGCGGTAAGTCCCCAATCCCCATTTACCCTTCCCCACTCCCATTTTTGCCCCATAGGGCATAATGGGAGTGGGGAAGGCGTTAATTACGCCACCGTAAATTACGGTGGCGTAATTAACTCCATGGTCCCTTGGCGCCATGGATTTTAACACCTGCTAAAAGCAGGTGTTAAATCCGCCATGGCGCTAAGGGACCTCGTACTCAGGCGGTAAGGGTCGGCGCTGTTTACGCTGCCGTAAACCCCTTACCGCCTGGGTCGTAATGAGGCCCAATGTCTTATATTTCTAGATTATCCTGCCACCAGACGATAACTTGTCATACACATTATGTTGTTTTGAATGATAATCACTGAAGGTAATGCAGGCTCTGCTGGTTGTGAGTTTGCTGTCTAAGGTCACTGTCAAACTGGGCCCCTGTGACTTCTGAAGCTGCTCTGTGTCTCTGGAAAGCAGAAGCTATAGATCTGAAAGATTGGTGCAGTAGGACCCTGGTTTACACTTTGCTTTTGGCCTGGAGCTTTCTGAAAGAGGGATCAGATGAGCTGGCCACCCGTCCTGTGATGGAATTGCATGCATAGTTGCATTATTTCATCAAAATCAAAAAGCAAGGGCTTTTACACCCTTGCCAGATGGCAATTCCTCACACCTTGTTTTAGGAATTCTGTGCATGTAAGTTTTACTGGTGGAACTGATACTGCTCCACACTGATTCCTAAACATTGGTATGGCTGTATGGGCATCTATGTTAACAATGTGTGTAGAGTGTGTAGAGTTGTATTTGTGTTCAGGGCTGGCGTCACAAATCTTATTCGATCTCTCATTTAAGTTCAATTTTCAGCACCTGCCTTCACTTTGAGCAAAATAGATTGCCCCCCCCCCCCATTTTACGGATTGGTCGATATTATCAAATTTAGGGCCAGATTCATGGAATTATTTGCACAGAAAATAGGGTGCTTGCGCCACCCGAAGGAAAGCGTAAGTTCACTTGTGCATAGGATTTGCAGCATGCAGGTGTGGTTGCTTGTTGGATTTCAGGGTGTGTGTACTCAATCGGGGTAACTTAGTGTTGCGTGTAAGCAGTGTAGCGGGGTGCAGGAATGTTTTACGGGGGTTCACATGCAGATTTCCTGATTTATTACCGAGTTAAGATTTTTTATACGCATGTTGTTGGGGGTGTCAGGGTCAGATACAGTTAATGGGGACAACCCGCATGGTCCCCGAGTTACAGGCTAGCTTACGGGGGACCGCAGGTGCTGTTTGAAGGGTGTGTGTTTTCACAGCTGGGGAAGCACGCAAAGGTAGGTGTTCTTGATGTTCATGCTTTGCGTGTGGGCATTTCAGGGGCTTCCGGACTTGCGAATACAGTTACTTTGCGCTGTAAATTCCATGAATATGCTGGGCACGCATTTTTCTTTCCGCGCACATTTCCATGAATCGGGCCCTTATTATCCAACAGTGTTACTTATTTAAAAATAACCTTCTTCCCACTATTAGATTGAAGCCATGATCCAGCAGATGTCAAGAGGAAGGAGTCACTGGGCCACATTACGAGTTTGACGGTCTGGAAATTACCGTAACGGTAGCAACATACCAGCACCCTTTCCTCACTGCCAAACTCTGAGTTTGATGGTAGGGGCATAGAACCCCCGGTGCCGGTGCTTCAGGTTTTCCATTCCCATGCAATCCATGGGAATGGAAAATAACTGTTCCGCCACCGCCTACGATATCCCGGTAGCGACGGGATGTCAGATGGTGGAAACAGTGCTATGGGGTTGGCGGCAACCCGCCAGCTACCGGCAGGTTATACCACCAACCTCGTAATGAGACTCATTTTTAGAATTGTGCCACTATATACCGATGCCATTTAGCAACCTTGCTTGTTAACCCCAGATGTTTGATTACGAATATATACATATTGAAAACCATTTGTTCGAAATGTCGAATAAGTGAACAACGGTCTTCAATGGATGAAGTGTTATGCGGGGAGGAGCAAAGTGAGGCACGCTTATATCATGCTCACTCGTCCCACTTTTTAATGTGATTTGCTTGCAAAAGAATCCTAATATTCATGACGCTTTAACTTCTCTATGTATGTAGTTAGCTCACTGTTCAGATCCATTTAGGCGAAGGGCCATTTACCTGAAGGAGCACTTTGTGTCCATTTTCCATCTGGTCAAGTGCCCATCTTTTTTTTTTTTTTTTTGTTCGAGTACATGCGGAGGTACCATCCGTTTGATACTGACAGCCCTTCAAAGTGCATTTATTTTCCGCTCCTCTGGTGTCATTCCCTTTCTGCCGCAGATAGCATTAGTAATTACACGGGAGTCTGGGAATTCTTTGAAACCCGAGCTCATAATTTGGCACCGTCCTCGAGACGGCGGCACGGCAATAAAACAAGGTCTCTAATAGGGCAAGTGGCTATGTTTAGATCGCGCTTTTCGACGCTCATGTGAGAGCACTCTCGGGAAATGCATAATGGGCCTTGTTATTTTGGTAAATGCGTCTCCGGGGGCTGCATTTGTTTTTATTTTTAAGTGGTGGCCTGCTTTGCGGCACAGCGAGTCTTGGAAAATGGTTATGCAACGATAGCATGAAGACTAAAACACCAAGGCATTGAGGCACATATTGTTCTCTTACCATCTCACGTGAACTTGAGTGAAGAGAATAGCTGCTCCGTGGCTGCCTGATATAAAAGCGGGGCACAAGGTTTTATGTTATATTCTTTCGTTCTCAAAACAGCATTTAAGTCCTATTGGAAATTATTTAGCATATTGACTTGTGCCCGGTAGTCAAATCATTGACGTTCATTGTACATTTGCATGCGATATATTTGCTTTTTAATATTGCTGTTAGTATCAAAAAGGATTTTTCTTCAAACTAGCTCCGTTCACATGTATACACACAATGAATAGCATGGCTATATGTTGGTATTGTTGCTTTTTTTTTCAGGGCACCTTGCTAAGTGTTCTTAAGTGGGTACTGTATAGCCGTGATTTATGTTTATATTTCAGCATGCCGGGAGGAATTCTTTATTCTCTGTTTCGGTTGGTACCTGATGGCTGAATAGCACTTCATGATCTGGAAAGACTGTCCACTGACACATAGTGGATCTATTTCTTATCTATGAATTCAAACACTGTAAACATTGTTCGCTTTCTTTGAAACACTCCTGTATCAAAGAAGGAAAGTTCCAAACATTTGAAGTTGAAAGTGCAGTTTTCCTAGTTGCATTTCTATTTTCCCTCTGCAAAGTCACTTTCTCTTGTATATTTTCTTCTTATGGGAAACACATGGGGCCTCATTTAGAGTAAGGCAGTAAGGCAGATGCTCATATCTGCTGTTTCTCTCCTTGCAGAATGAACAGTATTTGAAGATAGAACCCCACCAGCTTTACAACGGTTTTCTGCTGGCAGAAACTCGTGGACAATCTGGCTTATAACTTTGTCGCCGTTTGAAGGATCTGCACAAAACTTTGCACACAAAAAAAAGACCCAGCTGGGAATGTTTTTGGAAAGTTTGGCGCGGCTTCATCAAGGGGGGGCAAAATTGTCGGGGGTCCCAACACTTTTGAAATCCGGATATACATGCATGGAAAACTTGAACTCTAACTTGACAAATGTTGCTTGTGGCTACAGCCTTGACCGATTTGCACCAAACTTGCTGCGGCTTGTTCCTGAAAGCGTGCTTTCATTTATTTAGTGTTAATCCATCCAGTAGATGTATCTAAAATGCCTAAAAGGTAGAACAAAAATAGTGATGTCTCGGTTTGTACCACAGACTCACTTCCTGATTCCCTGTCGGCGAAAGTCTCTGAGCCAATCAGGGAGCAGTGGAACATTCGGAAAGATGGTCCGCTGCCACTGTTTGGTCAATTGAGAATCGTGTTGTGCATTAAAACCTTTGTAAAAGAGTTCATGTTTGATTCGCGAACTGCACCTCTTGCCAGCGAACATCACAGTAAGAACATACAAAAACACAACTTTACACTTGTCAAACAAATGAAACAATCTCCGGGGAGGTGAGGAGTGATTAGGCTGAGATGGGATATGTCTAGAAGATGTAAAAAAATTGGGTGTCTTTTTTCTCCGATGTTGCGAACATCAGTTGTTTGGACACATTGCTGTGATGTTTTCGAACATGACAAATGTTCGAGGACATCCATGCATACATGTGCATTGCAAGGTCAGTGAAGAGCAGTTTTTGGATGGCTTATAACTTTTATGCCGTTTAACAAAACTACATTAATTTTGCACTACAAAGATATACCCAACATTTCATGTGTTTGAACATTTTGGTGCCGTTTTTTTAAGAGGGAGCAAAATTGGAGGGGTGTACCAACATTTTTAGACATCTTTTAACTTTGGTGCCATTTGAGGAACCTGCACAAATGTTGGCAAAATAATTATAGACTCAACTTTGAATCTTTTTACATTTTTTTTTAGTTTTTTTGTCAAGATGGAGCAAAATTGCATGGGATCACAACATTTTCGAAATCTTGATAGGATTGAATGGAAAAATAAATTCTGCTCACAGCTACAGCACGAAACGGTGGATGGATTTGGAGCAAATTTACATAAGGGGCATTGGCAAGGATGAGAGAGCATGCTTTTGTAAATCTGTGATGTGCTTTATTTTTTCAAAAGCGTCAATATGCAGTCACAAAAAATACTGATATAAATTTGTTGCACTATGGGGTTAAAATGGGCATGTCCACCCGGGACTAGCTATGAGCTAAAAGTGTGCAGTGGGCCTGGCCCCGGCAAGGACAGGTACAAAACATAGTGATATAACTTTGGTGCCCGGCCAGTTTAGTGGGGCCTGCAACGGTTCCATGTGTAAGTATCGCTGCAAAAATGTCGCCATACAAGAATGGTGCCTTTTTTGTGGCAATATTACCCCATGGAACCTGCAGGGTACACCCCTGAAGCACCTACATTGTTTTAAATGGAGCCAGGAACACCCCACAACCCCACCTCCCATTTAAACCTAATATTAACCCCATCAATTAGGTTGCCTACGCTGTTGCCCGACAGCTATATATATGGTGACATTATTGGTGTTGATAATATTACCTGATAACCCTGCAATGTGGCCGAAGCCCATTCTTCATTGATTGTGAATACTGGCCAGGGCAACAAATAAGCCCAATTTTTGTGAAGGATATGCTGTTGTGTGAGAAAAGGGATTAAATGTCACTGTACCTGTCTAGCGTTAAAAGATGGACCAAGCGGGCAGATAGCTCTCTCTGTTACCAATCACTGCTCTTGGCGATTTCACCACAATCAACCAGGCTCCTCAGTGCTGCTCATGTGGTTCAAAGCAGGCTCAAATGCAGCTGTCACATTGGTCCAGACAGGGTGCAGGTATCGAGCTGGGGACAAGTTGCAGTGTGTTGTTGTTCGAAGCAGCGTTCGAAGAAGTGTGGATCAAGAGGGCCAGTAGGATCGTTTCAACAGTCGGTTCGATAGCAAAGGTGACGATGACTGGATGCGCAGTTCGAGTAATGCGGTTAGATGTGAGGCTCGATGAAGTGCTGATCATGATGGCTCTCTGGGTTAGTTTGACAGTCAGTTCAACAGTAAAAACCTATAAAACCCTGCTCCCGTGTCCCTCAGGTTGCTGTGAGAAACATTCCAGGGTTCTACAGACCAGATTAGTCCTTTCATCTGAGCTCCCGAACACACGAGATGCTGAGACACACCCCTGCAGGAATCCTTCAACACAGTAAGGTGCTGTGTACCAGTGTTGCTCAGAGAGAAGAAGGTCTTGTTCCAGCAAGGGGTCATCCCACAATGTTGGAGTCCAGGTTGATGTAGGCAAAAGCCCACAGGTTATTGGACTATAGCAAGCCTGCTTTAAGTGGCCCAATCCCTGTCCTTGAGACAAGTGGTCTTTGCCTTCTGATGTCATACCAGCAGTGTTTTGTGACAAAGGAAGTGGAGCGGACATGAAGGATAGAGAGATTTAGAGACAAACATGATGGTGGGATTGTCATCCAACTATGCTGAGCTCCCTATGTTTACACTAACTCTGTCCCTTCCCCTTGCCCATAGCATCAACAGCCTTTTTGATATACAGCACCTTGGAGTGAAGGTAGTGCTTTTGGAATTGATGATGCCTGTTTCTCAGGACAGTTCCTTTTGGGAGGCTGTCCTGCTGGGGAGGGGTGTTACCGGAACTCACAGTGGATGAAAGGAGAGGCCCAATCATTCAGTTTCCTGCCATGAATACTGGGCCAGCCTTTCCGATCAGAATACACATTAACCTTTCACAGCTGAGCTGGGCTTACAGGGCCCACACACGTATGATATCAATTTCATGTGGCTTTACAAGTGCCCTCAGGATGCTAACTTTCATAGTTATGTGGGTTGGAAACAGAGGTACACATCTTAATTACAGTCCCTGCACTGAAATAACTTGGCTGTCACTGCTGCTGTCAAGAGTGCGCCTGCGAACCCTGAACATGCTCTGTGCCACTGGAGTGCAGGCACTTCAGATCAAGATACTTATGCAGCAGGGCATATAGGCTTTTGGCATGGAGATTAAGAAAAGGGGATCAGGCTGGCAGATCACTTTTTCTGAGATGGAATTACCAAGATATGTTAATAGTTAATAAAACAATCCAGGGCTCCTGGCCGGATGGTAATTCCTTGCATGCCCCGAGCCAAAAAGGATGAGAACCACCCTTCTAAGTATCAAGATCATCCTCAAGAGAAGAACATATCTGGTTGCCATCTGCACTAATAGTCTGGTGAGATCCAGACTCAGACAGGCAGCATGTCCATTTTAAATATCGTTAGAGACATGGCCATATGCCCAAGCACTGGATTCTTCTCAACTATCGCCCAGTTTTTCTCTGATCCCATCAGCTACCTATGAAGGTTTGCAATTGGATGACCAACAACTTCTGAGCTCTACTACAACTCTAGTTTTACAGGTGAATTTAGCAGATCAACCAAATTATTTATATGGTTTGATTTATAACCTCTTTAACATATGGATGGTTTTAGGTTGGTAACCCTGACTAGTGGATATATGAGGGATATGTTAGTTCTGAGCAAATAATATTCATAAGTTCATCATGTATTCTTAGGGGTCCTAGGAATGCTCCAATCATTCATGGGCACATGAATTACACACTATTTTCCTCTGTGCCACCCAGTACCATAAGTTATTGTTTCTGGTGCCTGCAACGCAGAACATGTTTTCCTTTAGTCAACCATAGACTTGTTTCATTAAAAATGTGATGTTGTTCTTTAGTTTGTAAGAAGATATGGAGCTGCATGTTATAAGCATACGTTTGGAATTGTAGATGGTACAGTTCAAACCCCTGCTGTAGAGCCACATATTCATACTTAATATCCAAAACTGTTGCTGTTGCAGTCAATGCATTTAGCATCATCAGTTCAAATGTGTCCTCAAGCAAGAGAAGATCAAACGTTTTAATTTCTATGTTTAATAATGTATGCTTTTCAACATTACCCACATATATGAATACAATCGTTTGGAACTTTGCTAGTTGCTGCAATGTGCCAATCAGAGGCTGACCGTGGTACAGGATGCACAACTTCCTTTGACAACTATTTTAGTCTGGTTGCATTTTCCTCAAGGATGGTTTAACACAACCTGCTTGTATGCACATTCTCCAAAGTCCTATATTAAATGTGCCTCATCCGAAACAATAATAATTCATTATCTTTTCTAATTACTAGTGCACAAGTCGGCAACATATGGCATGTATTCATACTACTGATTGGGTGTATGCTTCTGAGTATAAATGTGGAGGCGTTGACCTCTGAGTCTCTTTGGTATTGGGTTATGCTGTCAAAGAGAAATGTCATATTTACAAAGCTGTTTAAGGCTTAATTCTGAGGTGCATATTAAGTAACTATTTGCATTGGAATATATTCCAAATTCTTTTGCCAGAGATGTCTGCACTGCACACATTTAACACAGCCATTCACATGTATGCATTTTCAGGAAAACCTGATTCACCAATGCTAAGGCTGTATCACCAATGATTTATTTTATAAACATAATAGCAATGAATTTCAGATGACTCTTTAATCTGCATGTTACAGCCTGGCTGATTTTTAAAATGATTTGGTAACTTTTTTACACGTTTTAAATGTTTACAACATTAAACTAAAATGTGTTTTTATCAAACCCATGCATGTTAAAGGTCTGGTAAAGATATACCACATTTTAACTTTCTTGATATTTTTGACCTTTCCTAAAGTAAAATCAAGTTTTTTCTGGCAAAATATCTGAAACAATGTGACAATATTTTGGGTGGCCATTGGATCATATTATAGCATAAAACACAGATCACATAAGTCATCCACCATTCCTACATAATGGCATTGATCCATTGTCATTAATCAAGTCAACACATGAAACTAGGATTTAAAAAGCCCATTATGTTTGAATTGGTGTCCCTGCTAAGAATGCACTTTCTTAACCACGGCTAGGATAGCCATTGAAGTGCTGTCTCTATTAATGTAACTATTGATGGCTGAATATTACAGGTAGATACAGTATCTAGCGGAACTAGATAAAAAAAACAAAAGAAAACACACTGTTGTTCATGTGGCCTGCAGACCTTAGAAAACTCCTGGTTTTGGGGATTAACACTGAGAACTGAGAATTATGATTAAAAGAAGGGCATGTGTTTTGTGAGATGTTTTTACCCATGCATCCGAGCCCTACCACAAAAACTGTGCAGTACTGGCATTGAAAACATCATGATGGCCAGAGCTTCCCAGAAAATGCCCAGGGAAATGCATGAAGAATAGGCTGCCACCCATTTTTGCTGATGTTATGGGCACAGAAGGGCACTGCCTAAAACCACCATTGGACTACCCACACAGTAGCCTGAAACCATTGGGAATGGCAATGCTGATTGCCAAAAGCAACCTAGAATTGTGGGGAATTCATTTTCTTAAATCCCAAAAATGGGTGCATTACCAGTACTCACCACTATCAGAAAGCCGGCGTTTTAAAACAACACCAGACTTTTTTTTGTGTAAAACTGAATAAATGAACCCAAAGCAGGCCAAAGAAAGACTTACTGAGAGGTGGATACAATGTAAAGTTATATTCTGAAGTGACTTGAAGGTTTATAACAAGACTGGCTGAGCTGTGGATTTCAGCAGTTTAAGTAAATTTGGACTGAAAGACACTAAAAATCTAAATGTTTAAAAGAAATGAGTGACCTACTTTTGAGTGTCACATAGGTTTCAATTGTTTAAATGTCATAGTTTTAAACTTAGAATCAGCATTCTAGCTGCATATGTAAAAATGGTTAGTTTTATTTGAATGCAGAAAACTGGGTAACTAAAAGTGACATTAGCTGGGGCCTGGCTT